>NC_060141.1:421768334-422409584 GCF_021461385.2 Schistocerca piceifrons
CCTGGGTGTCTGGTGGGAAGAGAAGTACGGTACATTAATCCTGGTGCCCTTCGAACAAAGCATGTAGATTGCGACACGTTCCACTGTCCTGCTGGTAGATGCCATCGTGCCGAAGAAAAACAAGCTGCATGATGTAGGGAGGGACATGGACCCAAAGGACATATGCATACTTATGCTCATCCGTTATGCCTTCCAGAATGACGATATCGCTCAGGAAATGCCATGAAAACATTCCCTAGACAATAACGTTTCCTCCTGGTTGCAGTGTGTTTGCTTTCAGAGGTTTCTCACCTTACACTCCAACAGCCATCTGTCCAATGGAGCATACAATCTAATTTATTTTAAAAGGTCATATCGCGTCACTCAGTGGACGTCCAGTTGCAGTATTGGCGTGCAAATTCCAGCCTTCGTCGCCGATGAATAACAGTCAGCACGGGTGCATGAGCCAGGCATCTGCTGCGGAGGTCCTTAACGTTTGCTGAATGGTCGTTGAGGAGACACTGTTGGTAGGACCTTGGTTCATCGAGCCGGTCAGGTGCTCAGCTGTTGCACGTCTATCCCCTCGTACGCATCTCCGCAGCACCACAGTTGCCATGGCGCCGGTTTTGAAAAGCGCCGTTTTGCCATGCTCGGTAAATTTTAACCACCGCGGCGCGGGAACAGTTTAAAGACTTAGCCGTTTCGGAAATGTCTGCACCCTTGATCTGAAAGCCAATGATCACGCCCTTTTAGACGTCATATAAACGGCTCCATTTCCGCATTACGACAACGACTACACTGTTTTCCACTTCCCCCTATCACACCGACACGCTTTATAACCGCCTCTCCCCTAATTGGTAGTGCTGCCACCTGGTGCCTGCAGGTGATTTTTGTACGTTGACGAACATGGCGATGTTCACAGTAATATGATTGGAACGTGTATAGCTAACATGAACACTGCTTTAAGTGTCGACACTCCGGGCACGCGATTGTGGGACGCGAAGGACAGTCGACGTGCAGCAGATGCGGTGTGGCTACTCACGAAGGAAATACACCGTGTACACTTTCACCCATGTGTGAAGCGCTCCCAGAAGCATCTGGTGCATGTAGAGAATGCCCAATCGTCATACAGAAGAAAAAGCCGCAGGAAATGAAAATCATCTAATGTACCGCGCACTCTCAAGCGAAAAAGGCATTTAAGGGTTCCTCTTCAAACGCACAGTGTTCCCTTTGTCATCGTTAACTAACTGAGCTGCTGCTTCCTATCTGATGATCTCTATGTCAACAGGTCGTCAAGGTCGAAATTTCCCATTCTCAATTCGTTATTAGAGCACATACGGTGTGCACGAGGAAAAGAAGATACGATATCTGATCAAAAGTACCCGAACAGCATTATGTGATGCAAAATTGACCACTAGATGTCACGAGTGGAAGACTTACAAGTAAAAAACGAGACGAGGGTATTATGTTGTCAGCAGAATGGGTCTTCAGGAGGTTCAAATGACTCTGAGCACTATGGTACTTAACTTGTAAGGTCATCAGTCTCCTACAACTTAGAACTACTTAAACCTAACTAACCTAAGGACATCACACACGTCTATGCCCGAGGCAGGATTGGAACCTGCGACCGTAGCGGTCACGCGGTCTTCAGGAGGCCTCAGTAACTTCGAACGTCACCTGAGTGTCGTGTCCATTAGGAACATCTCAACCCCTGCGAAGCTAGTAACTTCCAGAGTGTTAGCATCATCCAGCTAGCACAATGACAGTGCGCAGGGAGTTATAAAGAATGGGGTACTACGGTCGGGCAACTCCTCCAAAATCATACATTTCTGCAGTCAGTGCTAACCGGTACTTAAAACGGTGCTAAGAGCGACGCCACTAGGCAGTGGACTACTGGAAAGAAGTGATGTGGAATGGTTTATCACGCTAGACCCTGTGGCAATCTTATGGAAGGATTTGGGTTTGGCGAATGTCTGGTGAATGTTACTTGCCATCATGTGTACTACCAGCAGTGGACTACAGAGGAGGTGGTGTTACGGTATGGTGGGGCTTTTCGCGGTTAGGGTGTGGTGTACTTATTACGCTTAATGGAATGCTAAATTCCTAAGGATATGAACACATTTGTAGGTACTGCGTAGAGTAGAGGGGCAGTTCTAAGACGAGAGTTGATTGTATCGGCATGACAGTGCACCCTATCATAAATCAGAATTTGTGAGGCAATAGTTTGTGGAAAATAATATCTCTGAAATGGACTGCCCAGCTCGGAGTTCCGACTTGAACCCAGTAGAACACCTTTGAGGTGAGTTAGAACGTCAACTTCCGCTCCAGACGTCTCAGTCCAAGAGCGTTATCTTCTCTGGTGCCTGCCCTTGAGGAAGAATGGGCTACCATTCCTCCACAGATATTCGGACATCTCATTGAAAGTGTCCCCAGCAGAGGAGCGGAGGGTGACCACTCATATTAATGTCTCCTAATACCTGTACAGCTACAACAGATCAGATAGTATTAGTGATTAACCTTTCGAGTGCATTGAAGTGATTAGAGACGGAGCACAACCTCAGCTGGACGATGATGTAGGAAGGAATATGGCTGGACTGATGAAGAATGCCCACGGAAAACCTAAACTGGGATAACTGAAGATCTGAACTATGCTCGTACCGATCAAGCGTGCGAGTCTCCGGGATTGTGACACGTCGTGGATAAGTCTCTGTCTGAATAGCTGCTGTTATTGCTGCGTGTTTTTCACAACACTGGTTGTCGCTCCAGCGACACAACCCCGCCTATGTGGAGTTGCGTTAGCCCAGCGAGCGCCGCGCCGTATGAGGCGGCTACAACCAGGTCTCGCCAGTGGGTCGCGGCGAGGTGAAGGCCGGGCCAGTGCTGCCAGGACGAAGGACGTGCGAGGAACCGCTAACCGACGTCCAATCAGCTGGCGCATTGGTCGAAACGCAGGAGTCGAATGCGAGCGAAGCGGCACACTACGGTCCTCCAGGCGATGGTTTTCGCTGCTTAAGAACAGGAATGCGACGGAGCTTCGCCACCGACTCCGATAGGTCGGAATTTCCTATTGAATTTGCACCTCCTACACAGCCTGCAGCTCCGATGGTCTTGAAACGGATGTGTTACCGAAGGTGGGTGTTCAGTGTTAGATCTTCATTAATCGAAACGTCAAATAACAGCAACAACGGTACCAGCCGTATACCCTGGGCAGTTACAGGACCTTGCTGTCTCCTTAGCTGCCACTGGTTACAAACTTCCTCAGGAATGTCAGCAGTGTGGAGGATTAGAAAACTCTGCTAAGAACCTTCCATAACAGAGTATGTGGAATGCAGAAACTGAAAATCTCTCCGAAACGGTTTTCAGGTGTCTACCGGAAGACCGAACAGTCTTTAAAGTGTTATCTGTCGGGTGCTGTTCAGTTACTCCGTGCGTGAGGCTCCCCACATTTATCAGTCACTTTTGAGTATAAAAGTGACCATTAAGCTTAAGAAAAGCGTGATTTGGAACTACTACAGGGAAGTAGATGTTAATACTACCAAGCCTAAAAACTACGAGGAAAGCTATTACTGAAATAGATACAATGACTTCTTTAAAATGCCTTGCAAAATCTTTGCGCAATGCGGTATATGGCCAACGGCCTTGCCGCAGTGGTAACACCGGTTCCCGTCAGATAACCGAAGTTATGCGCTGTCGGGCTGGGTTAGCACTTGGATGGGTGACCATCCGGTCTGCCGAACGCTGTTGGCAACTGGGATGCACTCAGCGCTTGTGAGGCAAACTGAGGAGCTACTTGATTGAGAAGTAGCGGCTCCGGTCTCGTAAACTGACATACGGCCGGGAGAGCGGTGTGCTAACCGCATGCCCTTCCATATCCGCATCCAGTGACGCCTACGGGTTGAGGATGACACGGCGGCCGGTCGGTACTGTTGGGCCTTCCAAGGCCTGTTCGGACGGAGTTTAGTTTAGTTTAGTACGATGTATGAAGAATGTAGGAGATTCGAACATAAAACAAGTACAGGGTGGCTATAATTAAAATTTCATTATTGGAGCCAAAGTAGACGGGAAACTATTTACCATATGAGTACCCAACTTTACAGGAATGATATTCAAACTGTGCGCAGCAAGATTTGCGTTGTTAGTGATGTTAATGTCATGACTTGCCATTAGGCGCCGGTACTAGTACGGCGACCTACAACTGAAATACAAACTTTAGTATGCATCACACTTGCAGACAGTCAACATGGGACTGGTCAAAGTGAGCAGGGATTTACTCGTAAAGCTGTGTTATCAAAACAGCAGCAATAGTGACGCTGCTGCTCTTCGCAAGTAATGACGCATTAAAACAGTACGGAGAGGTCCTCTTTCCTCACCGGGGTCTGAAACACGTGATTCAGAAGTTCGAATTAACTGACGATTTGGGAATTACTCGTGAGAGAAACCAATGACCAACTGCGCCAAAAATGTTAAAGACCCTGTTGTTGCCATGTCTGGGAATGCTGGACGCAATGTGCGATCTTCAAGCGGTGAACGAGCTACGTCATGACTGCTTAACGTCCCAGCGTCCACCGTTCGAAAAGTGCTGTAAACGATTGTGGAATGGTGTCCGTGGTGATAGTGGATGCAAATAGTCACCACAGTGAGTGACGTTTGTAAGATGAGACGTAAACATGGTATGCAATTAACAAATGTGTTTCTTTCAATGGTTTATTTTTTATTTCTCTTACGCATGTCCGTACAAATGTTTCCACAAATTTTCATTTTCATACGATCACTCGTTTTTCATGGCGACCTACTCAAATAACGAAAGTTCAATTATAACCACCATGCTCTTCTTTGCGATCCTCCGCTTCAACCGTGCTACAAGAAACTATGAAACAGTTAACTTTGATTAGAAATAAAGAGTGGAGTAAACTGAACCCTAAATGAGAAGAAACTGACAAGCTGAATTGTAAAAGTGGCCGAGCGGTTCTAGGCGCTTCAGTCTGGAACCGCGCGACCGCTACGGTCGTAGGTTCGAATCCTGCCTCGGGCATGGATGTGTATTATATCCTTAGGTTAATGACGTTTAAGTAGTTTTAAGTTCTAGAGGACTGATGACCTCGATGTTAAGTCCCACAGTGATCAGAGCCATTTGAACCATTTGAATTGTAAAATGGTTGCGCCCCGCTTAACTTCGTAGTAGATCTCGAATCTCAACACTTAACACAGTTTGATACGCGAAACCATCACTTAAAGGGACACCAGTTCCTTGTATTTGCAATACACGTATAATAACTGTTTTACATTCATCCTGTGACTTTCTCCTCTTCCATAGAACTAAAGCAAACGTAAAAACATAAATAAAGTTCCATACAGGCAGAAGTGAAAAAAAATCGATAGAGGCAATATTAAAAGCTGTTCCTGTCAATTCAGCCTGCAGATATCATGGCACTTCTAAGTTTCACACGTCAGACTAAACACATTAGCTGCAACTGGGAACAAAATCGCAAACTTCGCCTCCCCTCAGCACCTACCAGCATGTTGTCTGTGCATCACTTATAGCTTTTGGATGAGTGAATAATTGTTTGTAAGACTTATTTATGTTCGGTACATTCCACGGATTCTGAGAGATTCTTTTGTTGGCAGGAGTTGTCATTTTCAGTGGCGACACTTGGACTGCGAGCAGGCTGAACGCTTCAGTGACTAACCATAATATGCAAGTGTACCCCATGGTGCTCATGTAATGTAATGAATAAATGGGTCTCTCGTGGGACAACCAGTACTGCAATTTATGGTGTTTCTCACGGTTCCATATGAAGATTCGTTTTTTCCCTCAAATTCAACAGGTAACTTCAATTCTGTTTCTTTTTTTATGGTGATTCGTCCATAGCTGTTACAGATTTAAATCAAGAACTCAATGATATAAACATTATATTCATAAAAGAAGCATCTATTGGTTCGAAGGTGGTAGGCTTACTCCCATTACAATACAACACAGTGCATCCAGTTTATAACAGAAAAATCCAGTCACATTGACGTTCAACTTCTTGCGATGGTTGTACCATTAGTAAAGCGGAGGATAAATAGTAAGGCACATATTAACGATTCCTTCGGAAGATGGATGCAACTGCCTTATTGATAATAAAATTGTCCACACTCATCACCACTGATACACTATAATTAGTTACTTTCCAGTTGTTCATTCTTTATGTGATACTGAATTACCACTTTATAAGAAAGCTGATACATAAGGCACATAAAATTATGACCAGTCTCACTATTATGTATCATTTCCAAAATATTTGAAAGAATTGTGTATGGAAAGTTATCTAACATTTTAAATAAAAATAAAAAATGGAGATTTTGTGAAATAGCACGCCTGGCTCTGACGCAAGATAGAACAATTACCGATGATGAATACTGCAAATACAGAACTAAAGAACCCACTGAAACAAATGTCTTGCGCTTCTAGTATCAAGTCCTTAACACTACTCTCCAAAATGAATGTAACTGTAGGCTGTTTCTAGACTTTTACTAACGCCTTTAATCTGATCAGACACGATATGCTGCTCAGGAAGTTATACAGATACGGCATCTGTGAAGTTGACTACAGCTGGTTTGTCATATCTTTCCGGCATGCAACAGTTGATGGAAAACAGAAAACGATATAGCAAAAATTGTTAAGTAGTACCTCAAGGTTCTCCCCTTATAGTATTCACAAGAAGCTGATGAAGAAAACAAAGCACACCCTAGCTACAGAACAGCCAAAGGAGCTCAACAGAAACCCGTAGGAATAGCCAACTTTTTCAGTATTTATTGGCTGATCCTGCGGAGAGGTAGCACTTCCTCCCTTCCAATCTGGAGTTTGGGGTTCAGAGCGTTTATTCATTACAAAATGGTAGTTTTGGAGTGTTGCTGGATGCCTACATACCTAGCACATAGTTTCAACTTCTCAAGTACAAATCAACGCAGCGTATACTCAGGATCAAAATTTGCGCTATGGAAGATGTGGTAATCTCAAGTATGCAGATGAACATGATAACACTAGATCGTCACGCTACAATGACGAACAGGTCTACTTCGATTTTCTCAAACGTTACAAAAATGGTTCAAATGGCTCTGAGCACTATGGGACTTAACATCTTAGGTCATCTTAGGTCATCAGTCCCCTAGAACTCAGAACTACTTAAACCTAACTAACCTAAGGACATCACACACATCCATGCCCGAGGCAGGATTCGAACCTGCGACCGTAGCAGCCACGCGGTTCCGGACTGCAGCGCCTAGAACCGCACGACCACCGCAACCGGCTCAAACGTTACAGAAGATGTAATAGTCAGTAAAAGCACGTGCAGCCGTGCGAGAGGCGCAATGACGTAACAGTAAACTTGTCGAACGTCCTTGAAGGCTCATAAAATAGATCTGTGAACACTCTGTTCAGGTATCTCAAAGCAGCTGAAAACACTAAGTGCAAAAAGGTATTCAAGAGATTTAAATCGTATAGTAGACGTTGTGAAGTGCAGTAGTTATAAAGAAGCCCCGGAAATTTGCACAGTCATCAATTATTTGTGCAAACCTTTAATCAAGCGGTAGAAAGTCACAGTATAAAATCATGTGACTACATGTTTGTCTCTGGGTGTACTGTTAATTAATTCTACAGGCTTTACTTTTCCTTCTGTTGAAATCGTTTGAACTAAAACTTCCATTATCAAGGACTTAATACTCATGTACTTCCAACGCATAGGCAGCTTTCATTTATCTCATAATAACTTGAGCAGCGAATAGAAACGCGATTTTTAACCACGAGAAAGAATTAATTGAACTTACCGAATGATGTAGTTCTTAAACTATAGTAATTCATTTCAACTTATGTTTTATCTTGATACATCTCTCTCTCTCTCTCCCTTCTCCCTGTCTCTCTCTCTCTCTCTCATTCACTCCCAAAAATAAATAAGAACAAGGAAACGCTGAATGTATTCCGTCTGGTGCTATTCCGCATCCCGTTTAAAGCTTTACTTGCTTTGTTACCATTACTGTTTCAAAAGGATCGACATCCGCTTGTACCATAATCTAACTAAAAATGAACAAGGCTGAACGTTATTTACTAGCTAATGAATTATTGGTATGACTTTGATAAATATGTAAAGTGCAAGATCTTATTGTATCCTCGCCAGCTTCAGGTTATAATCTTATACAGCAAAAACGAATAACTTTCAATTTATAATGCACTACGGGTTATTCCTTTCTCATTACCTGATACTTTACTGAAATTAACGCCATTAAACGACTTGATGACATCCAAAATGAAATCGACTGCATAATGTAAGTAAACCTAAACAACTACCGGTAGTGTATGCTAAAACTGACAAGCTGCAGTATTGTTTTGTAGCTGTCACTAAACTAAATTCGTACTCCAAGGAACACAATCACGAGAAGCTCCATGGACTAGGATGACGTAGCAAGACATATGGATGCTTATTGATCACACCTAGGCCTGCAATCCTCGTACTGATTTGTTAAATAAATTGAAATCGATAATCGCAAAAAACTGTACTTGTAATTTTTATGGGTAATGAACATTTGTTGAGACAAGAAATGTTTAGCCTAACGTCTATCGTTTTTCATGGACACAATGTCTTTTTGCTTAGAGCACTGACAGTTACTTTACAAGCAAAACAATATTCGTAACTAGTAAAACTGAGGTTATTATTTTGTTCAGACAAATTTCGGACTTGCATTCGGACGTCGTTTAAAACTACTGATATCAGTAGCTTTTTATAGTGCCATAGGTAGTAAAAAGGAAAATATGTCATTGTGAATAGATATCATTTCATCAGCCGTTATTATAACTGAAAGAGTTTGGTATTAATGTCAAGGTGTTAAGCAAAAGGTAAGTAAATAATTAACTGGTTGTGAAAAAAATAAATCTGATTTATAGCTTCCTCCACAAATTGTAGCCACAGACAATAAAATATGCCTAACATGGATTATTTGTTCTCCTGTTGAGCATAAAGTATGTTCTGTTGCGCGTATTTTGCTTATGACGACGGCAAAAAATAATTATTGTGAGATAAATGACGGAATGATTTTAGGAAAATTAATCGCTCTAAATAACGTCACAAGAAGAAGAAGAAGAGATAAAGAAATTATATGAAGTATTGGAATCCAAACGGAATCCAAACTGATCTTCCCCGAGGTTGGCTTCTACCAGTTTTTCCATTCGTCTGCAAAGAATTCGTGTTAGTATTTTGCAGCTGTGACTTATTAAGCTGATAGTTCGGTAATTTTCACATCTGTCAACACCTGCTTTCTTTGGGATTGGAATTATTATATTCTTCTTGAAGTCTGAGGGTATTTCGCCTGTTTCATACATCTTGCTCACCAGATGGTAGAGTTTTGTCAGGACTGGCTCTCCCACGGCCGTCAGTAGTTCCAATGGAATATTGTCTACTCCGGGGGCCTTGTTTCGACTCAGGTCTTTCAGTGCTCTGTCAAACTCTTCACGCAGTATCGTATCTCCCATTTCATCTTCATCTACATCCTCTTCCATTTCCATAATATTGTCCTCAAGTACATCGCCCTTGTATAGACCCTCTATATACTCCTTCCACCTTTCTGCTTTCCCTTCTTTGCTTAGAACTGGGTTTCCATCTGAGCTCTTGATATTCATACAAGTCGTTCTCTTATCTCCAAAGGTCTCTTTAGTTTTCCTGTAGGCGGTATCTATCTTACCCCTAGTGAGATAGGCCTCTACATCCTTACATTTGTCCTCTAGCCATCCCTGCTTAGCCATTTTGCACTTCCTGTCGATCTCATTTTTGAGACGTTTGTATTCCTTTTTGCCTGTTTCACTTACTGCATTTTTATATTTTCTCCTTTCATCAATTAAATTCAATATTTCTTCTGTTACCCAAGGATTCCGTAGAAACACTGGAACACGTGAGGCAATACTGACCTTACGACTTATCTTAGAAGAAAGATTAAGGAAAGGCAAACCTACGTTTCTAGCATTTGTAGACTTAGAGAAAGCTTTTGACAATGTTGACTGGAATACTCTCTTTCAAATTCTAAAGGTGGCAGGGGTAAAATACAGGGAGCGAAAGGCTATTTACAATTTGTACAGAAACCAGATGGCAGTTATAAGAGTCGAGGGACATGAAAGGGAAGCAGTGGTTGGGAAGGGAGTAAGACAGGGCTGTAGCCTCTCCCCGATGTTGTTCAATCTGTATATTGAGCAAGCAGTAAAGGAAACAAAAGAAAAATTCGGAGTAGGTATTAAAATTCATGGAGAAGAAATAAAAACTTTGAGGTTCGCCGATGACATTGTAATTCTGTCAGAGACAGCAAAGGACTTGGAAGAGCAGTTGAATGGAATGGACAGTGTCTTGAAAGGAGGATATAAGATGAACATCAACAAAAGCAAAACGAGGATAATGGAATGTAGTCTAATTAAGTCGGGTGATGCAGAGGGAATTAGATTAGGAAATGAGGCACTTAAAGTAGTAAAGGAGTTTTGCTATTTGGGGAGCAAAATAACTGATGATGGTCGAAGTAGAGAGGATATAAAATGTAGGCTGGCAATGGCAAGGAAAGCGTTTCTGAAGAAGAGAAATTTGTTAACATCCAGTATTGATTTAAGTGTCAGGAAGTCATTTCTGAAAGTATTCGTATGGAGTGTAGCCATGTATGGAAGTGAAACATGGACGATAAATAGTTTGGAAAAGAAGAGAATAGAAGCTTTCGAAATGTGGTGCTACAGAAGAATGCTGAAGATTAGATGGGTAGATCACATAACTAATGAGGAAGTATTGAATAGGATTGGGGAGAAGAGAAGTTTGTGGCACAACTTGACCAGAAGAAGGGATCGGTTGGTAGGACATGTTCTGAGGCATCAAGGGATCACCAATTTAGTATTGGAGGGCAGCGTGGAGGGTAAAAATCGTAGGGGGAGACCAAGAGATGAATACACTAAGCAGATTCAGAAGGATGTAGGTTGCAGTAGGTACTGGGAGATGAAGAAGCTTGCACAGGATAGAGTAGCATGGAGAGCTGCATCAAACCAGTCTCAGGACTGAAGACCACAACAACAACAACAACATGAAGTATTGAACTGGCAATTCAGTACGTAAAGGGAGATGAAAGCCTAATCGTCCGGAGGGACTGGAATGCAGTTGTGGGGTAAGGAGTAGAAGAGAGGGTACGGGAGGATATGGGCTTGGTAGCAGGAATGAAAGACTACTTGAGTTCTGCAAAAAAATTCAGCTAGCAATAGCGAATACTCTGTTCAAGAATCACATAAGCAGGAAGTATACTTGGAAAAGGCTGGGAGGTACCGGAAGATTCCGAAATCGGATAATGGATTGTAAGGCTAACCCAGGGGCAAATATAGAGTCAGATCACAATTTAGTAGTGATGAAGAGTAGGGGCTGAAGTTTATGGGCTTCGTCAGAAAAAATCATTGCACAAAGAAATGGCATACGGAAGCACTAAGTAATGAAGAGATACGCTTGAAGTTCTCTGAGCCTATAGTTTCTGAGATAGTAAATAGCACAGTAGGCAGTTCAGTTGGAGAGGAATGGACATCTCTAAAAAGGGCAATCACATGAGCTGTAAAGAAAAACGTAAGCACTAGGAAGGTAACTGCGAAGAAACCATGGAAACAGAAGAAATACTTCAGCTGATCGACGAAAATATTTAGAGAAATTCAAGAATACAGATATCCAAGTCACTTCAGAACCAAACAGACAGGAAGCGGAAGGAAGCAGAGGGGAAATGGCTACTTAAAAATGTGAAGAAATGGAAAAAGAAATGATTGTCGGATGAACTGACTCAGATATAGAAAAGTCAAAACAATCTTCGACGAAATTAAGAGCAAGGATGAAAACAGTTAAGAATGTACTTGGAATTCCACTATTAAATACAGATGAGAGAGCGAATAGGTGGAAGAAATACATTGATGGCCTTTATAATGGGTTGGACTTTCTGATGTCGTGATAGAAGAAGAAGCAGAAGCCGATAGGAAAGAGACAGAAGGTCCAGTATTAGAATGAGAATTTAAAAGACCTTTGGAAGCACTAAGATTAAATAAAGCAGAAGGGATAGATAATACACTGCAATTTCTAAAATCTGTGGGAAAGTTGCAGGAAAATGACTGCTCATGTTGGGTGTAGACTGTATGAGACTGGCGATATACCGTCAGACTTTCGTAATAATATCATTCACACAGTTCCGAGGATTGCAAGATCCGACAAGTGCGAGAATTATATCACAATCAGCTTAATATCTCATCCATTCAAGATGCTGATAAGAATAATATGTAGGAGAGTGGAAAAGAAAACTGAGAAGCTGTTAGGCGACGACCAGTTAGGCTTTAGGAAAGGTAAGGCACCAGAGAGGCAGCTCTGACGTTGAAGTTGATAATAGAAGGAAGACTGAAGAAAAATCAATATACGTTCATTGGATTTTTCGACCTGGAAAAACCGTTCGAACAATGTAAAATTCTGAGAAAAAAGAGGAATAAGCTATAGGGAACGTCGCGTGATATACAGTATGTACAAGAGCCAAGAGAGAAAACCAAGAAGGAGGTGCTCGGATTAAAAAGGGTGCAAGACAAGAATGTAATCTTCCACTCCTGCTATTCAATCTATACATCGAAGAAGCAATGACGGAAATAAAAGTCCAAGAGCGGGATTAATATACAAGGTGAAAGGATTTCAATGATAAGATTTGGTGATGACATTGCTGCCCTCAGTGAAAGTGAAGAAAAATTACAGGATGTTTTGAATGACAGGAACAGTCTGGGTACGGAATATGGACTGAGAGTAAATCGAAGAAAGACGAAAGCAATGAGAAGTAGCAGAAATGCGAAGAGAGAGGAACGTAACATCAAAATTGGGGATCAGAAGTAGACGAAATTAAGGAATTCTGCTACCTAGGCAGCACAATACGTCATGACGGACGTAGCAAGGAGGACATGAAAAGCAGACTACCACTGGCATAAAAGGCATTCCTGGCCAAGAGAAGTCTGCTAGTATCAAACATAAGTCTTAATTTGAGTGATAAATATCTGGGAGTGGACGTTTGGAGCACAGCGCTCTATGCCAATGAGACATGGACTGTGGGAAAATCGGAACAGGAGAGAATCGAAGCCTTTGAGATGCGGTGCTACAGAACAAAGTTGAAAATTAGGTGGACCGATAAAGTAAGGCAGAATCAGCGAGGAAAGGAATATATGGAAAACACTGACAAGAAGAAGGGACAGGATGATAGGACACCTGTTAAGGCATCAGGGAATAACTTCCGTGGTACTGGAGGGAGCTGTAGAGGGAGATAGAGATTGGAATACATCCAGCAAATAATCGAGACCTAGGTTGCAATTGCTACTGTGAGATGAAAATGTTGGCACAAGGGAGGAATTCGTGAATTCGTGGCGGGCCGCATCAAACCAGTCAGAAGACTGCTGACTAAAGAAAAAAAAAGCAGTGTATCTGCTTTGTGTTTCCAATTTCAATGGACACGAGGTGAATAGGTGAACGTGTGCCTTGTAGTGTCGCAGAAATTGATGGGCAAGAGCATAGTGAGGGCTCCAATCGACTGACATCTTTTGGATCCTTTTATAACTAAAATAATATCCAGAAGATGTTAATAAATTAGGAATTTAAAAAGAAATGCCCTGAAGCGATGCCTACATTTCTGTATCTGTATCGCTATTATCTCTCCGACGTGTTATAGCAGCTAGTTTAAGGGCAATCAGGTTTTTATCAAAGTCTTAGTATGTAGCTTGTAATCCTGAACATGAAATTCATTGCGAAACTTAATCTTGTTAATAAACTAGATCTTTACAAGCGTTCTGTCCATCTTTTGAGGCAGCTGGTATAGTAACGATAAAAGCTGGGATTTATAAGGAAACGGAGCAGATTGTGTTTTTCTTTGATGTAGACTGTGAATTCTGTGATAGGCCGCCAGCGAATGACAAATCCGGGAGAAGTAGCCTGATTGGAAGTGGTTTGGTTCGATATTCCTTCTCATATAAATCCGAGATGGAAAAACGTTAAGTTCGGTTCAGAGTCGATTTATTTTTCTTCTCCCGTGGTGACACATTAATTTTCTGCGAATAGCAACGTACTTAAATTTAAAAAGAATACTGCGACTTTGAGTTCCCTTACAACCTAAATTAAAACAAAAAACGCCCTTTAGATGTAGACAAATATCGGACTTACCAGAAGAAGGAAAGCGTTCTGGAATTCCAGTCAGCTTTGAAGTGTAGCGCTCGTTTGCAATGGACATTGTGGAAGACGTTAACACTTGGAGAAGAAAGAATTACTAAGGAGAACTTATGACATCTTCAGACACATGGTATATCAACATAACGTGATCGTTTAATAGCGGTAGCACCGCTACATTGCTCTGCACGAAACACACTCCTCACACTAGGTACATTGTACTTGAATATGTGTACATGCGATTGCTCGCCGAGTACAAATCCTCCTCACGCCCGATAAAAGTTTTCGATACACATCTCAGAGATTATTTCTAAAAGTTCAGTAATAGATCTATGGTAAACAGAGATATTATTCATAATTAAATCTCTTCGTGATTCTCCTGATAGCTATTGATAACACGTATTCTGCAGTTTTTATTTAATTCTGGATGCACTCTGTTTCCAAGCAAAAACATTACATTGTTGCTGCTGAAAGAGAAAAAGCTGGGTCAACAGAAGCGTCCGATCTTACCCGTCGGCTTTGACCCGTGACGTAAGCGTGTTGTGGTGTGTGACGTCATTACGGCGCGGAGTTTGATTTGCGATTGTGGCGTGTTTGTAGATGTCTTGTTTTTGTTTGTCGTGCTCTCTGGTGGTGTGTTCATGGTTTTCGTTTGTTTCGTTTGTTTCGTGTGGTGGGGTCAGTTTTCTGTTGCTCAGGTGTTGGATTTGAAGCGGAATTTCTATTAGTGAGTTAATGGTTAATTTAATGCTCATTGCTGTACGTCGGGTGAGTTTGTTATTGAGTGTATTTGGTTGTGGTTTTTTGTTCAGGAATGTGACGTAAGGGACCTACACATTGATCTGTAGCGTAGCCCTGAATACGAGGTTAGGTTGGGAGTTTTTTTTTGGAATGCGGCCGCGGCAGCGGGCGCCTATGATTCGAAAATATTGACTTGACACTAATGAACATGTATACGTAATATGAAGCAATTTGATGAACATATTGATCTGTAGCGTAGCCCACTTGAGGTTAGGTTGGGAGTTTTTTTTTGGAATGCGGCCGCGGCAGCGGCCGCCTATGATTCGAAAATATTGATTTGACACTAATGAACATGTATACGTAATATGAAGCAATTTGATGAACATATTGATCTGTAGCGTAGCCCACTTGAGGTTAGGTTGGGAGTTTTTTTTTGGAATGCGGCCGCGGCAGCGGCCGCCTATGATTCGAAAATATTGATTTGACACTAATGAAGCCTGTGGGGGGATGGGGGGGCACTGCAGACTCCCCCCACCGCATAACGACACATGATGATCAAATTTTGAAAAAAAATGAAAAATTTTTTCCGTACCTGCTAAACTGCATAAGTGCCGATGTATGTAGGTGTAAGGGAAGCTTTCGTTTCTTACTTTTCTATTGGGGGATGTGATCGGTAGGTTCTGTTGAGCTATATAGGTTAAGGGAAGTGTCCGATTATGGATAGGAATGTGTTTTTTGGTATTTGGTCAGTTTTGTGATGTTGATTTATTTCGTTGTTTTGCGTGGTTTTGAATGGCGGTCGGTGGCTACATTTCTGTATATTTAGTTTCTCCGCACCCAAAAACCCCTAATTTCCCACGCTTGTCCCGTTACAGTCATTAGGCTTTTTGTGAAACTTGTGTATTTCAGTGTTTACAATACGTATGCGATGTTTTTATATCCGCCATATTGGAATTGTTTATAGTCGTTTCCGCGGTATTTGTGACGTCATGGGTCAAAGCCGACGGGTAAGACCGGACGCTTCTGTATTTCCAAAAAGCTTGTAAATAACGTACGTCGACTAAAGTTCAAAGTTAACATAAAATAGATGTATGTCATCTTCCTCCTGGCAATAAATAACAAATTCAAAATTAAAGAGATATAAAACAATTTTGTAATATGAATATCTCGTTATGTGATCATCTCTAAGTATCAAAGCCAGTTTTTAAAATCTATGGTGCACAATTCTTGCATACTGGTTTCATTTTCCATCGTCACTTTAAACAAGAGATGTATTCCACTTTACAAGGTAACATTTTGTTTCCTTTTCTGCGTCAGTGTACCGGTATTTCATTTTTTATTCTTAGGCTGCCTCACAATACGACTTGGAAAATTTTTGTAGCTCGACGAAACTGTACCGTAGTGGTCAGGAAGGACATAAAGCCCCTGAATCCATTCGGTCTTCACACAGTTACGCTTCATGTGACACTTGCAGACTCAAAGGAATTAATTTAGCAGGACAGTATAGCGTGAAAATAAAAATACAATTTTTTTTTCTATTGACGTGGAATTCTGGTTATCGGATCTACATAAGCTTATTATCCGCTTTGTCTGCCTCCCTGGCTATCAAGAGTAATCTAAGAGGAGTAGTATCTGCTCTACAGTACACGATAACCTGCGCTTATAAAAAATATGTCTTGCCATCATCAATCAAACATTTTGGTTAGGCGAAAACCCAGTGCATGTACAAGCTTCAAAAAATGCATGACACTGCGCTGTCTATAATTATATATATTTACGACCGGTTGAAATAAATATTCTTATAGACAACACAGTGTGATGCAGTTTTTGAGGTTCATCATCAATCAATTACTTTCAATTAAATTTTGTGCGAATATGTTACGACCCACATATGATTTGAGGCCTAATGAAATCTTGATGGGTATTCAAGACATTCAAATAAAAGCACAATGATCCAAAATATTTTATCCTCTACGTTTCATATGGCTTGAGCGACAAGCTAATGTAGGACAGGAGTGATCGGTATTTCTGTGCGTGTTCTTCGGAGAAAGGGGAGATGGGGCATCCGAGGGGAGTTTGGGGATACCGGAAAGGAAACGTTGAACGGACTGCTAAGAGATCATACTGAATTACCTGTTACAATAAAACACACACACACTTCATGCACTTTACGTTTCACTCCGAACGCGCTTTAATTTACGGATTTGAAATGAATAACCATAATCCTCGCAATAAACCTCTAAGGCAATGTAATTTGAGAATACAGAAGAGCGAACAAAATTTTTTTTGTTGATATACAGGGGCACTACTTACACGAGTTAGCTGTTTTTAGCCCATGATTTTTAAACTTGGTATGAGGCCAAACAATTAACTTCAACACACAGGCGTATTTTGGTCACTTTTACTACGTCAAGCTCTCAGAGACTCACTTTGTTACCCTGCAGTGGTGATGGGAACAGCATGGCTATGTTCTGAAAGATTCTGAATTCAGAGAGACCTCAAGACGTATTTCTCTCGGTTCCCGCCTGTTTATACTCAGTAAGCTTCTGTACTGCTCATGGTAGAAAGTACTTCTTGCGGTTATTATCCATTACGTTCCCCTTTCCTTTCGAAAACTGAGCGTAGAGAAAAATGACCGCCTACGTTCTTCTGAACTTTTTTTTAAACGGAGGATGTCGTCATCAGCAGAAATAAAACTGGCGTTATACGGATCAGAGAGTGGAATGTTAGATCCCTTAATCGGGTAGGTAGGTTAGAATATTTAAAAAGGGAAATGGATAGGTCAAGTGAAATGTAGTGGAAATTAGTGACGTTCGGTGGCAGGAGAAACAAGACTTCTCGTCAGGCGAATACACAGTTATAAATACAAAATCAAATAAGAATAATGCAGGAATAGGTTTAATAACGAATAAGAAAATATAAATGCGTGTAAGCTGCTATGAACAGCTAAGAGCCAAGACATATACGAAGTTCACACCCACCACAGTAGTTCAAGTTCTATGCCGCCTAGCTGCGCAGAGGATGAAGAGACTGAAGAAATATATGATGAGATAAGAAAAAAATTATTCCGATACTTAAGAGAAACGAAAATTTAATTGTGATGGGGGACTAGAGTTCTATTGTAGGAAAAGGAAGAGACGGAATAATAGTAGGTGATTATGGATTTGGGGAAGGGAATGGAAGAAGAAGTCGCCTGTTGAATTTTTCACAGAGCGTAATTTAATCATCTCTAACACTTGGTTTAAGAATCATAAAAGAAGGTTGTATACATGGAAGAGACCTGGAGGCATCGGAAGGTTTTAGATTGATTATATAATGGTAAGACAGAGATTTCTGAGCCATATTTTAAATTGTAAGACACTTCCAGGTGCGGTTGTGGACTCAGACCATAATTTATTGGTTATTAACTTAAGATTAAAAAAGAAGAAATTACAAAAAAAATGGGTAGGGAATTAAGGAGATAGTACCTGGATAAGACGAAAGAACCAGAGATTACTGAGAGTTTCAGACAGGGCATTAAGCAACTATTAACTAGAACAGAGGAAAAGAATGCCGTAGAACACAAATGGATAACTTTGAGAGATGAAATAGTAAAGGCAACAGAGGATGAAATACGTAAAAAGAGAAGGCCTAGTAGAAATCTTTGGATAACACAAGAGATACTGAATTTAACTGATGGAAAGAGAAAATATAAGTACAGCAAATGAAGCAGGTGAAAGGGAATACAAACGTCTAAAAAATAAGATTGGTAGGAAGTGTGAAATGGCTAAACAGGAATGGCTAGAGGACAAATGTAACGATTTAGAAGCTTATGTCACTAGGGGAAGGATATATACCGCCTACAGGAAAATTAAAGAGGTCTGTGGAGAAAAGAGAAGCAGCTGCAGGAATATCAAGAGCTGAAACGGAAAATCAATCCTAAGCAAAGAAGCGAAAGCTATAAGATGCGGGCCATACAAGGGAGATGAAATGAATTCAGGCAATGTTATAGAAGTGGAGTA
Organism: Schistocerca piceifrons; assembly: GCF_021461385.2. NCBI lineage: Eukaryota > Metazoa > Arthropoda > Insecta > Orthoptera > Acrididae > Schistocerca > Schistocerca piceifrons. Next base: position 421,787,257 of record NC_060141.1, read on the forward strand.
GGATGTAGATGAAGATGGGTCAGGAGGTACGATATTGCGAGAAGAATTTGATAGAGCAGTGAAAGACCTAAGTCAAAACAAGGACCCGGCAGTAGACGACATTCCTTCAGAACTACTGACAGTCATGGAAGACTGAGTCATCTTATCCATCTGGTGTGCAAGATATACACTGATGAGCCGAAACATTAAGACCACCTGCTTAACAGCTTGTCTGTCCGTCTTTAGAACGAGACAAATCACTGATTCTGCGTGTCAAGGATCCGTCAGTTTGTTGCTAGGTTTATGGAGGTATGTAGCATTAGATATTTACGCACAAGTCATGTAATTCGTTAAAATAACGGGCCGCGTTAATGGTGCCCGACAGTGACCCAGATAGTTGCTATAGGATTTACATCAGGCGAATTTGGTCTCGAGACATCAACATGAGTTCACTACAGTGCTCCTCAAACCACTGTAGCATGTTTCTGGCTCCTAGACACGGACAATTATACTGCTGAAAGATGACATCGCCGACGAGGAAGACATAAGGCATGAAGGGATGCAAATGGTTCGGAGCTATCAGCGTGTCTTCGATTACTACCACAGGCCCCACGCAAGCGCAGGAGAGTGTCTCCCGTACCATGATATGGCTCCCACCAGCCTGCGTCCTTGGCGCGCTGCACGTTTCGAGCTGCCATTATCCTCGATGGCAGTGTTTGTGGAGACGACCATCGAGCCGGCCAGTGTGGCCGTGCGGTTCTAGTCGCTTCAGTCTGGAGCCGCGTGACCGCTACGGTCGCAGGTTTGAATCCTGCCTCGGGCATGGATGTGTGTGCTGTCCTTAGGTTAGTTAGGTTTAAGTAGTTCTACGGGACTGATGACCACAGATGTTAAGTCCCATAGTGCTCACAAGGGAACCTCCCCATCGCACCCCCCTCAGATTTAGTTATAAGTTGGCACAGTGGATAGGTCTTAAAAAACTGAACACAGATCAATCGAGAAAACAGGAAGAAGTTGTGTGGGACTATCAAAAAAATAAGAAAATTATACAAACTGAGTAGTCCATGCGTAAGATAGGCAACATCAAGGCTAATGTGAGCTCAGGAGCGCCGTGGTCCCGTGGTTGGACAGATAATAATTTCCCGAAAATAAAAAATTAAACTTTTCACTCGAGGGAAGACTTAAACCAAGGACCTCTCGTACGGCAGCTGCTCACACTAACCACGGGACCACGGCGCTCCTAAGCTCATGCTGTCCTTGATGTTGCCTGTCCAATACATGGACTACTCAGTTTGTATTTTTTTTTTCATAGTTCCACACAACTTCTTCCTGTTTTCTCGATTGATCTGTGTTTTGTTTTTCAAGGCCTGTCCACTGTGCCAACTTATAACTAAATCTGAGGAGTGTGCGATGGGGAGGTTCCCTTGTCAGAGCCATTTGAACCAAGCCATGACCATCGACCTAGTGTAGCCAAAATGTGATTCACCCGAAGAGCCGACAGGTTTCCATTGATCGACGGTCGAAACCCGATGGTCCCGTGTCCACTGCAATCGTAGTTGACGATATCGTTGGGTCAACATGTCAACCCGTAGAGGTGGTCTGCTGCGGAGCTCCATGTTCAACAATATACCATGAACGGTATGCTCCAAACCACTAGTACGTGCACCAGCATTGTGCTTTTTCGGCTGAGATGCCATAGATCACGATCTTCCTACGTTACACAGCACACAAGCTTTCTATGAAGAGTCCTGGACGTCTAACCATTTAGCGCCTTGTGGTTGTTTCACTGTCCTTCTACCGCTTTCCGTAGGCACTCACGACAGTAGAACGTGAACATACGACCAGCTTCACCGTTTTCGAAATACGTTCACAGGCTCTGCGTAACAATAATCTTTTATCAAAGTCAGTTATCTCAATGGATTTCCCCATTTGCAGCCCATATATTCGATAGGCTGATATCCCGTTCGTGTCTGCTGCGCTGGCATACTTTTGTTACCGCGTCAGGAGCCGCAACGCCACCAGGCGCCATCCAACATCGCGATGGGCTGTGGTCGTAATGTTTTGGTCTATCAATGTGTGAGGCAAGTGTAATACCGTCAGGCTTGAAGAAGAATATAACAATTCTAATTCCAAATAAAGCAGGTGCTGAAAGGTGTGAATATTACCGAACTATCAGTTTAATTAAGTCATGGCTGCAAAATACTAACAGTAATTCTTCACAGAAGAATGAAAAATTAACAGAAGCCAACTTCGGGGGGGGGGGGGGGGGGGGATGAATTTGGATTCCGGAGAAATGTAGGAACACACGAGGCAATACTGACTCTACGACTTATTTTAGAAGACAGGTTAAGGAAAGGCAAACCTACGATTATAGCATTTGTAGACTTGGAGTAAGTTTTAGATCTTTTTGACTCTAGTACACTCTTTGAAATTCTGAGGGTAGCAGGGGTGAAATACAGGAAACGAAAGGTTATTTACAATTTGAACAAGAACCAGACGGCAGTTGTAAGAGTCGAGGGGAGTGAAAGAGAGGCAGTGGCTGAGAAGGGAATGAGATAGGGTTCTAGTCTGCTCCAGATGTTATTCAGTCTGTACACTGAACACGCAGTAAGGGAAATGATAGAAAAATTTGGAGAAGAAATGAATTTGCACTGACTAAGCAGACCAGTTGCAAGCTTAGTAGCGGATATCTAATTCATTTTCTCTCTTCTTCCAATCAGGCTTAGTCGGAAACAAGACACAATGGAATTAAGGACATTAACTGCCAGTGGACATTGAATATATATCAATATGGCAAGTTGGAAACGTGTGCCGGACAGGCACATGAACCCAGGTCTCCTGCTTACTAGGTAGACGCACATACCACTACGCCATCCTCAACTCATGCGACGCACTACTGAGGTAATGCTCCTGCTCATTGCTAGATACATAATTACGGCGATGGCGGCCACCGATAGCACCAGTGCAGATGTACAGCATGCTCGAATCGTTACGCGAATCGGTGAGAAGCCTCTGGGCACTGGTGCTTCTCCCAAGGGCCTTCAGCTGTGACACACTCGACGCTGACACACAGTTCCCTCTCCCGTTACGTATTTCACCTTTTTAGCACTATTTTATGGAACTTCCCTTTTTCACGACATTTTCTGTGGGGTCGTTCCAATTTAAGGTCTTCATAATTATGATCTCTAGGTATTTAGTTGAATTGACAGCCCTTGCTTTTGTGTGATATATAGTGTAACTGAAATTTAATGGATTTCTTTAAGTACTCAAGTGGATGACCTCAAACAGTTATCTTGCCTAAATCATTTTTCAATTGGTATTGGCCATCTGATGACTTCTCAAGACGGTAAATGGCAGCATCATCTGCAAATAATTTAAGACCGCTACTCAGATTGTCTCCTAAATCGTTCACGTAGATTAGAAATAGTATAGAGCCTGTAATACTTCCTGTGGCAAGCCAAACATCACTTCTATTTTACTCAGTGACTTCCCGTAAATTACTGCAAATTGTGATCTTTCTAATCGGAAATCACGCACAATCGAGACGATACTCCATATGTACGCAAACTGCTTCTGAGGAACGATGTCAAAGCTTTTTGGAAATCTATAAATATTGAATCAAATTGAGATTCCCTGTCGATAGAACGCATTACTTCGTGTGTGTTTCACAAGAACGATATTTTCTGAATCAGTTACGACTGAATGTCATTAGATCGCTTTCTTCGAGGTAATTCATGATATTCGAACGCAGCATATGTTCCAAAATCCAACTGCAAATTGATGTAGGTGATATGAGTCTATGATTCCGCGGATTTCCTTTCTTGTGGATTGATGGTACTTGTCCAACTTTCCACGCATTAGGTACGGATCTTTCGTCGAGCGAAAGGTTGTATAAGATTGCTATACATGGTGCTATTATGGTAATGTACTCGTACTTCAAATGGTTCAAATGGCTCTGAGCACTATAGGACTCAACTTCTGAGGCCATTAGTCCCCTAGAACTTAGAACTAGTTAAACCTAACTAACCTAAGGACATCACACACATCCATGCCCGAGGCAGGATTCGAACCTGCGACCGTATCAGTCGCGCGGTTCCGGACTGAGCGCCTAGAACCGCTAGACCACCGCGGCCGGCAGGTAGTGTACTCTGAAAGGCATATGAATGGTATAGAATAAGGAGTGCGGAACTGCTTCTGTTAAGTGATTCAAATTGTTTCACTACATTGAGGGTGCCTACGTCTAATTTACTCATGTTGGCAGCTGTTCTTGTTCAAAATGTTCAAATGTGTGTGAATTTCTAAGGGACCAAACTGCTGAGGTCATCGGTCGCTAGACTTACACACTATTTGAACTAACTTACATTAAGAACAACACACACACCCATGCCCGAGGGAGGACTCGAACCTCCGACGGGAGGGGCCGCGCAGTCAGTGACATGGCGCCTCTAACCGAGTGGCCACTACGCGTGGCAGCTGTTTTGATTCCAATTCCAGAATTTTTCGTGAAGGAATTTCGGAAAACCCTGTTTAGTAACTCCGCTCTAGCGACACTATCGTCGGTAACATTTACCATTGACATCAGGCAGCGAAGGTATTGGTTGTGTCTTGCCGCCCGTATACTTCACGTAGGACCAGAAACTCTTTGGATTCTATTATGGAGTCTATTAAAAGCATCTTGTATTGTAACCCCTACCAAGTTTCGAGCTTCAGTAAAACATACCCAAGTTTCTGAAGTTTTGCGTTATTCTCAATCTGGCACGCTTACAGAATGTCATGATCTGCACAAAACTATCGGTTATGGCTCATTGTAGATTCAGGTCCTTTACAGAAAAATACTAGAGGGGCTGGTAGTGGGAGGGGGGGAGGCCCAATTGGAAATATTTGGGAGAAGATTCTCACTACCTTGATTTGCATTACAATCAAGGAAAACCATCCAAATATCTTTGGTCAGAACCAGGTGACGGAAACTATTTTTAATTTAATTATGGGACAGAATGCCCCTGAAAAAAGAAAAAGAATTGAAATCCTAATGCATGGGCATTTGTTCATGCATATAATAGAATAAAGTCGATGACTTGCTGAAGAAGGGCAATGCTTCTGCCCCAATGATGTAATTACGTCCTTTATAACTAGGCAACAAAACTACTATATATGAAACACGCATCAGCTGTATAATGGAATGGGACACGGGACTCGAACCCGGATTTCCCACATTACGCGAGTGGTCGCCTTAAACGCTTTGGCTGTTTGTACCCGACTGACGGCCAGACCCAGACGTCCATATGTCGTCGTTCCTGCGTCACAACCTGTATTTGTACACACATTATGTAATTCCTGTACAGGAGAGGACATTTTAATTGAATGTCGCTGCCTGGTAATGGCAGGTAAATACGTCATTGCAGTGCCTCTCTTGTTAAGAACAACGAAGCAAGGCTTTATACTGCATCTTACTTTTGTTCTGTTTACCGTGCAGGACGTAACAGTGACCTGCAAGAGTGAGGTAATTCTTCCCTTCACTCTGCTGCATAAGTTCCAATTCATTTGCAGATATTATTACCCACAGGAGAAGGCGTCAAACCGATTTCGTGATCTATTGCGTCTCATGAGCCGCCTAAGATGTGTTCTTCCTTCATTGAGTGCTGCGGGTAATACTCGTACGTATAAGTGCCATCGCCGTTAACACTTTTTCGGCTAATTTTGAGACACGTGCACACGCGGGTTAGCGATTTCTACATAAAATGCGAACACGAACTTGGACGTAATACTTGACGAATTTTTCGACGTCATAACGTCCGAAACATTCGATAGCTTATACCATAGATAGATAGGCTGCACAAGGCATCATTGCATTGAAAATAACATCACGATCATCTGACGGGTGGATACCGGCTGCAGGCGGATTATGGACCTGATGTTAATTTTTCCTTATTATACTGTGGTGTTTTCAATCTTTTTATTATAATGGTGATGTCTTGTACAGAGTTTGGTTACAAGAGAAAATATGTGAAACACAGGGGTTGTAAGTCTTCTGTATACAATACTGAAATTACGACACCTATATGAGGGACGCTACAAGCTAAATTACTGAACTGCAAATAAATCGAAAAGTAACAGAGAAACATAGATTTTTTTTGTTACATACTAAAGCGTCCGTCGACAGCGAGATTTTTCTGGTATACATTTCCCTATTGAAACACAGCCGAAATGCGAAACGCTTTTAGAAACGAGCTTACGACATGTGGCTTTCTTCTGATTGCGCGCCTCATCAGCGAGAGAACCGGCTTGCGGAGTAGAGCAGGTCGCAACGTTTCACAGATAGGATAACTTACCGTGCAGCCTGCAGCCACTTTCACTTGGCGGGGTGCCCGCTCACTGCAGGTGCCGCCGGCCGCTGGACAACAAGCCGTGGCCACGCCCACCCAAGGCCTCGCCGCAACCTGCCACTAAACGGATATCTCTACTCGCGCTCCGACAACCTTCATCATCCTTGGATAACTCACCGTATTCCTCAGTAATTATTCTACTTCGTTCTAGTAGTCGCCTCAGTCACTAATCCTGCCGAATCTATACTGTTTGTTATTGTGGCTTTCAGTCCGAAGATAGGTTTGAAGCAAGACTCGAACTCGGGACCTTTGCCTTTCGCGGGCAAGTGCTCTACCAACTGAGCTACCCAAGTACGACTCACGCCCCGTCCTAACAACTTTACTTCTGCCAGTACTTCGTCTCTTACCTTTCAAACTTTACAGAAGCTCTCCTGCGAACCCTGCAGAACTAGCACTCCTGAAAGAAAGGATATTGCGGAAACATGGCTTAGCCACAGCCTGGGGGATGTTTCCAGAATGAGATTTTCACTCTGCAGCGGAGTGTGCGCTGATATGAAACTCAAACTCGGGACCTTTGTCTTTCGCGGGCAAGTGCTCTACCAACTGAGATACCCAAGCACGACTCACGACCCGTCCTCACAGCTTCAATTCTGCCAGTACCTGGTCTCCTACCTTCCAAACTTTACAGAAGCTCTCCTGCGAACCCTGCAGAACTAGCACACTCCGCTGCAGAGTGAAAGTCTCTTTCTGGAAACATCCCCCAGGCTGTGGCTAAGCCATGTCTCCGCAATATCCTTTCTTTCAGGAGTGCTAGTTCTGCAGGGTTCGCAGGAGAGCTTCTGTAAAGTTTGGAAGGTAGGAGACGAGGTACTGGCAGAAGTAAATCTGTGAGGACGGGGCGTGAGTCGTGCTTGGGTAGCTCAGTTGGGTGCCGGCACAGTAGCTCAGCGTGTTCGGTCAGAGAGCCGGTTGGCCTCTGTAATAAAAAACTGAGTGGAAGGATCAACCACAAAACTTGAACAGGATCTCTTGCGACGTCCGCAACGACCAAACACAACGATCAATAACAAACAAAATGCACAAAAAAAAGAGTTTGTACAGCACTTGCCCGCGAAAGGTAAAGGTCCCGAGTTCGTGTCTCGGTCCGGCACACAATTTTAATCTGCCAGGAAGTTTCATATCAGCGCACACTCCGCTGCAGAGTGAAAATCTCATTCAGGTTTGAAGCAGTTCCCCACTGCAGTCTGTAGTCTACCTCGTGCAAGCCTCTTCATCTCTGCGTAGCTACTGCAGCCTACAAGGAGGCGCTGAAAAGTAGTGCCTACAAGTTTCTTATACGAAGACTCTCAAGGCTTTTTAAATGAAACAAACATTATTAACATTCTGCACCTTTATTCTTCATGTCTACAAGTTTGCAGCCCTCTGTCCATAGAAGACTCCGAATTGTAGCATGTAACATGGCGGTGTGTAACGTAACCGTGTCGGTGCATGAGAAACGTGTGCTGTAATCAAGTTTAGAATTCGGAGAGTTCATCCACACATGGAGCACCGTCTCCTTCAGCACGACAATGCTAGACCACACACGTGCGATGCGACATCTGCAACAATCCGACGCCTCGGGTTCACTGTCATCGATCACCCTCCACACAGCCCCGACTTGGCCCCGTCCGATTTTCATTTGTTTCTATAACTTAACATCTTCGAGGACTTCAGTTCGATACCGATGAAGCGGTGCAAGTGGAGGTGAGGCTGTGACTCCGTAAAAAGAGTCAAACATTCCACAGTGACGGTGTCGGCAAACTGGTCTCTCGTTGGGAGTAATGTGTTCGTTGCTAGGGTGACTACGGTGAGAATAAATAAGTAAACATGAAGAATAAAGATGTGCAATGCTGTTGACGTTTGTTTGATTTAAAAAGCTTTAAAATATGCCACTTAAGAAATCAGAGGCATTACTTTCAGCACTCCCTAGAACATTAAGTTTTACTGTCTACTTATTACATGAGCCGTATGTTCATTATACACTACTGGCCATTAAAATTGCTACACCACGAAGATGACGTGCTACGGACTCGAAATTTAACCTACCGGAAGAAGATGCTATGATGTGCAAATAATTAACTTTTCAGAGCATTCACACAAGGTTGACGACGGCGGCGACACCTACAACGTGCTGACATGAGGAAAGTTTTCAACCGATTTCTCATACACAAACAGCAGTTGACCGGCGTTGCCTGGTGAAACGTTGTTGTGATGCCTCGTGTAAGGAGGAGAAATCCGTACCACTACGTTTCCGACTTTGATAGAGGTCGGATTATAGACTATCGCGATTGCGGTTTATCGTATCCCGACATTGTTGCTCGCATTGATCGAGATCCAATGACTGTTAGCAGAATATGGAATAGGTAGGTTTAGGAGGGTAATACGGAACGCCATGCTGGATCCCAACGGCATCTTATCACTAGCAGTCGAGATGACAGGCATCTTATCCGCATGGCTGTAACGGATCGAGCAGCCACGTCTCGATCCCTGAGTCAACAGATGGGGACGTTTGCAACACAACAACGATCTGCACGAACAGTTCGACGACGTTTGCAGCAGCATGGCTTATCAGCTCGGAGACCATGGCTGCGGTTACCCTTGACGCTGCTTCACAGACAGGAGCGCCTGTGATGGTGTACTGAACGACGAACCTGGGTGCACGAGTGGCAAAACGTCATTTTTTCGGATGAATCCAGGTTCTGTTTACAGTATTATGATGGTTGCATCCGTGTTTGGCAACATCGCGGTGAACGCACATTGGAAGCGCGTATTCGTCATCGCTATACTGGCGTATCACCCGGCGTGATGGTATGTGGTGCCATTGGTTACACGTCTCGGTCACCTCTTGTTCGCATTGATGGCACTTTGAACAGTGGACGTTACATTTCAGATGTATTACGACCCGTGGCTCTACCCTTCATTCGATCCCTGCGAAACCCTACATTTCAGCAGTATAATACACGACCGCATGTTTCAGGTCCTGTACGAGCATTTCTGGATACAGAAAATGTTCGACTGTTGCCCTGGCCAGCACATTCTCCAGATCTCTCAGCAACTGAAAACGTCTGGTCAATGGTGGCCTAGCAACTGGCTCATCACAATACACCAGTCACTACTCTTGATGAACTGTAGTATCGTGTTGAAGCTGCATGGGTAGCTGTACCTGTACACGCCATCCAAGCTCTGTTTGACTCAATGCCCAGGCGTACCAAGGCGGTTATTGCGGCCAGAGGTTGTTGTTCTGGGTACTGATTCCTCAGAATCTATGCACCCAAATAGCGCGCAAATGTAATCACATGTCAGTTCTAGTATAATATATTTGTCCAATGAATATCCATTTATCATCTGCATTTCTTCTTGGTGTAGCAATTTTAATGGGCAGTAGTGTATATAAAGTGCGTCGATTTCAAATACGAGTTGTAATGTAGACTGCTGTCCATCAAAACTGCATGACCACGATGACATCATTCAAGAAATATCAAATTGGAGTGAAGTGTACTGCATGCTTGGATATACAAATGAGTAGTATTTCAGCGCAATCACACAAAGTAGGTGGAATAAAGATACCTACATTCTGCATACAAGGACAGATTACCAGCGGATTCCTCATTCAGAGACCGCAGCTGAATGTTAGTAAGAAATCGTGTTCTGTGTCGCGTGAAAAGGAAAAGCGGCTACCAGCACGGCTCGAAATTCCACTGAGGCAGCAGCGTGGCCTGGCGAGACTGCTGTTTGTCGCTCCTTTAGGTTGTTAGTTCACGACTGAGATGCGAATAACGAACCGACTGGTCAGGAGCGCCATAGTGAACGCTTTGCAGAATTCAGCGACCCCACGCGGCAAATGTTCAAGAGGACACGCGTTCTGATCGCCTGGACGCGCAGTAAGGTACCTTGACTCAGAAAATGGTCTTGTTTGTAGCAAGACAGTGAGGCGGCTACTGAAGCACCACGGACTGTCAGCACGGGACCCAGTGTGACAGCACGGAGAGGGGCTCCGCCAACGGTGCATCCGACGACAACCCTGGATAATGGGGTGGCACCAGTTCGTATTTTCAAACGAGTGCCAGTATTACGTGCAGCATCACGGTCGAAGTACCCGTATGTGGAAGCTCCGAGGAGAACAAACTCTTCCATATTGTTTTCTTTATAGTCATACGGTATCAGCATAGGGTGCCATTGAGCATACAGCGTCGTCACCTCTGGTTCCCGTAGCTGTTAATTTGGATGGCAGACGCTACATTTCTGACGTATTAATGACGGTAGCTGTCCCCTATTTCGAGATTTCCGTGATGTTATCTTTCACCAAAATAACACAAAATCGAATGTTGACCGTTCTGTCCAGACCAACTTCGATACAGTTATTCGACTGTTGTCCTGCAAGCACATGCTCTGGTCTCTCGCCCACTGCAAACAACTGTGCATCGGTTGCCCAGAAACTAGCGCGCCACCACTCGCCAGCGATTAACACCGACGAACCTTCCTAAAGAGTTATAGCAGCCTGGAAAGGCGTACCCATACCTGTCATCCAAGAACAGTTCGACCCAGTGTTCGGCTAATTAAAGTTGCTGCTGCAGCACGAGGTGACAGATCTGTGTATTTAATTTAGCATACGACCCACAAATTAAATCGTGAATTCTTTCTTCTATACTGTACACACACAATAAGTAAAATTTTGTATTTTGCTATCCTGGAGAAAAGAAATATGTATTTCCAATAATTGTTATACAGCGCCCGTTCACAGACGTTTGTTAACGCTGGAAACATTCAGAATTATTTTGCTACTGCTGCCTCCACAATATATACTGTCGTGACAAATGTCGTGGGATAACGATATGCACACATACAGATGGTGGTAGTCTCACGTACACAAGGTATAAAAGGACAGTGCATTCGCGGAGCTGTCATTTGTACTCAGGTGATTCATATGAAAACGTTTCCGCAGAGATTATAGCCGCACTGGGAAGTTAACAGACACTGAACGCGGAATGGTAGACCCATGGGAAATTCCGTCCCGGAAATCGTTAGGGAATTCATTACACCGAGATTCTCAGTGTCAAGCGTGTGCCGAGAGTACAACTTTCAGGCTTCACCTCTCACCACGGACAACGCAGTGGCCGACGGCCTTCGCTTAATGAGCGAAAGCAGTGGCGTTTGCGTAGAGAGTTGTCAGTGCTAACAGACAAGCAACATTACGTGAAATAAACGCAGAAATCAATGTGGGATGTACGACGAACGTATCCGTTAGGACAGTGGGACGAAATCTGGTTTCGATGGGCTATGGCAGCGGACGACCGACGCGACTGCCCTTGCTAACAGCACGACACCGCCTGCAGCGCCTCTGCTGGGCTCGTGACCAAATCGGTTGGATCCTTGACGAGAGGAAAACTATGGCCTAGTCAGATGAGTCCTGATTTCAGTTGGTAAGAGCTGATGGTAGGGTTCAGGTGTGGCGCAGACCCCACGCAGTCATGGAGCCAAGTTGTCAATAAGGCTCTGTGTAAGCTGGTGGTGGCTCCAAGATGATATGTGCTATGTTTACATGGAATGAACTAGGTCCTCTGGTCCAATTTAATCGATCATTGACTGGAAGTGGTTATGTTCGGCTACGTGGAGACCATTTGCAGCCATTCATGGACGTCATATTGACAAACAACGATGCGCCATGTCACCGATCCACAATTGTTGGCGATTGGTTGAAGAATGTTCTGAACAATTCCAACGAATGATTTGGCTACCCAGATCGACCGCATGAACTTCATCGGATATTTATGGGACGTAATCTAGATGTTAGTTCATGCTCAAAATCCTGCATCGTCAACACTTTCGCTGTCGATTCCATGCCACGTCGAACAGCTGCACTACGCAGGGCAGATTAAAATCCGACACGATATTGGCATGCATACCATTACTTCTGTCACCTCAGTGTAAGTAGGAAGGAAGGAAGATTAAATTACTAAACCCTCGTAAAATTTACGATTTCAGTAGCGCATCAAACAGGACATGTTGTACTTAATGTGGTATGTAATCTACCATTGGAGATCTGATAATAAACTGTAGCTAACTAATGCATAACCTACACATTATTACTTCCTTTAAATAAAATGGGGAGTAGTAAACTTAACTATGATGTAGCAGCAGTATAACGTTTCTGTCTTTAGGTTCACCATCTAGTCGACATCGAGGCTAGTAGAGACGGATCACAAGCTCGGACTGTTTCAAGGACGGAGAAGGAAATCGGCCGTGCTCTTTCAAAGGAACCATTCCTGCATTTTCCTGGAGCGATTTAGGGAAATCTCTGAAAACCGAGGAATTGAACCATCGTCCTGCCGAATGCGAGCCCAATTTTATATGTGGCTTTCTCATGCACTAGCTGAGCCGAAAAGACTGAAGAAAGAAAGTGTGTAACACACGTTAATTTTTTTATTGTATAGAGTACTTTCAATCATACAAATGGGTCTACAACGGAAACCCTAAATTAAATTTGAGATATATGAAACAAATTTGGTTCGTAGGGCTCTTCAGTGTCGATAACGTCTGGACTTTGGCGGCTAAAATGAAAAACCAGGGACCATGTTTTATCGTAAAAACAAGTGATTTTTTATGCCAATAGATTTCATTTTTGTATCATAACCACTCGAAAATTTCTTTATAGGTATTGCATCCGCTGCAAAACTGAAAGTCATACCCTTACCTGCTACACAGGACTTCCACACAGATCGCATTTCAAGTCCTGGAACTACGAGGGGCGGGCTGAAAATGCTTCCCAATTTTTTATTCTGTTGTCACTATCATATCATACATATCACTCGATGGACCTTCCCGCTTCGCTACCTCTAGAGGGCTTCGAATCGAAGAGTGTAACTTGGCGGTGTGTAACGTAACTACGTCGGTGCATCAGAAACAGCTCAGAAACTGGAAGCGCGAATTAGAAATTTGCGTACACACATGAAGCAGCCTCCCCTTCAGCATGACAATGGCCAGACCACACACGAGCAGTGCGACATCTGCAACACCCTCCATACAGTCCCGACTTGGCCCCAACCGATTTTCAGCTGTTTCCAGAACACCTTTGAAGATGTCACTTTGATAGTTATGAAGTGGTGCTAGCAGAGGTGAGGTTGTGGTTCCGTCAACAAAGTCAAACATTCTGCAGTGACGGTATTAAGAAACTGTTCTCTCGTTGGGAGGAATGTGTTCGTCGCCAGCCGGCCCTTGTAGCCGAGCGGTTCTAGGCGCTTCAGTCTGGAACCGCGCGACCGCTACGGTCGCAGGTTCGAATGCTCCATCGGGCATGGATGTGTGTGATGTCCTTTGGTTGGTTGTTAGGTTTAAGTAGTTCTAAGTTCTAGGGGACTGATGACCTCAGATGTTAAGTCCCATAGTGCTCAGATCCATTTGAACCATTTTTTGTGTTGCGCCAAGGTGACTATGTTGAGAAATAAATATGTAGATATGAAGAACGAAGATGCAGAATGTTCATAAAGATTGTTATATTTGAATAGCTTCCAGAGTTTTCACATTGTAAAATCAGATATGTTACTTTTCAGCACACCCTCGTACCTCGTATGCAGATTCGTGTGGTCGAACGTCCCTACAAACATTTCCGTTTAACAAGACAAGTGCGTGATTTAGAACACTCACAACAATGGCGCAAATGTGCTCAGAATACAAGTCGCCTGCCCAAAAACATTCGTATCAGCCATTCGCATGCAAAACTGCGCGTCGTGCGATGAAGAATATCTGAATGATCTCGTATTCGAGGGATAAGAGAAGAACTTTGAGAACGCGAAGAAGAAAGTACCGATATAATAAGACCAAAACACATATATTTGAATGTCATGACTTATGCTATATTTCTGTCTGCTTAACATAATTTTGCTTTTTGAGCAACAAACTTTTCTACTGATCTGATAAGATTGCACAGCTATTCAGTCTTCAAAGTGCAGGTATGGGATTGGAGTTATGTGGTCAAAGCAAAGTGGAACATAGCAATATGCACATCTGACTGAAATAACTTTCTCTATAAGCAGCATCAGCTCTGCATAATCATACTCTACACTAATTACATGTCCGAATGATGATATTGGTATGTCAAAGTGATAAGCTGCCTTTTGCCAAGCATACTGTAACATAGGCTTGTACTTCGGTGCTGAATGAAGTCGTGTGATTTTACTTTTGGTTTTTGACATTGTAATGTTTCAAAATCAACGGTACTTCTCTTGTAGAGCTTATATTGACTATAGATGGACACATCAACAGTCTGACAATATTTTGTTGTCTTCGGTATGTTTTTAGTCCTATTATATTGACATTTTGTTTCTTTGTGTTAGCAAAGCTCTGTCTTAGGTAAGAAAAGGCGATTATTCAAATTTCTTTCGTGGTAAGATTAGCTGTTTTATACTGCTCGTGTCACTGTTCTTTGGGATGAGCGATTTGTATTTTAACCAAGCACGTTTTCCTGCGATTCTGATCGTCCGAGGCCACGTACTTCCCTTATCAGTTGCACCACCCATTAGAAATGTTAGCCATATTTCAAGCCACTCTTCGACTTCTACACTGTCATTTACTTTAATCCTCGTTTCTGCCAAGTGAACAATTCCGAAAATTCTTCGACATCCACCTTGCGTTAGGCATACTTACCACTCTGTTCTTCCTTCGAAGTTCTGCGGCAGACATAGCAGAAAACACCAGCTGGTCTGTGCGATAGTAAATTCCACAAATAAGAACATTCTTTCAGCGTTTCGGTGTCGACCTTCCAATATATTGACCATCTAAGGGCGCTTATTGACTTATTATTAGTACTAGGAATACTGACGTACAGTACTGATGACTCGAAAATATTTTCACTATTGTCAATACCTACTGAGATCGAGAATTGACGGTTCAACAATATTCGTCGTTCAGTTCTTAACAGCGCTTCATCAACCAGCCACATGGTATGTATCATTCCTCAGATTCAGTGTTCCGAACAGTCTTTTAACTCAAAACAATTTTAATGGGACGGTGCAGGGGTAATCGTTGCGCTTATCACTTATGTTGGTCAATGGAGGATTCAGTATGGCACTGTTTTCTTTTTTAATTTAATGCCATAGTTTTGTTTGTTAAATTACACAGCTGGAGTGTGGAAAAAAGACTTGTACTTCAGAAAGTACAAATACCGGGTGATCAAAAAGTCAGTATAAATTTGAAAACTGAATAAATCACGGAATAATGTAGATAGAGAGGTACAAATTGACACACATGCTTGGAATGACATGAGGTTTTATTAGAGCCAAAAAAATACAAACGTTCAGTAAATGTCCTACAAATGGCGCTTCATCTGATCAGAAGAGCAATAATTAGCATAAAAAAGTAAGACAAATCAAATATTATGTTCTTTACAGGAAATGCTCAATATGTCCACCATCATTCCTCAGCAGTAGCTGTAGTCGAGGAATAATGTTGTGAACAGCACTGTAAAGCATGTCCGGAGTTATGGTGAGGCATTGGCATCGGATGTTGTCTTTCAGCATCCCTAGAGATGTCGGTCGATCACGATACACTTGCGACTCCAGGTAACCCCAAAGCCAATAATCGCACGGTCTGAGGTCTGGGGACCTGGGAGGCCAAGCATGACGAAAGTGGCGGCTCAGCACACGATCATCACCAAACGACGCGCACAAGAGATCTTTTACGCGTCTAGCAATATGGAGTGTTTTTTTTTTTTTTTTGTTCTAATAAAACCCCATGTCATTCCAAGCATGTGTGTCAATTTTTACGTCTCTGTCTACATTATTCCGTGGTTTATTAAGTTTTCAAATTTATACTGACTTTTTGATCACCCGGTATGTTTGTTATGACTACCAAGAGGTCTCCGAAGTACATGTCAGCCTCACAGCATTATCATAACTGTAAAAATAAAAGTTTTACGTCAATTGTCTGAATATATCGTTTCAGGACAGAGATCGTTAATTCAAAGGTTCTCTCTCATTAACGTATCCTGGTTCTTTATTTTATGTCGTATCAAAGTTATCGATCTGCCATAGAATGCAGGGCTCATCCGAAAGTAATATACGAAACCTTTCGGGTCCGTAGCTATGATTTTAGTCAGTAAATTAACATACGACAAGTCATTTCCTCTTTTTTATTGTTTTCTGTTGTTTACTAGCCGTAACTAAAATAACAGCGACGCACGCTTTTATTATGGGTGTAATATGGTGTTGCCAACTCACAGTATTATTGATGATGCAAGAATCGCTTCAGTATATCTAGAGTTTGACAAAGCAATGTTACCAATAAATATTGAACATGTAGTGGAACTGAAGTCGCCGCTCACCAGCCTTCTCCGTGGACTCCCCAGCTGACGGCGCCTCGCCCTCGGCCGCTGTTGCGCGGCGCTGCCCGCTCTCCTGCGCTGCCTGCCCGTGTCCTGGGCTGACTTCGGCCGGTGGAGCTCCCTGCCCCGGAACATCGTGAGCGGCTGGTGTGCCCGCCATGTCTGCCGATTCGCCCATCTGACCGCCTAAGCATTGCCTCTATCCTCGCAGCGGCAGCCTTTATTCTCCAGGGTCACCTCGCTAATCCCATAAGAACGCTTATCGTGGCGTGGCTCCGTCGCAGTACCCTGATTAGCTGCCTGTACCGTTGAGTCGACGCGGTATCGCAGCAGTGACACTAATACATCTTGTGTCTCGAGACCTTTGTCTCAGCGCTTTACGTATAACTCCCAGCACTTCTACAAGTTTCATCTCCGTCTCCTGCATCTACATCTATACAGGGTGGTTCATTGATAGTGACCGGGACAAATATCTCACGAAATAAGCATAAAACGAAAAAACTACAAAGAACGAAACTCGTCTAGTTTGAAGGGGGAAACCAGATGGCGCTATGGTTGACCCGCTAGATGGCGATACCATAGGTCAAACGGATATCAACTGCGTTTTTTTTAAATATAGGAACCCCCATTTTTTATTAAATATTCGTGTAGTACGTAAAGAAATATGAATGTTTTAGTTGAACCACTTTTTTCGCTTTGTGATAGATGGCGCTGGAATAGTCACAAACGTATAAGTACGTGGTATCACGTAACATTCCTCCAGTGCGGACGGTATTTGCTTATTGATACATTACCCGTGTTAAAATGGACCGTTCACCAATTGCGGAAAAGGTCGATATCGTCTTGATGTATGGCTATTGTGCTCAAAATGCCCAACGGGCGTGTGCTATGTATGCTGCTCGGTATCCTGGACGACATCATCCAAGTGTCCGGACCGTTCGCCGGATAGTTACGTTATTTAAGGAAACAGGAAGTGTTCAGCCACATGTGAAATGTCAACCACGACCTGCAGCAAATGATGATGCCCAAGTAGGTGTTTTAGCTGCTGTCGCGGCTAATCCGCACATCAGTAGCAGACAAATTGCGCGAGAATCGGGAATTTCAAAAACGTCGGTGTTGAGAATGCTACATCAACATCGATTGCACCCGTACCATATTTCTATGCACCAGGAATTGCATGGCGACGACTTTGAACGTCGTGTACAGTTCTGCCACTGGGCACAAGAGAAATTACGGGACGATGACAGATTCTTTGTACGCGTTCTATTTGGCGACGAAGCGTCGTTCACCAACAGCGGTAACGTAAACCGGCATTATATGCACTATTGGGCAACGGAAAATCCACGATGGCTGCGACAAGTGGAACATCAGCGACCTTGGCGGGTTAATGTATGGTGCGGCATTATGGGAAGAAGGATAATTGGCCCCCATTTTATCGATGGCAATCTAAATGGTGCAATGTATGCTGATTTCCTACGTAATGTTCTACCGATGTTACTACAAGATGTTTCACTGCATGACAGAATGGCGATGTACTTCCAACATGATGGATGTCCGGCACATAGCTCGAGTGCGGTTGAAGAGGCATTGAATAACATATTTCATGACAGGTGGATTGGTCGTCGAAGCACCATACCATGGCCCGCACGTTCACCGGATCTGACGTCCCCGGGTTTCTTTCTGTGGGGAAAGTTGAAGGATATTTGCTATCGTGATCCACCGACAACGCCTGACAACTTGCGTCAGCGCATTGTCAATGCATGTGCGAACATTACGGAAGGCGAACTACTCCCTATTGAGAGGAATGTCGTTACACGTATTGCCAAATGCATTGAGGTTGACGGACATCATTTTGGGCATTTATTGCATTAATGTGGTATTTACAGGTAATCACCCTGTAACAGCATGCGTTCTCAGAAATGATAAGTTCACAGAGGTACATGTCTCACATTGGAACAACCGAAATAAAATGTTCGAACGTACCTACGTTCTGTATTTTAATTTAAAAAACCTACCTGTTACCAACTGTTCGTCTAAAATAGTGAGCCATATGTTTGTGACTATTACAGCACTATCTAACACAAAGCGAAAAAAGTGGTCCAACTAAAACATTCATATTTCTTTACGTACTACACGAATATATAATAAGAAATAGGGGTTCCTATTTTAAAACTCGCAGTCGAGCAGCCGACCCGAGCGGAACGCTGCTCTCTGCACCTGGCGTAGCTGCCCGCGGATAGCTCCTTGGAGTGGTCCCCAATAAGCCACAACTGGCGTAGCTGCCAGTGACGCTCTTCTGAGCGGCACGAACCCGCGCAAGCTGCTTAACGCTTTCGGGCGCTAAGTGGCAAGAGCTTCGGCTCCACTTCCTGCAACTTCGGTTGCAAACCTCCCCAGCGGGACTCTCCCGTTCTTTGGTAGGGTAATCTCAGTGTCAGGGGCCCGTTCACGTCGGATAACCCCGCGCACTGTAGGCCGCTCTCTTCAACCCGCGCTCTCTTGCGCCGCGCATTGCACTCCGCGCAGATAGGTCGTAGGGACCCCCCTCTTCTGTAGGAACAGGATACACAGCGCTATCGCTAAAAAGCATTATTGTCGCTCCTTAAAAAGAGCAAAATTGTCGTGTTCCATCCTTCCCTATCCAAATAAATAATTACTCCTGAAACAGCGAAGATGTCCGATCTTTCCTGTGCTTCCCCACCACTCACCCGCAGCAAAGCTGCAGCACAAGAGGCGGTAATGCCGGCTACGCCCGCCATCATTTCCGTCCCGCTGTCCACCTTCCAGGAGCAGGTTGCCCTGAAGGACCAGCAGATCGCGGAACAGCTGGAGCTGATCGCAGAGCTGATGGGCAGCGAAAACACACGAACAGAAACACCCACACCACACACACAGGCACCTGCTGAACAACAGAAGGACATGCCCCCTATTTCACCTCTGGCGGCCCAGGCACCGACGGAACCGGTTCCAGAGCCGACAGAGGACACAACAAACACTGATGAAGACGGGCCGTGGCAGCAGGTCGGCCCAAGGCGCAAACAGCAGCCAACTACACAAACAAGTGAGCCCACAAACTCACGAGGCAACGGCCAAGCGCTGCTGCCAACACCATCCACGCCGCGAACAAACAATAACAACACAGGGACCAACACAAACAACCCTGCGACTGCAGCAACCACAAACATACACGCAGCTACGCAGAACACTAACAACACCGCGACCGGCTTCCCACCGGTCATCATTCACAACTATGGAGACCTAAGTCTCCTAAACAGAGAATTTAACAATAAGCACAGCCCCACAACATACTACTCCAAGCTCACCGGGGAACACGCCGCACTGTACGTGGCGAACAAGACAGACTACACGAATCTACTGGACTTTCTCAAAGAAAGGAAGGTAGAACACTTCACGTACAGGACAGTCTTGGAAAAAACACAACAGTACGTGATTAAGGGGATAGACTCACGAACCCCGACCGACACGGTACACAACGAACTCTCTGCTCTCGGGTGGGAGTGCATTCGGGTAAACCGGATGTCAGAGTTCGGCACAGCGAGACCGTCACATAACTACATGGCGGAGCTGGCCGACACGGCCAAATCCCGCGACCTGCTGAAGTTAAAATTATTTCTTCACATGGTCGTTAATGTAGAGGTGTACAACACGCCGCGCACCCCCCAACAATGCCACAACTGCCAGCGCTATGCGCACGCGGGTATCAGATGCGGTCTCGCACCCCGCTGCCGCATTTGCGCCGGCGGTCACACAACCCAACGCTGCAAACTCCCCAATACAGCACCTCGCAAGTGCGCCAACTGTGGTGCTGCCCATCCGGCAAACTACAGAGGGTGCATTGCATACAAAGCAGCTCTGAGGCGCAAAATCGCCAAACATGCGAAACCAACCGCCATCACAGTTCCAAAACCGCCCCCGCGCCCAGTAAGAAGTGGTTTATCCTTCGCTGGAGCGGTCGCTGGCAGCCCCAGCAGCGCGGGACGGTCAGAGGAGCCCCAGAGCTCAGAACACGCTCAGCAAACACCCCCAGCAACAGGCACACAACAGACATGCACAACAAATGACACCACACCCGCACTGGGCACACCGCACGAGACAAGCAACAACACCACCCTACCCTCTGAGATCGCGAACTGCAGCCCACCACAGGCTACAGAAAACGCACACACACAGGGACAACCACAGCGCCAGAGGAGGAGGAGAAGGAGAAACAGCCGCAGCACGAGGAACACGACCGCACCACAACAATTACACAGGCAACAGAACACCAACACCCACGAACACATCCCGGACACCAACTCAACAACCCACATAACACACCCACTCACCTCAGAAAATACACAGCCGCCCACAACAGCCACACGAACAACCGACTCGCAGGCCAGCCCTCACCAAACGCCAACACTGGAACAAGCGGCCGCTAACACGACCAACAACTCCCAGGCCGACATGACCAACATCACAATAACATTCCAGAGAATAATGGAAACATTATTCCCCGGACGCACGACCACCGAAATAGTCACGAAGATTATGAGGTGTGTCTCACAACTCTTTATGCAGTTCATGTCGGGTACGCTCAACTGGACTAGCTTCCAAGCCACTATCACACCGCTCTTTACACTACTACATGGATAATACACCACACCAGCCCCGAAACGCAGACTTAAACACAGTCACACAGATCCTGTTTTGGAATGCCAACGGGATCGCAAACAAAAAAGCCGAGATGGCCGCGTTCATGGAGCGAAAGGGTATCCGAATCGCTCTTGTGAGCGAAACACTGCTTACGCCTCGCAAACAACTAAACCTCCCAGGTTATTGCGTCTATCGTACCGACCGAGCGGATGGCAGGAGGGGAGGCGGCACGGCAATCATTATACACAGAGACATAGACCACACGAACATCGAGCTCCCAGCACTTGAAAGACTGGAGGCTACGGCCGTTAGGGTCAAGTTCAACGGAGCCAACACCACACTGGTATCGCTATACAATCCTCCTAAAAACATAGTAACACGCGATATCAGCACAGTACTCAACATGGCACCGCGGGTAATAGCCGCTGGAGACCTCAACGCAAAACACCCCGATTGGAACTCACGAATACGAACCTCCAACGGCAAGAAACTGTACGAACACGCACTAGGCCGAAACTACATTATACTTGGGCCGGACGTTCCGACGTTCGTGCCTACACAGGCCCGACATAGGCCAGACGTGTTAGACATAGCCCTCATAAAGGGCATCACATGCACACTCAACCTAACGGTTGAAAACGATCTGGACTCAGACCACATGCCTGTAATACTGCACATGGAAGAGACACTGCAGGACATTGAACCACGCAGGATGCTTAACTACAAACGTGCGAACTGGACACTGTTCAAGGAAACGCTTGATAGTCGCATTCCTGACACCCACGAAATTAACAACACACAGCAAATCGATGAGGCTGTGGAGGCTCTCACAACTGCCGTCCAAGACGCAATGACTGA
Source organism: Schistocerca piceifrons (assembly GCF_021461385.2). Taxonomy (NCBI): domain Eukaryota; kingdom Metazoa; phylum Arthropoda; class Insecta; order Orthoptera; family Acrididae; genus Schistocerca; species Schistocerca piceifrons. The sequence goes on from NC_060141.1 coordinate 421,809,427, forward strand.
CGCCATTCCATTTACAACACCAAGACAACACTCGACGGCCCTGCCCCAGGAAATCCTGGGCCTTATCTCAATGAGGAACCGCCTCAGGAGATACTGGCAGCGTACCAGGCGTCCGTTCTATAAACTGCACGTCAACAGACTCCAGGGCATAATACGGAATAAAATCCAAACATTCAGAAACGAACAATGGGGACAGAGACTCGCTCGGCTGGATACCACACGTCCTGGCGTGTGGCAGCTGGCCAGACACTTCACCAGGGAGAAACATTACATTCCCACGTTACAAGGACCAGACGGCCCAGCCTACTCCGCGACGGAGAAGGCAGAGCTTATGGCCACAACACTTGCAGCGTCCTTCATGCCGAATCTGGTTCCTTCAGACCCAGCATTCACACTTGAAACGGACCAGGAGGTTACACGACTTGTAGCCCAGCCCTCGCGCGACGTAATCAGACGTGCTAGCACAAATGAAGTCACATGGGCTATCAAGCACACCAACGCTAGAAAAGCCCCTGGGCCTGATGGCATTCAAAACCGTGTCCTCCAGGAGTTCACGGATAAAGCCGTAGAATACCTCACACACCTAACGAATGCCATCCTGACACACCAACACTTCCCTGACTTTTGGAAGGCGGCCAAGGTCCTGATGTTCAGGAAGCCAGGGAAAGACCACTCCCTCCCACAAAATTACCGTCCCATCAGTCTGCTGTGCTCGCTCAGCAAGATTGTTGAGAAGGTAATACTAAAACGTATCACTAGGCATTGCATCGCCAACGACACCCTAAGACCGGAGCAATTCGGCTTTAGGAATCACCACTCGACAACACAACAACTCCTCCGCGTAGTCGAACATATAACACACGGCTACAACATGAACAAAGCCACAGGGGCCGTGTTCCTAGACATCGAAAAGGCTTTCGATCGTCTCTGGCACAACGGACTCATACGCAAACTAAGCGAAGCTGGTTTCCCAGACGGACTCGTGCGCCTCATACACTCATATCTCACGAACAGATGTTTCAACACTAACGTGCAGGATAAACAATCAACACAACACGGTATCCAAGCTGGAGTACCCCAAGGAAGCATTCTGGGGCCCATCTTGTTTAACCTGTACATTAATGACTACCCAGCGACACGAAACACGACGTTAGCCGTCTACGCGGATGACACAGCCATCCTCGCGCAAGACTGGAAACCGTCGAACATCAACTCACGAATACAGACAGCACTCAGAACAGCTGAGCCTTGGCTGGAGCGATGGCGTATTAAAGTAAACGTCGACAAGTGCGAAGCAGTTCTGTTCACACGCAGACCGAAACTACTGCGCAAACACCAACACTGTAGACCGATAACACTACATACACGCCCAATACGTTTCCGAGAGAAAGTCAGATACCTTGGTGTCTGGCTGGACCGGAAACTTACATGGGGGGACCACATCGAATACGTTGCCAACCGAGCGCACGCGAGGCTCAAACAGCTCTACCCAATGCTCAACAAGGAAAGCACACTGAATAGGAGGGTGTCGAGGTCCTTATACACTACACTGATTAGACCTCTGATGACGTACGCAGCTCCCGTCTGGGGATATGCAGCTCCCACACGACTGCGCCGCCTGCAGATCATACAGAACAAAGTGCTACGAATCATCAGCAATGCTCCACGCTACACACGCACCGTGGATCTTCACCATGAATACCGCCTTGATACCCTCAAGGAAGTATTCAAGAAACACGCTACACGACTATACAGGAACTCGAGACACTCGAACAATCCTTTCATCCTCACTCTGGGAAACTACGATCACAACCACAGGTGGAAACACAAGCGACCAAAGACACTGCTAGCTAGGGCATAACCACCTATGGTAAACTAACATACGCAAACAGCGACAAACGTCGGTAAGCCCCTGCATAACAGCAATACTGACTGGCAACTACCAGCTGCTATTAGAGCCGACCAACAGGCCACAGCAGGGACACCGACGAGCTCGCCCACAGACGCACGAACAATCTCCCAACACTCCCTCACACTGTGCCTCCGGTATATGACCTATCGGACACAAGACCGATAACAAACATAACTGTTGCAGGTCGCAGGACGATGAACGAGGACTCTGTACCAGCACCCAGCGCCAGCCGCCGAGCAGCACAAACGCACAACGTCAAGGTATCGACATGCATGATACCCACTACTAACAAAGCCTATCCTTGCACAACCTATCGCAGGCAGCAAGACAACCGCTACTGCTCTTGCCGCCCGACCTAACTTTCGCAGAGGTTTTTTTCCCTTGGCTCTTGCCTTGGCACTTTTTTTCCTCTGCCCTTCAAACCGCTACCCTTCGTCAGATTTCGACCAATCTATCTCCAGATGAGCGCGTATTAATGGTTAATCCTAACCAGACGTACGCAAACATCGCAGTACCCACATCCTGCGACACCTCACTTTAGTGAATACTAACCCTTATGCAGAGATGGCAGTAGACCTTTTGTGTTGGCCATCATGCCGGTGTGGGCGTGGAGGGGCTCCACCTCTTGTTTTAGCCTATTTTAAAAAAACGCAGTTAATATCTGTTTGACCTATGGCAGCGGCATCTCGTGGGCCAACCATAGCGCCATCTGGTTTCCCCTTTCAAGCTAGACAAGTTTCGTTCTTTGTAGTTTTTTCGTTTGACGCTTATTTCGTGAGATATTTGGCCCGGTCACGATCAATGGACCACCCTGTATTTTACAAGTCATCTTGTGGTGCGAGGTAGAAGCTACTTCTGATACCTCTATCAGATCGTCCGTTACTTGTTCTATTCGCGAATGGTACACAGGAAGAAATATGTCGCTAAACCTCTCGTTGCGTTCATTTTGCGGGGTGCGTGAGAACAAGTAATAAAGGTTGTCGCACAATCAATACAGCTTTTGAAATGCCCTCTATTTCTGTTATAGTAAGTTGGTAGCACTGGCCGTTGCACTATTGTCCTCTGTCTTCTTTCTGGTTATTAATGGGCCGTTTCGCGACGGAACAGCGTGTTGTCATAGCCTAAACTTATTACAAAAGTGGTGGATGTTATGCAGAGACTGTTCGCAAACTCTGTGGAATGTTTGGTCAACTTAATACACTTAATAGGTCGACTGTGATGAGATTGAGTGCCGAATTTGAAGAGGAAGAAAAAAAACCCAGTTCGGTTGAGTACGTTAAATCCTCGGGACGACAACTTGTTAGTCGTTCTGCGACAAACATTGTCATCGTGACTGATAATGTCGCAGTAAGTCTAGGGAAATCTAGTCTCCTAACTGCACAGCAATTGGGTATTACCAGAACAACGAGGGACGTAATGATGCAATTGAATAAGAAGTTGATTTTATTCAGGATTCCAATGCGCCATATTATTCCTCACTCTTCTGGCTACAAAGCGTTCTGTGTGACGATATTAAGTCATCTTACTGGGAAGACCTGTGCACCCGCGTGGTAAACTCTACTGGTCGACGTCTGAGCTAAGGTCTTGCTGAATCAATAACGCCCCCATCGTCCCCCAGAGTGCATCCTTCATTGGGCCAAACAGATGGAAATCGGAAGGTACGACATCCGAGCTGCAGGGACGATGTGGTAGAACAGTCCAGTGAAGTTTTGTGAGCTCCTCTCGGGTGCGCAGAGTTGTGTGAAGCCTTGCGTTGTCATGGGGAAGGAGAAGCTCGTTTGATTTTTGTGGCGATAAATACATTGAAGCCGTTTCTTCCGTTTCCTGTGGGTAGTACAGTACGCTTCAGAGTTGATCGTTTCACCAAGAGGGAGGACATCAAACAGATTAACACCTGCATAAGACGGTCGCCATGACTTTACCAACTAAGGGTGCGGCTTTGAACTTTCTCTCCGGAGGAAAGGTGGTGTGGCGTCACTCCATGGATTTCCATTTTGTTTCTGCCGCTCCATGGACTGCCGTTTTGTTCGCGGTTCGAAGTGATGAACCCATGTTTCATCGCCTGTGAAGGTGCTTGACAGCAAACTCACGATCAGCCTTGTAACGCGGAAGCAATTCTGTACAGATGGTCCTTCATTACTCTTTATGGTCTTCGGTTAGGCGGCGAGGAATCCAGCGGGAACACACGTCAACTGGTGTACGAGTGTGTCAGCACTGCCAACAGAGACGTCCAGTAGAGCAGCGAGATGTTTGATTGTGATCCGTCGATCAGCTCCGATGAGAGTGTCCGCACGTTCCAGCACTGCAGGAGTCACAGCTGTGTGCGGCCAGCAGACACGCGGGAAATCGGACGGGTTTGCGCGACCTTGTTGCGATGATGACAGACGGCCTCGCCCAGGCCCGGCGCAAGGCACGTGCGAAACGTGCGGCCGCACGGGGCGGCACTTCCCGAGGGGCGGCAAATCAACCGTTTCCGCTGCCCCCCTTTTTTTATACACTCAACATTCATGGCCAAGAGGGGCTTCGAAACCAAACCTTGGAGGGAGCGTCTTCGGGAACTGTGGCATGGCGCCTCGACGACCTGCCGGCCGCCCCTGTTGAACAAGGGGAGGGAGGAGGACTAATTTCTTCCTCGCCACTGTGGCAGCACCGTCGTGAGAGAGGGGGAAGCAGTCTGGCGTACAGGCCAGTATTCTTACCATATGAGTGGAGCGCTGACCGCCTGCTGGGTTAAATAGTGTGTAAGGTTAGGGACTGACGACCTTAGCAGTTAAGTCCCATAAGATTTCACACACATTTGAACATTTTTCTAAATTCACAAGGTTTATTAAAATTGGCTAGATTTCTTCAATCAGATTTGACTCAATTTTTGAGCTAGTGCCCAGCGACTGTTTTGTACAAATCTGTAGAGAATGTCACCAATCAGTCGCGATTTTTGTTTTTATTTTCCAGATCTACATAGATTTCGGGCACAGTGTGGCTATTCTCAATGCTTTGAGCTATGTTTACATCTATACCGTCATGCTGAACGTAACTGTCAACATGATGGTTTAGATGTAAGCACGTATTAAAAGCTTTGAGACTGACCACTCAGTGGACGAAACCTAGGTAGATCTGAAAAGTAAAATCAAAAATTGTAATTGTTTGCTGACATTTCCTACAGAATTGTTTAAATAAAATTCCACAAACTTCTTACAAAAAAAGAAAACGGGGGGGGGGGGGGGGGGGGCGGCAATTTAGCAGCTCGCACGGGGCGGCACTTGGGCTTGCGCCGGCCCTGGCCTCGTCCAACGACTCACTGTACTTTTGTTCACTGCCAGTTCTTCGTAGATATCCTGCAAGAGCCCGCGAATATCTGTGATGCTCTGGTTTCCCCCCAAAATAAACTCAATGACAGCTCTTTGCTTGGAACGCACTTCTGTTACAAGCGACTTTTTGAACGTTACGTAAGGCGACGCCGCTTATCGGGACTTCGTGAAGCTATAGGGGCTGAGGCGGAACATTCCGGTTTTTTGCAACCGAAATTAGCCCGAAACAAAATGTATTGCATACTCTCGGAGCAGGTAGCGAATTCTGAAAGCAGATCTGCACCTTTGGGCCTAAAAAATCCAACTGACACAAAAAGTGAAACCAAACGGTAAAGAAAAGCACCCACTGGATGCCTGCGACACAGAGGTAAGATAACAGTTTCATCCAGAAAACAATGTTCATTGATTAGGCACATTTTCTGTTGAATGGCATAGAAAACCTTCGAATAATTGTGGAGGCGCCACTAGATTCACAACGAGTGATTATCTGAAGTGGGATTTGGGCTGAGGGCATAATTAGACCGTAATTCTTCGAAGATGGCGCCGGAAACGCAGTGGATGGCGAACGCAAGCACAGTATTAAGAGTTTTTGTGATCCGAACTGGATCGTTTAAACGCTGAAAATGTTTGGTTTCAACGAGACGGTGCAACCTGTCACACATCGATTACAACGATGGACTTATTACGAGAGAGGTTCTCTGGCCGGGTGATTTCTCACAACGGTGACGGGAAGTTGTATCCCAGTCTTTTAATCTGACACGACATGATTTTTTTGTTTTGTTTTTGTGGGTCTGTTCGAATATTGGTGTGTACGCCAACAAACGACCATGGCTTCCAGAGCTGCAGGCCGAGATTCAGCGAGTAATTTCAGGACTAGAAGTGCAAGTACGAGTATATCCAAATGTTATGGAAAAATTCATCGAAAGTACGAGAGTCTGTCTGCAGAGTCGTGGACAACATTAGAATAATATTGTTTCTCACACATAATCACGGGTAGCGTAAACTGCAATAATACACTGCCAGAAAAAAATAGTACATCCTTTTAGATGTTTCCAATTCACTCAAGATTTATTGTTGCAACAATGCATATGGAGTACATAAATGATTACGTTTGCAGATCAATAGCACGAGCGGTTCTGAGGTCCAGGTAACCGGCCCATGGTGAAACATCCACGTTAGTACGTGGTGTAACCTCCATGGACAGCAATGCGTGTGCTGACTCCGGCATCCAGTCGGTCGTACAGATGGCGAATACTGTCTTGGGATACGTTATGCCACGTCTGCTCGACCTATTCATGTAGTTCTGTGAGAGTTGTTGGGTGAAGAATAGCACGAGTCGCTTCTTGTCCCATCATATCCAACGCACGCTCGATTGGAGACAAGTCAACAGACCATGCTGCAGGTGTTGCGAGCACGCTAAGTTTCAGGGGTAGTGCATGGGCGAGCGTTATCCTATTGGAACAACACGTCACCTTCCTGTTGAAAGAATGGCAAAAGAACAGGTTTAACAACATTCTGCACGTATCGAACGCTGCTTAGCGTCCCCTCCAGGAACACCAACGGTGAACGGAAGTTGTAGCTTATTGCTACATAAGATCATAAGGCCTGAGGTGGGGCCAGTGTGTATTGGATGAATGCACTCTATAAGTCAGGGCTCACCAGGTTTACGTCGTATACGCGAACGACCATCATTTGCAAGCAGGCAGAATCTGATTTCGTCGCTGAGGACCTCGGCGCCCTATTCCATCTTCGAGGTGATAGTTGACGGCACCAGCCAGGCAGAGCACGTCGATGCAGTGGCGTGAGTGGAAGACAGGCTAGAGGTGTGAATGCCCGTAGTTCCATTGCTAATAACCGGTTCGCAACAGTTCGTATTGACATGTCTAGCTCATAAGCTCTCTTATCTGTGCCTTCGTATCTGTACGATCTGCCAGTGCTGCCCTTACAACATGACGATCCAAGCGGGCGTCTGCTGCGTGGACGTGCAGAAACTTCGTCTACGGCTGTGAGAATGTTCACGTGACCACTGATGCCAGCATCATTACACAACTGACGCAGCACGTCGAAATTGTGCGGTAATTCTCCGAAAGGATCTACCTACCATTCGGAAGGCCACAATTTGCCGCTTTCAAAGTAGCTCGCATGGCTGTGAGAAGCATGAGTGCGCCTCCGTGGCTCGGTGCCTGTTTGCTTCACATGTTTGCACCACACTGACCTTCTGGCTGTGAGCATCCACTATTACAGAATAGACATAGATGGCGCTCGTCTAGCTATGTCACCATGCTGCCTTTTTTGGCTATCCCCCAGGTGTCATAAGTCATCATCTGATCAACATCGACATCGTTTTTCCAGGTGTACTAATTTTTTCTGGCAGTGTATGTAAATTGTTTAATTTTATCAATATATCTGTATGCAGTCAAAAGTTGCGTTCTTTACGGTACACTCTTTATGTGCATGCCTCTTTTTCGAGCGTACGCTTTCGGAATTTTAACAGTAGCTAAACTTCTACTCGAGGCACAGTGCCTCTCTTGCAACATCTGCCTCTAGAGTCGTCTCTGTAACCAAATCCGTGACAAAACGCGGCGCTCTTCTTTCAATCTTTTATCTTTAGTTTGTACTGTCCGGTAAGAACTCCAGATTGACGAACTGTACTCATAAATCAGTTGAACGGGTGTTTTGCAAGCCCTTCTTTCACGGATGAGTTACATTGCCTGAGGATTTTTCCAAGAAACTTCAGCCTGACATCTGTTTTCCCTACATCTTGAAGTTTTCTGTCGTTCTGGGTCGTTACTCATAGCTATTTTGCGGTTGTTACCGCTTCCAGCGATTCATCGCAAATAGTATAATCTACTATTAATGGATCTATTCGCCTATTTATCCACAATACGCTACTTTTATCCATGCTCAGGGTCAGCTGCCCGCCCCAGCACCAAGCGTCCTCCAGGTCTTCCCGTACTTCGCTACCGTCTTCTAGCGTTGCAACTTTCCCATAGACAACAGCATCGTACGCGAACAGCCTCTATGTTATTCACTAGGTCAATGATCGTAAAAGTGTTTTGCCCAAGACCCAATACCGCCATTATGAGGCGGTACCTCGGGCTACGTATGTACTGATCTTATTAGTAATTAGTAATCTACATAAATTGTATGTTGTGAGCTCCAGTACGACTGTCTAGACTAAGGGTGCGATAAGTTTGCCGCCGTCATCCAATTAAGGATCGTTAAAAGGGCACCATTCGGAACACTTCGTGTCGACTATTCTCTGTTTCAGGCTGCTGCTATCCACAGTGACCTGGCGTTAAGACACTGTAATTGTCTGACAAAGTGTTGCATTTTTGTCAGTGTGAGCGAATGATTAACTGATTAACAACAGTAACTGTACTTATATTAAGTCCATTATGCAATATGAGATAGGATCACATATGTTTTACTAAATGTTACGAATGTAATTTTTCTTCCACTTGTTGCGATGTATTACGACAGACTTAATTTTAATTTGATATTCCTTGCTACAAATATGTACCGCATTCGAAGACGACCGTCTGTGTAATACGAAAACACGGATCAATGTTACTTTCGTGTCAAAATTTATAGCATGGGAAATGTTCGGTACAAGTTGCGCCCGCCCGCGAGTTGAAATAGAAACAACAAACATTCCACTCCTCCACCCCCCCCCCCCCCCCCCCCCCCTCTTACATCCTCTGCCTGCAATGGCCGCGCTACACATGGTTGAAGCACCAAAGAAACTGGTATAGGCATGTGTATTCAAATAAGGAGATATGTAAACAGAATACGGCCCTGCTGTCGGCAATGCCTATATAAGACAACAAGTGTCTGGCGCAGTTCTTAGATCGGTTGCGCTGCTACAATGGCAGGTTATCAACGTTGAAGTGAGTTTGAACGTGGTGTTATAGCCGGCACGCGAGTGATGGGACGCAGCATCTCCGAGGTAGCGATGAAGTGGGGATTTTCCCGTACGACCATTTCACGAGTGTACCGTGAATATCAGAAAGCCGATTAAACAACAAATCTCCGACATCGCTGGAAAATATCCTGCAAGAACGACTGAAGAGAATCATTCAGCGTGACAGGAGTGCAACCGTTCCGCAAATTGCTGCAGATTTCAATGTTGGGCCATCAACAAGTGTCAGCGTGCGAACAATTCAACGAAACATCATCGACATGGGCTTTCGAGCCGAAAGCCTACTCGTGTACACTTGATGACTGCACGACACAAAGCTTTACGCCTTGCTTGGACCTGCCAACACCGACATTGTACTGTTGATGACTGGAAACATGTTGCCTGGTCGGACGAATCTCGTTTCAAATTGTATCGAGCGGATGGACGTGTATGGATTTGGAGAAAACCTCATGAATCCATGGAACCTGCATGTCAGTAAGGGACTGTTCAAGCTGGTGGAGGCTCTGTAATGGTGTGGGGCATGTGCAGTTTGAGTGATATAGCACCCCCGATACGTCTACATACGACTCTCACAGGTGACATGTACGTAAGCACCATGTCTGATCACCTGCATCCATTCATGTCCATTGTCCAGTCCGGCAAACCTGGACAATTCCAGCAGGACAATGCGACACCCCATACGTCCAGAATTGCTACAGAGTGGCTACGGGAACACTCTTCTGAGTTTAACCACCAAACTCCCCAGACATAAACATTATTGAGCATATCTGGTATGTCTTGCAGCGTGCTGTTCAGAGGAGATCTCCACCCTCTTGTACTCTTACGGATTTATGGACAGCCTTGCAGGATTCATAGCGTCAGTTCCCTCCTACTTCAGACATTAGTCGAGTCCATGCCACGTCGTGTTGCGGCACTTCTGCGAGCTCGCGGGAGCCTTACACGATATTAGGCAGATGTACCAGTTTCTTTGACTCCTTAGTGTATCTCTCAGCCCCTGAGGTAAGCGCCAAACTTCACTTAGCTCAAGGCCGAATTCACCAACGTCGATTAAAATAAAGCACGTCTTATGACGGCTACTGCATTTATACTGCAAGAATGATCACTTATATTGCAAGAATGATTAATGTTTAGGGATTTGACAGGAATAACCATTCGAAGCAAGAGTGTCCCGTAAACATGGGTTCTAAAATGCATTCCTTAAGAGCTATGAGCGCTTGTTCATCTTCGCTACAGTGAAGCACATCTTTTCTACTGAACAAGAGCTCAGAGATCTCAAGGAATTCATTTTAGACCCCATGTTTACTGGACAGTTTTGCTTAGAATGGTGGTTCCTGTCAAATCCCTGAATATTGACTATACCTCCTGGGACACCCTGCATATAATGCAAACAGTAATACTTCCTTCGTTATTTTTACACCTGTCGATTTCTTCTGTTAATAATGAGATCTTGCTGGCTGCTCTGCAACAGGACCGTTTCTACCACTAGGCAAGACCAAGTGGCCGCCTAGGGAGGCAAGATTTTAGGGGCGGCGAAGGGAGGAAAAAATTCATTTCAAGTCACCCAGCGAAAAAATTGAACAAATGAGGAGAAAAATTGAAAAGAGGGAAAAATTAAAACACGTAATTGTTTTTTCAAAAGCCTACGGAACAGTTATACAAAATAAGTTTTTTCGTACTGCCGGCCGGTGTGGTCGAGCGCTTCTAAGCGCTACAGTCTGGAACCGCGCGACCGCAACGGCCGCAGGTTCGAATCCTGCCTCAGGCATGGATGTGTGTGATGTCTTTAGGTTAGTTAGGTTTAAGTAGTTCTTGATGACCTCAGAAGTTAAGTCCCATAGTTCTCAGAGCCATTTGAACCATTTTTTTTTTTCGTTTCTTACTTTGACGAAAGCAAACAAATTGCTTCTATCTACCTCAAAACTAAAGCAGCTACTACTGATTGTGAATACAAAATGGAGATAAACATGACCTTGATTCATCTACGTCAAACAGAAGCGGGGCTCGTGAGCTGACTTGCGATCATGTTGCGACTTGATACCACAGTTCCCTCAGTTCCTCTTTCTGCTTTGGCTCTGTAGATTATTTGTCCTGTGTCAGCTGAATTGACGACTGATACCAGAAAATGAGGACGTCTGGTCGCCGTAGTTTAATGATTAAAACTATAATAGGAGAGTTGCGTTGTTGTGCCGTTGTAGGTTGGTGATGGTAGAGTGGGAAGGGGGGGGGGAGGTATTGTAGGAAAAAAGAGGGGGGCATCAGTTCTCGCCTAGGGCGGCAAAACACCTAGCAGTATTGTATATTAAAAAGCACCTTCTCTCGACTCAATTATTCTCTGATTCTAGGACACATCTGTTGGCAGTTTAGTGGCTGGTATTCAGTCAAGAGCATCTGACCCTTTTCGGAAGAGTGGAGCGGAAAAGTTTTCGACCAATTCTGTAACTTTTCTCAACGTATCTGCTCCAAAGATATCAGTGTGACATAGGACATTTCGGGACGTGATAATAACCAAGGAAAGTGTTAGCAGAGAAGAGCACCAATTTACCTCCCGGCAAAATATTTGCAACAGATTACTCACCTGTGTGATCGTCAGTAAAATCTTCTTAGTTGGATGTAGTTCCTGCTACGGAAATCCTCAACATATCTGTTGGATATACTCCTTCTTCGGTTGACCTCTTATATTTTCCGATTCTACAGTACTCTATAATGTGATGTGCTGCAGACTTTTATTTCTTGATTTGTATCCCACCCACAGGCGCCCACAAGACCGTGCAAGAAGGGGCACTTGGCCCTGCTGGAATCTGGCTACTCGCTTCTTATTCGTTACAGGAGTCTCATGAATTTCTGGTAATGATTGTCTGCAACTTAAGTGAACTGAAGATTTAACATTGTCGAGAGCAACGAGTAATACACTGCTCTGCAAAAGTTACGGACGAGCTACGAGGGTTATTCCAAAAGTAAGGTCCGATTGATTGCCAAATTGAAACCACAGTGAACATCAGAAATGTTTTACTTGTAACAATTAGCTACACCTTTCAGCTACTTCTCTACGCAGTCGCCGTTCTGACTTAGACTTTTGTCATAGCGTTGTACCAACTTTTCAATAGCCTCATCATAGAAGGCAGCCGCCAGTGCTTTCCGCCAATTCTCCACGCTGGCCTACACCTCGTTGTCTGTGTCAAAATGTTGTCGTCAAAGACAGCGGTTCATGTGACCAGAGATGAAACTCAGGGGGAGACAATTGCGGACTGTATTGTGGGTAATCTAACATTTCCATTTGAAAACGATGCAGGAGCATCTTCATTGCCCCTGCAGAATGCAGCTGAGAATTGTCGTGAAGACGAAACAGCACGACAGTTATGTAATGTTGGCTGCATAGCTTCAGGCGAAATTTCTCACCAGGCCCTCGTACTTGGCGGCAGACACTATTTTCTAGACATCTTTACGCACTTACTGCGAGCTCAGAAATGAGAAGAGCGACATGATGCTAACTGGGGTTATACTAGAGACACTACCCAACACATCTGTGCAAAGCTTTATCGGATTTTCATAGTCGTTTCCATTTCGCGACCGATCGGACCTTACTTTTGGAATAACCCTCGTAGATACATATTAACTGCTTGGAGGAAATGAATGAAAGTGCAGCAGCATGTTCCCAGAAACCTCCCAGAAAGTAGTACGACGCGTAGCGTGAGGTCAGTGTGACTCTAGCGCCCCAACTCGAGGCGGTTTAAAGAACTGATAAGCAAGTGTGTGTCAATCAGCAAGCTGTTGCGATGCACTGTGGTAGTGTTCTTCTTACAACATAGCCCGGAGTCAACGTGTGAATGATTTCACACGGGGAAGGATCATCAGGAAACTGGAACACGGACGAAATGTGACAAGTGTAGCCCCAGAGTCTGGTACTGCTCCCAGCATTGTTTCGCATGAGTAGGGAGTGTTCCGAAGCAATGGCACTGCTGCCCGAGCAGAGAGTGTGGTCGCCCCGGTCAGCTACAGCGGCAGATAACCGCTACATTGTCCAGCAGGCATGAAAGGACCCACGTAAAATAGCGCCTGCAATTGCAAACACATTTAACAGGACTGCAAGGCACGCAATCTCACATTCTATGAGGCACAACGACTGAACGGGGGTGGTCTCTATGCCCAACGACCAGTATGTTGCGTTCCGTTGACACCCGCACATCAGAGGAGCCAATAGCATAGAGACTGGACCAGCGAGGAGTGTAGTGCACCCAGAAACGTAGTCGAACGTGATCATTTTGGTGGTATGCATTTCATGCCGGGTGTACTGACATCAGTATCTTTGAACATGGCAGACTCACCAGTGAACTTTATTGTGACACTGTACTCTTCCCTCATGTCCATTTTTTCTGGGGTGCATTCGGCCCTAACTTCATTTTTATCCACATCTCCATCTACATAGATACTCCGCAAACCATCGTACGGTGCGTGGCGGAGGAGACCTTGCACCACCACTAGTCATTCCCTCCTCTGTTCCATTCGCAAACAGAGCTAGAAGAAAACGACTATTTATATGCCTCCCTATGAGCCCTAATTTCTCGTATCTTATCTTCTCGGTCCTTACACGCAATGTATTTTGGCACCAATAGATTCGTTCGGCAGTCAGCTTCAAATGTCGGTTCTCTAAATTTTCTCTATAGTGTTCCTCGATAAGAACGTAGCCTTCACTCCAGGGATTCCTATCTTATTTCCCAAACATTTCTGTGTTGTTCAAACCTACCGGTAACAAATCTAGCAACCCGCCTCTGAATAACTTCGATGTCCTCTTTCAATCCGTCCTGGTACGGATCCCAAACACTCGAGCATTACTCGAGAATAGGTCGCACTGGCGTCTTATATCTGGTCTCCTTTATATGTGAACCACACTTTTCTAAAATTCTCTCTGTAAATCGAAGTAGATCATTCGCCTTCCCTACCACAGTTCTCACATACTCGTTCCATTTCATATTGCTTTGCAACGTTACGCCCAGATATTTGAACGACTTGACTGTGCCAAGCAGAACACTACGAATACTGTATACGAACATTTCAGGTTTGTTATTCCTACCCATGGCATTAACTAACGTATTTCCAGATTTAGAGTTAGCTGCCATTCATCACATCAATTAGAAATTTTGTCTAAGTCCTCTTGTATCTTCCGACAGTCATTCAACTTCGACACCGCAGATTGCTGCCCACCCTATCCACCAAATCATTTATGTATGTAGAGAACAATAGCGGCCTCACACTTCTCTGGGCCACTACTGACGATACCCTTGTCTCTGATGAATACTCGCTGTCGAGGACAACATACTGGGTTATATTACTATTATTCAAGCCACTCACATATCTGTGAAATTACTCCATATGCTCGTACCTTCGTTAACAGCCTGCAATGGGGCACCGTGTCAAATGCTTTCCGGAAATCTAGAAATATGGACTCAGCCTATTGCCCTTCATCCATAGTTCACAGTGCATCATATGAGAAAAGGCAAACTGAGTTTTGCACGAGCGATGACGCTTTCTAAAACAATGCAGACTCATGGACATAAGCTTTTCGGTCTCAAGAAAGTTTATTGTATTCGAACTGAGAATAGGTTCAAGGATTCTGCAACAAACCAAAATTAGGGATATTGATCTGTAATTTTGTGGGTCCGTTCTTTTATCCTTCTTATATACAAGAGTCACGTGCGCTTTTTTCCAATCGCTTGGAATTTTGTACTGGGCGAGAGATTCACGATAAATGCAAGGCAGGTAAGGGGGTACAGTTTGTAAAATCGAATTGGGATTCCATCCGGATCTGGTGATTTATTTGCTTTCAAATCTTTGAGTTGTTTCTCTACGCTAGGAATGCTTATTATTAAGTCGTCCATACGGGACGCTGTCCGATGGTCAAATGGCTTTATGTTTGTACGATTCTTCTACGTGAACTATTTCTTGAACGTGAAATTTAAAACTTCAGCTTTCGTTTTACTACCTTCAACTGCCACACCTGACTTTCAACAAGGGACTGAATAGAAGCCTTAGACCCGCTTAGCGATTTTACATACCACCATAATTTCCTCGTGTTCTCTGCCAGATCTTTTGCTAAGGTATGACGGTGGTAATTGTTGTATACTTCAAGGACACAAGGACACACAAAGCTCTACTAACCTTTGCTTGTCGTTATTTGTGCGTCCTCCTTCTATGGATGACAATGCGTGACTGCATTGAGTACCGCAAGAGCAGTAGTTCTTGGAAGGACAGAATATACAGTGAATGGACTGATCTGTACGTTCCCCGACTTAAATACCGCCAGAGCACGTGTGAGATGGGGTGGGTGACGTGTTGCAGTACGTCCTCATGAACCAACGACCATCCGACAGTTGTCAAATGCACTTACAGAGAAATGGAAGGCCATTCCACAAGAATTCCTTGTGGCCAGCATGGGAGCATATTGCAAAGCATGAACTGCTGTCCGTGGTGATCACACACACTATTAAGAACTGTGTCCCGCCTTTTATGAAGTCCAGGGAACCGTAGTAAATGGTGATGACTTCAGTGTAATTGCTGTATTTGAATAAAACTATCATTTATGTTGCGTTTTTCTTTCTATTACCCTCTCTAGTAAACTGCAGAAGATCTTTCTACGTGTGGCCCAAGTTTTATTGAGCTATGTTACTCAGCAGTGACATCATGCGAAAGTTACTTTCATTCTTAAGTTTCTCACACCACTGTGCTATGATATATGTCTTCTTCTTCTTCTTCTTTTTTTTACCCCTGAAAATGTGTCAATTCCTTGATGTGTGCTGTTCTGTATTAAAAAGAAATGAATGAGGTAGCTCCTCTCTGTCGCCCTCTCATGCAGCCCTTACTGAGCTGCAGATAGGAACCATTACAGTACCAAGGCATGAGGATTCAGTTAATCCCCCCCCCGCTGCACAATTCAATAACAGAAGTAGTTTACAGTCTCTCAGCGGAGACTGTCTTGCTGATCGTACACTACTGGTTGTGAAAATTGCAGCAACCAGAAGGAACTGTGTGACTCACACCCAAACTGAAGGCTGTGTATAACATTAGAACCATAAGAAGTGATTAATACTGCAGGGAAATGGTGTGCTCCTTAGCTCAGCACCGTCTTCTTTTGTGTGACCAGAGATGTCAGTATTATTCCATGCAGAGCCATAAAACAAAGTGGAAACATGCAAGCATAATGTCTCATTGTCGTGAAAGGGAGCAATATCAGCATCTGAGTGAGTTTGAATGGTACAGAATTATCAGTCCATGTGGAAAGGATTGTCATACTATATGCAGCTCATATAGGATATGTTGTCACGACAGTCATATAGGATATGTAGAAGCAAACAGGTACTGGACCACACAATGTGATCACAGCACAGAATGACTTGTCTGCAGGGCTGTACCAACAGAACAGGTTAGTCCACAGTGTTGACTCAGGAACACTGCAATGAGTGTGGACCTGTCTGCACCAGTGGTCTGACACCATCATCTGAGGGCTGGACAGATGGAAAAAATGCCATTGTGGCAGATTTCGTTTAGTATAAACCATCAAGGCCTTAGACTGCAATACACATGAGAACACAATCACTGGCCTGCTGAGTGGCAAAATGTAATATTTATGGGTGAGATCCATTTCAAGATACCCTACAATGATGGCATGTACAAGTCAGATGCTACTGTGGTCTCCAAATTATTCCTCTAGAGTACACAATGCTGTAAAATGTGCTCATATCCTTCCACATTTAGTGTTTAAGCACAATAAGGGAACCACAGCCTGACTACAAAAATCAACTCCATATTGTAACACCACCTCCCCTGTACTTCACTGTTGGCACTGTAAATAGTGGCAGGTAATGATCTCCAAGAATTTGCCATACCAAAATCCTTCCATCGTGTTGGCAAAGGGTATAGTATGGTTCATTACTCCGAATCACCCATTTTCAGTCATCTACTTGCCAGAGGTATCATGTAGCACTGACTACAGAAATATGTGGCCTACAAAGAGCTGCTCAATCATTTTAACCCATTCTTTTTAACTCCCTAGACACATTTTGCTAGCTGGAGTGTTGGTAGCACTTTGTAACTCTTGAGTGGTTCCTTCCATTGATTTCTTGCAATTTATTGAAACCACCTTCCACTGTGCTCGAATGTCTTTGTCTGTCAGTACATGAGATATGCCTGGTCTTGGTTTTCCTGTGATTCTTCCTTATCATCTACACTTCACTGTCTTGTTACCAACAGTTGACTTGGGCAGCTTTAGGAGGGTTGAAATGTCCCTGACAGATTTAGTACTCACATGACATCCTGTGACTAGTCAATATTGAAGTCACTGACCCTTTCTGTTGTTAATGGTTCCCTACTGACAACAGAAAACCTCCCACTTCCATTTATACTAACGGTTTGAGTCTCGTTTCATGTAGTGGCCAACTCAGCATTACATAGTGATGTCCAGATGCTTTTGATCAAATAGTGTAAATGAATGTTCCCAGCACTGAGGTTAGCATTATAAGGTGCATAGTGGAACACATCCATTCAACAAAATAGTTAGCCATCAAGTTCCCATGGCCAGTGCATCCAAGAATTAGCATCCATATTTTCATGTTTACATGTACCTTACATAATGGTTGAATATGTACCAAAACCAAAACTACAGTTTGCTACATGCAGATGACTCAGTTAGGCCCTTTTGCACACTCTGTGACTCACTACAGCATTACTGAATTGACAGTTAACTTGAAAAGTTAATTCAACAAGAGCACTCCTTTCTGACTACTTTTGATACCTTGATACATGACACTGTAGACCTACAAAGGGGACTTCCCTGAGACTATCCTGCTCCTAGCATCTTAAAAAACTATTGAAAGTCTACATATGCCAGAAAACTTCTAGAACTTTTTGGAAAAATATAACTTCCCTCGGACTGTACACTTGTACTTCCTTTCCGATCACAAGTGTTTATGACAGCCTTGATGTTTAGAGCGACATACCACTCTCTGAACTACTGTACATGCCCAGAGGCAAAAGAGGACATGATATATGCATGACATTTCCAACTTTCACCTTCTACCGATTCCCTTGTCACTGACCATAATGCACCTCCATGTCAACTTGTCCTGATGTAATTTCTCATGTGTGAAACTATCTGCCACTTGGATTTTCCAGAAAGGTCTCCCGATCTGACTCACACACATAAATGAGATACAGTGTGATCCATCTACCAACAAAGACTTCCACATGTCCGTGCATCTCTTCCTCAAGCATTGAAGCAGCTGACAATACTGCTCTTGATTCTTCCTATAAAAGGTACTTCAAGTCTATGCCAAGAACATTGTAAGTTTGTTCATGTGTTAGCATTTTTTTACACATTTCATAGCTTTTGTGTGGGTTATTGATCACTACCCACACAAACTAATCTGTTCCTTACTTATTAGTGTTACTGCTTCATTTATTGTTATATTGTATTTTTTATTTTTTCATGGAGCCACTTTCCCTTGTATCACAGACATACACATCAGAGAACTTGGCTGACATGTTTTTATGTATCATAAAAAATGTAAAGATACCATGAGTCACCGTGAGGTATTTATATGTACAAAGATTTTCTTGGAGGAGTCTCTGTATCCTATTCCATCAGTAACTGATTGCTCTTTTCTGGAGGGTTAATATTGTATTCAGATGTATGTTAGCAGCAATGAAGAAAGTTGGATGGTCAACATCCATTGTAATACAAGGCATTTCAAGAAGTCTCCAGGTAATTTCAGCTGTAAATAACACACTTGATTTCAATGGCAATCTCACTACCAGAGCCATCTTGATCCTTCCCTCCACCACTAGCTTTTTCTGAACTGTGCAGGTGGTAGTTATTCTTAGAAGACATCCTCCACCCCCATAATTATCTCAGCCCCAAGCCATGGTAACATACTGTCCCCATGCCCTCCACCCAGGAGTTTCCTCCCTCACTGTCCTATCATCTCCTCTCAATTCTCATCCCCCACCCTGTTCATTTGCAGCCCTCTGGCAATGCATCCACCCATTTTTCCCAGCTCCTCCCCTTTTTTTGCTCCTTTTTTTCCCATCTTGGTAGTCTACTCTCTTTGCACTCCACCAGACAGTGTTCATCTCTCTCACCATCTGTATACTACAATCCCTTCCTTCTATCCCTTCCCCTTCCTTGCCACCTCCAGACTGCTGCTTGCATTCCACATGACAGTTGTGTTCTGACCTGTGATGCTGGAGATGGTGGATGTGTCTGCATGAGGTGTGCTTGCTTGTGTGTGTAAATGGTGTGTGTCTATATTTTACTAATGAAGGCTGTGGCTGAAAGCTTTACGCAAATGTCTTTCAATTGTGCCTGTCTGCAACATGATGTGTCTTCTTTATGGTAAATAGCAAACTGTCTTTTCCTACATTGTGGACAATATATTACTTCATTTAGTTGTTATAGGCTTCTATGACACTTTTCAGTGTGTGATGAAACCTTTCAATTTCTCCAATAGTCTTTGGATGGTGTATGCAACAATTCTAGCCAGTTTACAGCCATAAATCTTTGCTAAGGCTCAGAAAAAATAGACTGACATTGTCTTCCTTTAATTGTTATCATTTGTTATAGTATTCCAAATCTGGTAGACCAGAAATTATAAATGCTTTTGCTACTGCCTCTGCTTCAATGTTTCAAAGATGTATAATTTATGTCCAGCTGGTGGATCTATAAATACAAGTTAAACAGTAAGTAAATCCATCAGAGGGTCATAGAGGACCCACTAGACGAGTATGTCCCACCTGACAATGTTCATTGACAATGGGAAATGTTCCAGTAGGTGATTTAGTATGCCTTGTAATTCTGCTCTTCTGTCAGGCTGTATGTGCCTTGGTCAGTTGTTGCATGTCCTTCTTTAAGTTTGGTCAGACAAATCTGGATGATATAAGCTTTACTGAGGATCTCATGCTTGGATGAGCCATGTTGTTGTAATGCTTAGAAACTGCAAACCTATGTTGTTTGGGAATGTGTCAATGAATGGCTTCAGTTTATATGTCACACCACAGTTTTAATCCATTAAAAGCAGGGAATAGAATGTAACAGAATAGAATAAAACAGGAATAGAATAAAATAGAATTTTCATTCATTTTTTGATATTTTTAATACAATTTCCATTGTCAAAGTTTACAGATGAGTCAAGTCTTGTACAACAATCAATTACATAAACAGAAAATAACACATAAAATAGCTAGCTTATTAAAGAATTAGATGGTTTTCACACAGAGAAAATATATAATGATTAGTTTCTAGGAATTCTTAAGTTGCATTGTATTCATTGTATTGTAGCCAAGTTCATAATACACTGTTGAATTTATTTAGTGATGTTTACAAGTTGATTGTGATAGATTACTGAAAAATTTTATGCTTCATTACTTGTAGTTAGCATGGGCTACAGCAAATCTCGAGGAAAGCAAATCCAAGAAGTGACTGTCTCTGGTACTGTGAACATGTACACCACATCTCATGTTCAGTTTTTCCAGGATTTCTCTAGCACATGTTAAACAGTTATATACAAGTATGTAGAGTGTAGGCAACATCATGCTGAGAAATTTACAGTAGTTTATGCAGGACTCTATAGGTACTAATCATAATATACATCTGATATCTTCCTTCTGCCATCTGAAAATATACTTAGCTCCTCAGAAATCATCATAAAGCAATATTCCATACTGCATATGGGGATGGAAAAAAGCAAAGTGTGAGTGGAATAACAATTGTTAGTGCATACTGTTTCTTAATTTATACAATACAAAAATTACATGAACAAGTTTGCTGCACAGATGATTAGCGTGCCCTTCCAATCAGAGTTCTCAGTCTATATCAGTCCAAGTAACTTCACTATTTTTTTTTTTTTTTTTTTTTCGTTTTTAGATACCTCGAAATTAGAAATTATTTCTTCTATTTTGTCCAGTTTATGCACAGCTGATTGGCCTGACACCAGTGACTAGTCATTTGCATCATTAGTATGTTGTTATCTAGTACACTTTGTAAATTCTCTTTTGTTGTTATTAGTGTCACATCATCAGTGTGTGGTGTATTCTTACAAGGTGTAAAATTCAAAAAGTCATTAATACAGACCAGAAGTCACCAAACATTTTTCACAGTGGGCTGGATAACTGACAAAATGATGAGTGTGTCCACAGCTCATGGTCTAGTGGCTAGTGTTGCTGCCTCTGGATCACTGGGTCCCGCATTCAATTCCCAGCAGAGTTGGGGATTTTCTCTGCCTGGCAACTGAGTGTTTGTGTTGTAAGCATCCTTTCATCATCATCATCATTCATGACAGTGGCTAGATTTGATTGTGTAAAAATTGGACTGTGAAAGCATTGGGACTTTGTACGGGTGCTGATGACCGCACAGTTGAGCACTTCACAAAGCAAACACCATGATGAGTGTGGGCCACATCATACTAGCAAGCCAGAATGAAAGCTGTGATTCTTGAAGTTTTTCCAGCATACTGAATATTCTATGAGGTTTTGGGATTGCAGTTGGATCATGTTGACTTCTTGTCACAATACTTCATCTGGCAACTGTCCAAACATCTTCAGATCAGTGTCTGCCACATGAGACTGTACGTTCCTGGTGTCAGTTTAATAGGAAAACTGGTGCAGAAACACATGCACATTGGTGGGCATTGCAGGAACATCCTCTATCGTAATCCACACCCTCTGCACATACCGTTCTACCTGTGGCATGCAGCTGCTTTTGTAGAGGTGGAACTACATGTCCACCCTCTGTTGGAATGTGCACTCATGTCATTAAAACCAGACATCAGATGTTGCCAGACATGTCATTATGAATAAACTGTTTTCTCTCAGAAGAAATTAGAGAGATCACCAGGTCCCAAGCCTTGTCAAGTTGAAAGCCACTGTCATGGTTTATAAGATTTTGTGCTAGACATATTTCCGCAGATTCTTTAATTACAGAATCACAAACATTTCTCACTGGGGCCAAGATTTTTGTGGCAGAATAATCCATAGAGTGTCCTGTGGAAATACAATGCTCAATCCACAAGTACCTCCAGTTTGTGATAGAAACAGAGAAGGATGGCTGCTTACCATTTTTGGATGTCTCGGTTGCTAGGAAAGTGCATGGGTCATTAGGGCATTTGGTCTACCATAAGCCCACACATACAGACCTTTATCTCCAAGCATCGAGCTGTCATCACCCTTCATAAACTACCAGCATCCTTAGAATGTTGATGCACTGGGCTCATGTTGTTTCTGATGGAGACAACCTTACAAAGGAGCTAGAACATCTACAGCCTGTGTTCAGAGATAATGGCTACTCTCTACATCAGATTAGCACAGTGCTAAGGAGGAAGAAATGTGAGCACCCACCACATCAAGAAGAGAAGGAGCAGTTCCAGCCTGGGTGTTCCTTCCAAATGTTAGCAACCTTTTGTCTAAAGTAGGCAGGATCATAAGGAAACATCAAGTTAAAGCAATCTTCATGCCATTGGTGAATATTAGTGTCCTTCTTGGTTCAGCAAAGGACAATCTGGGTCTGCAGTAGGTTGAGATCTACAGAATTCTTTGTCAGTGGGGCAAAGCTTACATAGGTCAGATGATATGCAGAGCACATGAAAGATGCATGTAGCATGTAGCTGAACATTGTATTTCCACAGGACACTTTATGGATTATTCTGCCACAAAAATCTTGGCCCCAATTAGAACTTTTTGAAATTCAGTAATTAAAGAATCTTTGGAAATACGTCTAGCACAAAATCTTATAAATTATGATGGTGGCTTTGAACTAGACAAAGCTTGGGCCCGGTGAACTCCCTAGTGTCTTCTGAGACAAAACAGTTTATTCATAATGACGCATTCAGTGACATCTGACATCTGGTTTTAGTGATGGGAGTGCACATTCCAACAGAGGGCAACATGTAGTTTCACCTTTATGCATGTGGCTGCACACCACATATAGAACAGTATTTGCAGAGGGCGTGGGTTTTGATAGAGGACATTCCTGTGATGACCATCAATGCAAATGTGTTTCCATGACAATTTTTGCTATAAAGCTGACACCAGGAACTTGCAATCTCCAGTGGCAGACACTCACCTGGAGATGGCTGGATGATTTCCAGCCAAAATATTGTGGCAAGAATCAACATGATCTGTCTGTAATCCCAAAACTTCACAGAATTTCTAAAGCTCTGGTGAAAAAAGACGAAAAACTAAGGTCAGTATTCTGTATCAATCATGGGTGAGTGGCTTGCAATGCACAAAACAAGGATGACCAATGTACTTATTTACTAAAGTTATCGAAGAGAGTAACAACATTTGTGAGATTATTTCATGAAACTGATGTTTGGCTTTCAATATATCAACAGTGTTTGACATGGTATTACTGCATCCAATGAAGAGAATTGCTTTCAAATCTTCATTAGTCAATATTGTTTACATGCTAACTTTACATACTTCATTTTTTTTAAATGTTAAGTTGTTCCAAATATGAGCTGTATCAGTGGTAAAATTCAACAAGTTTTCCTTCTCTGCACTTCTCTTTCAGTAAGTCATTTGACTGAAAATAAATGAGCTCCCATTATAGTTCAACAGGAATATTATCTAGCTTACAATCAAATGGATTCTGGAACAGAAGAATTGCACTCTCAGTTCTGTCAAGATCTGAAAATCTCTCAAAAAATGCTTGTTGAAATAACAAATATTTTGTTCCAGAAAATCAAAGTTGACATCTTTGGGGCTGGTAGTAAAGAAACTCTTTGTAACAGTGAAAATGAGAACAGTTTTTTCCTTCTAGTGTGTTTCAAACAATGACAGCTTCATCCAAAATCATTTTATGATTCTATAGAGACCACAGACAGTCTTTTTCCTTTCCCTGAAGTTTCAAGTTCCATTCATTCATGCAAGATGTGATATCAACCCAAAATGACGGCTTTGACAGCCAGGTATGATCTGACAGCTGTGGGGTGGCTCTATCTTTTTCCAGTGAGAAAAACATGTTTGTCATTTTGAAGCTTGTGAAAATGTAACACAACTTTACCATAGCTGCGTGATAAGACAAGTCACTGACTTCAGAATCAGTTTTTTCCAGAAAATCCTGGAAATGATGGTAACTGAGTGCATGTCCCTGAATGAAGTTCACAGCACTGACAGCTGGTATCAGTACACAAGAAATATCCAAGTCTTTCCCACAGAGTGTTTACTGTAGTGCGTGAAGAATGTTCCCAGAATTTGCAAATCTCTCAATTGACTCCTGATCTGCCCCACCAGACCCTTCCTCAATGCAGACATATTTTCTCCTCCATCAACTGTAACACATCAAAGCTGGTTTCATTGAAGGTTATAATCTTGCAGAATTTTTTGCACTTCCACGAAAATAATCTTTCCAGTGGTGTTTCCATGCATTCTGCAAATGAATACCAATGGTTCCATTATTTGAAAGTCTAAATTGACATCATGAATGAACATGAGAAGTTGTGACATACTTGAGAAATCAGTAGACTCTTCCAATGCCAGAGAATACCACAACAAGTTCCTAGCCTTCTTTTATATGTGTACCACTAAGTTATCTCCAATTTCTTCGGATTTCCACACAACTGAACTTGCCAAAAGCCTGATACTTGCAAACAAATCAACTTTCTTAGGAAACAAGTCATTTACTGCTTCTCTCATATATTCTCTGGTGATGTTGCCATCAGTAAACAGTTTTTCTCATTCTGCCATTGTATGCAATATTTTCTAACTTATATGAATGATAGAATCATTTACAGCAAACTTTTTCATAAAAAATTTCTTTATGTCTTTGAATTATGTTTCATGGACTTATATTTCTCAGAGCATAGCCTTATAGGAAACTTTGAATTTGTTGAAAGACGTTTTGTTTCATAGTGATACCAAAGACTGCCTCTTCCGAAATTGCAAAATTTTCACTGCATGTTACATATGTAGTTTTTTGGTCCTTTATTTCCATGAAGAGGTACTTTACATTTCATTATCAATTGAAAACACAACACTCATGTCCTCCTTTCTTTTTTATAGTCATAATGAGGGGTGAAGGGCATGGGATTTTAAAAGGAAAAAGACATTGAATTAAAATATTGGAATGACACAAAGTAAGTAAACATAACAGTAAACAAGAAAATAATTTAAAACTGAATGTAGTAACTTTAAGACACATAGCAGCCATCAGATCTCTGCACACGTGAAGATCTCCTAGTATTCTACACACAGTATTTAAATTTAAATTGTACCACAATGTTTTGTGTTCCATATGTTTGTCAAACAAACTGGAGTACTGTTGGCAGGCTGAATGAACTGATGTTATGAGTTAGATCTGGCTTGCATGTCATGGTTTGGTGACCTCTGATATAGACAGTGAACAGGAAAGGACCCCTTTTAATTGGGAGTATTTCAATCGCTCGTTATTTCCATAAACAAGCAGTAATGTGCTGCTTAAATAAGATTTGATTAAACTGAGTAGTTTATCTTTAATGTCATATTATTCTAACTTTTTGATGATTATATCATGTTACACTGAGTGAAACACTTTTGCTTAAACTAGTAAGTATTCCAGACATAGATAGCCCCTTTCAACACTTCATAAACAATATTCCCAAAGTTTCAATTGGTTTTACAATTGATAGGTGGTTGTTGTTTTCGAAATAGTTATTGGTATCTGTTTATGTATACAATTTTCTACTATCTTGGATAAGATTGGTACAGTTTAAATGGGTCTGTAGTTACTTTAGAATTTTTATCAACTCTTTTATAAATAGGCCGTGTAACTGTGAACTTGAAACATTATGGGAAAACTCCTTCATCTGTTTGACAATGAGAGTCCTTCATCTGTTTGACAATGAGAGAAGTGGCTTTTTTATTTCCTTTACAATACACTTTATTATGTATTTACTGAGTCCAAAAAAAGTCTTCCATTTTGGAATAGCTTAGTTTGTTTATTGATATGCAGACCTCATTCACAGTGATTGAGGTCCAAGTAAATGACTCACTTCTTGTCTGTGTGCGTCAGTGAGCAGGACTTTTGCATCTGAGGTACGATTATTGAGTTGGTTGGTGGTGCTGACACTTTTTACAAAATATTCATCAAGAGTATCACAGTCAATGAGGATACTGTTTCAATGACATTCCAGGCTGCTTCACATTTATTTTTATGATTTAAAATATACTCAGCTATGATTTACTCTTTTCTGCAAGAAGGAAGTCAGTACCAAGACTAAGTTATCTGTGCACCGTTCAATCTTTCGACCAACTTTGTTGTATGGGAGCGAAATCTGGGTGGATTCAGGTTACCTTATCAACAAGGTTGAGGTTACGGATATGAAAGTAGCTAGGATGATTGCAGGTACTAGTGGATGGGAACAATGGCAGGAGGGTGTCCACAATGAGGAAATCAAAGAAAAACTGGGAATGAACTCTATAGATGTAGCAGTCAGGGTGAACAGGCTTAGATGGTGAGGTCATGTTACATGCATGGGAGAAGCAAAGTTACCCAAGAGACTCATGGGTTCAGCAGTAGAGGGTAGGAGGAGTCGGGGCAGACCAAGGAGAAGGTACCTGGATTCGGTTAAGAATGATTTTGAAGTAATAGGTTTAACATCAGAAGAGGCACCAATGTTAGCACTGAATAGGGGATCATGGAGGAATTTTATAAGGGGGCTATGCTCCAGACTGAATGCGGAAAGTCATAATCAGTCTTAAATGATGATGATGATGATGATGAAGATGATGATGATGATGATAAAATATACTCATCATCTGCATTGGTCATAGTATTTTTTTACTTTGGGCCTGTATAGTTTTCTCATATTTATTTAATTTTCCTTGTCTCTATCAGTTTTATGAATAAAATTCTTAAATTTTGGTGAAGTACTCCAACTTGATTTTAGAGTCTTCATTTCTCTCTTGTAAGTTAGCTATTTCATCATAGTCCATCATCTCCAATTCCTCTAATTGTGGTTTGATGTTGCAAGTGTACTTCATCCAAACTAGACACTATCTGAATGTCTTCTATGTAAGCAAAACAGAAATCTTTTTCTTGTAGTGCATCATTAATAAATGTCTGAAAACTGCTAGGTGCAGTCCTTAATTCAGATGAAATGAGAGGAAATTAATAAAGGACAAATGGAGTGGTACCTGTCACTCTTTTGTTAATATTTTTCCATGAGAAGGATTCTGTAGTAATCTTTCAAGAGATCTGTCTCTGAAAATATTTCATTGCCATGAAAGATCAAGTTGACATCATCTATGTGTGGGAATGGAGACTGGTCTTGGGTTGTGGTCAGTTAGATGGTGGTAATCTCCATAAACACAGCAGGGGCCATCTGTGTTTGTTGCCTTGAACGGAGGACTGGCTCACTATGATTTAGAAGGTTCCAATTATAAATAACATTGCACCTTGACTTTGCCAAGGTGATGAACCATTCCAGCATTGATCAGTAGAGTGACATCATAGAGGGGGGAGCAGTTGTCAGCCAGAAGTACAGGCACCATTGAGCAAGATGGCATATTCAGAGTGCAAGAGCACTCATTCAGAATGTTATCAAAAAGTGGAAGATACCCGCCAGCACCTGTGAAAGCTGAAGCTGTGAAATCTTACAGGTCTGATAGGTCTTCTGAAGGAGCTGAGAAGACAGGGAAACTAGGGCAAATGAACACCCAACAGCAACACCCCACTGCTCCACCCGCTATGAGTTCTGGGGTGTGTGTGTGGTATTGGATAAGTACTAACCAGCCAGCTCACATATACATCTGCCAAATCAGACCCTCATGTTCAGATGTTCTTTAAATTGAGTGATATCCAGATTTGTATGGTACGCCATGTGAAACAGTACACACCAGCTGAAAGCTATAAGAAAAGGACCACTTGCAAGCCCAAGATGATGCAGCCATTTGTGGACTTTATTGCCATTAGCTTTGGGCTCCCACCTAAGCTGAGGTCTGGATACAGTTAACTTTGTGCCTTCTCTCCGCTGAGTCAAGTCACCTGCTGGTGAATACCTACTGTTACCAGCCATCTCCCTGGTGCAGTATTAGTTCAAGCCTAGGCCACCTTGCTGACCAGCCACTCTGTTGCTGGCATTTATCCTATGTGGATCCAACTTGTTGCTAACCATAATCTGGGGTGGATGCACCCCATCATCTTTGGTAACAAAAGATTCCACATTTTAAACACTGACTATCCCAATGTGTCATCGCTGCACTTGTGGAGAAGCTGAGCCATGAGGAGCTGCCACAGTCATCCCTGACCAATGCTATGGTGTCAGGTTTCTCTGACTGGGTAGACATCAGCAGCTCTGGCTTTCTACACACATTGCCTGCTGGCCAGATAAAATGATGAAGTTGACATGCCTCATGTCTATGGCCACCTAATCACTGAGGAAAACAGTCTTCTCTTTGACTATCACACCATCCTAGTAATTGACATGAATAAAGAACTATTATAGCCAGGGATGTTTTACTGACAGTTTGCCATGATCCCAATCACTATCATACCCACAGTCCATGTCCAGATGGGGAGACATTACTCCATCCTGATTTTCAATCAACTAATTCCCCCATAATAGTGATTATTTCCAAAA
Organism: Schistocerca piceifrons; assembly: GCF_021461385.2. NCBI lineage: Eukaryota > Metazoa > Arthropoda > Insecta > Orthoptera > Acrididae > Schistocerca > Schistocerca piceifrons. Next base: position 421,838,167 of record NC_060141.1, read on the forward strand.
TTCAGCACCATAGTTTTGTAGCCCAGATTTTTGTGATTCTAAAATGCCTACTTGACTACAATAACTACAGAGTTCATTAATTAATCAATTTGAAAAATTTAACATTCTCAAAACCTTTTGGCAGGCTTTGAGAATCTTCATGTATATAGAAATCATTCTCATAATGTAGTACCCATTATTTTCGCTTTTTTCTAATTATACAGCTCATACTTAAACAAACTCTCTCCTTTGTCTATTGTATCTTTGTGTGTTCTAATCTTCGTGATGCTTATATTCATATTCAAAGTGCAACAGCTCTGTAATTTAACAGTTTATGTTTTCAGATGTTGTGTTCCTCTACAAATACGTGAGGTGCACAGTTGAACAGTCAGTCGCTCGTTGGCACTAATTACATCTACAATATGTAGCCACTGTGTTATGAGTCTGTGCAAAACTGTAAAACTGCCAACATCTATGTGTTGCTATTGATAATTAGTTCGTGTCCAAATGTCAGAATTCTTATAAACATTACTGTGTTACTTACATCTAGTGAACTTTGTGATGTGCTGTCTATGAATGAAGAATGCCTACCTGGCACAAGTATTTATTACTTGTGGTAAAACTGATTGTCAGACAAGGAACATTGATTATAAATAAAAATAAAGAGATCAAAAATTAATTATTGCAGGGTTGTGCACATCCTTTGACATTTGTTCATGATGTCCTTCAACAGCTGCAAGATAACCAACACTGAGCAACTACAATTCAGCAGAAGGCTTGATACCACATAACTAAATTTACAGCTTGTAAAGCTATTGTCAGACAATAGCAACATAGGGAGAGAACTCTGGTCAGCCTATTTGGAAGTTAATGTGATCAGCCAGGCACCATCACAAAATGAGGGCAAAGTTACACATGCCAGTATGCCTGTATCTTCAACTTGCATGTCTGGTAGGGTTAGTTAATCTCTCTCCTGTTGAAATGGCATGTAAGGCTGGTACCTGCCCAGCTGGGGCAGGGAAGTATGACACTGCAGAAGTGGCTGGAAGCTGGGTGAGGGAGGCTGCTGCCCAGAGTGCTGCACCCAGAGTTGGTTGTGGTGCCAGTGTAGCATTCCATCAATTGCAGCCATCCCCAAAACTACCATGCTCCTCTGCTGTTCTGCCACAGACCACTCAATCCACTCCAGATTCAGCCCAAATGTGTATTCCCCACTGGAGAACCCACATGGAATGTTTTGGCTGTGTCTGCTTCACACTCCCTGAGTGGAAATAGGAGATGTGAGAGAATCCATGAAAGTAATCCACTAGGCTTCACTAACTCGGCCTGTAGAAGCTAGGTAGGTGTTTAGTAATAAAACCAGTTTACCAGACCCTAAAGCTTTTAACATTTGCACTTTAAAAGTGCTAACACCCATCTGAAGCTGTATGAAAAGGGAGTGTGTAAGATGTTTAATTCCACTGTGGGTGCAGATATCAGTTGCTGTGAATCTGGGACCACTGTCAGACACCAGCATGTGAGATACATCCTCTGTTATGAAGATTCACTCCAGAGCTCCATCATTGCTGTCACTGTTGTCTGCTGGAGGCAAATGACATATTGGAAGTGGGAGGAGGAGCCTATGATGATTAATCACATAGGCCACAGAAAAAGGCCCATGAAGTCTGCATGAACTCAGTCCCGCAGTTGTATTGGGTCAGGTCACAGAGTGAAGGTAAGGATGGAGTTGGCTGGATTGCCTGTCAAATGGCACCCTGTCATATTGCTCATGCAACATCATCATCATTGTAAGGCCAATGGATGTAGTGGCACACCAGTTTCTCTATCCTGGAGATCCCTCAGTAGGATTGAGGCAGGAGCTGGAGTACCCAATGTTGCACGGTGGACAGCACAACCATCCGGCATCCGGCATTGCGCATTGCTGAACCTGAAGTTGCTGCCATCGATGAAAAAACAGTGAGTACCAAGTGTTTCTGCACCAGAAAGCTTGTCAGGTGAACCCAACTGGACATATTGCAAGACCCATTGAAGAATTGGATCACATCTAGTTGCTGTAGCAATATCCTGGGAATCCATAGGAAATTTGTCAAATAAAGAGCACATCTATGAAAGTGATGTCACATTCTCTGGCAATTTTATCTTAGATCCAGAAAGTGAGAAGAGTGGTTTATGGTTTAGATAAGATAAAATGTGTACCCCTATAAAAAAAATATTCAAAACATATGACCACCAGAGATGGTGACCAATGCTTCCTTTTTTATCTGTGAATAATGTCCTTGAGCTGGAGAAAGACAAGGATGGAGGCAGCTGGGTTGCACTCCCACAGCTGCATTGGTGCATGTCTTGGAGCGAAGACAAAGATTAGCTCAGATTAAATTAGTTTTTCGTTCCATAGATCCATGCTGAGGAGATCCTCGTGGATGTGGAACATGTCAAATTTTTTTTTTTTTTATTTTATTATTTTTTTTAAAGCTGAAATAACAATACTAATAGTATGAATATATACAATACATCATTTGTTTCTATTAAAAAAATTGTCAATGGAGTAGAAGGAGTTGGCCACTAGTAAGTCTTTCAGGCTCCTTTTAAACTGATCTTTATTTGTAACTAATTTTTTTTGTGTTTGCTGGCAGATTATTGAAGATGAGTGTTCCTGAGTAGTGAACCCCTTTTTGAACTAAAGTAAGTGCTTTTAGTCCTTGTGCAGATCATTTTTGTTCCTGGTATTGTATGTATGAATTGAGCTGTTTGTTGGAAAAAGAGATATGTTATTTAGGACAAATTTCATTAAGGAGTAAATATACTGAGAGGCAGTAGTTAGTATACTCAGTTCTTTGAAGAGGTTTCTACAGGAAGTGCTTTTAAGTCCTTGGGCAGATCATTTTTGTTCCTGGTATTGTATGTATGAACTGAGCTGTTTGTTGGAAAAAGAGATATATTATTTAGGACAAATTTCATTAAGGAGTAAATATACTGAGAGGCAGTAGTTAGTATACTCAGTTCTTTGAAGAGGTTTCTACAGGATGTCCATGAATTTATTCCACAAATAATACGTATTACACGCTTTTGGATATTATGCCATATGATATTATGGAATGAAAGTAGGCAAAGTATGCAAGCTTTTTCATTTTTATGTCGCCTATGTCAGCTAACACTCAAATTGCAAATACAGATTTGTTAAGGTGTTTCTGCAGTTCTGTGGTGTGCTCCTCCCAACTGAATTTATTATCAAGTTATAATCCCAGGAATTTAACACTGTCAACCTCCTATATCTGCTCTTCTTCATACTTTATGCATATGCTGGATGGAAACCTCTTACAGGTTCTGAATTGCATATAGTGAGTCTTTTCGAAGTTTAATGTCAGTGAGTTGGCTTTAAGTCATTTATTAATATCCATGAAAATGTCATTATCAGATCTTTCTAGAACTACACCAATGTACTATTTATTGCAATACTTGTGTAATCTGCAAACAAAACGAACTCTGCTTCTAGCAGTGTAACTGATGAGAGATCATTAATCTACACAAGAAAAAGCAATGGCCCTAAGATGGATCCTTGTGGGACACCACATGTAATTTCTTCCCATTCTGATGATGACTTAATTCACTGGTCCCTTGCACTGACACCCTTTGTTTCCTGTTAGCGAGGTAGGACTTGAACAATTTTGCAGCACTGCCTGTGTCACCATAAAATTCTAATTTATTTAAAAGGATGTTGTGGTTCACACATTCAAATGCCTTTGACAAATCAAAATTTGTTATTTAATAAATTAAGCACATTTTCACTGTAGGTGTAAATAGCCTTCTTGATACCAGAACCCTTCAGAAATCCAAACTGTATTCTTGATAATATATTATTTGTGGTCAGATGGTTGAGAAGCTGCCTGTACGTTACTTTTTCTAAAATTTTTGAGAATGATGGCAAAAGTGAAATCGATCTGTAGTTTGGTGGTATCTCTTTATCCCCTTTCTTGAATTGAGGCTTAACATCTGCATATTTTAGCCAGTCAGGAAATGTCCCAGTTATAATTGACTGGTTACACAAGTAACTTAGAATTGTACTAAACTCACAAGAACATGCCTTGATTAACTTTGTTGATATTTCATTGTAACCACTAGAATGCTTTGTTTTTAAAGATTTTATTATGGAAGTTATTTCTTTTGATGAAGTGAGTGACATATTCATGTACCTGAAGCTATTTGTAAAGGCTAGTTTCAGATATTCAAGGGCATTATTTACTGATCCTGACAATCCCATTCTATCAGTAATGGATAGAAAGTATTTGTTAAATAGATTTGCCACACCATGCCCATCGGTTACTAACGTGTCATCTACCGTTAATGCTATTTGCTCCTGTTCCTTTCTGGTTCTACCAGTCGCCTTTTTCACTATATCCCATATTGTTTTTATTTTGTTCCCTGACATTGCTATCTTCTTCTCATAGTGCATTTGTTTGGGTGTCTGAATTACTTTTTTTTTTTTAATTTTACAGTATTCCTTGTATTTAGCTAAATCATCAGCATTGGAGATATTCTTGGTCGACAGATACATTTTCCTTTTTGTCTTACAGGAAATCTTTATTCCTTATGTAACCCATGGTTTTATTATAGACTTCTGTTTAATTTGAGTAACTTTTAGAGGAAAACAGTTTTCAAACATGGTGCTGACATTGTTCATGAATGTGTTATATTTTTCATTCATGTCATGAGCACTATAAACATCTTTCCAGTTCATATCTTTGAGCAGTTTTCTAAAACACTCAATTTTTGGTTGATTGACTACTCTCCTGTACTCAGATTTAGCAGTATTGATAATCTGCTTAGAATTTACATCTAAAACAAGGAGCTGCATGTCATGATGTGATAGTCCATTTATTACAGGTTTTATGATATGATTTTGTTCCTTCGATTTGTCTATAAAAATGTTATCAATGGCTGTCCTCTGAGGTTTAGTGACCCTAGCTGGAAAATTTGCAGTGTGAGTTAGATTGAAAGACAACATTACTAACTGCAGTAAATGTTTACTGGAAGATTGCATTAGAAAATCTGTATTAAAGTCACTAGCAAACAAAATTTCTTTGTTTCTTCCTGTTAAATAACCCAAAAGAGCTTCTAGATGATTTATGAATAGATTATAATTTCTTGCAGGTGCCCGGTAAATAGTTACTATTATATAGGATCTGTTATGGAACTCTACTTCTGTTGCACATGCTTCTAGATGCTGCTCTAAACAGAATTTATTAATGTCAATGTTCTTGAATTTACGGCAGTTTTTAATAAATGTGGCAACTCCTCCTCCATCCATATCTACTCTGTAGAAGTAGGAAGCTAGCTTAAATCCTGAAATGTCTAACATATCTATACCCTTGGTCACTTGATGTTCAGAGAGGCAGATTATGTCAATTTGGTTAGATGAATTCATTTCATCAATACAAATGAGTATTTCATCAACTTTATTTCTGAGTCCCGGAATGTTCTGGTGCAATAAAGATAACTGATACTGCATGCTAATGGGATTATAACTGCTTTTGTGAAGATGAACTGGCAGTTTCTGATTACATTCTGTTAAACATTGTTTAAATGAAGGCTGTATGCTAAAATCTGACTCCTGTTCATCTGTTTTCTCAAGCTGGGTGTGTCTGCCAATCTCTCTTAAAACTCGTTTTCTTTCCCCCTTCCCTATCCTAAATAAGGCATCCCTCTGACACGTGTGACCATTGGTATTTTACCACTTGTGACAGTGTCCCCCCTTAAGTTTTCTGCAATCAACCCAGACTGTTTTCCCTTCGCTTTCCTATTGCGGCAAAGGCCATGCCTAGTGTAGTCCCACCTATTGATAGCATCCACAGGAATGAAACCAATATGGGACCCTATATCCGTCCTAAGCAGCCACTCCAACTCCAAGTTCACCCTCCCAACGGCAGAGTTCAAATGAGGCTGATCATGGCATCTCAACACAGACACAAATCCCACACTCGTATGCTTCATTGCTGATGCTATCTTCACCAGGTCACTCTCTATGGAATATTCAGAATCTCTGTCAATGCTATTTCCCAGACCACCCACTGTAACCACGGCATCCTCCTATGTGAAATCCTTGCATAAAGAACCTACATCCTCTGTTACCTGACCCTGATATGCACTAGGCTTGAAAAAGTTTGTGACCTGATACTCTGGACCTAGATTTTCCTGCAGTAGTTGGCCAACACCTCTACCATGGGAGCTAACTAATAACAGAACTTTCTTTCTCTTTACAAATTTCCCTACCTTTTTCAAGTCCTTTAAAGCTTGTTGTGCCCTTTCTACAGCTTCAGCTACATGAGGCTCATCTGATTCTGACTGAGGCAACAGGTCAAATCTACTTTCAAGATTTATGACAAAGCTGTCTGATGCTCTCCTTTGCCTGTTCCCCCTATTACCTGTTGCCACTTCCCACCTCTGTTCACCCTTCTCCCTCTTTAACCTGTCCAGATCCTCCCTTGCCTTGTCTAAGTCAGCTGGAAGAACTGCAATTTTCCCTTCCTGTTCCAGTATTTTTCTATCTCTACTGCAGATCCTACAATACCACTGGTGAGCCTCATTTATGTCCCCCATTTCCCATGCCACTACAATCGCCCCAATGAAAGAAACTACAGCACCCATCACTCCACACCCCAGAACTAACGATCCTATGGCATGTCACACACTTCTCACTCATGGTAAAAACAGAAATTGTATAAACTGATTTAAGTACTGACTAAAATGTAAACAAAGGGCCCTAGAAACTATTCAGGCAGAAATAAATAAATTGAAAGAGTACTGAATAAAAAAACTGGTGATTACATATAAGTTTAATTCACTGCTTACTTACGATTCGCGCACGTGAAATTAGGCCTAGGATTCGTGCTACAGGTGCGAGAAGAAAAATATGCTCCTTACCCCGTTTAATCTTATTTTATACTTCACTAACACTTCCACTAATTTAACAACACTTAGATTATATTTATAACAACTGTCAACGTTTAAAAACAGCTTAATAACAACGCTTTTTATAATTATAATGCAGCAAATACTCAAAGAGTCTGTGCCAGTGCAGTGTTGCCAAACAACCACCACAAGGGTGGAGTCAGCTGAGTTGCCTGTCAAATGGGTCGCTGTCATGTTGCCCATGTAACATCATCAACTATATAAGGCCAATAAACGTAGCAGTGTGCCAGTTTCTCTATCTAGGAGATCCCTCAGTGGGATTGATGCAGGAGCTGGAGTGTCAAATGTTGCAAGGAGGACAGCACCATCACCTGGCATCATAAGGAGCATTGTACCTTGCTGACCCTGAAGTTGTTGCCACTGATAAAAAACAGTGAAGGCCAAGTGGTTCTGCACCAGAAAGCTTGGCAAATGATCCCAACTGGACATATTGCAGGACTCACTGAAGAATATTGGAAATTTGACAAATAAAGAGCCCTTCGATGAAAATGACATCACACGCTCTGGCAATTTTATCTTCGGTCCAGAAAGTGAGAAGGGTCATTTATGGTTGTTGATAAGATAAAATATGTGACCATATAAAAAATGCAGAATTTATGAGTACCAAAGATGAAGACCAATGCTTCCTTCTTGATCTGTGAATAATGTCCTTGAGCTGGAATAAATGTCTTTGATGTAAATGAGATGAGCCTCTTTGTACTATCTTCTGAATTATGAGAGAGAATAGCCCCGACACCATGTGGGGATGCATTTTTTGTTAACACCAATGACAAATAGGAATGGTTAGTCACAAGAAATGTCAATTTTAACTTCTGAAAAATCAGATTGTACTCTTCTGAACTTTGTATGGTGACCTTTTTATAGAGGTAATTTAGCAGGTGGACTATGGAGGCTGCCTGGGAAATAAGTCAAACATAGTAATTCACTTTTACTAAAAATTCTTGAAGATCTTTTACAAATGTAGACACAGGCCATGTTCCAAATAGTCACTGCATATCTGTTCACTGAAAGTATAGCCTAAATAACTAACTACTGGTTTAAGGAAGGCACATTTGGTAAAGTAACACTTGAGACATTTTTTGGAAGGGCTGCAAAACCAGGACATAGACTGCACAAACATTCTTCTGATGCGAGACCAGTGGCTGTGGTATTGTCAAGATAGTTCACACAACATGGAATTCCTTCAGTAATCCGTTCATAAAACTTCTGGAATATGGTGGGGGCATTGACTACACCAAAGGGCAACCTGTTAGACTGATAAAGTCTGAATGGTGTTTTCAGGACTAAAAACCTCTTTGAATCTTCGTTCACAGGCAAATGAAAATATGCCTCTGTCATATCAGTTTTGAAAATATTTTTGCTCCTGAAATTTAGAAAAAAGTTCAGCTGGACGAGGCAAGGGATTAGAATCAATATCCGTTTGAACACAGCCAAATAGTAAACCCCAGCTTCCTAACCACTACCAACAGAAAAGGCTCTTGAATGTAGGAAACAGAGGATAAAATCTGTTGTTGTTCTAATCTGTCAAGTTCAGTCTAAACTTTATCCTTCATGGCCGATGGAATTACACAAACTTTGTAAAATTTCTGAGGACTTTAAGAGAATGTGGGTGTGAAGCCAATCACCTTCCCCAAAACTAGTTCAAACAATAGCACAAATTGGTTATTAACTGTATCAATAGCTTAATAGGGTACCAAGGAACCAATGGAATACATTTTATGATGTAATGAAAATTCAAAGGTAGAATATGGTGGCCACACACCCACAGCTTTGACTGCACCTCACTGAGTTAAAGAGTGCTCACAATAAAGTACATAAGTTGGTTAATAACTGATTCTGATGGGCCAGTGCTGAAAAGAAAATTTACTAGAAAGTATTGCACTGTTGCATGTAAAAGAATTTTATGCAGTGCCATTTTATGCAGTGCCAGCACATGAGCACTGCCTGAAATATCATTAACATGAACTGCCTGGGGCTGCTGCATAGTGTCCACCATACAATGTGACCTCTATACAAACACTTACACCCTCATAATGTGGATGTTTCTATCTGAGATGCAAAGTAAAAGAATCTTGTCAACTTGGAAACAAAGTGCTTCATCACAAGTGAGCTTTAGTACTAGGTTGGGAGTTTGGAGAGTATAGCTAGGTGGCTACCACTGAACAGAACTTCTTTACCATTTTGGAGTTTGTTACAGAAACCCACAGTGAAGAACACCATGGCTCTGGGCTACATAAGAAATGTCAGTGTCATTCTGCATATTATTTATGACATACACATGTGAATTTACATTTTCTAACCAACCCATGCAAATTCACACTCCAAGAAGCATAACTTACAGTATCTGATTTATGGTGTTGTAAGGCTTCTAGTTTTACAACTACCACATGCATTTAATTGGAAATGTGACTAGGTAATAAGGAGAATATGTCAGACAAATATTTGATATGACTTGCCAAATTATCATGAGCAATGAGACAATCATCCTACTGATGTACCAGGTATCCTGCTGCTTGAAGAAATGCGTTACTGCCTGCTGTCCATCCTCATCTGACAGGAATTGTTGATCCTTCAAGACCTTTTTAAGGGACCAAAGGTGTGCTAATCACATGGGGAGATCAGGACTATAGGGCGAGTGCTTGACTGTCTCTCACTTGAGTTGGCATAACAGTTGAGGCTGCCCTTCCAGATCAACCGGCATCTTGTGTCAAATCACAACCAACATGGAACTTGGTGAACGATTCCACAATAATGGTTTTCAAAAGACATGCTGCCTGATAAACATTCTTCATTTTCCAGTGGATATCCACTGGTGTTCATCCTTTGGCAACCAAAAAAGAACAACAGCACATTGGTCCTGTTCGGACACATTTGGTAATAACATCACTGTAGCTCACGTTTTTGCATTTACCACAGCATGTTGATAAGACATGAATGTCACACCAATTTCTTGCTTCCATGATGGTGCTTACATATCCACAATGGAGCTATCTTATAATGCATTTACACTGCAGCAATGCTCTCAAATGGAAACTTTTTGTGCACCTCTTATATAACTGCTACATACTTTACTCATGAACTGATTATAAAGATAACTCAAGCACCATAAGTAATTGGAACAAGTTTATTCTGAAACTAGACATAAAGCCCATTCTCTCAACATTTGCATTGTTGTCCAAATATTGTCAGAGCAGCACAGATACTAATGTAAATGAGGGTAAGGAACCAAATGAGCTGCAATTACTCTGTAACACACTGCCACAGACAGCAAACAGTTTGGTAGTTTGTCTAAGATACCTTCTACATCTACATCTACATCTATACTCCGCGAGCCACCTTACGGTGTGTGGCGGAGGGTACTTATTGTACCACTATCTGATCCCCCCTTCCCTGTTCCATTCACGAATTGTGCGTGGGAAGAACGACTGCTTGTAAGTCTCCGTATTTGCTCTAATTTCTCGGATCTTTTCGTTGTGATCATTACGCGAGATATATGTGGGCGGTAGTAATATGTTGCCCATCTCTTCCCGGAATGTGCTCTCTCGTAATTTCGATAATAAACCTCTCCGTATTGCGTAACGCCTTTCTTGAAGTGTCCGCCACTGGAGCTTGTTCAGCATCTCCGTAACGCTCTCGCGCTGACTAAATGTCCCCATGACGAATCGCGCTGCTTTTCGCTGGATCATGTCTATCTCTTCTATTAATCCAACCTGGTAAGGGTCCCATACTGATGAGCAATACTCAAGAATTGGACGAACAAGCGTTTTGTAAGCTACTTCTTTCGTCGATGAGTCACATTTTCTTAGAATTCTTCCTATGAATCTCAACCTGGCACCTGCTTTTCCCACTATTTGTTTTATGTGATCATTCCACTTCAGATCGCTCTGGACAGCAACTCCTAAGTATTTTACGGTCGTTACCGCTTCCAATGATTTACCACCTATGGCATAATCGTACTGGAATGGATTTCTGCCCCTATGTATGCGCATTATATTACATTTATCTACGTTTAGGGAAAGCTGCCAGCTGTCGCACCATGCATTAACCCTCTGCAGGTCCTCCTGGAGTACGTACGAGTCTTCTGATGTTGCTACTTTCTTGTAGACAACCGTGTCATCTGCAAATAGCCTCACGGAGCTACCGATGTTGTCAACTAAGTCATTTATGTATATTGTAAACAATAAAGGTCCTATCACGCTTCCCTGCGGTACTCCCGAAATTACCTCTACATCTGCAGATTTTTAACCGTTAAGAATGACATGTTGTGTTCTTTCTTCTAGGAAATCCTGAATCCAATCACAAACCTGGTCCGATATTCCGTAAGCTCGTATTTTTTTCACTAAACGTAAGTGCGGAACCGTATCAAATGCCTTCCTGAAGTCCAGGAATACGGCATCAATCTGCTCGCCAGTGTCTACGGCACTGTGAATTTCTTGGGCAAATAGGGCGAGCTGAGTTTCACATGATCTCTGTTTGCGGAATCCATGTTGGTTATGATGAAGGAGATTTGGTACTTTACGTTCTTCCAGCGATCTACGATAAATTGCTGATAGAAAGGGGGCAAGTTCTTTAGCATAATCACTGTAGAATCTTAAGGGTATCTCGTCTGGTCCGGATGCTTTTCCGCTACTAAGTGATAGCAGTTGTTTTTCAATTCCGATATCGTTTATTTCAATATTTTCCATTTTGGCGTCCGTGCGACGGCTGAAGTCAGGGACCGTGTTACGATTTTCCGCAGTGAAACAGTTTCGGAACACTGAATTCAGTATTTCTGCCTTTCTTCGGTCGTCCTCTGTTTCGGTGCCATCGTGGTCAACGAGTGACTGAATAGGGGATTTAGATCCGCTTACCGATTTTACATATGACCAAAACTTTTTAGGGTTCTTGTTTAGATTGTTTGCCAATGTTTTATGTTCGAATTCGTTGAATGCTTCTCTCATTGCTCTCTTTACGCTCTTTTTTGCTTCGTTCAGCTTTTCCTTATCAGCTATGATTCGACTACTCTTAAACCTATGATGAAGCTTTCTTTGTTTCCGTAGTACCTTTCGTACATGATTGTTATACCACGGTGGATCTTTCCCCTCGCTTTGGACCTTAGTCGGTACGAACTTATCTAAGGCGTACTGGACGATGTTTCTGAATTTTTTCCATTTTTGTTCCACATCCTCTTCCTCAGAAATGAACGTTTGATGGTGGTCACTCAGATATTCTGCGATTTGTGCCCTATCACTGTTGTTAAGCAAATATATTTTCCTTCCTTTCTTGGCATTTCTTATTACACTTGTAGTCATTGATGCAACCACTGACTTATGATCACTGATACCCTCTTCTACACTCACGGAGTCGAAAAGTTCCGGTCTATTTGTTGCTATGAGGTCTAAAACGTTAGCTTCACGAGTTGGTTCTCTAACTATCTGCTCGAAGTAATTCTCGGACAAGGCAGTCAGGATAATGTCACAAGAGTCTCTGTCCCTGGCTCCAGTTCTGATTGTGTGACTATCCCATTCTATAACTGGTAGATTGAAGTCTCCCCCTATTACAATAGTATGATCACGAAACTTCTTCACGACGTTCTGCAGGTTCTCTCTGAGGCGCTCAACTACTACGGTTGCTGATGCAGGTGGTCTATAGAAGCATCCGATTATCATATCTGACCCACCTTTGATACTTAACTTAACCCAGATTATTTCACATTCGCATTCGCTAATAACTTCACAGGATGTTATTGAATTCTTTACTGCTATAAATACTCCTCCACCATTGGCGTTTATCCTATCCTTGCGGTATATATTCCATTCTGTGTCTAGGATTTCGTTACTGTTCACTTCCGGTTTTAACCAACTTTCCGTTCCTAATACTATATGCGCACTATTTCCTTCAATAAGAGATACTAATTCAGGAACCTTGCCCTGGATACTCCTGCAGTTTACCAATATTACGTTAACTTTTCCTGTTTTTGGTCTCTGAGGACGGACGTTCTTTATCAATGATGATAATGTCCTCTCTGGTAAGCCGTCAGGTATTTTATCATTTCGCCCGGGGGGGGGGGGGGGGGGGGGGGGTCCCTCTAACCTAAAAAACCCCCGTGTGCACGCCACATGTACTCTGCTACCCTAGTAGCTGCTTCCGGTGTGTAGTGCACCTTCATAGACAGAAGAGTTATCACTTTTTTATGACACTGTGTTTTTGTGACCTCTCTAACAGATCAGTTGACAAAACTGATGTCTGGTGGTTGAGTACATGTTGCCTGCCTAAGTAAGTTTATTGGATCTGCTTTTGGTAGAATAATTTTTGTTGTTGGGTTTTCAACTACTGTTAGGAAGATTTCACTGAATTTAGAAGCCAATGATCTGAATTAAATACCATCAGCCTCACTGCTACTGTCATCTTGGAGTTAAGTATTATTTGCCTTGTCAAATTTATTCATTTCACACCTAGTTATGCCATAATTTGTCCTTTTATTTTTCTGAAGATATTGAAGAATATTGTAATACTAGTTGTTGTGCATTTCTGTCTTTATTATAGTGTGTATTTTGCATTAAATAAAGTTATTTAAGATTTCTGATCATAGTTGTCAGCCATCCTTTTTCTCAGTTTCCACTGTAAATTTTCCTGATTTGTTGTAACACACAACTGGATGCATAATATGATATTGCAGTGCCTGAGTTGTTGGTAAGAACGATGCAATGTTCCTTCAGAGTTAATAATACAGGCACTGCAGTATTATATCTATCCCCCAATATCAGGCAGCAACTTTCAATTAAAATGTTCTCCACTGTATGGGAATTATATAATATGTCTACAAGCATAGATTGTGACACAAGAATGACAACATAAGACAGTATTACAAAAAGGATATATTACTACTCACAATACAGTGGCAATGCTGAGTTACAAACAGGCGTAACAAAAAGACTGTCAAACAAGTAAGCTTTCTGACAAAAAGGCTTCCATCAGAATTAGACAAAAAATACACACATAAACAAACATGTATGCACAAATGCAACTCACATACACATGACCACAGTGCCTGGCTGCTGAGGCCAGACTGCAAGCAGCAGCACATGATGGAAGAAGCAATCTGGGTGACAGGGCTAAAGCAGGGGCTGGGGGGGAAGGGATAGCAGGGTAGGGGTGGGGAATAGTAAAGTTCTGCTTGTTGCAGCATACAGGGATGAGGCGGAGAGAGGGTAGAGCTGTTAGGTCTAATTCTGATGAAGGCCTTCTTGGCCAAAAGCTTACTTGTTTGATAGTATTTTTGTTGCACCTATCTCAACTCATGATCTCCTCTACATGGTGAGTAGTAATCTATCCTTTTCATAATATTGTCATGGATTTTCCATTGTTTGAGTGACACCATATGAGAGTGTGTCTGGCCATGAGTCATACATGGATAGACAAAGCAGTTCAGATGACAACTCATGTAAAGTAAAAAATTCGAGTTGGAGTTCTGGTCCAGCACAAATTCTCATTGATGTCATTCCCTTATACAGCTGATGGTGTTCATATTTTCAACCATGAATATCTCTCATGGCTGCATGGTGTTCTAATAAATTTTTAAGAATGAACAGACTTTCTCATTTACTGTGTGTCCTTAGTAAACTATTACTCATTTTTCATCCTGTAAATTCTCTTTGAATAGTGTAACTGAGTCCAAAACATAGTTCTGTGATATTTTACTTTTACTTTTTTAATTAAATCTGATTGATGAGGATTTGATTATGATAGTCAGATAAACCATTTATTGTGGGATTAAATTATATTTCATTAAAGACAGTTGGATCTGGAAATAAATTGCCAACCACTACCCCACTATGTTCTCCACTTTCTGTTGGGAATGTTATCATTGGGAACAAATCAGATCTGACATTGGTAATTCTAGGTGCCCTCAATCAGAACTATCCAAGATGACACCAATATTCAAATCTTCCATACTGGATCAGGTTTTAGTGACACTAGATATTGAGTATCAGTGCCACAGGGGAGCAAAGGGCATTATTTTCTCAGGGATGGCAGGAGGTAAAATGACACTTTGTGGGTTCTGGAATGGGCTCTTTCCTTGGTTCAGAGGGTGAGACCCTTTAAAAAACAGAGTAATAAAATGTGTTTTAACTTGCTCAAGTCCTCACAGCTACGGAGTCGTAGCATACAGGTTCCAGTGACAGCTGATGTGGCAATGGCTAGCGTTGCAGCAGCACACCAGCGGCTTATCTTCCATTCAGTACAGTGCCCATAGCTCACAGCAGCAGTGGCGTGGTCTTCTTGTAAATTCGCTTGTTGTGTTATTAACAAGTGGTTACGGTGTGGCACAGAGTGCTCTGTCCCAGAATCAAACCAGTGACCCTCAGGTTCTGCATCTTCTGGCAGAGTTCATCAACTTCTAAGTTCACAGGAGACCCATTTGGTGAGAGTGCAGTCCCTTTGTCCTCACCAGTCACGTGGGTAAGTACCACATGAACTTCTCTCTGGTAACATCTGGGATGGCATCTTCTGTGTTGACCTATTGCCACGGCACTGACACCTTCTTCTTTTGAGCAGCATAGCAGCTAAGTCATTCTAGCAAAGTACGATATCTGCTGACTTACCATCAGTCTGTCTGTCCAGGTGATGGTTCTTCATGTCTTCATTCTTTCCTCAAAGGACCTCCTCACGTCCATTTGTCGGAGGAATTCATTTGGTATTTCTGAAAATGTTGTGAAGTTTCCAGGGTGGCATCTGACTCTTCAGTCATTGATCTATGATTCACGCATTGGGCAGAAATGTGATCAATGTCGATACACATGCTGGCTTTCCATTGTTTTGCCTCTATGTTGGCATGGTCGGACATTGCCCTGTGTCCTCCTGCGCATCACCAGATACGTCACGCACGTGAGTTCAATATGCTGACAGTTCCTGGAGCATTGACCACTGACATGCAAACAGTGCTGGTCATTGTTCTCCTTAGAAGCATTGCCCATCTGCTCGGTTGTTGGTCTGTCAAAGTGCTCACTGCTGCTGCGCAAACTTTGCTGGTCATCGGCCTTCTCACATTGGGCAGAAACATGACCAATGTCACAAACGTGCCAGCTTCCCTTGTTTGACTGCTGCTGCTTCTAAATATTGTGGCTTAATGTGTCAAAGTCTCTAAAATGTTCACTTGACCTATAATAAGTCTTCACATATTTTTCTGCTTTGAACAACCATAAATACACATAATTCTTATACATAATTATTATACACCCTGCACTTCACATATAATTTTTATTAGTTACTCCTACCTATCCCCTGTAATTACTAAATGAAATTTAAAGCATTTCCTCTTAGGGGCCTATAGACTGTCAGAACAGCTATCTTGTAAGCTTCCAAGTCTGTTACTGAAGTACTGTACTAAAACGGCTGTCCAATACAGTTTCACTGAGCTCTGTATGTGAGACTTTATTCCATTTTTTACATATCATAATGACATAAGCCTAGACAGAAGAGGTTGTGCCATAAGGCAGGCCCCTTATGGCAATGTGCTGACCCTGTCATATGCTATGGCATGCACTAGGCATTATCTCTGCCTACCAGTCAATGCCCAGCCGGTTACCATAACCAGGCATACTTTGGCACGTGGCATATATGACTTCTGCAGCTGCAACAACACAACAAACCTGTTTTGGCACAAATACACTCCTGGAAATTGAAATAAGAACACCGTGAATTCATTGTCCCAGGAAGGGGAAACTTTATTGACACATTCCTGGGGTCAGATACATCACATGATCACACTGACAGAACCACAGGCACATAGACACAGGCAACAGAGCATGCACAATGTCAGCACTAGTACACTGTATATCCACCTTTCGCAGCAATGCAGGCTGCTATTCTCCCATGGAGACGATCGTAGAGATGCTGGATGTAGTCCTGTGGAACGGCTTGCCATGCCATTTCCACCTGGCGCCTCAGTTGGACCAGCGTTCGTGCTGGACGTGCAGACCGCGTGAGATGACGCTTCATCCAGTCCCAAACATGCTCAATGGAGGACAGATCCGGAGATCTTGCTGGCCAGGGTAGTTGACTTACACCTTCTAGAGCACGTTGGGTGGCACGGGATACATGCGGACGTGCATTGTCCTGTTGGAACAGCAAGTTCCCTTGCCGGTCTAGGAATGGTAAAACGATGGGTTCTATGACGGTTTGGATGTACCGTGCACTATTCAGTGTCCCCTCGACGATCATTAATGGTGTACGGCCAGTGTAGGAGATCGCTCCCCACACCATGATGCCGGGTGTTGGCCCTGTGTGTCTCGGTCGTATGCAGTCCTGATTGTGGCACTCACCTGCACGGCGCCAAACACGCATACGACCATCATTGGCACCAAGGCAGAAGCGACTCTCATCGCTGAAGACGACACGTTTCCATTCGTCCCTCCATTCACGCCTGTCGCGACATCACTGGAGGCGGGCTGCACGATGTTGGGGCGTGAGCGGAAGACGGCCTAATGGTGTGCGGGATCGTAGCCCAGCTTCATGGAGACGGTTGCGAATGGTCCTCGCCGATACCCCAGGAGCAACAGTGTCCCTAATTTGCTGGGAAGTGGCGGTGCGGTCCCCTACGGCACTGCGTAGGATCCTATGGTCTTGGCGTGCATCCGTGCGTCGCTGCGGTCCAGTCCCAGGTCGACGGGCACGTGCACCTTCCGCTGACCACTGGCGACAACATCGATGTACTGTGGAGACCTCACGCCCCACGTGTTGAGCAATTCGGCGGTACGTCCACCCGGCCTCCCGCATGCCCACTATACGCCCTCGCTCAAAGTCCGTCAACTGCACATACTGTTCACGTCCACGCTGTCGCGGCATGCTACTAGTGTTAAAGACTGCGATGGAGCTTCGTATGCCACGGCAAACTGGCTGACACTGACGGCGGCGGTGCACAAATGCTGCGCAGCTAGCGCCATTCAACGGCCAACACCGCGGTTCCTGGTGTGTCCGCTGTGCCGTGCGTGTGATCATTGCTTGTACAGCCCTCTCCCTGTGTCCGGAGCAAGTATGGTGGGTCTAACACACCAGTGTCAATGTGTTCTTTTTTCCATTTCCAGGAGTGTAAATACTGGCTGTTCAGCCAGGCTGGGCACGAGTCAAACCAACAAATCATAAGTAGTGAATTGTCATAGTGTCAGTCTCCACCATGAAATTGCTTCTGCTCTGCCATTATTGTGACAGGACTACTTACCAATGGGATTCAGCCATTGGCTAATGCCCCAAGTGTTGAACTGATGCCCTCCTAGCCATCAATTCATTGAGGCCCTCACCACTGCCAGTTGCCACCAGCCAGCTGTAAGTCATGAGTCCACTCCCGTTTGCACCCACCACTTTCCATGGCCAGGACGATTCTGTGTGGTCCCACTTAATGAGCCACATCAGCCCTGAAACTGCTTGGCCATGGTTGGGATGTTGAATATGTGGGGATGTGCAACACCTTGGCCATGCCAAGTGTAGCAGTGGCCAGAGTCCTACTACAGTGCTTTGCAACCAGGATTTGTGTGTTGAGGCCAGCCTTCCAGCAGTGCCTGATGTGGTTCTGAGTTGTGCTATGAACTACTGGCATGATAAAGGGATTATACAACTTCCAAGTTGCTTCTGACTCGCCCTAACCTACCATCCCCCACCAGAGCATAATCACAGTCTCTAAAAGTGATGTCAGAAATGCTGATGGAGAGTGAAATAGCAGTTTGATATTTGCAACAGCAAAGGGAAATGCTGCTAGCAGCATGTACATTCTATAATTATCATAGGATCCTGATATGTAATGTTCCTGGATTTGTTCTCTTTCTACTGACCTAGTTTTCATTATGTTAGGTAAAGATTTAGTTGTGGTACCTGGGGAGGGTCCAAGGGATGAACAAATAACACCAGTTGTGGGTTGTCTGGGGGAGGAGACCAAACTGCGAGGTCATCGGTCTCATCGTATTGGGGAAGGATGGGGAAGGAAATCGGCCATGCCCTTTCAAAGGAACCATCCCAGCATTTGCCTGGAGCGATTTAGGGAAATCACGGAAAACCTAAATCAGAATGGCCGGACGCAGGATTGAACCGTCATCCTCCCGAATGCGAGTCCAGTGTGCTAACCACTGCGCCACCTCACTCGGTAACACCAGTTGTGTGTACACAGTGTAACCTACCAGATCATACAGCCCTACGTACCAAATCACTTAACGTGGTATGTTGGGTACGCCAGGAAAGAAGGCGTTATGCCAAGCAGTGTAGGGAGAGTGCTCCATTGAGATGTGGAAGGCCAAGCATACCAGGGATATTTAGGCCAATACAGACAGTAGGCAATTGAAGGTGTAGTTTATTTTAAATAGACTTGTTATGTAAATCAGGAATTTAAAAATTCTGCAAGGAGCTATGCTAGTAGATATGTGGTTTGACATCTGTAGAGTGCCCGAGTCACGCGCAGAGCTTTTCTGTCTCTCTCCATTTTTGTGATGCACTCCTTCTGCTTATGCTATTTTTGAGTGAAGTAGTTGTAAATCGTGGTGCAATGCTGATGAAAGAAAACATAGATCAGTATTGCAGCAATCTTATGATTTAGGTTGTTTGTCTTTTCATCATGTAACACAAGCTCACAGAAACACAACAAGGGACTGATATATTATAGATGCAAGATGGGTCATTAGCCACGACTCCATCACTTTTATAGCACTCTAGGTCCCTCAAGGCTCAATGGCCATGACAGCAGAAAATCTACCTGAGATAACTGTCCAAACCAGCAAATGGCATAATGGAAGAATGCATCAGGGGATTATGTTGAGAAGAAAGTACAGTGGTTATAATTACACATTTGCTACTTGAGAAGACCCCTACGAAAAACGAAAGATCACAGGACTATGAAACTTTGCGGAAACATTTGCAAAAACACGTGGACGAGAAGTAATGAATAAATCATTGAAAGAAACACATTTAATTTCTGCATGAGAGGGGAAAATTTGTTAACTGCATGCCATGATTCTGTTCCAGGTCAGAAATGTTGCTCATTGTGATGATCACCTACATCCACAACAGTGCAGAACTGCCCTAGACACATCATTTCACAATTGTTTGCAGCACTTTTTGAATGGTGAAACATGTAATGTTCAGCAGTCATGGCACAGTTCTTCAACAGTTTGTGGTGCAATTAGCCATTGTTCTCCCCCAGGAGCAATTCCTAAATCAACATTTAATTCAAACGTCTGAATAATGTTCTTCAGCACTAGTATTGAAAGAGGACTTCCCATATTCTTTTAATGCATTTATACTTGTGAAGAGCAACAGCACTACTGCTGTTGTTCTTTGATAAACTAGCTTTACGAGTAAAGCCCTCTTCACCTTGTCCAGAGCAATGTTGACTGCCTACAACTGTAATGCACACTATCTCACTGTAACAGTATCGGTGCATAAAGGCAGGTCATGACACTAACACTACTAACAATGCAAGTCCTGCAGTATACAGTCTGAACATCATTCCTATAAGGTTGTCTGTCTACACTGATTCATGTAGTGAAATGTTAATTATAACTACTGTATCCCATATTATGGAGTATTATAAAATTGTGTTAAGGGGTACAGGTTGTAGCTGATAAAGGTCCTGTGGTTAAAGTAAATATGCCAGTGGTATCACAGAACTGATGAAGCACAGTACGCTGGACAGGTCTATCAGGGATGAGAGGTGAAATTTAGTATTTAAGCGACAGTGACACCAACATTGTGATCAGAAATTTGATTGTAGCAACTTTATCATGGATTTTTGCTTGTAAACGGTTCATTCTCAGCTTTTTTGCCAGACTTGGGCACTTATTTTTTACGATGTACTGATAAGGTATAATAGGTCATTAAGATAGTATGTCACTTGAAGGATGGGATAGCTAAGCTGAAGGTGACTGGCACATTGTTAAAGATAAGTATAGAGTCAAGGAGGATAATACTTCAAAAGGTTGGGTGCAAAGATATTTGATGATGGGGGGAGGACTATTGTAGAGTGCCTTCCAAATTCTCACACCTCTATTCCTACAAAATGGTTAGAAGTAACTGATGAATACACTGTCAAAGTTAACAGCTCTTCCATTAGAAGGCTCAGAGTGTGCTGCAGGAAGCAGTGAGTGAACCATGAAAGAAACTTTAGCAGTTTTAGTGTAAATAAGACATATCTGGTATTTGTTCTCAGTTTTCAGGGGCAGTCAGTGGCTGGAACCATATAAACTCACGAAATTTCTAATTTGTCTGGATATCTGTCTCAGCTATTGAAGTGTCACAGATGTTCTCTTACAGACGTTGTGAGCCAAATACTAATTAGATGTGTCTGCAATGAAATATAAAGAAGTAACTATTTCCAGACGTATCGACAGGGAGAATTCAGTGGACCAAATTCTTTGAAGAGGGGAAGAGTGTAATGACATTGACCTAGGCCGGTGGGCTGATAACACAAAATCACCCTTTTACAGCAATACGCTGATCCATCATTGTGACATGGGCTCACTAAGCATCACCATTACCTGCAGGTCAATGCCTGGCCTGTTACCATAATCAGGGGCACTCTGGCACTTTGCCATCCACCCAGGCTAAGCATGCATCAAAGCAATAGTTCAATGAGTAGACAGGTACCATAATTTTAGCGAGAGCAGACATTGCCTGCCAGGGAAACATGAGTGCTGAAATTGAGTTTTACTGAACAGCCAGAAGTCCGACTCAATATTTTTTATTGACCAGTTCAATTCAGTTTAACAAGAGCACTGTCAAAAACTGTGGAATTTACTTTGCAAAGTAGTTGGCTGGTTACATTACTGATGTTAGAGAACAAGCAAGTTAACAGTTGACAATGTAATCAGTCAGGTACTTTGAACTTTAAATTCCATAGTTTCTGAGGATTCTTTTGATAAATTGAGTGAAACCAGTCAATAAAGAGTACTGAATGTGACTTGTAACTGTACTGTAAAACTTAACCGTCATAACGTCTGTCTCCATCACGAGTCCACTACCACTCTGACATCATCGTGAGAGGATCACTTGCCAAGGGGGTCCAGCTGCCACCCGAGGAGCAAGTCACCAATCACACCCACATGTGATTTCCCTGATCTGTTGAGCAACTACTGAAGCTCTGTATTTATACAGTCAATGGAATGCTTTTTCCAGGTCTTGTCACATCAAAGATTGTGTGAGGAGCATTCCCAGCAATGTGCCTGTCATCATCTTCAATTTTGTAGTTGAGATTTTGGTCCAAATTGTCCTGCCACTCCTAATAAACAGTTTATCATCTTCTTTAAAATTACATTTTCCCAGTGTCTAAATCACCGGTGACATCATCGAGCCTTGCAATTGACTTAAAATACTAGTTACACAATATTTACTACACAGTGAATTCTGTGCTAGTTCAGACATTCCCCTCCCATGACTACTCTCTAGCAGAAGGACCTTCTTGGTCTTTTTACACCTCTGACTACTACTAACTTAAGTTTGCAGTTTTTTTTCTGTCTTGTCAGCGTGTTCATGAACTCTTTTGGGTTGTCAGTGGTTGCCAACCGCATTTTCCTTCTCTCTATCTGTATGATATATAGTCTAGTTGGGTCAGAAGCACACTTTCATACAGTTGAACGCTTTGTGAAGGCTTCCTTTGCTTCCTGGATACTGCAGCTGCAGTATTGTCTATGACGTGATAGGTTGACTCATTCCTCAGTGCTGCTTTCAAATCCAGAATTATTAATGCCTGATGACCATTACTCACTGCATCTTTGTAGACTGCAGTCCTATGTTGTGTGCTCTGGAGTGTCCATACTGCCGCATGTGCAACTATCATTCATCCAACTTTTGATTTTGTACGTATCAGATACAGAGCATATGGGCCACGACCGATCTGCTGTAGATCCACGAAACGGAAGTAGTAGTCTCACTTTTAGTTTCTCCCTGATGTTAGGGAGAAATATGTGTGTTCTCCTCTCTGTGCTTACGATTGTCCCATTCATTTTGTTCCAGTTGTAATATGTGACCTTGTGTTAACCTTTTTGTATTGGCCTCAGTTCCACGTATCCTCCATACTACCATTTGCCTGTATTTCTTTAATCAATAAAGGGCTCCCCTTTTTCTGATTTCCAAGCCCAGCGGGCATATCCCTAGAATTACTAACAATGCATCATTCAGGATAGAGCAGCATGCACCCTTTGATCTAAGAAGGTCTTCTCACTGAACTCTTCTGACTAAGGAAGCTGGCTTCACAAACTGCAACCCACAAGCCCAGATACTCACAGTGTATCTTACAACTAATGCTAATATACATTGGTGGTATGCTCCGACAGTTTTCAAATAAATTCAAAATTGCATATTTGTTATGATAGTTATAATTTTTTGCATCACATTTGTACATTTTCTGGCGCCTCTATACGATGTATAAAATTATGATGTTGGTCCAGAAATACCCATACATATCTCATTGCTACACATCTTCTAATCATTCACTCATTGAATTTTATTTTAGGATTTTTTCCAAGGTTCCCTTTCAGCAGAAGGTTCATAGTTTTATGAAAAGCTAGTGACAATTTGACACTTCTTTGACACCATCCTTTAAGATAATGGAGTGCTGTGCAACATTTATTTTCTATAATTCTTCTTGAGTCACCATTTATGATGAACAATATTTCATCTGCAGATGCTACCAATCTACTTATGTTACTATTTTCATGTAACTTCTGTAGTATGGGCTCCAGCACTACATCTCAAAATTCTGGACCACACACTGATCCCCGTGGACTGACTTTTGCTATGGTCTTCGTCATTTCCTTTCCTGGGCATATTAAAGATGTACCTCCCCAATGGCAATAGTCTCTCAGGCAGTTGTATAACACCTCTGGCCACTCCAAATCCCTTAACGCTACTGAAGAAAGACAGCCATAATTGATTATCGAAAGTGCCAGTAATGTCAATAGGACTAAAATACAAAGAAGAGTAACATGTTTCATTACAGATTGATTCAATAAGCATGAAAGTGTCACAAAGATGCTTGGCCAACTCCAGTGCAGATGCTGCAAAAGCATTCTGTATCACAGTTTGGTTTACAGTTTCTGAGAGCATGCTTCTAGGTGAGTCAACAAACACATTGCTTCCACCGATAAATGTCTTGTGAAAAGACCATGAAAGTAAAATTAAGAGAGATTTGAGCTCACACACAGGCTTACCAACAACGATTCTTTCCACAAACAATTTGTGACTGGAACAGGAGAGGGGGAAATTGACAGTGGTACACAAAGTACCCTTCATCACAAACCATTTGATGGGCTCCATGGTATACAGACATCAGCTGTTCTCAAGAAAACTGATCCACTGGTAAGAGATATCATGAAATCTACCACGGAAAACAAAAATCTCAGAAAGAAGGGAAAATGTACGTGGATCAATGGATGAGCTAAGGTGAAATATAATTAAATGGCACTTCTAAAAACATCAGACCTGAAGACTACATTAATAGAAGAACAAGATAGCAATGGGGAGACATATGTCAATTGTCGATACAAATTAAGGCAAAATATCATGGATAAATGCAGGCAAACATTCCCACGAAACTGTTGTTCCATACAATAAAGGTGAATAAAATGTTTATAAGTTTCACAGTTCACATGAAATTTAATCAGGGATTGTTCCTTAGCCAACTTCACTGAATACACTTTCAAGATAAATCTTTAGTGTGAATGTCATGGAATAACATCAATCTCCCCCACCCACCCACCCACCCACCCAAATGTAAACTGTATGCAAACTGATCTCATACAACAGTTAATCAGATTTCATCCACCATTACCAACTAATATATTAACTCTCCTCCACCAAAATCATATATTAATTTTAAAACTAAATATGGAAGTTTTAGATAAATGTAACCTTTCTGTGTGAAATTCAAAAACACTGGAAAAGGGCTTTATGGTCTTTAGGCCAAAAGTCACAAAATAAAAAATAAAAAATCAGACTATGGCACCAAAGATGGTGTCCAGACACTTACAGATGTCCCAGAAATTGAAACTGATGATACGAAAGCATAAGTAGGAATGCTGAACTCTACAAAAGAGGTTCCAGGAGTACTGCCCAAGTTTAATTCTTGCACCACTGCAAAGATGAGCAGTACAGATATTAGTGGCAGTGGCAATGGCATTGACAAACAGCTAAAACTGGAGACACTGAATAAGGTACCTGAACCCAATGGCACACCTGTCAGATTCTATACAAAACTTGCTGCTGAATTAATCTCTCTTTAAATCATAATGTACTGTTGATGGTAAATTCCTCGAACAAAAATACTATACCAGGTAATTGGAAGAAAGCACAGGCCACACCTTTCCAACTACCATCCAATATCTCTAGCACCCATGTATTACAGAATCTAAGAACATGTTTTGAACTCTTATCTCTAACAGAATGACCTCCTTTATACCAGTCAGCTCAGATTCCACAGACATCAGTCATCGAAAAGCCAGCTCCCTCATTTCTCACATGATATCCTCAAAGCCTCAGAACAAAGCAGTGAGGTAGATGCAGTATTCCTTGACTTCTGAAAAGCATTTTACTTGGTATCACACCAATGCTTGTTACTGAAAGTGTGATCATATTAGGTTTCAAAGGAGTCACATCATTGATATCTTGGAGAGATATCTGAAAGGCTCATTGACAGATATAAGAGAAAATTCAGGTCTCAAGGGCCACGAGTAGTCTGAAAAAAGCTGCACAAGTATTCAGGCAGATCTTGATACCATTTCAAATTGGTGCAAATATTGGAAAATTGTTTTAAATGCTTACAAATATAAAATTTTGCACTTCAAAAAATTCGAAATGTAGTACAATGCCTACAATACCAATGACTCACATCAGAATCAGGCACTCGATTCAAATATCAGGAAGTAACAATTTGTTTTCAGTTTTTGCATTTTCTGTGCATCATATTTACGACAATTCACCATGTTGTAGAATGTGTCAGTAAGTTCACAAACAAAATAAAATTTTCACTGTTAAAATGGTACTCCATCTTAGCCACATACATAATTGGATTTTTTGTTAAAAATGATAAATAT
The DNA here is from genome assembly GCF_021461385.2 of Schistocerca piceifrons. Lineage (NCBI taxonomy): Eukaryota > Metazoa > Arthropoda > Insecta > Orthoptera > Acrididae > Schistocerca > Schistocerca piceifrons. Next base: position 421,864,161 of record NC_060141.1, read on the forward strand.
AGACCAACTACACACTGACTATCTATTCAGAAATTTATATATGGGGTGGGAAGAGCTGCCTAGTAAAATGATTTCAATCCATTTTTAAAACTTTTATTATCTGCCAGTACCTTTAATTCACAGGGGATGTGGTCAAATGTTTTTGTGGATGCATACTTTGCTCCTTTCTGTGTAAGAGTAAGGTTAATTACATAAATTTAGGTAGTGAAGGCTAGTTTTGTTCCTAATTTAATACTACTATAAATTTCACATAGTGCCTGATTTTTCATGACGAACTTATATTTTGAGGCTGCTGTTAATGCTTAATTTTCAAACAGTTGCCTACATGAATTTCAGAGAGGGACACCAGATATTATCCTTAAAACACATTTTTGTGCAGTGAACTCTTTATGGTCTATAGATGTGTGTGTTCCACTTCCAAGGTCTGATCAATATGCACCACAGGAATTCTGAACAATGGCTTCACATATTTCCATTCCTCCATACTGGATTATTATTGAAAATGATTTATGTTGCCTTGTTCAGAACTGAATGAACTGTGCAGTTCTGCTGGGTTGCCAGTGGCCACACAACAGTTAATTTGTTACGTAAGACAACCAGATGAGAACATGACTTGAGATATTTCATTCTGATCTTGAATAGTGAGAATTCCTATGAGACTAGAAATAACCACTCACATCTACATTTGACTACTCACACCAGCATCATTTCAGTAAATCACATATCTAAACTGCTCACAAAATTTTCATACCATCCTACTGACTAGCACAGTTATTGTTCTTTTATTTATTTATCATCAGAAGCCTCTTTCCCAGTACACTTCTGAACATAAGAAATCAATACTTACTGTCACATGTGTAATGGAGGTAAAAGCAAACATGCTTTTCCAGTGCAGTTCACCAGTGTGTGAGCTGTCTCTTCAATCATGAATGGCAATGTGGCTTATATGCACTAGTCAACTTGTAAATATGCTTCAAAGGTTTGCTTCAAGCTGAGACAATGCATGGATCATTGCATCACAAGGAGGTTCCTCAGCAGGAAGTTGCCTGCCACCACACTACAGACACAACATCTGAACATTCAACCATTGCCATGACACACAGCCTTCTAGTACTCGCTCATGGTAAACATGATGACCACTATTACAAATTATGGCCATAGGTACCCTCAAGGAGAACAGAACAGTATTGTACTCTGCAACCAGGAGGACTCTGGATGCAGATCACCACATGATCAATTGAGCCTCAAAGAGTCCATTACGAATGGTGCAGTCCCCCCTCCCCAGTGGTACAGTAGTGTGCACAGTAGGTGGATGAGTGAAAAAACAGAATTTGGATTAATGAAATAAGAGTTCTCTTCACCAACAAGTGCAGGATCTGCCAGACATTTACGATAGAAGAGTGTGGACATGGCCAGGTATTGAAGCACTCTTTAGACATGCAGGCCCACTAACACAACAGTGATAAGCTTCCGTCATGTTTTGGGCCTGTATGATGTACAGAAGTTGGATGCCTCTCATTGGTATAAATGGTAATTTGGGGACCGTGCAGTACTAGGGCAAGGTCCTCCATCCCATTACACAGCCTTTCAGTCAAAATTCTGGTGACTGATTTCTCTTTCATAATTATAATGTATAAGGAACTGCACCCACCTTGTGAAAATCTTCTGTTGGGAGGCATGAAGCAAACAGACTAAATGGCCTGCAGTATCCACTGATGTGAACCCAATTCAGCATGCTTGGAACAAGTTGAAATTTAGTCTTAATAAGACTTTATTTAAGTCGCAAAAGACGAGATAACATATATTACTAGTAATACTGCAAATGCTGAAAAAGAAAGACTGTAAAACAAAGAAGTCGGCATGTTTTGACCTCACAAGTATACCTCATTTTCGAAAATAATTTGAGCTTATTTAATGTATTTGCACTCTTTGTTATCTTGCTGTATTATTTTCTGGCACAGAGCACCTAAAATAAATAAAGCATTCATTCAGCAGAAGCGAACAATAAAAATATTGTGTAGGTTTCTCTACGGCACTTTGTGAATTCTTATGCTCACTTCACAGTGTATTACCTCCATAACAGTTTTTGCTGCAAATAATAAAAGTCAGTTTCAACTGAACTGTGATTTGCAAAATTCTATCACATGCCACAAAAATAATTTAATGCAAACTTTGCCTCATGGCCTATGGCACAGAGTGGAGTTATGTACTCTGATGCACAAGAAAATCTAAAGCATATGTATTTAGTTGTTTATTCATGGGTATAATGCTTACTGCCATAGCTGTGAAGTAATCATTGTGTATGGCAGTCTGTGATTCAAAAGCGTCACCAATCCTGCCAGAGCTTTTTCTAGAGCTCTGTTTCATTTGGGTCAACACTTTTGTTTGTGTCTTGTCTCCATGTCTGAATTTGATTCTTAAGTATTTTATTTTTGAATATAGTGAATGTATTTCAATTTTTAATAATTTTGATGTGTCACCAATGGTGTTGCTGTTGCTCATGACAGTCCAGGAGTCAGTAATGGCACTGCTCCTGGTCACGACAGCCTGGCAACTGGTGACCGTGGCCACAGAAGTGCGAGTGAACCTGAATCATGGCCGCTCTCACATGGCTGCTGTAGTCCATGTGCCCTTGACCCAACTGAGCCAATATACACAGACCCATCTACCTTCTAAACATTCTGGCTACACTGCAGGAGAGACTGCTTACTGTGTGAGAGACTACAATCAAACCAGCAGCTCCTCAGCCTCAGTCCATACTAGTATGGTTCCAGTCCACAAACGTCAATAGATGGTGCAATCAATCGAGTGTTACAGATAAGTCAAGACACGCAAGACAAATACATTTTAGCAATATTAATTGACATTACTGGTGGTTTCAACAACTTTTGGTGGCCTATGCTATTCACAACATTTAGAGATATGCAAGTTCAAACTAAACCTATATAAAAGGGTAACTGATTCCTATAAACAGAGTTGTAGAATGCTGAGAATGCCAGCAAAAGTATGAAAAGAAAATCACCAAGGGCTACCCACAGGGATCAATATGGGAGCCCATATTCTGAGATATTGCCATTGAGCTGCTCTTAAAAAACTAAGAGATAACAGGGTACATGGGGAGTAGCATATACAATTAGAGACTGAGAATATGCAGCATCTTATGAGTGTGATTGACTCGTGCAAAAACAACAAACTACAATCAAAGTAAATAAAACAGCGTACCTATTACTTAAAGGTACTCAAAATAAACCCCATCATTAAACTTGATAACATCAACAGACAAAGAAAAGGAGTGATAAGATACCTGGGTATACACAATGGCAAAAACCTAACACCTAACTAGCACACGAGACTTACAATCAACAAAGCAATTATATTAATGCATCAATTGGAAGACATGATACTAAGCAATACAGACTACCTGTAAAGACAATAGGCACACATCACACTGCCCTATTCAAGTCTATCTTATATGCTGTGGTAAGCACCTTGGTACATCGACTGTGTCTTTTCGCCTGGAAAAAAAAAAAAAAAAAAAAAAGTACACTGCTCAGGATGTCAGGGACTTTTGGCACAATGTCTGTGGGGCCACTGTGGGTGGTGTTAAGAGTGTGCCCCATTGACATCACCATCTGTAAAAAGAGTGGCAACACACTGGTTGAGGTGGGGCAGATGTGACAAGGCACTGGAAATAACGGAAGATATCACAGAAAAACACCTACTAAAACAATGGGGGAATGGCGCCTGGCAAAGAAAATGGGATACAACTGATAAGGGACATCACATCAACTTCTCCCCCAGTACCTGGGAATGAATTAGGCTACAGCATGCTGATCCAGTGCATGGTTCATTTCCTCATGGACCATTGTCCATATCCAGTGTGTCTCTGCAGTCTTATTCTAAGCCAGACAGAAACATGCACATGTGCAGAATGTGGATGTTTTGAACAATGTATTTGATGAAGGGTCCCAAACCTTATATGTGTCATATGGACAATAGTGGACACACAAGAATCAAAAGTGGATACATGATAACGAATATATTGCATGACACAGATGGAGATTCAGATGCCGAAACTGACATAGGCAATGATAAACATATACAGATCTAAAGAATTAAGACATTAAGAATTACAGATTTATAACAATCATTATTTTGCATAGTATTCTTCTTGTTGTTGTTGTGGTCTTCAGTCCAGAGACTGGTTTAATGCTACTCTATCCTGTGTAAGCTTCTTCATCTCCCAGTACCTGCTGCAACCTACATCCTTCTGAATCTGTTTAGTGTATTCATCTCTTGGTCTCCCTCTATAATTTTTACCCTCCACACTGCCCTCCAATACTAAATTGGTGATCCCTTGATGCCTCAGAACATGTCCTATCAACCGACCCCTTCTTCTGGTAAAGTTGTGCCACAAATTTCTTTTCTCCCCAATTCTATTCAGTACCTCCTCATTAGTTATGTGATCTACCCATCTAATCTTCAGCATTCTTCTGTAGCAACACATTTCAAAAGCTTCTATTCTCTTCTTGTCTAAACTATTTATCATCCATGTTTCACTTCCATACATGACTACACTCCACACAAATACTTTCAGAATAGACTTCCTGAAACTTAAATCAACACTTGATCTTAATAAATTTCTCTTCTTCAGAAACACTTTCGTTGCCATAGCCAGTCTACATTTTATATCCACTCTACTTCGATCATCATCAGTTATTTTGCTCCCCAAATAGCAAAACTCATCTACTACTTTAATTGTCTCATTTCCAAATCTAATCCCACAGCCTCACCTGATTTAATTCGACTACATTCCATTACCATCGTTTTGCTTTTGTTGATGTTCATCTTATACCCTCCTTTCAAGACACTGTCCATTCTGTTCAACTGCTCTACCAGGTCCTTTGCTGTGTCTGAGAGAATTGCAATGTCATCGGCAAACCTCAAAATTTTTATTTCTTCTCCATGGATTTTAATTCCAACTTCAAATTTTCTTTTGTTTCCTTTACTGCTTGCTCAACATGCAGACTGAATAACATTGGGGATATGCTACAACCCCATCTCACTCCCTTCCCAACCACTGCTTTTCTTTCATGCCCCTCGACACTCATATAACTGCCATCTGGTTTCTGTACAAATTGTAAATAGTCTTTTGTTTCCTGTATTTCACTCCTGCCACCTTCAGAATTTGAAAGAGAGTATTCCAGTCAACATTGTCAAAAGCTTTCTTTAAGTCTATAAATGCTAGAAACATAGGTTTGCCTTTCCTTAATCTATCTTCTAAGATAAGTCATAGGGTCAGTATTGCCTCATGTGTTCTAACATTTCTACGATTCCAAATTGATCTTCCCCAAGGACAGCTTCTAACAGTTTTTCCATTCGTCTGTAAAGAATTTGTGTTTATTTTGCAGAAATGACTTATTAAACTGATAGTTCAGTAATTTCCACATCCGCCAACACCCTTCGGATTGGAAAGGTGTATAGTATTACATTACATTAATACTTGTTCCATAGATCATGAATATGACATTTCATAATGATTTGGAACATGTCCGTTTAACACAAGTTTTCTTTACATAATATAATAATAATAACAATGATGATAATAATAATAATAATAATAATTTCTTTCTTTTCTCATATCAGTTACCTTCTCTATGTGGGAATACAGTTCATGATTATGACATCTTCTATATTCCCCATTCTCTTTGATGGGAGCTAAGATCTTTCTCAAAATCTTCTTTTCCTTGGCCTCCAGTTTTTTGACTAGGCCTTTTTTGTTCATTACTAGGCATTCAGAAGCGTAAAAGACCTATGGACAAATAACACTGCAATAATGCCATAACTTTGCACTGAATGATACTGATCTTTTGTTGTAGATGTTTTTGGTTAAATGGAATGCCATTTACATTTTGTTCATGCAAGATATGAAGGCTTCTTTCTCTGATAAGGTGGCTGTTATCCATTCTCCGAGATATTTAAACTTTTCAACTCGCTTAATTTTGCCTTGACCCACTGCAAGCTCCCTTTGTGGTGGATTTATGTTTGTTATAAACTTGGTTTTCTCAAATGAAATGTGCAGGCCAGTCTTCTGTGCTTGTACGTTAAGCTCACTCACGAATCACCTTCTCGAGCACACAGTTGAAGAGCAGAGGTGAGAGCCCATCTCCTTGCTTCACCCCAGTCTTTATTTCGAAAGCTTCTGATGTTTCTCCTCCAAATTTCACTTTTGAGGTTGTTTTGGTTAGTGTTTGCTGGATTATCACTTTGGTCTTCTTGTCAACGCCAAGGCTGATCAGGGTTTTATGATCAATCAAGTCATACGCCTTTTTGAAATCCACAAAGGTCACAACAAAATTATTATTCCTGAGCTTCAGGTATGAAAGGATGGATTTGAGGTTCATTATCTGTTTGACGCATGATCGCCCCTTCCTGAAACGTCCTTGATCCTCTCCCAGCTTTGAGTCTAGCTGTTCTTCCATCCTAGTTTGCAGAGCTTTTGACGCATGATCGCCCCTTCCTGAAACGTCCTTGATCCTCTCCCAGCTTTGAGTCTAGCTGTTCTTCCATCCTAGTTTGCAGAGCTTTTGACAGACTCTTATAGGTTGTTGAAATGAGAGAGATACCACGATAGTCATTTACATCTGTTCTGTTGCCTTTCTTACAGAGAGGATGAATTAGAGCAGAATTCCAGCCATGTGGAAGTCTTTCAGTTTCCCAAATCTGGCTGATAATTTCTGTCAGTTTATCTACTGCCTTATCCCTTGTATACTTCCAAAGCTCAGTAATTATTATTATTATTATTATTATTATTATTATTTCTTTTCTCAGACGTTATGTCTGGTCAAAAATGGAAAGCGACACGGAGCTTGATCAAGCGTGACTTCCTTTTAACTGTACGGTATATGTTAGATTGCATTTAGCAACTTTCGGGTAATTGAACATGTATCAATAATTACAGATTTCTGTAGTTGTATATATACGTTTGGATGTAGCTGTATTGCATTGATGTACTGGTGGATACTGTGTGGTATGACTCCTGTAGTTGATAGTATAATTGGTATAATGTCAACTTTATCCTGACGCCACATGTCCTTGACTTCCTCAGCCAGTTGGATGTATTTTTCAATTTTTTTCTCCTGTTTTCTTTTGTATATTTGTTGTATTGGGTATGGATATTTCGATTAGTTGTGTTAATTTCTTCTTTTTATTGGTGAGTATGATGTCAGGTTTGTTATGTGGTGTTGTTCTATCTGTTATAATGGTTCTGTTCCAGTATAATTTGTATTCATCATTCTCCAGTACATTTTGTGGTGCATACTTGTATGTGGGAACGTGTTGTTTTATAAGTTTATGTTGTAAGGCAAGCTGTTGATGTATTATTTTTGCTACATTGTCATGTCATCTGGGGTATTCTGTATTTGCTAGTATTGTACACACACTTGTGATGTGATCTACTGTTTTTATTTGTTGTTTGCAAAGTCTGTATTTATCTGTTATGGTATTGGGATCTTTAATAATATGCTTGCTGTAATATCTGGTGTTTATTGTTTGACCCTGTATTGCAATCATGAATCCTTCCGTCTCACTGTATATATTGCCTTTTCTTAGCCATGTGTTGGATGCGTCTTGATCGATGTGTGGCTGTGTTAGATGATACGGGTGCTTGCCATGTAGTGTTTACTTTTTCCAATTTACTTTCTTCATATCAGTTGATGTTATGTGATCTAAAGGGTTGTAGAAGTGGTTATGAAATTGCAGTGGTGTAGCCGATGTATTTATATGAGTGATTGCTTTGTTTATTTTGCTAGTTTCTGCTCGTTCTAGAAAGAATTTTCTTAAATTGTTTACCTGTCCATAATGTAGGTTTTTTATGTTGATAAATCTCCTTCCTTTCTGCTTAATGTGAATCTTTCAGTTGCTGAATGTATGTGATGTATTCTATATTTGTGGCATTGTGATCATGTAAGTGTATTGAGTGCTTCTAGGTCTGTGTTACTCCATTTCACTACTCCAATTGAGTAGGTCAATATTGGTATAGCATAAGTATTTATAGCTTTTGTCTTGTTTCTTGCTGTCAATTCTGTTTTCAGTATTTTTGTTAGTCTTTGTCTATATTTTTCTTTTAGTTCTTCTTTAATATTTGTATTATCTATTCCTATTTTTTGTCTGTATCCTAGATATTTATAGGCATCTGTTTTTTCCATCGCTTCTATGCAGTTGCTGTGGTTATCCAATATGTAATCTTCTTGTTTAGTGTGTTTTCCCTTGACAATGCTATTTTTCTTACATTTGTCTGTTCCAAAAGCCATATTTATATCATTGCTGAATACTTCTGTTATCTTTAGTAATTGGTTGAGTTGTTGATTTGTTGCTGCCAGTAGTTTTAGATCATCCATGTATAGCAGATGTGTGATTTTGTGTGGGTATGTTCCAGTAATATTGTATCCATAATTTGTATTATTTAGCATGTTGGATAGTGGGTTCAGAGCAAGGCAGAACCAGAAAGGACTTAATGAGTCTCCTTGGTATATTCCACGCTTAATCTGTATTGGCTGTGATGTGATATTATTTGAATTTGTTTGGATATTAAGTGTTGTTTTCCAATTTTTCATTACTATGTTTAGGAACTGTATCAAATTAGGATCTACTTTGTATATTTCCAATATTTGTAGTAACCATGAGTGGGGTACACTATCAAAAGCTTTTTGGTAATCAATGTATGCATTCTGTAGTGACCTTTGTTTGGTTTTAGCTTGATATATCACCTCTGCATCTATTATCAGTTGCTCTTTACATCCTCATGCTCCTTTGCAACAGCCTTTTTGTTCTTCATTTATAATTTTGTTCTGTGTTGTATGTGTCATTAATTTCTGTGTAATGACTGAAGTTAATATTTTGTATATTGTTGGTAGGCATGTTATGGGGCAATATTTAGCTGGGTTTGCTGTGTCTGCTTGATCTTTAGGTTTCAGGTAAGTTATTCCACGTGTAATTGTATCAGGGAATGTGTATGGGTCTGCAATGTAACTGTTAAATAATTTATATCTAAAAACAAAGATGATGTGACTTACCAAACGAAAGCGCTGGCAGGTCGATAGACACACAAACAAACACAAACATACACACAAAATTCAAGCTTTCGCAACAAACTGTTGCCTCATCAGGAAAGAGGGAAGGAGAGGGAAAGACGAAAGGATGTGGGTTTTAAGGAGAGGGTAAGGAGTCATTCCAATCCTGGGAGCGGAAAGACTTACCTTAGGGGGAAAAAAGGACGGGTATACACTCGCGCGCACACACACACACACACATATCCATCCACACATATACAGACACAAGCAGACATATTTAAATATGTGGTCTTTAAATATGTCTGCTTGTGTCTGTATATGTGTGGATGGATATGTGTGTGTGTGCGAGTGTATACACGTCCTTTTTTTCCCCTAAGGTAAGTCTTTCCGCTCCCGGGATTGGAATGACTCCTTACCCTCTCCCTTAAAACCCACATCCTTTCGTCTTTCCCTCTCCTTCCCTCTTTCCTGATGAGGCAACAGTTTGTTGCGAAAGCTTGAATTTTGTGTGTATGTTTGTGTTTGTTTGTGTGTCTTTCGACCTGCCAGCGCTTTCGTTTGGTAAGTCACATCATCTTTGTTTTTAGATATATTTTTCCCACGTGGAATGTTTCCCTCTATTATGTTAAATAATTTAGTTAGATGTGAATGTGTTGAGGTGAACTTCTTTAGCCAGAAATTTGCTATTTTATCTTTCCCAGGGGCTTTCCAATTGTGAGTAGAATTAATTGCTTGGGTGACTTCATGTTGCAAAATTATCACTTCAGGCATTTGTGGTATCATCTTGTATGTATCTGTTTCTGCTTGTATCCACCGTGCATGCCTGTTATGTTGTTCTGGGTTTGACCATATGTTGCTCCAGAAGTGTTCCATGTCTGTTATGTTTGGTGGATTGTCTATTTTAATGTGTGTGTTATCTATTGTCTGGTAAAATTTCTTTTGGTTTGTGTTGAATGTTTGGTTTTGTTTCCTTCTATTTCACTTTTTTTGTATCTTCTAAGTCGTTTGGCCAATGCTTGTAATTTCTGCTTCGTTTCATCTGATTGCTCTATCGCTTCTTGTTGTGAGATTTCACCTAACATTTTTCGTTTTTTTTTTTTCCTGACATTTCATTTCTTATAAATTGTGTTAGCTGTCCGATGTCTTTTCTCAGTTTTTCTACTCTGATCTGTAGCCTGTGTTGCCATGCTGGTTTTGTGGGTTTCTTCTTATTTTTATTTATTTATTTATCTCTTGTTCCGGTGATCCATGTTGTGACAGTATCACAGGATATGGAACGTGTCAATTTTACAAGCTTTTGGCCAAAATTTATGGTAATACATAAAACAAAACGAAAACAGTAACTTAGGTCCCACTACAAAAAAAAATACATTTTAGATATACATAGAGATTACAAAACAAAAAACAGTAAACAGTAACTTAGGTCCCACTACAAAAATACATTTTAGAGAGAGATAAAGATTACAAAATAATAAGTGTTACAGAGAAATAAATATTGCAAAATATATGTTTACAATAAAAATATTCGGTATTACAAATACAAATTTGGGCATACATTTGCAATTTACAATACAAGAGATGTTAAACACTGTAGTTCGGGAACTCTTCTAATGTATAAAATTATCCTTGCAATAGGAACTGCCTTAAGGTTTTTTTTAAACAGGAGATCATCATCTACCAAACACTTAATTCTTGAAGGGAGGGCATTAAAAATCTTACAGCCACTGAAATGGACTCTTTTCTGCACCATACTTAGATGTAGTATGGAGTGTAGCCATGTATGGAAGTGAAACATGGACGATAAATAGTTTGGACAAGAAGAGAATAGAAGCTTTCGAAATGTGGTGCTACAGAAGAATGCTGAAGATTAGATGGGTAGATCACATAACTAATGAGGAAGTATTGAATAGGATTGGGGAGAAGAGAAGTTTGTGGCACAACTTGACCAGAAGAAGGGATCGGTTGGTAGGACATGTTCTGAGGCATCAAGGGATCACCAATTTAGTATTGGAGGGCAGCGTGGAGGGTAAAAATCGTAGAGGGAGACCGAGAGATGAATACACTAAGCAGATTCAGAAGGATGTAGGTTGCAGTAGGTACTGGGAGATGAAAAAGCTTGCACAGGATAGAGTGGCATGGAGAGCTGCATCAAACCAGTCTCAGGACTGAAGACCACAACAACAACAACAACAACTTAGGTTTGGCTGTTCATAGTGGATATCATGTTTCCTTCTAGTATTGTGACTGTGATATGTACTATTCAGCTTAAAGATGGATTTTTCTTTCCTTATGAAGCACATCAATGACAATATATATTGCGCAGTGGATGTAAGTATTTCAAGCTTCTTTAAAAGATTCCTGCATGTGGCTCTAGGATGGACTCCACACATGATCCTTATGGCTCCTTTTTGTACACACAGTACTTTTTTAGCCAGTGGCTGATTTCCCCAAAATATAATTCCAAATGCCATAATTGCATGAAAGTAACCATAATACGCTGACTTCATGGTTTCCATATTTCTATAAGAAGAAACAATGCGCAATGCATATGTTGCTGAACTTAGTCTTTTGCACAGATCCACGATGTGGTTGGACCAATTCAGTTTGCTATCAATATGCAAGCCTAGGTATTTTGAGGAATCTACCCTGGTTATTGTCTGCTCACCTACCTTTACAAATATTTCCTCATCTTTGGATGTTTTGTGGAACTGAATGTAGTTTGTTTTACAGTAATTTAAAATAAGACCATTAATGTTGAACCAGTTCACCGTTTCATTTAAAACCTTATTTATTATTTACTTTACGTGTTCTGATGTTTGCCCAGTGCTCCTGTATTCGTTCTCAGTGTTGCCCTTTCCTCCCCTGGGACCAAGCCTTTCCTGTTTTTGGTTTTGGCTTTTCTTGGGAACCCTGCCACGCCACAAGTTTCTACTTGAATGGGACATCCTCCAAGATGTCATCTTGGGTGATCCTCACTTCTTCAAGATCTTTCTCCACCTCTGTGAACCAGGACCATTTTTTTTTGTTCTCCTGAAAGTAGGTGAGTCTTCCAGGGCTCAATTGGGTCATATGTCCATAAAACATAATCCTCCTTTTCTGGATGGTATCAGTTACCTTCTCTATGTGGGAATACAGTTCATGATTATGACATCTTCTATATTCCCCATTCTCTTTGATGGGAGCTAAGATCTTTCTCAAAATCTTCTTTTCCTTGGCCTCCAGTTTTTTGATTAGGCCTTTTTTGTTCATTACTAGGCATTCAGAAGCGTAAAAGACCTATGGACAAATAACACTGCAATAATGCCATAACTTTGCACTGAATGATACTGATCTTTTGTTGTAGATGTTTTTGGTTAAATGGAATGCCATTTACATTTTGTTCATGCAAGATATGAAGGCTTCTTTCTCTGATAAGGTGGCTGTTATCCATTCTCCGAGATATTTAAACTTTTCAACTCGCTTAATTTTGCCTTGACCCACTGCAAGCTCCCTTTGTGGTGGATTTATGTTTGTTATAAACTTGGTTTTCTCAAATGAAATGTGCAGGCCAGTCTTCTGTGCTTGTACGTTAAGCTCACTCACGAATCACCTTCTCGAGCACACAGTTGAAGAGCAGAGTGAGAGCCCATCTCCTTGCTTCACCCCAGTCTTTATTTCAAAAGCTTCTGATGTTTCTCCTCCAAATTTCACTTTTGAGGTTGTTTTGGTTAGTGTTTGCTGGATTATCACTTTGGTCTTCTTGTCAACGCCAAGGCTGATCAGGGTTTTATGATCAATCAAGTCATACGCCTTTTTGAAATCCACAAAGGTCACAACAAAATTATTATTCCTGAGCTTCAGGTATGAAAGGATGGATTTGAGGTTCATTATCTGTTTGACGCATGATCGCCCCTTCCTGAAACGTCCTTGATCCTCTCCCAGCTTTGAGTCTAGCTGTTCTTCCATCCTAGTTTGCAGAGCTTTTGACAGACTCTTATAGGTTGTTGAAATGAGAGAGATACCACGATAGTCATTTACATCTGTTCTGTTGCCTTTCTTACAGAGAGGATGAATTAGAGCAGAATTCCAGCCATGTGGAAGTCTTTCAGTTTCCCAAATCTGGCTGATAATTTCTGTCAGTTTATCTACTGCCTTATCCCTTGTATACTTCCAAAGCTCAGTAATTATTATTATTATTATTATTATTATTATTATTATTATTTCTTTTCTCAGACGTTATGTCTGGTCAAAAATGGAAAGCGACACGGAGCTTGATCAAGCGTGACTTCCTTTTAACTGTACGGTATATGTTAGATTGCATTTAGCAACTTTCGGGTAATTGAACATGTATCAATAATTACAGATTTCTGTAGTTGTATATATACGTTTGGATGTAGCTGTATTGCATTGATGTACTGGTGGATACTGTGTGGTATGACTCCTGTAGTTGATAGTATAATTGGTATAATGTCAACTTTATCCTGACGCCACATGTCCTTGACTTCCTCAGCCAGTTGGATGTATTTTTCAATTTTTTTCTCCTGTTTTCTTTTGTATATTTGTTGTATTGGGTATGGATATTTCGATTAGTTGTGTTAATTTCTTCTTTTTATTGGTGAGTATGATGTCAGGTTTGTTATGTGGTGTTGTTCTATCTGTTATAATGGTTCTGTTCCAGTATAATTTGTATTCATCAATCTCCAGCACATTTTGTGGTGCATACTTGTATGTGGGAATGTGTTGTTTTATAAGTTTATGTTGTAAGACAAGCTGTTGATGTATTATTTTTGCTACATTGTCATGTCTTCTGGAGTATTTTGTATTTGCTAGTATTGTACACCCGCTTGTGATGTGATCTACTGTTTCTATTTGTTGCTTGCAAAGTCTGCATTTATCTGTTGTGGTATTGGGATATTATTATTATTATTATTATTATTATTATTATTATTTTTACAGTTAGTACTTCATATCTAAAAATTCATCTGTTGAGTAGAAGTAGTTATCATTCAGAAATTCTTTTAATGCTATTTGGCAAATGACCAATGAATTTTGTGGCAGCATAATTCACCCCTTTCCATGCCATAGTCAAACTTAGCCCAGAATAGTGAAGATCATCCTTTCTTCTAGTGTTGTAGTTATGCACTTCGCTGTTATTTTTGAACTGGGATGGGTTATTAATAACAAATTTCATAAGAGAATATATGTATTGCAAAGGTACTATGAATTTCCTGAGTTCCTGAAATAAACATCCGAAGGGTGATCTTGAGTGGGCTCCGGCTATTATTCTGATTACATGCTTTTGTGCAAGGAATACTTTTTCTTTTAATGATGAATTACCCCAAAATATGATGACATATGAAAGCAGTGAATGAAAATAGGTATAGTAGGATAATTTACTGATTGTTTATCATTGCAATAACCTTAGCAGCATATGTAGCCGAGCCTAACCCTTTCAGCAGATCATCAATGTGTTTCTACCAATTCAATTTCTCATCAGAAATTTTGAACATTCTGTCTCAGCAATAGATTTCTATTCAGTCTATATTTATCAAAGGTGTTATGCCTTTTACTGTACAGAATTGTATATACTGTGTTTTCTCAAAATTTAGTGAGAATCCATTTGCAGAGAATCACTTAATAATTTTCTGAAAGACACTATTTACAATTTCCTTAGCTGATTCTTGTTTGTTGGGTGCGAATATTAAACTTTTATCATCAGCAAAAAGAACTAGCTTTGCATCTTCATGAAAATTGAGTGGCCAGTCATTAATATATATTAAGAACAATAAGGGACCAAAGACAAACTTGTGGTACACCATTCTTGATACCTCTCCAGTTAAAGGACTGCCAATTTTTGTAGACTATCTGTACCATTAATTTCAACCTTCTGTACTCTTCCAGTCAAATATGAATTAAACCATATGTGCACTTTCTCACTCATACCACAATACTTAAGCTTACATAGAATAATTTCAGGATTTACACAGCCAGAAGCCTTTGAGAGATCACAAAATATCCCAATGGGTGATGTTCGGTTATTCAAAGCATTTAATATTTGACCAATGAAAGCATATACGGCATTTTCTGTTGAAAAGCCTTTCTGAAAACTAAACTGCCATTTTGTTAGTACATCATTTTTACAAATACGTGATGCTAATCTCGAATACATTACTTTTACAAGAATTTTGAATAAAGCTGTCAGAGATGAGGCCAGGCAGTAGTAGTTAGCATCAGAGCTATCCCTTTTTTTTTTTTTTTTTTTTTTTTTTGCAATAATTTAACAATGGCATATTTCTATCTGTCTGGAAAAATTTCCTGTTTCAGTGAGCTACTACATATGTGTCTGAGAATCCAACTTACCTGTTGGGAACAAGTTTTTGGTACTCTGTTGGAAAAGCCATCAATTCCATGTGAGCTTTTGCTTTTGAGTGAATTTATTATTTTCAAAATTTCAGTGGGAGAGATGGGTTGAATTTCAATTTTATCAAATTGCATAGGTATTGCCTCTTCCACATACTGCCTTGCATTTTATAGTGAATAGCTGGATCCTATTTTCTCTGCAACACCTAAAAAGGATTATTAAAAGTGTTTTTTACTCCTAACTTTTTGTTAACTACCTTTTCATTGAGTTTGATAGAAATACAGTCTTCCTGTGCTCTCAGTTGCCCTGTTTCCCTTTCAACAATGTTCCAAATGGTTTTCATTTTATCATCAGATGTGCTAATCTCAGACATAATGCACAATGTTCTGGACTTTTTAATAACTTTTCTTAATACAGTGCAGTAGTTTTTATAATGTTTCACTGTTTCGAATCATTACTCCTCCTAGCTATAAGATACATTTTCCTTTTCTGTCTAAAAGATTTTTTTTCCCCTTTAGTAAACCATGGCTTTTTAGGTGGTTCCTTATAATTATATTTCACTGTTTTCTTAGGGAAACAGATTTCAAATATACTCACAAAAGTATTGTGAAATAGGTTAAAAATTAGCACAGGTTCTCTGTACACCTCATCCCAGTCTAACTGTTGCAAGACTTCCTAAAATTTTCAATTGTTAAACTGTTAACTGAATGCACTGTTTTGGAGGACTGTTTGCATTACTGTATGGAGCTATTTCATATACTGTAACTAGCTGTGCATCACGATCGGACAGACCATTCTTAACAGGAAAAGTTTTTATTTGATTAAATTTATCTTGGTCTATAAAAACATCTATCGGCGTGCAGCTTTCCTGTACCACCCGAGTAGGAAAATCAATAACTGACATCAAATTGAAAGAACCTAGTAATACTTCAAGGTCAAGGTTTCTATCAGACTCTTCCAGAAAGTTTACACTGAAATACCAACAATCAATAATTTGCTTCCCTCTGTCTGACAGATAGCATAACGAACAATCCAAGTTTTTCAAAAATAACCGAAAATTTCCCAATGGGGACCTATACACAGCAAGAATTACAAAAGCACCATTACTTAGTTTAAGCTCACATGGACAATCTTCTTTATATTGCTCTACACAATTTTTTTTTAAATTTTTTTTAATTATTTTCTAAACGTTTCACACTATGACAGATTTCAACTTACATGGCACCTCCTCTCCCTACAGTGTCTCTATCTACATGTGCTGAAAGCTTATATCCACCTATATTTACCTTTTTCATATCTAAGACTGTATGATATTCAGAAAGGCATAGTACATCTATTCCACACTCTCAGTTCCTAAATCTTCTAAACAAACAAGAAGTTCATCTTTTTGTATTTTAATCCCCTGATATTCTGATGCAGTATACTATTTATCACTGAACTTTTATGAGAATCTTGTGATATTTCAACATCTCTAATACCTGCCTGTCTGAGCTTCTCATTAAACTTAATTTCATTCAATGTTTAATCACTGGATACTGATCTTAGCCTAAAAAAGGGGTACTCCCATGAGTTTTAGTGTCCCCCTTAAAGATTTTGCTATCATTTTAGTCCAGTTTACCCTTCCCTTTCCTACTGAGATGCAGGCCATGTCTTGTGAAGTCCCACCTGCCAATTCTATTAACAGGAACAAGACCTATTCTGACAAAGAAGCCGCCCAAAGCAGCTGATACTGTTCCATATTGACCCTCCTGACAGAGTTGGTCAATTGGAGCCAATCATACCACATGAAAATGGGAACCAAGCCAACATTTGTATGGTTCACTGCAGATGCTATTTTCACCAGGTCACACGCAATATTGGAGCCCTGATCCCTATCGGTACTATTTCCTGCACCATCCACTAGTGCAACACGACCCTGCTTTGTAAACCTCTTTCACAATGATCCTACATCCTCTATCACTTGGTTAACTTACACTTTTTCCTGCAAGGTCTGGCCCACACCTCTTCCATGGCTACTAACAACAGAATTTTCCTCCTATTTCCTACTTTTTTTCATGGTTTCCTGGTGAAAGACTGTTGAGTTCTGACTACACTTACATCTACCATCTACCTGAACCACTTCCTTCCTTAACTGAGGTAGCAGAGCAACTCTATTGTTTGTGTCAATGATGAAACTGTCAAGATACCGTCCAGTTCTGTGGTCCCTGTTCCTTGCTACCACTTCCTACCTGTCTTCACACTTCTGCCCCTTAACCTAATCAATTCCTGTCTAGCACTATCCAGTTCCGCCTTAAGGACTCATCTTCCCTTCCAGTCCAGCTATTTTCCTATCCCTTGAACAAATTATGAAATACCATGGAAGATACCCATTTACTTCCCCAATTCCCATGCCACTACATTCCCCCCTCCTGCAATGTAACAATTTGTACAAATGGTTCAAATGGATCTGAGCACTATAGGACTTAACATCTGAGGTCATAAGTCTCCCAGAACTACTTAAACCTAACTAACCTAAGGACATCACACACATCCATGCCCGAGGCAGGATTCGAACCCGAAACCGTAGCGGCCGCGCGGTTCCAGACTGAAGTGCCTAGAACCGCTCGGCCACACTGGCCGGCAACAATTTGTACAACACTTGTTAACATAGAAGAATAAAAAAGGAAGTGATCAGATCAGTGTTGATATGCACGCAACACCCAGAATGAAGTCTAGTTATAGCAACATGAACAGCAGAATGGCTGCTTAATACATGAAGCACTCAAAACTTTCAACAAGTAGTAATAGTTAATAGACAGCAGAAGCAAATAAAAACATAACCACGCATTATTTTATGCTAGAAAACATAAGTGAATTGAACAGGAAGAAACCCTAATAATTGGTACAACGGAATGTACTCTCTGCCATGCATCTCATGGTAGTTTGCAGAGTGTAGACATAGATGAAGAAAAGGTACCTAACCTAGATGTAGAATTGTGTCATCTGAGTGCAAGAGGCTCAAAGTACTGCTGAGGTCCTCATCCTCAGATGGCAAGTGGTAGCTGATTGGGTAGGGTTGCCGGGAGTGAGGGGCTCAATGTCTTTCTGAGGTCCTCCCTCATGGGGAGCATCAGGGGTGGTATTCTCCAAATCTAAACTCTTTCATATCTTTCTATTTTCCTGTCTTCTAAATACATAAATTGTTGATTTTCAGCACTTTTATTTCCCAGTTAGTTTTGTGTTTACAAGTATTAAAGCTTCACCATTGTTAAAATTTTGTTACAACAATAACAACTTCACATTACGTAAATGCACAATTTGGTCTCTAGGTTCAGTTATTTGTGAATTGCAGCAAATAAAATAAAAAAGTCCATGTGCGGATGCAGGCGATAGATGTGGCAGCACTAATTCGCCGAACATTTCTGCAAAGTAACAACACAGCAGCCTATAAGTTTCTGGAGTTAATACACACACTTATATGCTCATGCAAAATGAGAGAGATGGACAGATACTCATGTAAAAACTCTGCCATGCCTGAATAAATCAGTGGTATGGTGGTGGCTTCTGATCCCGCTTCTTCATTTCATCACAAATCATCAACATCATTGGAGTATGAGCTGGCTCACAGGGATCCACTGGCTCACAACAAATTGTATGCCTTTTGTCAGAGTCACTAGAACAAACACAACAATGACCCTTGTTAAGCATACATGACAACAACAGCACATAATTTTTATATAAACATATATGGAGAGGTAGGGATAGTGATATACATATTACATACCATCAGCAGCAGCAGCACCCTGGAACATTGTGGTCGACATCTATGTTGTTGTTGTGGTCTTCAGTCCAGAGACTAGTTTGATGCAACTCTCCATGCTTCACTTCCATACACGTCTACACTCCATACAACTACTTTCAGAAAAGACTTCCTGACACTTAAATCTGTACTTGATGTTAACAAATTTCTCTTCTTCAGAGACGCTTTCCTTGCCATTGCTAGTCTACATTTTATATCCCCTCTACTTTGACCATCATCAGTTATTTTGCTCCCCAAATAGCAAAATTCATTTACTACTTCAAGTGTCTCATTTCCTAATCTAATTCCGGCAGCATCACCCGGTTTAATTCGACTACATTCCATTATCCTCGTTTTGCTTTTGTTGATGTTCATCTTGTATCCTCCTTTCAAGACATTGTCCATTCCGTTCCACTGCTCTTCCAGGTCCTTTGCTGTCTCTGACAGAATTACAATACCATCCGTGAGTCTCAACATCTCTATACAGCCAATAACGTTTGGGCACCAACATTCCAACACTTGCGATGCTGTGAATTGAGTGGGTGGCACGTCATAACTGAGCAATCCTCAAACCGCAAGAATAAAACTAGCTAAGCAAAATGCCCAGAGGATGTTACAATACTGACAGTAACAGAGCTTCAACTCTTTACAGTTTGTCTTCTGAATTAGGTAGCACTCTCACTTTCCCACAGAAGATACCTTCATCTTCGGAGTAAATGTCCTTTATCCTTGCTTCTATTTAATTGCAGGCCTACTCTGTTTTAGCAAGTAACATGACTCAAAGTGTATGGAGATGTTAGGAAAACATTAAAATTTTCCATAAACACTGCCTGTTTTATCAACCTCTTCCCAACATTCTATCTGGAGTTTATCTTTCAACACTGTGTAAATTATTGTTTACGGTTCCGTAATAGGCTACAATCATTTTCTTCTCTAATCTATACATAAATAATTCATAAATTTTACTGTTGACATATGACCATCATTTTCACATTTTTAAAACAACTACTGGCTTATCATTGAAGGTGGTTGTGTCTACGAAGGATCTGTCAACGGCTATTGCACTACGTCCCTCAGTTCTTAAAGGGAACTTTACTTAGGTTAAGAAGCCAAAGCTTGACATCAACAAAGAGATAGTCTCTATCAGTACTACCTGACAGAAAATCTGCATTAAAATCTCCAGAATCGTTAATGTCTGGATGACCTGGTCAAAACTATCACGAAGTTGCTTTATGAAGCTTAAGACATATCTTGCCAGTACTATAAGCTTGAATGTTTCCTGGTCCACTATTGGGGAACAGCATTCAAAGAGCTGTTTAACACAACATTCATCAACCTGAATAGCCTAGGAGTCAACTTCATAACCCCTTTCTTCACACTGATTCTACAGCAGAAAATGTTAGCTTCTACCCATCAACATGAAACTGTCCCATTCCAATGATTTCCAAGTCTTGTTACTATATGCACAACACATGCAATTTACTTGCCCCTTCATTTTCGTATACTGGTATGTCTACAAGAAGTGTTCCCTGTAGTAGTGAGGTTCCTGATGTATAACACAGTATACTAAAAGACTTTTCTTTAATATGACTGACTTTGCCCAAGCTGCAGTATTTTGTTTTTTGCTTGTACTGTTTTCATTTGAAATTATATTTATTCTGCAGGTCTGTCTCTCACACATATTTTCATTAATAAAGACCTAGGGGATGCAATGGGAAGAGACAGATACTGCTTTTGTCAGACTGGGTGTTTATGGCTGTGCAAGTAGTCTCTTGCCAGAAGCATTCATCTTTACTGCTGTTGGCTGTTAGTAACCTGTGATGAGGTGCACAACACCCATTTGTTCCGTATGGCTAGATTGTTCTGCACAATCATAGTCATCAGCAGAGCAGCACAGTTTTAGAAAAAAAAAATGGCCTAAGTATTTACCCCTTGGGGTAACACTGCAAGAAGACCATCTTTGGGCACTGGAATAGTGTTATTTATTGATTACACTTTCTGTCACCCCAGAAGTACTTCAAAGTAAAAGTTAATTAATAACTAAGATTTTAGGGCATAAAATTAGGCTGTTTAATAAGCTCTTTGTACTTCTACAAGATAGTTATGTAGACTTCCACGTTTTTCAGCAAGCATTAGCCTATACGACTAGATAGCTGCTCATCCATTTTTAATAAGATTCTAAACTGTAATGCAATATTGTCATGCCAATACCAGGCTTACTGTGTTTTTGTGTAAAGAAATGCAATTTTTGTGTAATTCATCTGCCTATTGATATGATGCCCTGATAATACACCGTCAGGGTTATTAAGCAACGTCTTTTATTAACTGATTCTGAGAGACTTTTGCATTTTGCAGCATAGGCCTGCCATGATGTACACCTTAAATGTGTATACATGGAATACCTGCACTGAATTAGCTGTTGCCATGAAGCAGAAACAGTAACATTTCAAATAACGACACGAAACCATTTCACTAATAGCAAGAGGGGTTCCCGATAAATGTTCAACACAGTTAATCTCGAATATTCACTCTTCATATTAAGGGGAGCACAAAGTACAGTTATGTTTCGTCTACTACGCCCCTGTGTATTATTCTTGTGAGTGTTACGCTGCAAGTTTCCGTAATTGCTTCTCTGCTACAACTACTTTACACAGCCTAAAATATTGTGCAGTTTTGCTCGTACCATGCGTGGGGCGTTCCGAAAGTAAGTTTCGTCACTGTTTCGCACGGACATCTTATCGGTAAAAGCAAATACACCATGGCATCATGACCTATACACCTAGCACTATTTTACGACGTAGTCGCCATCGACATATGTCGTAGGGTGAAATCAGTTTTAAAAAACCACTCTGTAAAAATTCGGTGCCCTGGGATGCAAGGACATGTTGCACAATCCACTCCACCTCAGCATTAGTTTGGAACTAAAGTCCCGAGAGCGCGTCTTTCAATGCAGGGACCAGTGAAAGTCCGTTGGTGCAATATCGGGGCTATAGGCCATTTTAACCAAATTTTACCATCCGAAGCGACGAATCTTGGCCGTAAGTAGTTTTGCGTTGCTATCCAACATATTCACTCCAGAGCCCTTGGTCTGTCTCGTCAAATAGCGGACCAAGTCTGTGTGAGGGTATCGCAGTAGTGTTCCGCACTGATGGTCCCTTGCTGGAGGAAATCAAGGAGAATCGCATCTTTCGCGTCCCAGTACGGCGTGGCCATAAACTTTTCCAACTAGTGTGACGCTTCGAATCTTTTCCTCGCTCGTCAATGGGGGCGTTCCACGTCATTGAGACAGCCTTAGATTCTAGGATAAAGTGGGGCACACAGGTCTCATTGCCTGTCATAATTCTGAATAGGAACCTATTTCCCTCTCTGTCGCACCGCGTCAAGTGATCGAGGCTGATTCCCAATTCTTGCACTCTTGTGATCCAGGGTCAGGTTTCTCGGCACCCATCGTGCAGACACTTTTGGATAACTACTAGCACACCACCCAAATTTACAAAAGTTTTTAAGGGCAGCGTCGTTCTACACTGATCAGTTTCCTATCTATTACAAAAAGTGTCATGTTATGTTGTGGTTAACTCTTATTCACTAAACACTACACTTTCTTCTCTCTCTCAAACACGCAGTGCATTAGTGCGACTCCTGCTTAATCGAGATATCGAGAGGCTTCACATCAAATCAGTAAACATACATCCGAGATATCGAGGAAGTTATACGTTTATAAGAATCTATGGTCAGAATGTTTAAATATGTTCGAGATATCGAGAGAGTTTAGGAGAATTGGTGAGATTTGTTACACGTATTTTGATCTACTTGGTTATTGTGTTGTACTGAACATCAAGCAAACAAAATGCCAACGAAGAAGAAAAAGTATAACGCACGGTTTCCTGCGGTAAGCAGTAAACATGTTGATTGTTTACAAAACAAATCATTGATACTTGTTAATGAAAACTATTTAACTGTCCGCGTTTACCATGAGATCACAACTGTAACATACTTCCAAATTATTTATCAAGTTGCTTAACATAGATACCTATTCAAAAGATTTAAAATCTAAGTGAGCTATGTTATGATTAATAATAGACATTTGTTTTAACAGAGCGTCAATCATGTAGTTAAAAAATTAATGTAAAAGCGTGCTCTTACTGTGCTGTAACCTCATTGTTTACATGTTTACCTTTCTCTTTAACAAAAGAAAAAGATGCAAATTCAGTTTATGTTATAGGGTCGTATTAAGAAGATCATGCAGACAGATGAAGAAGTGGGAAAAGTGGCGCAAGCCGTACCTGTCATAATCTATATCCTTTGCATTGTTTATCCTTAGTTGTTTATGGACAGCTGACGTGTAATTCATTAAATTGAACAAATATTTTAATATTTCCTGGTTGGTACGCTACTTTTTTATTCTTATGAACGAATTTTGTATCGTAAAATTACACATTTTTACTTCGAATGTTCGAATACAACCATAGTACATACATATCGAATTTGTCAGATAAACCTTTTTAAAATGTGAGTTATAGTAACTAACACAATATTTCTTAATCGTTTTTTGACTTTTTCTCTGGCAAGAGTTTATAGATCACTCCCTCATTAATTATCATTTGCGTCAGCAATTGCAAAACAGTGCATATGATTTGAATTCACATAAAGCATTAACACATGATATTGCAGTGCGATGACAGGAATTTTGTAAATGCACGTGATGGACTGACTTTTGTGTGTGTAAGTTAAACAGGTTAAATCTACTGCTTATTTTTCACGATGATAATGCCTTGAATAATAATGTGTTTGATAAAGTAGAAATGAAATAAGTGTTTGGAAGCTATACTGTTTTACAAAAAGTCTTGAATGTTATTTTTGATTAGCCAAATTCCTATCTGGTTGCCGATGTTGAACATCTATAAAAGAATAGGTTGAGGTCTTTGTGCTCACTAAGGAAATATTTAAACAGATTATGTTACTGAGACAGTAATCAGTATACATAATGAATTAAGTAAGTTATAAAGAAAACTATAGTTACATCAAGTAAATTTTCAGCTTAGTCTTTAAGTTTGTACAAGCAAATGGATTATTTAGGTCTGTTGAACATCTGATGTCTTTGCAATGGACTTACAACTTAGCAGTGTCTAATGAGGTATATTATCCATACTAAGGTCTCTCTGGCAGTGGTAGTCATCAGATCCCAGATATTCCTCATCACTGGAACCGTAGATAAACAGTTGATGCATGTGAAATATCAAACCATTTTTTGTTAGGATAAACCACAATTGGATTTGCCATTTTCTTTTGTACTAGCACTTCCTAGACACAGGATAACTTGGAACTTCACATCAGTTGCTGTGTTTACACAGATAATGAGAGAGCAGCAGACAGGCAATGTTTGTTGAAATAAGGGGCGAAGAAATATTGTCTCATTCTCACATCAGTATATCACAACCTCCAAAATCATAACACATTCTGAAATAACAGGCAGACATTTTCACAGCCGAGATTATTAATCAAATTTAACCTGTGTTTTAGGTCCAAACCAAATCTCATAAACTGTGGTGTTTTTAGAAGAAACAGTGAAATATATGTCACAACAAAGATTGTTAATTTAATATTTGTAAGTGAAACTGTCAGTCCAATCTAATTACAACCAGATAATTTGTGTGTCATTATTAAAATTATAAATTTAATTGCTGCAGCAGTTTCAGCGGTGCTATCAGACTCTAACCTCGTAATTTGTGACATATTTGTAACATCAGCAAAAAAGAAAATGATTTCAGTTTCAACAAAATGCATTGCCTCATTTATTGTCTTCCATTGCTTAGCTGAAAGTATCGTGCAAAACGGACATGTTGCCAGACTATAAGGTAGCGAAACACTGCTGTGACTGCAGCTGGACATGATCAAGACTGTGGTCCTGGCTCTGATCTAGTCCAGCTTGAAAGTGCAATATGAAACTCAGACAAGGAAGAGGTTCTTAAATTGTGAGATGTGAGTACTGCAAGAAACCAAGGAGAACTAATGGCTGAAAAAGAAGTTATTAGTTTTTATTTATTTACCCACACAGTAGAGTAGAAGGTTGGTAAAAACATAACTACTGATGAACATTCAAATACTGATGTAATATTAGAATAGAAAATGCTAAAGTCATCATAGGTGATCCAATTTTCATATTCCTGTATTTCTTCCTGCATTGAATCTTCATATCTTCCTTTCCTTTTTAATCATGAAGGTGCTTAACATTGAATATTTCCTAATTTTAAAATTACTTTGTCACTGATCTCTTAGTGAATCAACACTTAGGTTTGTGTATTCCTTAATTCCTTAAGACATTTGATTCAGAATTTTATTATTATTCAGGTCTGAAAGTATATTAATGAAACATTTGCACAGTGCCACTCTATTTTAAAAGTAAATAACTACCAGAGTATACCAGAACTTCCATTCTCTGTTGTTGGACTTAATTAAAAATTGCCTCTTTTATGGTTCTGCTCTCCCAACAGGACAGTACAAAATTTGAACAAAAAGATTGCAGTCAGGCTCTAATCAGAAATATCAAGTCACTCAGCAGTGCTGTAAGCTGTTAATAAGTGTGTGAAGTATGTCAATCGATGACCGCCTTGTACCTGAAGAATATTATGCAAATTGTGTAATGTTCAAAGTGTAGTAACATAATGAGGTAGACAAAGGCAAGTGTAATTGATAGTGGGGCATTTTGCTAGGTGCTGCATTTCTTGTGTACTTTGGTCTTTTAAAGTTGGCTGGTTAATGTTCACTTTATGAATAAATATTAAAGTACTGGAGAATAATTTCTCTTATTTTTGTGGTGGGAATGTTCAGCTGTAGTTTCCCTCTGTATCTCATGCTCTCATAGTCAATAGGGCATTAAACCCTAGTCTTCCTTCCATGCTTCCTTTGAGTATCCTATATGTGATCTTTGAATTCAGCCATGGTTTCAGGTGAAACGTTTGTGTTTAATTGGGAAGCCACACCCAGCAACAGCAACATCATAGTGCATTTGTGCCAATTTAGGTAAATGATTGCTTGTGGCCGTAATAAGTGGTTCATAGACTGCTGACCTTGCATCACATTCCTCACCTTCATTAAGAGATCTTATGAATCCATGTCATGTATAAAATTCATGCAGTGGAAAGGCACACTGGCAGCCAACCTTGGTTATGTTTGTGTTATACTTTTTTTTCAAATAGTAAGACAAGTGAATTGATAATAAATGATCAGTTCCACATTTGTGGACCATTAACTTTAACTCCATCATACATTTGGTAGTAAATGGTCTGTAACACATCCTTTGAACAGTTATGTGCCAGATAATGGATTGTATTGTCACCGTCATTGTTAATGTGTCATTGCCTTATTTGAATTGCAAGCAGTTCATCTCATTTCTCTGACGTAATATAACATGAGAAATATTTTGATTGTTTTTATTCACTTGCTTGTTGGGTCAGTTTCAGCGTACATAGACAAAAAAATTGGGTTTTATTCCCTTCAGTTGTAGAAACCATATGTAGTTCATTATTTTGTAGTGATGTTGCATTACATTGTGTTCAGACTTTTTTCAGCTCTGAAACATTTTTTGTTGCTCCCCTAATTCGAGTATATACACTAGTAGTAAATAATCATGACATATTTTGCACATTGTTTCAATTAATTTAATGCTGGGCTTGAAAACTATACACAGTTCTGAACTTATAAGGGAGTTTTCTCCCAGTATTTGTCTAAAATATGACAACAAGCACATAGAAAAGTGTTGTGGATTGGCAGGAGACCAACCCACTAAATTGAGAGGAAGCCGAAAGGCACGTGTTTAAGCTCGCGCAGGCTGGCGTGAGGTCTGGAACAGGACAAGGAAATTAGAACTTAGAAAAAAGGAGGTAACTTGTAGAATACTTAACTTTAATCCATTAATGTTGAACGTAGCTCTTGTCTGTACATTATTTACAATATCAATAGTAACTGATAATGGCGCCTTGCTAGGTCGTAGCAAATGACGTGGCTGAAGGCTATGCTAACTATCGTCTCGGCAAATGAGAGCGTATTTTGTCAGTGAACCATTGCTAGCAGAGTCTGCTGTACAACTGGGGCGAGTGCTAGGAAGTCTCTCTAGACCTGCCGTGTGGCGGCGCTCGGTCTGCAATCACTGATAGTGGCGACACGCGTGTCCGACGTATACTAACGGACCGCGGCCGATTTGAAGGCTACCACCTAGCAAGTGTGGTGTCTGGCGATGACACCACAAAAAGTCCGACTAATTCGTGGGAATACAGAATGTGGGAGGAGCACGCCACAGAACAGTTGAAGCACTTAAACAAATATTTACTTCCAGTGTTGATTGTGGCAGGCATAAGTGATACGTAAAAGTAGGAAAAACTACCAAACATTACACACTTTCATTCCAAAATGTCATAAAGGATCATTTTTGGGGGTAATTAATTTAGTCAAGATAAAGTTTTCCATGCCTCAAAGCAAACAATACGAATTATTTGTGGTGTGAACTTGAGAACATTCTATTAAGGTCAGTTCAAGCGACTGACTATAACTACAACTTCGCAATGTATTTATTTATTTATTTATTTATTTTACCTCAAACCTCAGTTCATGGAATTAGTGCTAACAATAAATAAGAATAATCTTCAACAAGATTTGAATTCACTTACTTTGCTCTAGAAATGTATCCATTTTTCAGGAACACACACATTCAAGAACTTTTCAGCAACCATAGATGTTTAGCTACTAATAAAGTCAAATTAAGAGGAGCCTAAAGGAGTTATTGGTGGCTAACCCTTTGTACTGAATTGATGAATTTCTTAATAGAAGCAGTTGATGCATATGTTGTTGAGTATTATTATTAGATAATGTGGGGATTATGTAAAATCTTACTTCTTCTCATCTTCAGTTAGTTAGTGAAGTAATCAGTGTAAATAAATTTTGTAAACTGCTTTCTGTCCAATGATATGTAGCTACAGCATACTAGGAATTATTGTGTTTACCTTAGTATATAAAAAGTTACGTTTGTTTCGACTTTCAGTATTCTCTCAAAAATGAAAACATAAGATTTGTTTTACTTGTTGTGTAGGAACATTAGTGTAGAGCTTTTTTTGTACATTATATGTTCTTGTATTTTGACAAATTCAACTTTGTGAGGTTCTCTCACTATGGCTCTGTGGAGCAAAAGTATGTCTCCATTAATCTAACCCTATTCCACTCCTCCTCCCAATTGTGTACCCTCATCACTTCTTACTCTAGTTCATTCTCAGTTTTCTCATCCAGTGAAGGTTAAGGCCACAGTTGAAAGCAGCCATGTCATGGACCAGCCATTATGCAATTATTCTTCGATTGGAATAACAAAGTGACATACAGGTAGTTGTTTACAGGACAGCTACCATAGCAGTAACCAATTAAAGCACCGGTTTGGTCATACCCTCTCTTCTGTGCTCAGTTAGCTAAGACTACTAGGATCCTGCTAAGTAAACTCAGTACTGCATGTGCACGTATGAATGTACTTGGTATAGAACTGAACGGCTGCTACTAACAGGGCTGTATTGCATTAGTGCATAGTGATAAAACAATAAAATCTTCTGCCTTCTTCCCCACTCCTTTCCATCCTCAACTGTCTATCACTGTTATGCAGATCTTGGTATGAACTGTAGCACTGTATGTGGTTCTGACAACTAACCAGCTATCTATGGCCAACACCTAGACATAACAAATGGCGAACTTCACTATCCAGTTTTCTTCAGCATGTTTTCTTAACTCTTGTACCCAGAACATTGGAGCTCTTTGTAGAATCTCTGCTCAAAAAGGCAATGGAAATTACGAGTGCTAAAAATGCAAAGACTTTGAGTCCATCTCACATGTAAGTATATTGCTGTCTTATTGGTTCCTGATTGAATTAACTTTATGCAATACTTGCTATAATTATTTAAGTTAGTATAATGATAAAGAATAGTGTTAGGTATTAGAAGAAACACGTGTTGATCTGCACTTTGTCAAGTGTGACTGCAAACTTGCTATATTGAGAAATTGATTAGGAATGCTTATATTGTGTGCTGTCAACTGCTTGTTTCTGAACATAAAATTTTTGTGGTTTTTGTATTGTTCTCAGATAGCTTACAAGATAAATCACTTTCTTTATATTGTTCCTATCCCCTGTGTGTTTTTCCTATCCATTAGCTCCCTGAAATTCACAGGTCATGTTATTCTTGTTCAGCTAACATTGTTGGTTGTGTCAGGTTCTTCACTAGTGAATGATGTATTGTAATAATTATAAGTCCCATTTATGTGCGTTTTATGAGTAGCCTAATTTTTTATTTTTAGCTTCTGAACTGAACTGTTACTATGTTGGTTGAAAATGGTTATTGTGCATTAAAACTGTGTTCTTAAAGTGTTTAAGACATCATTATTCATGCTGATAGTAATTGGTATTATATACACTATTATAAGAAATAGCGTTAGTTACATAGTGTCCCCAGCCTTAGTGTTAGTATGTAAAACAAAAGACTCCATCTGGAATCTTTAATAGTCCTTTGATATTACATCAAATGCAACACACATTAGACTTCACTCTCATTTTCATTCTTCCACAAGTGCATTTATAAAACATAGATCTACTTACTCTAGGTGAATATGATGAGAATGGATGTAATGACTGAAACGAGTCATACTTGACATTGAAAGTATGGACATCAGTGGTGAAGGTTCTGGTCACGAGACCATAGGTGCCTGTAGCGATGGCCTTAAATCCCCAGTGTATTCATTTTTTTACAAATTATATTCCAAAAGTAGTGTTTTTTTTTATTAATGAATGACGTTATATATGGACATTGGTAGCTGTTAACCCCAGAATAATTTAAATTTTTTTGAAGATCACCGTTAATAAAATACCGAATATACTTGTGCACTGCACTTTGTTTAAAATATCCTGAAACTTAGCCATTTTTTAGCTTCTCTGTAGATATGAAGTCAAAACATGTATTTCACTATGGTTCCCTTTGAATTGAAATTTTGATGGAACTTGTGGAGCACAGTAAACATAGTTATCTCATACCACTAGCAAACACTTGTCAATCATGTGACAACTGTCCTTATTTTCAGTCTCCAATAAAGTGACATCACATTCTTCTCTTTCTGAGCCACAAAATTAGAAGTCAATCTGAGGATCTCTTAATGATCCATTTTCTGTTGCACAGGCTAAACAATGATACAAGACAGAGGCAGAAAGCACATATTTTGTTATCGTGTATCCAAAGCTGTGCACAGTAAAGGCGATAACTAGTGGTAACCACTTCAACCAAAACATGACCACCAGCTGCAAATGTAGGAGTGGATGCTCTCTAGTGGCCAAACGCTTAATTATCAATGCTGAAACAGATATGAGTGAAGTTTTAGTTCTTCATATATTTGATCTTAAATTGCCCGCATATGCTCAGGATTTCAAGTTCCTATAAAAATAATAAAAATGAGATAACTCGGTAATTTATGTTAATGAGATAAAAATGTGCCAAGAGAAAAGAAATTTCTAGTCAGCTGCCTGGGCTCATTTTGATAGTAATGATTTCATCCAACCTTTGTCTTAGAAATGAAGCATCCTTTGTAACCACAAGGAAGGCTGTATTTTAATCACAAGAACAATCAAGTACAAAACCTATTCATTTTGATGTGGGAATTAAAATTGAGCTGTCAGTGTCTTCCAAAAGATCCTTATGACCAAACCAAATACAACGTAATATATTACTCTAAATCAAATGATAGAAATTGTGGGGTTGAATAACAACATTGAAATATGGTAGATTGCTGCTTACCACATAGAGCAGGCATTGAGCCACCGACAGACACATTTAAAGTACATTTAATAGCATTTCAAAGGAGGCTAATCTATTGGACAAATTAGGCCAGGTTTTGCTTAAACAACAGAGTAGAAATCTTTTGGCTTATGCAGTGAACAATGGTCTTGGCTGGGGTGGTTAATGGGTACACAGAAGCAGCATGTGGTGAAGAGGGAGAGTTCTTTATAAATTCTTTATAGCATTGCTGTGAGTAGATGAATTCTTCTGCTTTGTATAGACTCTCAAATCACTGAAATTTTGTTTAAGTTCTAACAATAAAATTCTGCGTTTGATAAACCACAGTAGTCTTTTGTTCATGGCCATGCTCTTATTGGTGCATTTTCACTTTGAAAAATGCTTATGGTTTCCATGAGGGTACCGTTTCATTTGATGGACACTACAGGGAGCAAGTACAGAAGGAAACATTCTGAATCTTTGCTTACATGTTGTAGGGCATTGATACTATGACCCAAGCTAAAAATAAATTCAAGAAACATGTTCAGAAACAGTAATTTGACTTTTTATTTAAAATAGACTTTAATAGCAGTACTGGTGTCTCCTTTGTGTACATGCAATTGAATTCAGAATTAAATTATTTTTGTCCTTCTGATCTACCTTACAGGAAACAGTGTATTCTGTCAGAAAGTCGTTTTGATTTTCTGAAAGATCTAGTAAAAAATTTACCTGATGTTGCCAGCTGTGATGGTGAAGAGGGAAATTCACCATTTCTTCCAAGCCCACCCTGTGGAAACACTGCAGGTTACATTGATTTAAGGTATTACATTTATATACAGTTACAGAATTAAGCAGTCTCTTAAAGCTAGCTTTGTTTTTCAAGTAATCCAAGTAAATATTTCTTGCAAAATTACTTAACAGTAAATAACTTGCGTGTGGTGGAAAAATTAATTATTGTGATGAATGACTTCCTGGTGGCCTGGCTATTTGTTTGAACCATGTTCTAGTTATGGCTTAGAGTTACATAGTTTTCAGTGGTCATCTTGTATCATGCTTCCAAGTCCATATCTGTTCTTTTCAACAGTTCTACCAAGTCCTTTGCTGTCTCTGACAGGAGTGCATTGTCCATGACAAACACCATAGTTTGTATTTCTTCGCTTTGAATTTTCATTTCTTATTCAAATTTTTCTTTCGTTTTCCTTTTCGTCCACAACTGTGTGTTCAATGTACAAATTGAATAATGTCAAGGATAGACTGCAACCCTGTCTCACTCCCTCCTCAACTACTGTGATGCCCTTTGACTCTTATAAACTGCTGTCTGGTTTCTGTACAAGTTGTAAATGACCGTTCACTTCCTGTAGTTTACTCCGGCTAGTTTGTGAATTTCAAAGAGTATGTTCCATTCAACATTGTCAAAAGCTTTTTCTAAGTCTACAAATGCTATAAGCATTGGTTTGCCTTTCTTTAACTTATCTTCTGTGGTAAGTTATAGGATCAGTATTGCCTCACATGTAACGTGTTCCTACATTTCTCTGGAACCCAAACTGATCTTTCCTAATGTTGGCTTCTGCCACTTTTTCCACTCATCTGTAAATAGGTTGTGTCAGTAAACTGATAGTTTGGTAATATTCACGCCTGTCAGCACCTGCATTGTTTTGAATTGGAATTATTACTCTTCTTTAAATCTGAGGCTATTTTGCCTTTCTCATGCATCTTGTACATGAGGTGGAATATTTTGTCGTAGCTGGCTCTCGTGAAAGTTCTGAAAGAATGTCTGCTCTAGGGGCCTTCTTTATATTCGTTCAGTCTTGGAACTTCCCTTTCGTTGTTTAGTACTGGTTTTGTGTCTGAGCTCTTGATATTCACACAGCTGCTTCGCTCTTCTCCAAAGGCCTCTTTAATTTTTCTGTGGGTGGTATCTATATTTCTCCTAGTTTTACGTGCAACTCTAGGTGTAACATTTGTCCACTAGCCATTCCTGCGTGGTCAGGTTTGCACTTACCATCAATTCATTGTTTAGATGTCTGAATTCCCTTTTGTCTTCATTTACTGCATTTTTATATTTTCTCCTTTCATTAAAAATATCTCTTGTGATATCACAGAATTTCTATTGTGCTTTGTGTTTTTTACCTGTGTGACCTTCTGCTGCCTTCACATTTCATCTCTCAGTGATACCCATCTGTCTTTTACTGTATTTCTTTCTTCTGTTTCAGTCAATTGTTGTCTAATATGACCTTTGAAATTTTAGACAACCTCTGGTTCGTACAGCACATCCAGGTCCCATATCTTTAATTTCCTAGACATTTTGTAGTTTCTTCTTTTTTAATCTTACAGTTAATAACTTATGGCCAGAGTCCACAACTGTCGCTGGAAATTTCTTACAATTTGAATATGGTTCTGAAATCAAATCTCTGTCGTATAATTATATAATCAATCTGAAACCTTCCAGCGTCCCCAAATCTCTTCCATGTCTACAACTTTCTTTCCTCATTCTTAAACCAACTGTTGGTGTTGATTAAATTATGCTGCATGTGATATTCTACCAAGGGGTACCTTTTTCATTCATTCCCACCTGTCCATATTCTCCTATCTTTTCCCCTATCTTTTCTCCTTTTCTCTTATTTTCTACTATCAAATTTCATTTCCCCATCACAGTTAAATTTTCCTCTTCTGTAACTATACGAATAATTTTTTTTTTTTTTTTTTCCTCACCATACCTTTTTTCAATCTCCTAGCCATCTTCGGAGAGAGTTGGCATATAAACTCGTACTATTGTGGTGCTTGTTTAGCTTTAAGTTACTGGGTGTTTATAATTAACCTGACGGTGTTCTGAGTGCTGCAGTGTGAGCTGTATACATCAGATGATGCTGAAAAGATGTAGGTATGTTCATTGATTGATGGGCTCAGGGAATATGCTGAAAAAATAATACTTCCCCTTTCTGCCAACAGATGAAAATATGGTGCTGTAAGCAGTCAATATGTGATGTGGGTGCAGGAAAAGAGGAGGAACGATCAAACACGTAATTACAGTGGTCCTGGGACGTTTATTAGGATATGGCCACAAACTATAACTTATGTTCATTATGGTCTCCTCACTCTGTAACATATTGGATTTGTAACAGGGCCCTGCAGCATATCTGGTTTAATTAGTGACGTCATCGTATGCTGTCCTGTCCAGGAAGAGTCCAGCTACACCCCTGATAGATACAGTCTTTCAGACATTCCCACAGTCAGAAATCACATAGATTTAGATTGGGAGATGTGGAAAGCCAGTTTTCATATAAATAGTGGTATGGACACAGTTAGGTTCTTGCAAAGCTGGAATCGTGTTGGACAAGGAAGTCCTTATAATGTGCAGGTGTCACTGTACACCTAACTGGCCCGCGAGGTGTCATCTACTCAAAGAAAAACAGACCAAAAATGAAAGAGCTTCTGAAACCACACTACACAGCCACGTAAGCTAAACGCAGTGACTGTTTCTGCACAACATGTGATTGAGTAGAATTCCATATGCAACAGTTCTGTGCTTTCACGGACTGTGCAGATTGAAATGTGCCTTGTCCATCTAAAGATAGCCTGTCGTCCATTTCTATGTGTGGCAAAAGACAGAGGTCAAGATCACAGCAAATCCTGGGACTTCATGATGGACATTTTAAATCTTGTAGGAATACCAGAGTAAAATGTGCCACAAAATCTTTGGAATTATTGACCAGGGAGACAGAATTCTCATCAGCTTGATAACTGGCTGCAGAATTTGAAGCATGTGCTTCACAGTTGGCTATAGCTACAGCAACTTTATTTATCAACTACCATGAGAATTAGCTTCCTCCATCCTCCTGCTACACTACCTAATTCACCTGGCTCTTCAAATATCTTGATCATATTCTGTAGTCCATTTACTGACCTTTGAAGCTGTTTCTGTTGGCGCATTTACGCAATGCGGTGCTGCTGCTGTTGCCATTCTGATAAAAAAGCTTTTCCAACAGTGCATGATCTTTCTTCTTAACAGCCATTGTGTTTCATATGTAAAACTTCAACCTTTTTAATCCTTTACACCAATGGTCACTTCATAAAAGAAATCAGCATGTGCCACCAAGTGACAAACAGCATACTGACGTCAAAACAGGAAACATTTCACTTTCTGACTGCTTACAGCACCATATTTTCACCTGGTGGCAGAGAGTGGGAATATTTTTTCAGCATACTCTGCGAGTGCTCCGACTAGTGAACATACCTACAATGTTCCAGTGTCCTGCAGTGTATGCAGGCCACACTGCAGCACTTGCAACACCATTATTTAATTATAACAGCCCAGTTGGAAATTAAGAAGAAGGGATCTGTATATATTGAAATAACAGGAAGTTGTTGAGAGCTTTAAAGTGAGCAGCACATGGCAACAGTTAACTGAAATAAGGGTAAGGAAGACAATAGAAGAAGAATGATGAGTGCTCTTGACGGATGAAATGGTGAATGTGGCTGATTATCGGATAGGAAGAGCGGCAAGGCCCAGTAAAAAGCCTTGGATAATGCATGAGAGATTGAATGTTACAGATGAAAGGAGTAAATATGAAAACACATTTGAAGCTAGCAAAAATGAATAGAGATATCTAAGAAATAAGGATAATGGAAGTGCAATCTGGCAAAGCAGGAATGACTAGATGTGAAATCCAAGGCTTTAGAAGCATGCATCCAGGACTGCAGTAAAATAGATTCAGTGGTAAGAAAATTAAGAGGAGCCTAAGAACAAAGTGTATCAACTGTATAAATGGTATAAGCGCAGGTGGAAAGCCAGTACTAAGCAAAGAAGGGAAGACTCAAAGGTGAAAGGAATACATAGAAGGAATAACTTTTGAAGATAATGTTATAGAAAGTGATGTTGTAGGTGAATAATATGATGCTACGAGAAGAATTTGACGGAGCTCTAAAAGAAATAGGTCAAAATAAATCCCCTGGGGGAGACAGTACTGCCTCAGAATTGTGCAAGTCCTTGGGAGATCCAGCCATGAGAAAACTATCCCACCTTGTATGCAATATACACGAGATGGGAAAATATCTTCAAATTTTAAGAAGGATGGTGAAATTATATAAAAAATTTCTGGTGGGGTGTAAATAATTTAAGAGTAAAGTAGATCGCTGAACAAATAGCAAAAATGTTGAGTCATTGACAGGTGCCCACACAAGAGAGAAAGAAAACTTGCTAGCTTGTGGAATAAATCGTTTGTCAAGCTAGTTTTTGGCAGGTGGACTGGGTGGTGTGTGGGTTTATTGAGTGGGGTGGATAGAGGGGCTGCAAGTGGGTGCCCAGTGGCTGAGAGGATACAGCAGTATCTGCAGTGATGAGAACTCCTGTGCCCAGTATGCTGAAGGTCTCACGAGGGCCTTCACAGACAGGCTCTAGCCCCTAAGCCTTGTCTCCAAACAGGATTTCCATGCCATATCCTCACACACCATTAATCCTCCCATCAACCCCAAGAACCAGCCACAAAGGAGCACCTCCTTTGTCAGCCCACACTCCCCTGTACTGCAACAATTGAACCATGTCCTTCATTAGGGCTTTGATTATCTTTCACCATGCCCAGAAATGAAGGACATCCTACTCAAGATCATTCCCACCCCTATGCCACAGTGATCGTATCCTTGTGGAAGATTCTTGTGCAAGGACTGTCCAATCCATTCAGCTAGCACTTCCTACTCCAGTCCTCTCACAAGCTTATCTTACTCCATCAGATGCAGAGCAATCTTTGAAAGCAGCCATTTAATATACCACTTCCGCTGCAATCATTGCTCAGCTTTTTATGTCAGTATGATTGCTGTCCACCAGAATTAATGGCCAAGAACAAAGTTGACCACCCAGTGGCACAACATGTTCGATTTCAATCGTTGCTTTGCAACCTGGGCTATCTGGATCCTTCCCTCCACTGTCACTGTTTCTGAACTGTGCAGATTGAATTATGCTTGCAATGCATCTTTTGCTCCTGTGGCCTACCCGGCCTCAATCTGTGTTGTCCCACTGTTCTCACACCTGCCACCCAACAGTTTCCTTTTCCTCTACCTTGTCATCCCCATCCAATATCCAGTCTACATCTTGACATCACCTTCAACATGCACTGTACCCCACTCTCTCCACTACCCATGCATTACCTGCCTAGTCCAAGCACCTGCCACACTCACTGCAAGCTGCTAACCACCCACACCCTACTCGACACAATCTCCGTCCCGCTGTAGCCCCACTGCGTAAGTAAATCCTGGCATTGTGTGTCCAGTGGGTACAATGTTGGACATAGGCAGGGGTGTGTGCGTGTGTGGTGGGGGAGGAGGAGGGGGGGCTCCAATTTGACAAAGAATTTATCTCGAAAGTTAGTGTGTTTTACATCTTTTTTCTGTGTGCCTGTCAGCAACTCAATGCTTCTGCTATTCGGTGAGTGGTCTGCTTTACTCCTAAATAATTTACATTCTATCAGAATTGTCCTACATGGGAGAAGACGCGCATGGACAAAACAGGAGCCACCAGTTGATTCCTCTCACATTCTTCCGCTCTTATAAATGCAGTCTGGTTTTTGAAAAAGTTGTAGATAACTTTTTGCTACCTGTATTTTATCCCCACTACTTTCAAAATTTCAAAAATTATACCTAAACCTTGTGTTCTGTGTTCCTTTGTTACTGTCTAGAACTTACGTGTACATTGTCTCTCGTGTTTTGTCCATGTTCATCTTCTTGCACATTCTCCCTATCGCCTTTGCTGTGTGCAGGCTTCACCAGCCCTGACAGTGTTATAGTGCCTACTTTTGTGACACCCTGTTGCATTGGTCATAGCTGTTTAAGACTGCATTACATGCTGTGTCGTGATGAATTGCAGGGACTACCTGATAGAAGGCTTCACCCAACTGTCTGACTCTTCCATTTACAAACTCTGCCATAGTGATCCCATCTCAGAACCCCACTGAAATCCTTAGGCTCGTCCCGGAACCTGCCCCCTTGATACCATCTCCCTCTCCACCCCATTAACACCCTGCATACCCATCTTTCATGCTCACCAAAATCCACAAACCCAACAATCTTGGGTGCCCCATTGCAACTGATTATGGTGTTGCTACTGAAAAATTTTTCATTCTTGTTGACCAACTCTTCTTACCAATTGCCCAAAACCTTCACTGTCTCTCCATTATCTATCAGTTTTAATAAATTGTGGGTACAAAATACTGACACAGATTATTTATAAAAGAATGGGAAAGTTGATGGAAGCTGTCCCGAATGGAGATCAGTTTGGGTCCCAGAGAAATGTAATAACACACAGGACAATACTGTACCTATAATTTATCTTAGAAGGCGGGCTGAAGAAAAGCAAACATGTTACAAAATCTTTATAGCATTTGTAAACTTATGGAAAAGTTTTGACTATCTTGTCTAGAATACACTTTTTGAAATTTTGAAAGTAGTGGGGATAAAATACAGGTAGCAAAAAGTTATCTACAACTTTTACAAAAACCAGACTGCATTTATAAGAGTGGAAGAATGTGAGAGAAAAGTAGTATTTGAGAAGTGAGGGAGAATAAGGGCACCAAGGAGAAAATTGGAAAGAGAATTGAAGTTCAAGGAGAAGAAATAAAACTTTGTGGTCTGCCGATGACATTATAATTCTGTCAGAGCTGGGAAAGGACTGGGAAGAGCAGTTGAAGGGAATGAACACTATCTTGAAAAGAGGTTATAAGGTGAATACCAACAACAGCAAAAAAAGGGTAGCGGAATGTAGTTGTTTTAGATTAGGCAATGCGAGAGAATAGGAAATGAGACCATAAAAGAATGTTGTTTGAGCAGCTAACTGATGATGGCTGAAGTAAATAGTATATCAAATACAGGTTGCCAATAGCCAAAAAAAGTTTCTGGAAAAAGGAAATTAGTTAACATAGAATATAAAGTTAAGTGTTAGGAAGTCTTTTATGAAGGTATTTGTATGGAGTGTAGCTTGGTATGGGCGTAAAATTAGAGCAGTCAGCAGTTCAGACAAGGCGAGAATAGAAGTTCTGGTAATGTGATGGTACAGAAGAATGAAGATTTGAAGGTGCAGAATTGAATTGAGGAAAAAGAAATTTGTGGCACAACTTGGCTAAAGGAAGATACTGGTTGATAAAACACTCCATCCATCAGGGATCCTCAATTTGATAATGAAATGAGGGGGGAAGGGGTAAAAATTGTAGACGGTGATAAAAGCTTGGATGTAGTAAGTGGGTTCAAAAGAATGTGGGTTGCGGTAGTTCACAGAAATGAAGCGAGTTGCACAAGATAGACTAGTATGGAGACCTTCATCAAAACCAATCTTCAAGTGTAAGACCACAGTAACAACAACACATAATTTGCCTGGGAGTGTCTATTGTGTGTCAACTTTTTTTTTCTCTAAATGAACAGATCCGTCCAGTATTCAAAGAAAAATGTGACAACCAACAAAATTGTGTTGTTTCTTAGTTCATCAATTTTAATTCATGTACCTGCATTCTTTCTGAATATACTGTACTTAAATGTATTAGTCATTGTAATCCAAAAAGAGTGTGTTAATGATGTTTATTTTTATATAGTTTCTTGTCATATTAGTAGCATATTGGATGAATGTCACTGTGTTTTTATACTTGGGACATGCTGCTGAAATTACAAATGAAGTGCACCCTTGGTAGTTAAAGCTCTGGTTAAAAAGGAAATGTCACAGCCATAAGTTGATCAGTTTTGCCCCATCCTACTTTTTTTGATTGATGAAAGTATAGGGCATGGACAGAGATTTGTAAGTTTGGAGTTGTATGATAATATGACAGAGGTTTGCGTATGCTGCTGTATATCATTGTTACTTTTCTTTTTTTAAAAAAATATTGTGTGTGGGTACTAAAAGTTTTGAATTTGTTTCTAAAATTAGTATTTGTATTTTGTTGTTATACAGTGTGGGCACCCGAAGACTACCTGAAACAGATGTAAAGAAAGAGATGGGACAGGAGTCTGTAACACCAACACCAATTATGTCTCATCCGTTGCCTGTTCAGACTGTCCCAACTGTTGTAACGAATCAGCTGCATGCTAATTTCTACAAAGAAACTGATGACTCTAGTCCAAGTTATGGTCAGGTTCCAGTCACATCTGAAGGTACAATTGGAAGGGGTTCTATCTTCCATGTTACGCCAGCTGACTCACCTCAACCAGCTGCTGTTGTCATGCCAGCAGTAGAACCAATCAAGCCTGAAAGAGTTGAATCAAACTTGCTGTGTAGCACTGCAACAGGTATCACTTCTGTGATTGATACTGTCAGCAGTAGTGAGACTGCTATTGGTGCTTTCAATGCCCAGACACCTCTTGTTATACCACAGTATGTTAAAACTGAGGTCAGCATTGCATTAGATGATGACTGTGATACAACTTAATAGTTGTGGTGGTGAGTTAAAGATAACAAATTACTGAAGAGACCAACTTCTAATTTTGCAGTATGTATGTTCTGTGGCAAATGTGGTTTTAAACCATAAATTGCTACATTACAGTAGGAATACAATCAGGCACTTTGTGTATGTGGAACGTCATTGAAAGCGTACACACTATTGTGGAAGGTACTGATCAGTGTAGGAAGAACTGTTCGGTATTTGCATAGGTCACCTGTACAAAAAGGGTGATCAGTAGGTTCTTCTTTCAGATGGTGTGTTGCGGGAACAGTGCATAATGACAGTGAAACATTTACTTTTATGTTTTTTGTATGTAATTACTTGCAGCTTTTTGAAGTTTTCAAAAAAAAACTTGTAATAAAAAGGCAAAAGTTTCAGCTCTATTACTGAAATCTTTGGCACTGCTCATTTAATTTTAATTGTGTGTGTTTGATAATTTTGTTGTTAATATTTGTCTTAAAAATTTTCTGCCTTTTGTATGGCTTTATTTGTAATATTTTTATGTATGTGCTCCTTGTGAAAAATGTGGAATAAACTTAAAACATGTTCTGTTCGTATTTCTGTTTTGTAAAGTTCACCGGAATGGCTTTTCGTATTGTTTCTTATATTGCATAGTATTTGTTTGTAGTACAGTTCAAATTACCAAAAAAATACATGGAAATATTGCAAAAGCATATTTCACATGTGTGTTTCATTTAGGCTTCATCTGTAAGGATTTACATATGAATATGTATGTAGAGCAATCTTTGCACATTACTACAATGCAATATTCTGTAAGCTGCATAAACTATTAAAATTTATACTGTCTTTTGTATTCATATTTGAATTTGCTTTGACATTATCTGCCATTAATGGCAGTGATGGTCCTTTTTAATATAAGGCTGCTGTTAATGAAATATTGAGAAAGTCCCATGATTGTATTTCTTTTAGCTAGTATTGAAGACAAATAAGCAACAAATGTTGTGCATTCTGCACTACCATTTTGCTTTATAAGAGTGTGCCCATTTCAGTTCAGAACCGAAATAGGTCAAACCAAGTAATTATCTGTAACTTGCAGAGACTGTAGAAAGCAGAACGTGTTGTTGAAATAGTACATTGCAGAATACTCATGTAGACTTGTAATGTTTTGAATATCCTTTGTGTCAAATACTTTCAGTCATAAACATTAACAGTACACAAAAATACTTTGGCTGTGTTTACCACCTTTGTTGTATAATTTGGAACTGTATAGTCCTTAATGTCTTTTCACGTTTTAGTAAAACAATTGAGAAAATTCTAGTGTATAATGATTAGAAATTTTTATTTATTTTTAAAATATAAGAATAAAAAAAACGCCATTAAAATTTGTAATACTGAATGAGCACTCATTTAAAAGAAATTAGTAGTAGTAGTTGATATCTAAGTGTCACAATGCATCACCATATCAAAGTTAAATGTGCATAGTATGTAGTAACAATATGTGCATGAATATTTTTGTTATGGACAGTATCTGTTCATGTTCTCCAGTCTTATCTTAAGTGAGAATTTTCAAGCTCTGTAATTTACTGAGT
The DNA here is from genome assembly GCF_021461385.2 of Schistocerca piceifrons. Lineage (NCBI taxonomy): Eukaryota > Metazoa > Arthropoda > Insecta > Orthoptera > Acrididae > Schistocerca > Schistocerca piceifrons. The sequence continues at coordinate 421,906,096 of NC_060141.1, forward strand.
GTACTCTCATTTTGGGAAAAAAATCAATAAAACTTGTCAATTTTTACCCAGAAACATTTGCTGACATTGTGCTCTAAATCTAAAGTGTGAGATACAGTACAGGTGTTTCTAAAAATGTATTTACAGAAATAATTTTATGAGAGAAGCAACATCAGTATGGAATGTAGCATTGTTATCAGAAGCATACATTCTTCTGCTTTTTAGTTCAGTTTAGGCCTAAAAGATTCTCTAGTGAACCATTGGCTATTCTGTGTAGGTGTATCTAGAATGCATTGTTTCTGCGTCTATTTATTCACAATGGACGTACGTTGTTCTGTTGTTTTTGTATTCTCAAATATAAAAATGCTCTAAAACCACACCATATTGTAAAGGAGGAGATGCGGAAAATGACTACAACAGAGACAAATCAAAGTAATTCTTACTAAATCTCCAAGCAGAATTTAAAGGAATAACTAGTGTGAAGCTTTCCCAGAGATTTGCTTCATGGTGGATAAAGTTGATCATACTTGAAATACTAATAAATATATTTAAGAAAATCTGTCTAGTTTTGCATCCACTTCGTATTTCAAATAGCTATTGAATATTGAAATTCGAAAGTCTGCTTCTTACTGCAGTACCAATTTCTATATTATAGTGATCTTGTAATTATGAGAAAGATAATATGTACAAAATTTCTTGCATGTGTGGTAAACTGCAGTGAAAGGACTTGAAAATGTGAATCACCTTGCTCAAGATGGAGAGAAAACATTAGAAGTAACTGTAAAATGTATTAAAAACTGAAAAATGACTTTTAAAAATGTAATAAAATACAATATTTTGTGTGTGAAACTAACATGGTACTAGTGCAGATGCAGACAGACAGAGAAACGTACTTGAACTTTTGGAAGTAAGTATAACATAAACTAGTTGAAGAAATGAGTTTGTAGATATTGCTACATAAAATATAAAAATAAATAAGCAATGATAAAATTCGAGATTACAGAAGAAAATGGAACGAACATCTACAAAGAATGAAGAGAGAGAGAGTGTGTGTGTTCCCTTAAAGTGCCATGGGAGAAGAGACAGAGGAAGACCCCAACAGAGATGGGTACCGTAACAGGCAATTCCTGCCTAATACCTGAAGAGAAGATGATGATGATGATAAGCTTCATTATAACAATAATGCTCAATGAATTCAAAAGAATATTATCGGTGAACACATGGAGTAAGGAGTGCATCTGTCAAAATTTTCAGAATGTTAATATTTTTGTAATAATTCCACAAGGGTCATCATACACTTTTGAAAAATTGGTGTTGTGTCCAGTGTTACACTTTCAAGAAAAGACTCAATAGCAGTACCCGGTTCAAAATTAAATCAATGTGTGATTGTCAAACGTAGTGGAAGAGCTTCCAATTTTGCTCTCTACATTGTTTTCAATTTCAGCTAACCACGAAATTAGGAACAGGTATAGTTATTAAGGGTCGGCCTTTATTGTATGCCTACTCTGTACAATAGAATTAAATACTAAATAAAGGGCTAAACTACTGTACTAAATGTACCCGTAGATAAGAAAACAGTATTGATTGCAATTACTGTTCTGCTAACTTACATTCCCCATAGATGAGTAGCATTTCTACTTTCTCTTCGTTGGTGTACATTCTGCTCACACAACTCTTCAACTGACGGAGATTGATGGAATGACGGGTGTACAGTCTACTTATGTTTGCATTTGCCCTTGGTCAACGTCAGCATGTGGATGTGTTCCATTACCCCGAGTACATGCACTAAGCGCTGGGAGCATCAACGCCAATGTTGTGTTATGTAATTAATAATGTTGTGTTTCAGTGAGTGGTACACTGTGATACATTTTTGAATAGGTCTTTAGGAGTGGAAATGAATTACCGAATTAAAAAGACAGGGTGCGATTTGAATAAGTCATACCACTGTTTGTACCTTTGTAAAAAGCAAAGCAACAAGGAACTCAATCATGCTGATTGATGTCCCCCTGACGGCTAAAGAACATTTGCTTGAAACATTTTGTAATTTGCGTCTGGACAAGCAGTTGTTTAGGGTGGTCAAGATAAATGGGCCAACCTGTATATAGACTATTATTACAATGGGGTTTCCACACCCAGAGGCATTTTAAAGGTATTGCCAGTTGCCCCTCCCATGGGGAGGAGTCCATGTTTGTGCATCATGTATCTGAAGTGGGACATGGTAACTAGCCCCGTCTTTAACTCAACATGATGATAACTGCCTAAAAACCACATCCAGGCTCGCCAGCAAACCAAGCCCCATTGTTAACCTCTGAGGCAGGTTCAGTACTGGGTAGGCACGCCTCCCCGTGTTCCAAAAGCAGGCGCTTTAATATGTTTGGCTATCTGGGGGTCTCTTCTCTGTCCATAGCAATTAATAAAAATAATACTGCTGTGAAAATCATAGTCAAATAGGATGCTACAAGTGTGCAAATAAAATAGGAGGCTCAGAGTCTGATATCCTGTGAAAAATCCTACATATTGTTGTGGTTTGCAGTTCAAAGTCACAAGATGGTAATTCTGGAAAATCTGAAATTGACAGGGAATTACATTTTACATGGAAAAACCAGGGAATTTCATAAATTTTCAGGGAATTCTCTGTTTTTAACTTACACTGTAACTCATTTTTATTGAACTTTATAAGCCAAAAGTTTTAAAATACCAAATATTTCAAAGTGTACTACTTATTTGAATATTATTCCATATAAATTATTGAAGTTTAAGTTGGGTGCATGGGTTGGTGATAAACACAGTTGATCCACTGTGTGGATCAATGAAATCGCTTTGGAATCAACTTTGGCCCCAGTCATGGTACAATTCCATTTCTTGTCAGAGTTTTGACTAAACATTAAAGAGTGTTGGGGTAAGTTTTGGTATTGTGACCACACATTGTTGCCAATGTTGTTTTGGTTCTCAGCTTCTCATTTTGAAACCCGAGGTTGGCTGTGTGTCATTTGTACTTCCAGGTTGAATTCCTTAAATCACAATGTCTCAGGTACAGTGAAGTAACATGGAAGTTCTTGAGTTTTTGGAATCATGCCTGCATGAAATACATTTATGGATTTATTTGCCTACAATTTTGTACTGTATTTAAAACTTACTGATTTTGAAATATATGTAAAGTGTTATCACCTGCCAACTTCATTTATATTTCTTTTTCCTTTTTTTGTTTTGTAGTGACAAAGTATAATTATTCACACTGGTAACAACAAATGCACTGGCTACTATCTGTGCATCATACATGTCTGCATTGGCTCTATATGAATTCAGCTGGAAGTTGGCTCAAATGTGTGGGCATTGACCACAAATAGTGGCCCATGTTGGAGCCAATGTGCAGACGAAGGGTAATGGAGATTTGCATTGCAATGTTTTTTGAAGTGGAGCAAGTGTATTGTTACATAATGGTTTTCTTAAAGTGATTACATTTTATTTTCACACTTTGATTTTTACAAGAAATGTAAGGTAAAAATATCATTTTTAGTAGAACATCTGTTATATTTTTACAAGCATTTTCACAGCTAACTTTAGTAAATATGTGTTTTCAAACCAGATCCCAAGTCCAAATGAAAATCCATTACACATCTTGTGCAAACTAAAATGGATGAGGCAGGGTACTATATATAAACATGACACTAGCTAGATCCGTGTTCAGGTGATATTACAACACACACATTTAAATCCCATTCATGCTGATTTCAATTTATTTTACACACTTTTTTCAGCCTTTAGTTTGTTATTTTCTAGTATGTTCTCTGCTTGTAGTTAAATAATTCAATTTTTAGAAAAGTTTGTTTAGGAGTTGACATTTAAAGATAAGTATTGTTCTGCATTGATGAAAGGAAAGTAGGTAGGGTTCAATGTTGTGATGAGCTGTGAAGCCACATACACACTGAACTTGAAACATATTTTCAAAATATATTTCCAGTTGTTACATGTGGAAACAATTTCGAAACATGTTTTGAAATACAGATACAACTATCTCTATTTGTACAGATCTCAGGAAACAATTTTTCAAGCCAGCTACTGTACATCACAACTGCACAGTGCTATTGCATGTTCAAATGTCACATTGTCTCTGGTGTACAGAGTTTTTTGTGTTGCCTTTTTGCTTGCTGTATTGAGTTTTTCCGAAAGAAATGGAGTGGACAATGCAGCAGACTGTTGAGTTGTTATCACTCTACCAGGCTGATGTCTGCTTGTGGATTGTACGGAGAAAGCAGTACAAGAACAGCACAATAAATACATGCTCTGCAGAGAGTTGCTGCTATGTTTGACGCTAGTAGCAACTGCTTTGAAAAGAAAATAAGGTTGTGTGGGAAAAAAGGAAGGTGGTGAACAGCAAAACATTGGGCGGTGGCGCAGGCACTGCTGACAACCTAACATAGTCAAGTTATTTGCCCCTGCAGTTTTGTAATGATGTTCATGACCCAAAAGAAATTAAATGCTGTGAACAAAGAGGTACAAAAAGTAGTGTTCATTCCCCTGTCACATTCATAACCACCCCAGAAACTAACAACACTGTTGAGCAAGTAATTTTTGGACATGTGGGATCATGCAACTGAAAAAAAATTTGGTTACATATTTAATTATGTCTTTCATTTAGTTACCATTACTCAGACCTTCAGGACTTATACTAGTGCTCCATAAACTTCAGATACAATTCGAGGTATAACTTGTTTCAAAATGTGAAATAAGTACTCTGCCAGTACACAAGGCTCTGAAATGAATCTCCCATTGCAGCTCTTTGGTGACCGTAATTGCTTTCCTGAAACCTGTGTCTTTTTATTTAAACAAGTAATGCTACCACATTTGCCAGGAATTCAAAATTGGTGGATGATATTTGAGTGAATTTACGAAAACCAGAGCTGTCTTCTGTATTTAGCTCCTGTAGCAATTTATTACTGCCAGTTCTTCTTTAGTATGTTTTTGTCCATTGATGACAATGATGTCTTTCACTTTGTTTGCGTGAATCTTTGAGTATTAATAGTGCAGCACCACATATCATTACATTTTTGTCATTGCTAGACATAACATAGCAGTCGATATGAAAATTATGTGACAAATAGTGTTACAGGTGATGCAATTACACTGTGAGAAATGTATGGCACTGGTGTGGACAGAGACGGAGACCGGGAAGAAAATTAGGCACATGTTATGAAACGTTGCAGGAAACGTTTTTCTTAAACATGATAATGGATAGAGAGAGAGTGTGTGTGCTTGTGTGTGTGTGTGTGTGTGTGTGTGTGTGTGTGTGTGTGTGTGTGTGTGTGTGTGTGTTTAAGTGGTATAAGTATTTTGTTCTTCTTTTACGGATTAATAGTGCTGAACTGTATATTTTCAAGATATTTGGAAGAGTCACCCAGATTTAAACGACTGGCTTGACCCTGTGCCTAATGAACTTTCTTTAGTTTATTGTAGTTACTTCTGTAGCCAAATATCTTTGAGTAATATGGGACATCAGTTGCTGTCTAGGCACATGAACTGGGAGAAGCATACACAACGTGTTTTAAGCAGGGGAACATCATCTCAACTGGAATTGGTTTTTCAGCCACAAAAGTCAACTGCTATCCTGTCACCTACTACTTCTGAGCCAAACACTTTGGTATCATCTTTTTCAGTCCGGTTGGGTTGGGGATTTTCTCAGCTGTGGACTGGGTGTTTGTGTTGTCCTCATCATTTCATCATCATCATCATTCGTGACTGGCTAGATCGAACTGTGTAAAAATTGGGCTTTGTACAGGCGGTGATGACTGTGCAGTTGAACACCCCACAAACCAATCATCATCATCATCTTCTTCTTCTTCTTCTTCTTCTTCTTCAGAATCCAAAGTCTGTATTACCTTCAACAGCAAATCATCCACACAGACTTGAAGAATTTGTATTGAAAGAAGATATAATGACAGCAGAAATTATCTGGTATGTTGAAACACCTATGACACCAAGTCACTTCAGGAGGCTGAAAAGGATGTTGCTGTAATGTCAAGAATGGGTAAAGATAGTGCTGCAGCTCACAAAATGCAATGTAAATGAGATAAGGTAGGATATGTTTGGAATTGCTCCTTACTTTAATCAGCAGTTGCCTAGGTTGCCGGTGAAAGCATTGTATTGTTCTTGGTTTTGATGAATCACTGAACAACATTGCGGGATGCAAACAAATGGATGTAAGATTTTGGAATGAAGATAAAATAGATATAACAACAGGATACCTTACTTCCTTTTTACTTGGTTGCTCCAGAGCTAGTGCCCTTTTATCTTCTTTCATTGATGTGAGAAAAGACGTACCGAAGGGAAAGATTCTCCAGATTTCAATGGATGGGCCAAATGTGAACTGACTGTTTGTGAAAGAATATAAAGCACATTAAGCAGAGTTAAAACTGCTAGAGATTTTTAGTTGTGAGCTTCATTACATTCATAATACTTTCAAAGGTGCAATCAGGGCAACACAATGGGACATTGCATTATTTCTGAGAGCCTTGTACAATCTGATCAAGAATGTCCCAACCAGGAGAGCATTGTGTGTTAAGTATCAGGCTGCCCTATGTTTAAAAAAAATTGTTGTATTACATGGCTAGAGAATTCCTCAGTTGCTCCAAAAGCAATCAATATAACACGAATAAATTTCTTGAGGGTCGGGAGAAGGATAAGAATGAACTGAAGAGTGAAAGTTTCATGTTGTTGAGTAAATTTATTAATGTTCCACTGTTGACTTGCTTTTTCAAGTTGTTAGCCTGTGATATCAAACCTTTCCAAACACAGTTCGAGACAGATGCTCCATTAACTCTGTCTCTCCGCACAGCTTTGATATCTACAGTAAAGACAATATTAGAATATTTTATGAAGTTGGAGATATTGTCGCAGAAGAAGCCGGGTAGTGCAGTCGCCGTAGTGTAGTGGTTATGATACTAGATTGTTGCATCGAGGGTTGTGAGTTCAAAACTATCCGAACTGAAAAATTTTACTTTCTATATTCAGTTTGAGTACATTCTAGAAGTATCCACAAATGGCCAGAATCATTGTACTGGAATGTTCTGTACATGTATGTATACCGTATGTGCTTTGGCCGGAGGCAGTTCGCTCCGCACTCTTATATGTGCAAGTGCTGAATAAACCTTCGTTAAGTGAAGTTAGTGTTTTGTCATTCATCTACTTACATTTTCCTCTATGTGATATTACTCGGGTGGAGGCAATGGGTACTGGAACTTGTGATACCGCACATTATCAACGACAGTGGCTCCCATCAGGCTCCGACAGAGCTGCCGTTTATGTGACGAGAAACCTGAGTTCGAGCCATACTCAACAGATCACAATCTATCAGAGACAGAAGAAGAAGAGGACATCACGATGACAGCAACTGTGTACCACCACATGAGACATCCTTCCGGGTTCTCTGGTGACGATGGCCAAGATCCAAACAAGTGGCTGAAGATATATGAGTGTATAGCATAATTTAACAAATGGGATGACACCATCTGTTTGGCTGACCTATTTTTCTACTTCAACAGCACTGCCAGGCAATGGTATGAGAACAACGAGGAGAAGTTCACAAGCTGGGAAGTATTCCAGACAGAACTGTGCAAGTATTTCGGCAACACACATCATCATAAGTGCAAGGCTGAAGATAAATTAAAGTGCAGGGCACAGCATCCAGGAGAAACGACAGCATCCTACATTCAAGATGTCTTGGGGCTTTGTAAAATAGTGGATCCTCGAATGAAGGAGGAAGACAAGGTTGCACATCTCATGAAGGGTATTGCTGAGGACATGTATCAAGCCCTACTCCTGAAGGAGGTTTCGACAGCAGATGACTTCATAAAATGGTACCAGTATATCGAGACAATACATGAAAAAAGAATTACACACAAGAAGTTTTAACAGCTTCCAAATGTAGTATCGATGTCTGTGGTGGAGGAAGAAGCTGATTTAACAAGTGTTCTTCATCAGACAGTGAGAGAAGTTCAGAAAGCACTTGGATTGCAGGGCGAGCAAAAAACCGAGACACTTCAAGAGGTCATAAGGGAGGAAGTGGAACAGACATTGAACCCCATCTCTCAACCTTCATTTCCCCTTAAAACAGTGAAAACGTCAAAACCCAGGCGAAGTTATGTTCCTATAATGCTGCATGAGGAACCCATTTGGGCACCAAGGAAGACTGATGTCTGGAGGACCCAGGATAACCAACCAGTATGTTTCCACTGCGGACGACTGAGACATGTGGTGTGCTATTGTCAAGAAAGGCGGTGGATATTTGATGACACCTGCGCCAGATGACAGCAGACCGATCTTAGCCGATGCCAATTCCGGGACGACGAAGATGAATAAGAACATGAGGGTGCAGGATGACGTAGGTCGCCATCACCGGAAGCTAGCTGCTGGAGAGGATGCTCCCCAACACACCGATCAAGGTATCCATCACCGTTTAGAAGCTCCAGCCGATCATCTAGCCCCCACAACCTGGAAAACTAAAGGGTGCGACCTTCCTTGGAGGTGAGGCAGCCGAAGAGAAAAAACCTTCTGCCGTTGATCACTACAAAAATGATAGGAAACTACATCGATATCCTCATGGATGGCTGACCAGCCCAAGCTCTTGTGGACTCTGGAGTATCATATTCAGTCATTTCAGAGAAGTACCATCGCCGGTTGCAGAAAACCATATTCGTCGACAACAAAACATCTCTGCTGAAGGTGGCTAATGGGAAATATGTAAAGCCTACAGGAAGATGTGTCATTCGTGTGGATGTAAGTGCCCATACACAGCCCTTAGAATTCATCATCTTACAATAGTTAGTCATGATGTCATTCTTGGATGGGACTTTTTGAAAGCTTCTCAAGCAATTATAGATTGTGGTCACTTGAAGATTGTGCTAGACGAGGTTAGATACTGTAGACACTAAGATGCGCATCCGAGTGTGTTGAGACTATGTGTGCTGGATGAAGTGATCATTCCTGCAGTCATCACTAGAAAGGTAGCTGTCATGTATCGTGCCATGCATCAACCCATGGATCTTGTAGTGGAATGTAAGAGAAGCGTACCACTGAGGAATAACTTGATCATCCCAGCCTCTGTCGTCTCGTTTAAGAATGGATTTGGTGAATTGTGGATAGTTAACTGTCGCCGAGAACCGCAGATCCTTACAAGACGCATGTGCGTAGCAAACGCTGAGCCGTTAATTGCAGCTTCTGGGCAAAATTAGCGCTACCACTACAAGACAAGATCTTCTAGCTCAAGTATCACCAGATCTCCCTAAGAAACAACAGAAGAAGCTACTTGTCATTCTTCAAGAGTTCTCTGAATGCTTCAATCCACAGGTGAAGAGCAATTTAGACAAATCGACGGTGAAGCACCGGATTAGCACTGGAGACCATCAACCAATAAGCCAGAGAGCATACCATGTCGGCAATGGAACGTCGAATAATTCGCGATGAGGTAAAGAAAATGATAAAGAATAACATCAGTCAACCTTTGCAGAGCCCATGGTCATCACCAGTGGTTCTCATCAGGAAGAAGGATGGTAGTTGGCACTTTTGTGTTGATTACAGGAAGCTTAATAAGATAACTAAAAAGGACGTTTACCCTCTTCAACGAATTGATGATACACTAGATTGTCTGAAGGGGCTAAGTTTTTCTCAACCATGGACATGTACTCGGGATACTTCCAGATTGAAGTAGATGAGTCTGATCGTGTGAAAACTGCATTCATCCCCCCTGAGGGCCTGTATGAGTTTAAGGTAACGCCATTTGGTTTGTGTAATACACCAGCAACTTTTGAATGAATGATGGACAATCTTCTAAAGCACCTGAAGTGACCAGTGTATCTTTGTTATTTAAATGACAGTGTAGTGTTCTCAGAGACATTTGATGAACACATAAAAAAACTGAGGGCCGTTCTTAAGTGTCTCCAACAAGCCAGACAGAAACTTAATCCAAGAAAGTGTCTCTCTGGAGCAAAAGAAGTCAAAATACTTGAGCAACTTGTGTCAAATGAAGGTGTGCAGCCAGACCCATAAAAAGTGAGAGCTATAACGGAATTTCCTATTCCTAAAAGTATTAGAGATGTGAGAAGCTTCCTTGGATTGTGTTCTTATTACTGTCGTTTTATCAAAGACTTTTCTATCAAAGTCAGGCCACTCCAAGAGTTGTTAAAAGTCAATGCTAACTTTATCTGGGGCGGTGTTCAAAAAGATTCTTTCGATGTGCTGCAAAAAGCTCTGATGACTGACCCTGTACTTGGACTATATGATGAGAGAGCACCTACAGAACTATACACAGATGCCAGTAGGTATGGGATTGGTGCTGTTCTGGTGCAGATTTCGGATGGAAAAGACAAGGTTATAGCCTATGCTTCTAGGACCTTACAAAAGCTTAGAGAAACTACTCAACTGTAGAAAGAGAATGTCTTGCTGTGATCTGGGCCATGTGCAGATTTCGACAGTATCTCTATGGAAGGCCATTCACAGTTGTTACAGACCAATATTCACTTTGTTGGTTGACAGGTCTTAAGGATCCAACAGGACAACTTGCCAGGTGGGCACTGTGTCTTCAAGAGTATGACATCACCATAGTATACAAAAGTGGAAGAAAACACCAAGATGCCAACTGTCTCTCAAGAAACCCTGTGCAAGACCATCAAGACTTTGATGAAGATAGTGACTGTCTTGCTGAACTCCAGGATCTCTCTGCTGAGCAGAAGAAGGACGCCAAGATATCTCAAATTATGCTTGCCTTAAATTGGTCAGAGGATGTGAAAGGACAATTTAAGGCAGTTAATTGATTACTTTCCAATAAAAAATTTGATCCATTTGGAAAGAGGTGGCTACCAGCAATTCCTAAACACATGCGCTTAGATGTTCTACAGAAATTCCATGACACACCTGAGGCCGGACATTTAGGATTTATTAAGACGTACGATAGGATCTGCAAGAGACTTCTCTGGCCAGATTTAATTAGGAATGTCCATCACTATGTGTCGCACTGTTGAGAGTGCCAGAGGAGAAAGGCAGTTGCTCAGAAACCACCTGGCTGGCTCATACCAATTTCACCAGCCAAAACCCCTTTCCAGCGTGTTGCGCTTGACCTTCTCGGACGATTTCCAATGTCTGCTAGTGGCAATAGATGGATTATTGTTTGCACTGATTATCTGACGCACTATGCCATTACAAAATTCGTGAAAACAGCTGAAGCATTTGAGGTATCCAAATTCATCATAGAAGACATTGTATTAAAACATGGTGCCACAAGGTCATTAATTATGGATCAAGGGAAAGTTTTTCAATCGAATCTTGTGACAGAGATAAGCTGTTGGTGCAACATTACTCATCACATGACGACTGCCTACCATCCGCAAACTAACGGGCTTACTGAATGCCTTAATAAGACTTTGGCCGACATGCTATCAACGTTTGCCAATGTTGAGCACAGCAATTGGGATGAGGTGCTACCTTTTGTGACATTTGCCTACAACACCGCCAAACAAGACACCACAGGATTTACACGATATTTCCTGGTGCATGGGCGTGAGGCGGCTACAAAGATGGACACTGTGTTTCCATTACATCCTGATGACATGGATGGTGACTGCATCGGCCAAGTGTTAACCAGAGCTGAGGAAGCTCAGCAGTTAGCTCGACTCCACATGCTGAAGGCTCAAGAAAATGGTCGCCAAAGGTATGACGCGAGCCACCGCCCTGTTGTTTACCAGCCTGGTGACCTCATCTGGATCTTCACTCCTGTTCAGAAGGTTGGTCTCTCTGAGAAGCTCCTCAGGCGCTACTTTGGACCTTATAAGGTTGTAAGACAGTTGTCTGATGTTACTTACGAAGTTGAAGATTTCAGCCCCGACACAAGATGACGAAAGATAAGACATACGGTCCACGTCCTTCGAATAAAGCCCTATAAGGATCCTGCAACCCAGGGTAAATTCAAAGTTCCGGCGAAAGGCAACAAGCGGAAAGGTAACGAAGAATGTAGCGGCAAGGGAAGTTCTAAGAAGATCACCGCCAGGACGAACATCAGTCATCGGGGGTTGGAGTATGCCATACCGATGACTCATTCCCACACTAGGAGGATGTAACACAGAGACGCTGTTCTCTTACAGAGGGAGCAATGCCACAAAAGAAGCCAGGTAGCACAGTCACTGTAGCGTAGTGGTTATGATACTAGATTGTTGCAGGGAGGGTTGTGAGTTCAAAACTCACCTGAACTGAAAAATTGTAATTTCTATATTTGGTTCGAGTACATTCTAGAAGTATCCACAAATGGCAAGAATCATTGTACTGGAATGTTGTGTAGCTGTATATATACCGTAAGTGTTCTGGCTGGAGGCAGTTCCCTCCACGCTCTTGTATGTGCAAGTGCTGAATAAACCTTCGTTAAGTGTTTGTCATTCATCTACTTACACTTCCCTCTATGTGACAAAATTATAAAAAAGTACGTTAATCAAGTTAGCTGATGCCAACGAAGAAAACATCTGTTATCTGCAAAAAATGTAAATCTAGGTTTTGATACCCATAAGGAATTGAAGAAACCTAGTACAGATGCAAGAACTGTCAATATTCTTAAGTTTCGACAAGAATTTAGGATAAGTCTTCAGACAATTGTCATCAAACTTAATAACAGGTCACCCTTAAATTACTTACTGACATTCACCATTACATATCTTGACCCAGGTTTGATTGTGTCTCACACCAGTTTGGCAAAATCATATCTTGATAAGCTGCTTTGTATTCTTTATCACCTAAGTGGAACTGCAGCATATAATGTAATGTAATTCAAGGATCTGACTTCTCTGCCACATGCTATCGATTCTTTTATACACTCCTGGAAATGGAAAAAAGAACACAATGACACCGGTGTGTCAGACCCACCATACTTGCTCCGGACACTGCGAGAGGGCTGTACAAGCAATGATCACACGCACGGCACAGCGGACACACCAGGAACCGCGGTGTTGGCCGTCGTATGGCGCTAGCTGCGCAGCATTTGTGCACCGCCGCCGTCAGTGTCAGCCAGTTTGCCGTGGCATACGGAGCTCCATCGCAGTCTTTAACACTGGTAGCATGCCACGACAGCGTGGACGTGAACCATATGTGCAGTCGACGGACTTTGAACGATGGCGTATAGTGGGCATGCGGGAGGCCGGGTGGACGTACCGCCGAATTGCTCAACACGTGGGGCATGAGGTCTCCACAGTACATCGATGTTGTCACCAGTGGTCGGCGGAAGGTGCACGTGCCCGTCGACCTGGGACCGGACCGCAGCGACACACGGATGCACGCCAAGACCGTAGGATCCTACGCAGTGCCGTAGGGGACCGCACCGCCACTTCCCAGCAAATTAGGGACACTGTTGCTCCTGGGGTATCGGCGAGGACCATTCGCAACCGTCTCCATGAAGCTGGGCTACGGTCCCGCACACCGTTAGGCCGTCTTCCGCTCACGCCCCAACATCGTGCAGCCCGCCTCCAGTGGTGTCGCGACAGGCGTGAATGGAGGGACGAATGGAGACGTGTCGTCTTCAGCGATGAGAGTCGCTTCTGCCTTGGTGCCAATGATGGTCGTATGCGTCTTTGGCGCCGTGCAGGTGAGCGCCACAATCAGGACTGCATACGACCGAGGCACACAGGGCCAACACCCGGCATCATGCTGTGGAGAGCGATCTCCTACACTGGCCGTACACCACTGGTGATCGTCGAGGGGACACTGAATAGTGCACGGTACATCCAAACCGTCATCGAACCCATCGTTCTACCATTCCTAGACCGGCAAGGGAACTTGCTGTTCCAACAGGACAATGGACGTCCGCATGTATCCCGTGCCACCAAACGTGCTCTAGAAGGTGTAAGTCAACTACCTTGGCCAGCAAGATCTCCGGTTCTGTCCCCCATTGAGCATGTTTGGGACTGGATGAAGCGTCGTCTCACGCGGTCTGCACGTCCAGCACGAACGCAGGTCCAACTGAGGCACCAGGTGGAAATGGCATGGCAAGCCGTTCCACAGGACTACATCCAGCATCTCTACGATCGTCTCCATGGGAGAACGGCAGCCTGCATTGCTGCGAAAGGTGGATATACACTGTACTAGTGCCGACATTGTGCATGCTCTGTTGCCTGTGTCTATGTGCCTGTGGTTCTGTCAGTGTGATCATGTGATGTATCTGACCCCAGGAATGTGTCAATAAAGTTTCCCCTTCCTTGGACAATGAATTCACGGTGTTCTTATTTCAATTTCCAGGAGTGTAGAATACAGTTGTTTGAGAAAAGAGTTGATCGTTTCTGGCGGGATATCCTTAGAGATTAATATGAAAATTTGATGGTTGTCATGAAATTAGGTTGCAGTCTTTCACATGGGAATGCCAACATTGAAAGGGTCTTTTCTGTTAATGGTGAATGCCTCTTTGAAAACATGAGGGAGAAATCTGTTGTTTCACGTAGACAAACACATGACGCTGTGTCTCATATAGGAGGCATTGACAACTTGGATATTCCAAAATCCCTTATTCACACTACAAGGAGTACACACTCACATTATGTAGAATATCATAATCAACTCAAAGAAGAACAACATACAGCAGGCATTGCATTTTAGAAAAAAGATATGAAAGCAAAAGAGTTGGAAATAAAGCATTTTTTAGAAAGTGTTCAAATGCAGCATTGGTGCTTGAAGAACAAATAAGTGTTTTAGAAAATTATATAACTGCACTGTTACCATGTATTTGTTTCCTAAATAGTGAAATTATCAGAAATATCTAAAATTTGGTTCCTGTACCAAATTTCTTAATAAATGTTTTACATGTTTCAAGTTGGGACTTCAACATTTAAAGAAATAGATGAGACCTGGATAAATGAAACATTTAAAATATATATATTGTATAAGTACACATTATTTGAAGTTGAAAAATATTTAAAGTGTTTAATTTTGACAGAAAATTGAATTATGTTGTATAAGCCTGTTTAACTTTAAATATATTTCTACCAATTTCATAATTTTGGATTCGTTTTGAGTGGCCTTTTATCACTATTTTAAACCACTTCATTATAAACCTCCTATAATAACACTATTTTCCCATATTTATGTAATGACGATACATAAGAAAGAAATGAATATATTCACCTGGAAATTTGTAATATGAGGCATGTTTTTTAAGTAAGTATCACTTTGAAATTAAAAAAAGACTTGCTAAGATACTCAATAATTTTATTTTTACATGAAAGCCTGAACCTTAATCTACTTTTCTAAATAATTTCCATAAATATTGAGGCACTTGTCATAATGTTGTACCAGTTTTTGAATACCCTTGTCATAGAAGTCTGCTGCCTGACTTGTTAACCACTGCATCACCACCGTTTTGACTTCATCATCTTCTTGGAGATGCTGACCGCCCAGGTGTTTCTTCAAGTGCAGAAACAGATGGTAGTCACTGAGTGCAAGATCGGGGCTGTGTGGAAGATGATCTAGAGTTTCCCATCAAAAAGATGTGATGAGATCTTTGGTCTGATTCGCCACATGCAGACGGTCATTGTCTTGCAGCAAAATGATGCCCTTGCTCAACTTCTATGGACTGTTGCTTTGATTCTGGTGTGACGTAGGCCACCCACGTTTCATCACCCATAACAATTTGGCTTAAGAAATCATCACTGTCGTCGTGGTACAGCTCAAGGAAAATCAATGCACTGTCTAAACGTTCGGTTTTGTGCACATCCGTCAACATTTTCGGTGCCCAACGGGCAGACAATTTTCAGTAATTCAAGTGCTCGGTCACAATGCCATACAAAACACTGTGAGAAACATTAGGAAAGTCATCCTGCAAGGAGAAAATCATAAAGCGTCTGTTTTCTCTCACCTTATTGTCCACTTCCTGCACCAAACTTTCCTTAACGACCGAAGGATGCCCACTCCATTGTTCATCATGCACATTTGTGCGGCCATCTTTAAATGCTCTCACCCACTTTCTTACCATTTCATCACTCATAATGTTTTCTCCATAAACTGCACAGATCTCATGATGAACATTGATCGTTTTTAGGCCTTTAACACTCAAGAAATATAATAACAGCCCATACTTCACAGTCGGCGGGACTCACGATTATCAGAGGTTAAACTCTCAGTACACAACATTAACAAGGAAGAATGAGACTGTAATGGTGTCAGTGCATAAATTAAGGTACAGGCTTTCATGTAAAAATAAAATTATTGAGATATCTTAGCACGTCTTTTTTAAATTTCAACACACCTCGTACTTACTTGGAAAATATCAGGAACTCTCAGGGACAATTTCAAGCAGCCACCCAGGAAGACTGTCCATTCGATGCAGTTCTCCATACTATCCTATCAAGCCTCTTCATCACTGTGTAACAACTGCAACCTACATTCCTTTGAAACTTCTTTCTATATTCAAGCTTTGGTCCCCCTTTAAAATGTATACCCTCCACATTGCCATCCAAAACCAAACTGATGTTTTGTTAAAGTTTCATATGTTTCCTATCAACTGAACCATTCTTGTACACTAGTTATACCATAAATTTCTTTTCATGCCAATTTGATTTATTACTTCCTCACTATCCAATCTAATAATTTTATATATTCAGCATTCTTCTGGAGCACCAAATTTGTCTTCTTGTTTAAAATGCTTATTGTCCATATTGCACTTCTGCATAAGGCTACACATCTGTCAAATATTTCCAGAAAAGACTCGCTAATAGTTAAACTGATATGCAGTGTTAACAAATTTATCCTTTTTTCAGTAATGTTTTTCTAGCTATTGCCAGTCTGCATTTTATAAGCTCACTACTTTGGCCATCATCATTTATTTTGCTGCCTCAGTAACAAAATTTATCTACTACTTTTAGTATCTTATTTCCTATTCTAATTCCCTCAAAATCACCTTATTTAATTCAACTGTACTTCTCCACACTTCTATTAATTATGTTGGTATTTATCTTATAACCTCATTTTAAGAAACTCTCCATTTCATTCATTTGATCATCCAAGTCTTTTGTCATCTCTGACAGTATTAAAATGTCATTGGCAAATGTCAAAGTTTTTGTTTTTTCTTCCTGAACTTTAATTCCCTTTCTAAATTTCTCATTTGTCTCTTCCACTTCCTTGAATGAAAAAGAAGATGGCAACAATCCTGCCTCATTCCCTGCTAAAATAACTATTGGTCTCCTTTCATGTCCTTCAGCTCTTACGTCAGCAGTCCAGCCTCTATATAAGTTGTGGATAAGCTTTTGTTCCTTGTATTTTATCTGTGCTATTTTCAGAATTTTAAAAAATGCAGTCCAGTCAGCATTGTCAAAAGCTTTCTCTAAATCTACAAATGCTGTAAACATAATTTCTCCTTTCTTCAGCCTATCCACTGAGATAAGTCATATGGTCAGTATTGCTGCACAAATTCCTAAATTTTTCCAGAAGCCAAACTGATTTTCTTTGACTTCTAGCAGTCTTTCCATTGTTCTGTAAATAATTTGTGTCAGTATTTTGCAACCATGACTTATTACACTATTGTTTGAGTAATGTCCACACCTGTCGGCATCCACTTTCTTTCAAAACTGAGTTATTACATTCTTCTTGGAATCAGATATTTCACTTCCCAAATATCTTGGTTAAGAGGCAGAATTGTTTTGTTATATTCTCCCAAGGATCTCAATAATTCTGAAATAATAACATTTGTTCAAGGTACTTTGTTCCAAATTCAATCTTTCAATGCTATGTTGAATTTTTTAGCAGTATCAAATCTCCCATCTTATCTTCATGTAATTTCCTTGCCATAATATTGTCTTCAGTTTTGTTTTCCATCTATATTCCTTCTATACAGGTTAGTCCATAGGTGTGTTCCACCCCGCTAAAACAAACACTTGTGGATAAACAGAAATTAGAAGTCAAGAAGTATGGAATGGTGGAGGGGAAAAGTGTATGAGGCTGTGTTACCAACATAGTGACCATTTTGCAAGCTGCTACTTAAATGCAATTCATGATTTTCAAAATTAAAGCGCTCGTGCGGCATATCTTTTCTGTTCTGCGTAACATGCTCCAGTGGGTACACCAAACCACAGGGAAACGAACACACATTCCTATAAGCTCACAATACACCAAGTTCTGAAGTATTTTAGGTTGGGTTGGGCTATGTGGTGATTTGTTATACTTCACCTCATGCACCAAACACTTAAATAAGTTGCCACCTGATCACTCCTGTTATATGCTATGAATGTTCAATTGCCATTAAGTATTATTAATCGGGGACCAGCTAGTCTGCCCTGAATCAGTGTGCCTTCTTCCTCCAGCTTGGCTCAGACTTTGCCTCCATACAGGCTGCAGATAAAGCAACTGAAAATTAAGCACTTATTCTCATTCACTCTACCACATAGATAAGAAGTGAGATGTCAATTCACCTTCTTATATTATCTCCAAAATTACAAATCAATACACAATAGATGAGGACAGCTACCATACTGCCTCTCTGTCCTATGTATATAACAGATCTGATAAACAACTTGATTAGTAACAATTACAATACATATATTATCTTTGAAATTTCACATTCTTAGATTTCATGGAGCTCTTTCTTCCACACCACCCTCTCCATGGCACTCATATCTCCACCTCAGCAGGTAGGTTCATCTGGCTGCTACCCACTTCCATAGTCACTGGATCATTAGCTCTTGTATCAGCACCTATGATTTAAAACAACTCCCAAAAGTGGGTTGCTTACCACTTATTGATCACTCTCAGTCATGAACATCTTTCCTCTAACATATGTATTGAAGGATGTGATACCTCCAATTCAAAGAATGGGATGTATCTCTACAGTTCATGAAGTGAACAAAGCACTAACAAGTCTGGGATATAGCAAAGTCAGTGTAGAAGTACAACAGTTCCAAATCAGTACCCACTCATGACTTTAAAATAACTTGGCTGTGCAATGGCATGATATAAACAGCTACAAAGTACAGCAAGCAAGGAGCCAAGCCACGAGTCCAGGCCACAGGCTCAGTGCAAATTATTGCCACAGGGTGGCGCCACATGACACTCATATCTTAGTGGTGGCTCCCCTTATGAAGTCAGCACACAGCTGCTGCTTGCAGCCTTAATACCTCTGACATATGACGTCTGTGTTAGGCTGGGAATCTGAATCATTGTTGGATATGAAACTCCTCCCCTCTTTATATTAGTATATAGGGCTGGAAATGGTCCAACCTATGCCAACAGCATCGAGAATGGGGAGAGGGCAAAACAGGAATCCCTGCCAATGGTTTGGGAAATACGTCCTATACAGCCAGAGTGGGAGGTGGCACCATCTGCATGGATTGAGGCCAAGTAATGACCTCCGGGACACAACTTTGACGTACCAACAGAGAAGTGGCTGTCACATGTGACAGGGGTGATGCCAATGGATTGTCTTCTCATTCTGGGAAGACACAATTCTGTGACTGTAAGTGGGAAGCATTGGTGGTAGGAACAGAAGTCATGCACAATGTAATGGGATTTTTGTGTAATGTACATCTATTTCCAAGTTTCTACCTACATCCATAGTTTGTAAATTGCAATTAAGTTCATGACAGCTGGTACTTCCCATTGTGCCATATATTTTAAGGTTTTGGGCAGTGTATAAGTGACTTCTGAAATGCCTTTGTGCAAGATGTAATTAGAGTCGTCTTAGGGTACTTTTATGTTGCAGCTTCATTGCTGGCACATCACACCTCGCTGCTTGCTGGAAGCCTTATTACATTTACGATGCAGCCTCGATGCTCACTGCACACAGAGAGTTGTTTCCCTGCAGTTGTCCACATTGCTAGTAGAGTGCTAGAAGAATCAAACATGGCACTGATGAACTTATCTTGAAGCATCCAATCATGGTTCAAGTTCCAGGACATGCAACAACGGGTGTGGCCTGGAACAGAAACAAGCATTACATCATCACCTGGTGAGGATTGTAGAGAGCAGTGGGCTGAGCAGTACAGTAATGTTGCACATTAAATCGGCTGGTAAGACTCAGTGGACTTGTTTTATCATATTTCCAGGCCATGCCAACAAGCAGTGAGTTGGCAGCATAAGTGCCTCTTTATCTTCGTGATCACAAAAAGATGAATATATAGGGAGCTGTAGTATATTCCTAAATTCTTCACTTAATACTGCTAATTCAAGCTTTATAACCAGTCTATTGAAAGATAGTTTGTCTCTAACTTCAGTTATCTTCCAGGTCTGATTTTTCTGCATTTCTGTAAACCAGTCTCATAGATCAATCAAATATTTGTTCATTGGTGCTGTCCTTTCTTATGTACTTTTAATGTGTGCTGATTGTCTTATTTGGTATGGGTCCCTAGCTATATTCCAGCATGGGTTACATGAGTGTTTTGTCAGCAATCTCTTTTGTAAACTAACTGCCTTTTCACCGAATTCAATCAATGAAACCACACAGACAGTAAAGTTTTGAGAATTACAAGTGACCATTTAATCAGGCACTTATTTCAGCTGTTTTTGAATGCGAAGCTATCAGGAACCAATGACATGCAGATTATCATAACCACTTCATGATGGTTAATATTAGATATAATAATTTTTGAAAATTAGATCACCTGTTTAATCTAATTGATTGTTTCCTCGTTTTCGTGAGGCTATCAGCATAAAAATCTACAAGCAGCAGATGTAGCATATAATTACATATGGGTAAAAATGGACAAAATATTACCTCACTGTGAGTAGATGTACAAATTGCTCTTCAACTGAAATTGCATTAATAATTTTGGGTTGAAACTAGATATCTTAAACTGTTCTGGTTCAGTAATATTGGTATTTAAAATAAATTGGAAAATTTGTTGAAAATTTGTTACAACATTGATAATCATCTCATAAAGTGCTCAGCATAATTTTTGATATTTTGTTTGAATTAGTGAAAGTATCTGCAGTGTGGATGATCTACACTCAAAGTTGCATGCATACCTCTTATTATTTCTCGTTGTCAATAACTAACTTCTGGCATGGTCAAATGATTGTTAGTGTCATCAGATGATGTTTAAAACATAGTTTTTGTATCATACACTCCAAGCTGAGTCAACTAATGATGTGAACAGCCACAAGATAAATGTTCCTGTTCCTAGTGAACAGTGAGATGCAATGTACCAGCAGTGAGCAGCGAGCTGCTGGCAGTGAGACTGCAGCATAAACATACCTTTTGCCAATTTGCACTAAGTGGTCCATCTTTGACAGAAGTTGAAAATTTTCTCTAGTAGTTTGTTGCATGATTCCTTTTTTTGACGGCAACTGAGTGATGCACCACAGTGGTAAGCCACTGGGCTTGCATTCAAGAGGACAGTGATTCAAATCCCAGGCTATCAATTCAGATAGGGGTTTTCTATGATTTTCCTCTAAATTTCATGATGTAAATGCCAGGATGATTCATCAAAAAAGAATGTAGCTGATTTCCTTAACTGTTCATCTTCTACACTTTGTGCTCCATCTCTAATGATCTCTGCATTGACAGGACATTAAACCCTAATCTTCCAACTTTGTTTCTGACAGCAATATTCTTAAGAAGTCATAAGCAGCTGCAATGTCCATATTCTCACACTTCAAGACCTTAAGTGGTTTATTAATTTTTTCTAGTGGTTTATATTGAATCTGAGAAGGTAAGACTATATCTTTAAGACCCATTGCCCACTTTGTTCATTATGTTTCTTAATCTTATCAGTTATGTTTGCCAGCACCTAAAGAAATCAATGAAATCTCTGAGTGTGTAGATGATTTCTTATGTGTCAGCACAATGCACTGAATTTTGTATCTTTATCATTACCACATTTGTAATCATACCACCAAGCACACTGTGAACAAAGAATTTGTAGATGTTCTCAGCTGTTTCAAAATACAGGAATGTACTTCATCAGCCACTTAACCTCTACAGTGCACTTAAGCACCATATTTAAAATTAACTTGATTTTTTCTGCACATCATTGAATACATCACTAATGACAGATGCTCTGTCATAGTGTTGGGTGGAACACTTACTCGCATTTAGTCTCTTTTGTTCTATACAGGATGTTCCAGGAGGAAATGTCAGTATTGAGGGATATGACAAGAATAATCAATCAAAGCAAAAAATTCTAATAATGTGGGCTCTGAGACACATACCTGTGAGCACTTCTTTATCTTAGATACTGAGAAACAAATCTCTTTTACTGGAAGCTCTTTGCTTTCCATATCTTGAGAAGTCATAGCATGGACCAAAACAAGAAAAACATGTCCAATAAACACAGGCTTCAAAAAGCATACTTTAAGAGCTATGAGAACTTGTTCAGTAGAAGAGATATGTTTTACTGTAGCATACCTGACAAGCATTCATAGATCTTAAGGTATGCATTTTAGAGCCCGTGATTACTTGTCAATTTTTTCTCGTTTTGGCCCACGCTAACTCCTCTCAAAATATGGAAAGCAAATAGTTTACAGTAGAAGAGATTTGTTCCTCAGTATTGAAGATGAAAATTTGGACATAGCTCCTAAGGTATGCATTTTAGAACCCACATTCACCAGACCTTTTTGCTTCAAGTGATTATTCCTGTCATATCCCTGAATATTGACCATTCTACATAAGACACATGTCTTCAGTTAACTGATGTTCATACTCTAATGCAGACTGACCGCTGACCTGGGTGCAGCAGTTAAATGTTTTGCATATCCTTACACCAGAATGATTTCACCCCTCAGAGGCTCAGCATTTGTTTGCTGGTTATGGGCCTGGTGACCTTGGGGTTCCTGAGGTGGGGACTGGTAAGTTCTGCCAATCCCCTCTCACTGTAAACTCTGGACATGCATTAGCAACCACTGTACAATGCAGCAGTTGAACATTGTGTGTCACAGGGAATGGGGATCGTGGCTTGGCTGCTCAGATCACAAAGATGGTAGAAACCTCTATAAAAAATTCCTCACTTCAAGGTGTGCAGGGTGCTGATAAGAAGCGTGGCTGTTGAGGTGGAACAATCATCAGCGAGCAACCTCTAAGGATCCTGCTGCACCTCAGTAGTATAAGACTTACTGAGGCATGTGGGGCTCTGTCTAGGTGGACTTTAATTTCCCTAGCTGCTCATGGGATCATGGTGGAATCCTCAAAATTGTCTCCTTCTCCTCCCAGAAGAGAGGGTGGGTTGTTGGTGGGTACTTACACTCAATCAAATAAGAAGGCCAGCCCTTCTGACTTGGGAGTAAAATCTAAAAATTGGAATCAGAATGTCTCTCTGATATCAAAAATGGAAGAGGGCATCTTCGAGAAAGTTTAACCTTTCTAAGTTAAGAACCTACACAAAACTCAATGCCTTGGAGAACACGCCAATGTGATTCAGCTGCATGCCACCTTGAATTACAGCAAAGGAGTTGTGAGCTGCAGGGGTCTGGTGACATTCCCAAGGAGGGATTGAAAGATGAGTGGGCTCAAGAAAGTGTAGTTGACATACAAAATATCATGAAGAGGGTGGATGGGGTTCTTGTATAATCTAACTCCTTTATCCTCATGTTTAATAGCATGAAATTTCCTAAGAATATTAAGGCAGCTTTCCTTCTCCTAAGTGTGTGGCTTTATGTCTTCAACACAATCTGCTGTTTCAAATGCCAGTGCTTTGGGCATACTGCTCTTGGATGTCACAGAGAAGCTACTTCAGGCAAATGTGGTAAGGACACCCATGAAGGAGCCATTTGTTCTTCTCCTACAGTCAGACATTAATAGGTTCAGGACACAAGGTCAGGAACTGAAGCTGCTAGCACAGGACTGCCCCCTGTGCTTGTGCTCACAGGATACAGATTTTGAAGTGTTTTATCCGTGTATTCTTTGAGGCTATGCACTTTATCACAAAGATGACGTGCCTGGGGAAAGGGGCAAGGGTGGCATCACTTTGTTAATAATGCACACCACTTCTCTGCTGTCCCCCTAGCTACTGACCTGCAAGCGGTTGCAGTTGCTGTACATGTGTCTCAAAGGATCACAGTTTGTTCACTATATTTACCTCCACACAATCCTATTGACTCTTAGGCTCTAACAGGTCTTATAGAACAACTCCTCCAACAATTTCTCCTACTGGAAGACTTCAGTGCCCACCATATATTGAGGGGTTTCACACAATCCTATTGACTCTTAGGCTCTAACAGGTCTTATAGAACAACTCCTCCAACAATTTCTCCTACTGGAAGACTTCAGTGCCCACCATATATTGAGGGCTTTGACCTCTATTTGCCCCTTGGGGTTGGGTTTTAGAGAATCTCATAATTTATCACAAGCTGTGCATTCTCAATCCAGGCACTCCTGGTCATTTCTGTGCTGCTACAGGATCATTCTCAGCCATTGACCTCTCTTCCTTCTCTCTAGCCCTCGCAGACCCTGTTCAGTGAAAAGTCATTGATGGCCTTCAGTCCAGTGACCACTTCCCATTCCACATTCATCACGTGGATGGAGCATTTTCTGCACAGAAGCACCAAAATGGATGGTCAGCAGGGCAAACTATATGCTGTTCAGTGAAAAGTCATTGATGGCCTTCAGTCCAGTGACCACTTCCCACTCCACATTCATCACGTGGATGGAGCATTTTCTGCACAGAAGCTCCGAAATGGATGGTCAGCAGGGCTAACTATATGCTGTGACTGAAAATCACGGCAGTGTCCAGCAATGGGTGGACCACATTACGTGAGTGATCCCTCATGCTGCTGACTTATCCATCCTAAAGTCCTCAGGACATCTTAATATGCAACCCGTTGCTTGGTGGACCAGTGAGTGCCACTCAGAAATCCAGGACAAATGTGTAGCTCTTCAACAGTTTAAGTACTGCTCAATGGCAGACAACCTCACAGCCTTTCAGATCAAGAGAGCCAAGGCTCACTGCATAATTAAGGAGAATACGAAAAAGTCATAGTGATTGTTTCTGGACTCCATCAACAATTCCACTTGTTTCACAAAAGTATGGGAAGCTATCTGGAGGATTTCTGGTCAACACAGTTGTTTACCAATAGCAGATTGCTGAAACAGGGGTGTCTCAAAACATCTGGAGACACTGCTCAGATGATGACTGTGCATTTTGCAGTGACTACTACTAAAGCCAGGCACTCACTCACTCCGTCTTCAGGCCATGAGGGGCCTACCAGGACCATCCAACTTCGGTGATCTGATCTTCGGTGTATCTGCTGCGGCAAGGCTGTTGCCACTGAAGCCAGGCAGGGTCCAACATTTTTCTGCTACTGTGAAACTACAGAGAGGAGCAAGTTGGACTTCAGATCACACAATTCTAAGTCTTACAACTTCCCTTTCTTCATGTGGGAGCTGGAATCAGCATGGTCTGAGACTTGTGATTCTGTACCTGGCCATGACCAAATCCAGTACTGCATGCTTTGATATTTGCCAGCAGCATCAAAGAAAATCCTCCTTGAATGTTTTAGTTTTATATAGCAGATAGGTGAATTTCCCAATTCATGGAGGGAGGCAATTCTGATCTCTCTCCTCAATCCGGGAAAGGACCGCATATATCTCAGTAGTTACTGGAGCGTCACCTTAATGACCTGTGTAGGAAAGACCCTGGAGTGAATGGTTAAC
The DNA here is from genome assembly GCF_021461385.2 of Schistocerca piceifrons. Lineage (NCBI taxonomy): Eukaryota > Metazoa > Arthropoda > Insecta > Orthoptera > Acrididae > Schistocerca > Schistocerca piceifrons. The sequence continues at coordinate 421,931,663 of NC_060141.1, forward strand.
CTTCACATCATCTGGTTGTAAGAGACCAGGAAACTCCATAGCCACTCTCAGTGTGAATTCTGGTGATTTTGTTCCACTGTCGACACAAATTGGCCCTCCTAGAGGAAACCCTCTGTAAACATCACTGTCTTGGCTAAAGCATTAGATATTCAGAGCTGAAAAATCTGGCATTTTGAATCTCAATCCAATGACAGTGTTGCATGCTTTGCCTGGCATAGGAAAGTGAGTTAGTGAATTTTACTTAATTGTATTGTTTCACAGCATCAGATATTTGAGAGTACAGCTCCAAACTGCTGAAAATAATAGCAGACATGGTTGTTATAAGTCTTATCAGTTTCCTTCAGATACAGATCAGCATAAAAAGAGGCTTGTAAATTCAAGGCGCTAAGACTGGACACCAAACTCGAGCAACTACATGTGTAATGTAAGCAAAAAAGCTTTTTCCTTTGTTTTAGAAAAATATGTGCTCACAGAGCAGTGTCAATGAAATTATGTAATATATATTAGCAATGCATTTGTTTTAATTTTGCTGCAGGTTATGTTTACATAACACGACATAACATTATAAGTTTAAAGTAACCTACTTTCTTTATTTTATTTACAACAACTGTCTTAAACCACAAGTCATCCTAAGATGCACTTAATTTTATAGAAGGAGCAAATTAAGAGTACTTTATTGCAATTTGTTGTTAGTAACAAATTATTTGCAATTATTCCTATGGGTCAATGTTGAAGGAAGTCAGACAACAAGAAGAAGCTGAAACCAAATGCCATTCCTACTATTTTTGGTGTGCCAAATTTCCACTTCCAGTTGACAGCCTCAGAAAAAGCTTATATAAGAGAACAGTGAATTGGAGAAACAAATATCTTAATCCATCTGTTGGAATAAGTTGAAAATGTCTCTTATTGGTTCCACAGCGTTTCATCAGCTACTAGTTTTCCAGTTTAAAGGTCCCCTTTAACAGGGTATGAGACTATGTTAAGCATGCAGGCAAACAATTTAAAGGTTAGAGTATCAGAGCATATGAGAAAAAATTGTTAAAGATTCCTTGTAATATGAAAATTAAGAAAGTTAACTGCAGATGCCAGAGTAGTCAGAACATCCTGTATAATATCAGTGCAAGCAGATAATTAGGGAATGGTGGCAAAAATGAAGTAAATTAAAAAAAAAATCATGTATATTTTCTTATAAACCATTTCAGGCCTCAGTATTTAATTCTGACATATTCCTGATGATTACTTTAGAAATAATCAGTAGTAATGATTTAAGCTCTTGTTATGTCATATTTAAGTGGTTCTCTTATGGAGAACAGACAAACTTTAGTGGTATTGTGCCATTGGATGTATCATTTATAGTGGCAGATTAGGAATTGCATGTGAACTGCTAATCAATGTCCTTTGATGTTAGTAGGATAGCCTGAAATTGTGTTTAGGCACATTGCACATTGCTATTAAAACTGGAAGTTTCATGTGTATCAGTGTCAGTGTACTATATTTCAGTAATTTGTTGATGATTGTGTAGGTATGATTGTATCCCTTTTTAAGACTGGCCTCTAATTCCATAACAGCTTAGCTTCTGCAGGAGAATGTGATGATCATTTAGATCAAAGGCTTTAATGAGATCAAGAAATACACCAGATGCAAGTTGTTTTTCATCCAGTGCTGTAAGTATTTCATTTAAAAAGGTGAATATTGCTATGTGTGTTGACTTTCCAACTCTGAGCCCAAGCTGTGAGTCATTTATTAGTTTTTCTCTACTTAGTAAGGCAATTAATCTGCAAAGGAAGAGTTTCACATTAATTTTTCTGAAAACAGTTAATACTGATAATGGTCTATAGTTAGAAATTTCATTTTTGGTGCCCTTCTTGTGAAGTGGCAGTTTTCTTTACAGTTTGCAAAATATTTGGAAATACACTTTCCTCAAATGATGACTTTACAATTTCTACTGATGGTTCAACTATAAATTTTGCACTTGCAGTGATAAAATCTGGTAATTCATCAACACCCACTGAATACTTGTTTGGTGAAACATTTATAGCGTTAAACAGCTATTCAGATCTCACTGAATAAAGAATGTCTTTGCATGAGTTTTTGTGTGTACTGCTTTCTTACAGTCTTGCTGATTGATGTGATATGTTTTTATCAATCACTCAACTGTGTTTGAAAAGTAATGGTTAAAAGTATTAGCTGCTAGTGAGAGGTAAGTTAGTTTACTGCTTTTTTTCAATCAGTTGATATCCTATGATTATTTGACCTAGCAGCCAGTACTCTTTTAATGACTTGCTTTAGTTTTATTCCTAGATTTACCAAATAATTTGTCACTTTCCAAATTTTTTTGCTTGGTAAATAACTTCTGACAGATTTCTTTTAAACATTTTTAAATATTAAATAAAATTGGTATCAGTAATATACTTTGAGTACTCATATAATTCTCTCTTGTGGTGACATGAAGTTTTTGTGCCTGTCATGTTCCATTTGACTATTTTAACATTATTCCATAATTGTTTACAAATGCAACTATTACTTACCATAAACTTAATTGAATGTACTGTTTATAAACCAGAAAATATGATACTGGTACTGCATTTAACTGTAACTGGTAAATACTGTAAGTGAATGTATCATATCTTGAAATGCTCATCTAATTACCTATATTAATTTTCTTGACTCTTAAAGTCAAATGTAAGCCAATACATTTACTATGCTGTAATATTATTTGCTCAAGGACTGTACATTTGATGACCTTAAGAGAGTCTTGTGCTCCTCCTATTTATACATTTTTAACAATGAAGACAACAAAACTACAGTCCGAGTTTATAAAATTAACAGTTAAAAGTTTAACATTAGTACGAGTAACTGTCCACAAAACCTTGCTTATTTTATGCTGAAACTGGCATATACAATAAAAAAGATTTTTACGTAGGAGATACATTGTATTTTATAAAATACTGAAAAACAACAATGCTAACCTAACTTTCCTTAATTATGGCTTCATTACTGAAAGCAAAATATTACAAACATATATTTGACAAACAATACACACAAGTAAACAAAGGAAATAATAAATTTTAAGAAATATAATGCATTACGCGAAATCACTTATTAGATACAATTGGAATTACGGAACTTTCAATGAATTGTCTCTTCTGAGAGTATTTCGTTAGGGTATTGAAACAGGAAAGTAAACATGGGGTTCTTTTATTTCAAGGACCAGACTCATACACAGTCTCGTGCTGAGGCTGGGGAGCCACCACTCATCATCCGGCAGCAGCTCCTTATGGTGCATAAGGCATATAAGTTCCTTGCAGCTCTGACTTCCCCTGCATACCATACTGTTGCTTGTCCACCTCTGGAACACTTTTACCCAGCTGTCCACGAGGAACAATGCTGTCTGGGATCCACATGCAGCATGTACTTGAGTCACTTGTGGAACACGTGCAACCCCAAATCCAGTGTTTTAACCTCTGCCACCTTGGTTACTGCAGAGGCCCAGAGTAATTTTAGATTTATTGGAGTACACAAGAGATTACATCTCTGCATATGTTTTTAATACATTATTTTATGACATTTTAACTGAACACCACAACTCTACAGCTGTCTTTATGGATGGTTCAAAATGGGGGGGGGGGGGGGGGGGGCTCTGTTGGTTGCTCTGTTGTTTTCCCTAATCATGTCCTCAAGGTCTGACTGCATTGAGACTTTACTGTCATTGATATGGAATTATATACAATCTTAGGTTGCTGAAGCAGATGAGATGTGCTTCCAGTGCTAAATTCCTTGTCTGTTCTTATTCTCTGAGTGTGCTCCATTCTCTATAAATCCTGTACAGATAAATTAGTCCACAATATGTGATTCTTGAAGTTTTACCAGCGTACTGAATTTTCTATGAGGTTTCGGGATTGCAGCCACATTATGTTGACTTCCTGTGACAATATTTCAGCCATCTTCAGATGTCTGTCATTGGTAATGGCTAATTCATGATGTCAACCTTATAGCAAACATTGACACAGATATGCATGCACATTGACTGCCATCACAGGAGTGTCCTCTATCAAAACATGTGCTCTCTGCAAATTCTGTTCCATCTGTGGCAAGAAGACACATCATGCACAAAGATGAAACTACATGTCCACCGTTTGCTGAAATGGCACACTCATGGCACTAAAAACAAACATCAGATGTTGCCAGGTGTGTCGTTATGAATAAAATGTTTTATATCTGAAAAAATTAAAGAGACCACAGGTCTCAAGTCCTGTCCATTCGAAAGCTGGCATCATGATTTACACTATGTGATCAAAAGTACCTGGACCTGGCTGAAAATGACTTACAAGTTCATGGCACCCTCCACTGGCAATGCTGGAATTCAATATGGTATTGGCCCACCCATAGCCTTGATGACAGCTCCCACTCTCACAGGCATACCTTAAATCAGGTGCTGGAAGGTTTCTTAGGGAATGGCAGCCCATTCTTCAGGGAGTGCTGCACAGAGGCGAGGTATCAATGTCGGTCAGTGAGGCCTGGCACAAAGTCGCCATTACAAAACATCACAAAGGAGTTCTACAGGATTCAGATCAGGACTCTGTGCAGGCCAGTCCATTACAGGGATGTTATTGTTATGTAACTGGTCTGCCATAGGCCATGTATTATGAACAGGTGATCGATCATGTTGAAAGATGCAGTCACCATCCCCGAATTGCTCTTCAATAGTGAAAAGCAACAAGGTGCTTAAAACATCAGTGTAGACCTGTGCTGTGATAGTGCCATGCAAAAAGCAAAGGGTGCAAGTCCCCTCCATGAAAACCACAACCACATCTTAACACCACCACCTCTGAATTTTACTGTTGGCACTACACATACTGGCAGATGAAGTTCACTGGGCATTAGCCATACCCACACCTTACCACATGATTGCCACATTGTGTACCATGATCCATCACTCCACACAACGTTTTTCCAGTGTTCAATTGTCCAATGTTTATGCTCCTTACACCAAGAGAGATGTTATTTGGCATTTACTGTTGTGATGTGTGGCTTATGATCAGCTGCTCGACCATGAAATCCAAGTTTTCTCATCTCCCACCTAACTGTCACAGTACTTGCAGTGGATCCTGATGCAGTTTGGAATTCTTGTGTGATGGTCTGGACAGATGTCTGCCTATTACAAATTATAACACTCTTCAACTTCGGCAGTCTCTGTCAGTCAACGGACGAGATCAGCCTGTACGCTTTTGTGCTGTACTTGTCCCTTGACGTTTCCACTTCATCATCACATCAGAAACAGTGGACCTAGGGATGTTTAGGAGTGTGGAAATATCACATACAGACATATGACATAAGTGATACACAATCACCTGAGCACATTCGAAGTCCACGAGTTCCCCAGAACAACCCATTCTGCTCTCTTACGGTGTCTAATGACTACTGACGCTGATATGGAGTACCTGGCAGTAGATGGCAGCACAATGTACCTAAAGTATACGAAAAACATTTGTTTTTGGGGGTGTCTTGATACTTTCGATCACATAGTGTATAAAATTTTGTGCAAGATGCATTTCCACAGATTCTATAATTACTGAATCCCTAAAGTATCCCACCAGGGCCAAGATTTTTGTTGCAGAATAATCCATAGAGTGTCCTGTGGAAATACAATGCTCAGGTATAGCCAACTTACAAAGTCTACAGAAGGTGAGTGTGGCACTCATGTTCAAAGCACCTTTCATGTACTGTGTGTATCATCTGACTTATGTAAGCTGTGCCACACTGGTAAGGAATTTTGTTAATTCTGGCCTTCCATAGTCTCAGATCATTCTTTACCAAACTAAGAAGAGCACTAACCCTTGCCAGAATATTCAGGACCCTCCTCCACCTACAAAGGCTGGGGAAGGATATGTGTTTCTGCAGGGTATCTTGTGGGGAATGAAAGGGCAGATGTAGCAGCCAAGGAGGCATGTCATGATCCTTAGTTATTTCAGTATGATGCTCCTTGCATGCTATCATCTAACTGTTGAGACATAGATTGTAGCGTCAATGGCAGGATGAGTGGCTGAAAGAGACAGACAATAAGCTCTGCCTTATAAAGCCCACAATGCAGCCATGGTGTACCTCTTTCCAGAAACACTGATGGGATGAGGCCCTCCTTACTTGTCTTTGCATTGGCCACAGCCCTATGATGCATTGCTTCTTGCTCCATTGAGAGGAACCTCCAATGTGTGGTGCTTGTAATGTACAGATCAGTGTATACCACATTTTATTTGCCTTTGTTTTATTTTCTGACCAGAAGGCAGTGGCAAAGTTGCCTATAGAACTGCCCTCTATTTTAAGTGATGTCCAATTTGTTTCCTAAAATCTTAGGATGATGTTCTTAATGCGTTAAAAGGGTGACTATCTCACCCATTTTTATTTTTTTATTTTTTTAAAGTGGTCAGCCAGTCATATTTCCCAGTGCTTTCTTTGAGCTCTTTTGTGATTTTACTTTTGTTTTAATCCTGTGTTTAGCACTTTTTGTGGTCTCTCCATTGTCTTAAGGCATGTGAGATAGTGATTCTGTAGGTCAACACAAGTGACTTGGGACTGAGTGAATGATTGACACACACACACACACACACACACACACACACACACACACACACAAAAACTGACACAGACACAGAATGGTTTGACACACACACACACACACACACACACACACACAGAATGGTTCCCAAAACCCAATGTTTCACAATTTTTACATATTGAAAGACTTATGATTGATTTTACTAAATTTCCCACTTTGTCTTCTCATTTTAATGTTGGCTCTTTTTGTAAATTCCACAGGCATCTTATTCCCTGGTGCTTTATCTTGGTCATCCCACCCTAGTTACAGCTCTACTACTCACATTTACACTAGCTAGTAAATAACATATCATTATGTGGCGCAGTTCTCAACAATGCAAGGGTCTCTCCAATGACCCATGCCATTGCTCAGTATCAGTTTGAGATGAGGCAATTGGTGTGCAGCCCAAATATATCTATCTCCAGTTAGCAAAATCTTAGGTAAAGTGTGATATACAGTAAGAACACGGAGCAGCAATAGCAGTCAAAGCTAAGCCAACAGCAAATTCCAGGGTTCTACCAGTCTATGGCACAGAAACACAGGGGTAAAACAGGTTGCACCTTCCTGTGGTCACATAACATAAATTCTCACAGGCCTTTGACATTGCAGTCATAAAGACTTTTTATCGAGGTTTGAGGTAGTTTGTGTTGGAGGAGCATGAACTTTATATATCTTGTAATTATAAGGAACCCAGAATACCATACATTCTACTAGGAGTATCCCTGCCAAGTGATCTCTGTATTTGCTCATCTAGACTGGCTCAACAAGTCCAGTGTGTCACTGTGGTGTCTTTGAACTGATGTTTGCCCCACACATATCATTAGAAGTAATAGATTATAGGTGAATTTCAAACATTGTCAAAAACCTAATTCGTCTTTCAAATCATAAGTGTCTTATAAACAAAATGAAATGCTATTTAAAATAATTGCTTCAGCTTACAAGCACTAATTAAATTCGTCATTGTGTCAGTGCAGTTCATATCTTCAGTTCCAGTACAGTCCGCTCACATTTTCGTGGCTTCACGTCTCCCCAGTAATGAATTGGTAGAGGTATCTGGAATTCGAGCTACTAATATGTTGATTCTTCTAGCTGGCAAATTTGGTGATTAAATGATACTGTTCTCAGTAGGCCTGAACCATAGTCATCATCATTTAATGCTGTGTTTCATTTCAGTGGTAATATAATTTGTAGCAGTGAGTATGATTTGTATATGACCTCTTATGTCATTGTGTACCCCTCATCTGAAACAACTAGCATCAACTGTACAATCTGAAAAGACTCCCAGAGCAGTGACTGACAGAAGTAGGTGTTTCAATAGAAGTCCAAGGGCTGTGTATGACCTTGGACCATTATTCACTTACGTTTTTCTGTGTGTTGTTTATGACAGAAAAACCATCAATAATTGATTTTCACTTGCTTCCAGTTGCTACCAAAATTACCTTTTAATATTATACTCTCTGGTCAAAAGTATCCAGACACCTACTAGTGGACATTAATATAGGGTGTTCCCACTTGTAGCCTTTATGATGGTCCTGTTCTGCTGGGAACACATACAGTTATGCATCTGAATGGAAATGGCTGAATGACAGCCCACTCTTCATCAGGAGCCTAAACCCGAGGAGATAGTGATGTTGGACACTGGGGTCTGGGGCAGGGGGGGAGGGATACAAAAAAACCTCAAGGACATTGAGCTACCTTTACTTTTACCATAATAAAAAATAATTGAGTCACATGCAAAGTTTAAGAAAGTTTTCTTTAAACTGATTATACACATGCACAAGACAATGCCATCTTATGATATTAAAAAGGTACAATTGTGGTTCTCTTCCTTTAAGGATGAATTCTATGTGCCCATTCTTGCTGACAAATTGATTAGTTACATTGTCAATAGGATAGTCAATGTCAGGGTGAGTGTTCAACAGAGCTAAGCCATTAAGTTGATCCTTCTCCATTGTCGACCTCAGCCATGTCAATACAGTCGAGCTGACTGATGAAATGAGTGAACAAATAGCATATGCTTCCACAGGGGAGGGGGGGGGGGCACAGGGCAGGACAGTCCATTTCAGAAATATTATTATGCACAAGCCATTGCCTCACAGGTGCTACTTTATAACAGTGTGCATTGTTATGCTGATACAAACAGTCATCATGTCCAGACTGTTCCTCTGCTGTATGCAGTACACAATGCTGTAAAATGTTCTCATATCCTTCCGCATTTAGCATTTTCTTAGGTACAGTAAGGGGTCTGTGCCTCAGCCATGAAAACACGTCCCCTGTGCTTCACTGTTGGCTACACATGATGGCAGGTAATGTACTACGGGAATTAGCCAAATCCAAACCCGGCGATAGGACTGCCACAGGGTATAATGTGATTCATCCTCCAAATTATTCATTTTCAGTCATCCTCAATCAAGTGGCATCACTCTTTATACTACCCCAAGCATTGCGTAGCACTGATTACAGAAATGTGTGGCTTTCAAGGAGATCATCAGCCATTGTACTCCATTCTTCTTAACTCCCTGCGAGTAATGTAACAGTGAGAGAATGAGCCAAGGTAATGATATCTTACCTCAAGGTCACTGGACCCCTCCCCCTGACATTTGGTGAGGTCACCACATCATAGAGTTCTAGATGACCTTGACTTAGATAAGACTCCTCTTCCCTCCCATCTGACATGTGGTGGGGGTCACCCAACATCAGTGAGAGAACAAGATGACCTTGACCTTTACAAGACCCCTCCCCCTGCCTCACCCAACATGTGGCAACCCCCTGGGCCAATAGCAATCGAGTTCCCTCTCCCCACTCTTAATCTAAATCCGTTTATCATTTATGCTCTGTACACAGTGTTGAAAGGAACATGTTCATATGGGATCAAGGTGTAAGTATTTTTTATAAATAATAATAATAATAATAATAAATTAATATCAGCCTTATTACTAACAATAATTTTTTCTCAACCCCTCACCTACACCTCATCAGTGTAGGTCTAAAGACTGTATTGAGAGGAACATCATCAGCAGAGCTATACTACTTAGAAAATGGCAGTAAATATTATTGTAATTACTGATGTAGGATACTTTTGCATTACAATGTATGACTGAAATACTGTAATAAACACTCACACCTCCGATTGCTGTATGTTACAATTTTATTGGCTTTTCCCTAAATGCCTTCACTCTAAAATACATATAAAACAATTTTCGTATGCAGCAAAATGCGTATCCTGCACTATTAATGGGAGACATCATGATAGTGCTTTTTGGTGCAAGAGACTAGTCACAGAAATATTACCAACTGCCGAGGTAACCCCATAGTCACAGAACAAGGCCCGTCACATGAGCTACACCTATTTGCCCAATCCCAGCTCCCATCACACTCAGACCGTGACAGAAGACAGCAGATTTTGACTTGTGGTGAGGTCCCACATATCGGGAAATGTGTGTGGAAAAGGTGGGAAATCTCCTAGGTCAATAAGAATCAAGCTCACTTGCCTACCTTCTGCTCTCTTTTGTTGTAGAGACTCATCAATATTGTTCCAGACTCTGGGGAGAGAGGAAGAAACAGAGTTATCCAACTTAGAAGAATGTGGCAAATAATAAATCCTGATGTTCAGCACTACATCTGGAAAAATTAACTACAATAAAACACCTATGAGTGAGCCATTTCCAGAAGCTTATTATCATGGAAGTGACATCATGATCACATCTATATCCTCATGCCTACTCTGCAATTCACAATTAAATGCCTGGCAGAGATGAACCGTATCTCTATCTTTCCACTCTTGAACAACTGAACAATGCAGGAAAGAAACAAGACGCTTAAATGTTTCCATGTGAGCCCTGATTTCTATTATTTTATTTAGATGATCATTGCTTCCCATGTAGGTGAGTGTAAAGTTATAAGCAGTAAGCATTTTTACATGCATTTGCTGGGTTATATTTAGGGAACGTATGTTGAGATAGCAATCCGTCTTCAGGCCACAAGTGGCCCATCGGGACCATCTGACAGCCGTATCATCCTCAGCTGAGGATGCGGATAGGAGGGGTGTGTGGTCAGCACATTGCCCTCCCGGTCATTATGATGGTTTTCTTTGACCGGAGCCACTACTATTCGGTCGAGTAGCTCGTATGTTGAGGTAGGCTGCACAATAATTCTACCATGTGTGTGAAAAAGGTGGGAAATCTCCTAGGTCACACCAGTGACATTATATGTCACATATAAATCATTGGTATTCCATAAGAATGAAATATATGTAACAATAAGCAGACAGAAAGATATGCAAAAGTTTACTGCATTCTTCATGTTTTCTCACATGCTATTCAGACTTTGATATTGCATTTAGGGAGGAATGAGCATATATCCCTTCCATCTGTTGCTGTAACCTCAAAATAATTTCCTTAAACCAGGAAGACTAAATTTGGTGTACAGCTTGATGACAACAGTTTTTAATGATGAAAACATAGATTGAGGTAGATTTATAGTTCTCCAGAGCAACGAACAAAGAAACCAATAATTTTAATTTTACTATGCTTAGTATAATACCTGCATGAATCAGATCTGAACTAGGGCAGAGTATCTTGAAACACATCCGACATGGACATGGCATGAAGTCTTTCCCCTGTGTGATCAGCACATGTTCTTTATGAACTTAAACTGCATTTGAAATACAATGGTGTTCTGCGATGACCCCATTGTCTATTGCACTGAGAAATAAGGTACCATCTTAGAGTGTGAAGCAGAGAATAAGTTAACACTCATCTGGCTGCATCTGCAAGGGAAGAACGGTTATTGGTAAACAACTGTAAATCCTTGTTGTTGTAATCCTTGTGTATGGTGTCATCCCGCCCCTATATCTAGTGCCTACATTGAAATTCTACAGATTCTGCCACAAATTCCAATTACTCCATATGTATAATGCCTTTTCTAAGTATATCTGTAAATAAGTGTAGGCAAACAGTTGAATTGGTATGTAGCAAAATCACATATCATGTAATACCTTCTTATAACGCACAGTAGAGTGTACATATTACATCTGGAGTGCTACCCCCACATCATATAGCACTTGTTACTGATTGATACAGATGCAGATGTTTTACCAGTGGTACTCTGTGAGGAATAAAATGACACTTTTTTAACCATGTGGAAGACTGTCCATGTCAACAAAGAGTGCTATTGTCTACCAATTGTACATTTTAGCACTAAAGTCATGATTCCTTAATGTTGACCATCTTTTCTTTTTTCCCTCAAAGCAAGTGTTAAGATCATGATATAATCAAATTAAGAGTTGAACTGTCCAGTGACTTATCAGCTGATTTGTAACTACCAGACATCCTTATAGCCCTTATGGACACAATTCATCTCTCCACAGGTCGGTAGTGATATAACAGGAAAGCAACTACAGCTATCAGCTTCAAGTATTGTTATTCACTCACACTTCATATTTTTCGTATTTCTTAGATATTTTCCACATTCTACATGTAAATGTACAAAAATATTTGTGCTCTTACTGTTTACACAGCCAGGTTTCTTTTGCACCTGACAGTAATTTGGGCCCCACCCCGATCAAGAAACCAGAGAGAATCAACAAAGTGTCTGCAAGATCACATGTTCCTCAATCCAGGATATATGCATGCATTTAAAGGATGAAAATAAGTAGCTTTATCTTATTGCAAACACACGCACCCCAGCTGTGCTACTTTCTGTGTTGGATTCTTGCAACCGCCCCCCCCTTCCCCGCCCCCCCCCCCCCATCCCACCCCTCCTCAATAGTGATTTTGGGCTAGGGTTCATAAGTGGATCCACCTGCATTTAGTGCAAGATATCATATGGAGGTGGATCCACTACAATCAGAATAGGTTTTGGAAACAGATCCACCAGCTTTAGGTCAGCATATTCCTTGGGGTGGATACACCAGTATTAGGTCAAGGGTAACCTCCAGAGATGGTTCAACGAGCATTATGTTGGTATATTTATTGGTGTGGATCCAGTAGCATTAGGTCTGGGGTAATATCCAGGGCTGAATTAAACCACGTTACATCTGGAGGAGGATCCACTAGTGTTAGGTCTGATGAGGAAGTGTTTGGGGCCCCAATGAAAATCCAATACATGCACACAGATAAAATAGCACATTTGTGCTGCATATTTTCACAATAGAATAAAGCCAGTTCCTCAAACATTTATAAGTATTTCCATCTGTTACATTCATGCATTCATCCTGGAACAAGGAACATGTGATTTTGCAGACACTTTGTAGATTCTCTCTGGCTTGGTGGGGAGGGGGTCAGAATCACTGTTAGATGCTAAGTTATCCTAGTAGGGTAGGCAATAAGAGCATAAATATTTTTGTACGTTTAGAGTGTGGAACACGTGTAAAAAGAACTTGGAAATATATTCTTGAGGAGTGAATGATACAAGGTGTTTCAAAAATGACCGGTATATTTGAAACGGCAATAAAAACTAAACGAGCAGCGATAGAAATACACCGTTTGTTGCAATATGCTTGGGACAACAGTACATTTTCAGGCGGACAAACTTTCGAAATTACAGTAGTTACAATTTTCAACAACAGATGGCGCTGCAAGTGATGTGAAAGATATAGAAGACAACGCAGTCTGCGGGTGCGCCATTCTGTACGTCATCTTTCTGCTGTAAGCGTGTGCTGTTCACAACGTGCAAGTGTGCTGTAGACAACATGGTTTATTCCTTAGAACAGAGGATTTTTCTGGTGTTGGAACTCCACCGCCTAGAACACAGTGTTGTTGCAACAAGACGAAGTTTTCAACGGAGGTTTAATGTAACCAAAGGACCGAAAAGCGATACAATAAAGGATCTGTTTGAAAAATTTCAACGGACTGGAAACGTGACGGATGAACGTGCTGGGAAGGTAGGGCGACCGCGTACGGCAACCACAGAGGGCAACGCGCAGCTAGTGCAGCAGGTGATCCAACAGCGGCCTCGGGTTTCCGTTCGCCGTGTTGCAGTTGCGGTCCAAATGACGCCAACGTCCACGTATCGTCTCATGCGCCAGAGTTTACACCTCTATCCACACAAAATTCAAACGCGGCAACCCCTCAGCGCCGCTACCATTGCTGCACGAGAGACATTCGCTAACGATATAGTGCACAGGATTGTTGACGGCGATATGCATGTGGGCAGCATCTGGTTTACTGGCGAAGCTTATTTTTACCTGGACGGCTTTGTCAATAAACAGAACTGGCGCATATGGGGAACCGAAAAGCCCCATGTTGCAGTCCCATCGTTCCTGCATCCTCAAAAAGTACTGGTCTGGTCTGTGGCGGTACAAACTGCCTTAAACGACACTGCGAACACCTCGTGGTTTATGCAAGATGGTGCCCGGCCACATCGCACGGCCGACGTCTGTAATATCCTGAATGAATATTTCGATGATCGTGTGATTGCTTTGGGCTATCCGAAACATACAGGAGGCGGCGTGGATTGGCCTTCCTATTCGCCAGACATGAACCCCTGTGACTTCTTTCTGTGGGGACACTTGAAAGACCAGGTGTACCTCCAGAATCCAGAAACAATTGAACAGCTGAAGCAGTACATCTCATCTGCATGTGAAACCATTCCGCCAGACACGTTGTCAAAGGTTTTGGGTAATTTCATTCAGAGACTACGCCATATTATTGCTACGCATGGTGGATATGTGGAAAATATCATACTATAGAGTTTCCCAGACCGCAGCGCCATCTGTTGTTGAAAATTGTAACTACTGTAATTTCGAAAGTTTGTCTGCCTGAAAATGTACTGTTGTCCCAAGCGTATTGCAACAAACGGTGTATTTCTATCGCTGCTCGTTTAGTTTTTATTGCCGTTTCAAATATACCGGTCATTTTTGAAACACCCTGTATTTAATGTAACTGTATTGTGGAGAGATGAATCATTCCTTTCAGGTCTACACAGATCTGTGGCAATTGTAGCTCAGCCGGAAGTTGCTAAAGGTGTCAACTGTTTAATATGCATGATTACATCGTTCCTTCAGGAGAGAGAGAGAGAGAGAGAGAGAGAGAGAGAGAGAGAGAGATGGCCAATATTAAGGAATCATGATTTTAGTGCTGAAACTTTAAATTGACAGACAATGACTCTTTGCCAATGTGGACGGCCTTCTGCAGGCTTGAAAAAGACGCCATTTTATTCTTTGCAGACTACTATCACGGCCGTATTGGAGGCGACGCCTCCCCCCCCCCCCCCCCCCACACACGCACACTTTTTTCCGAGAGGTGCACTGTCCCTTATTATTTTACGTGAGGAGTATTTTGTTATTACAGGAATGCTCTTTCATTGTCTCTCTGATTTAAATTATCGTCAGTTCTGGGTTATAACTCACAGAACAAATTAGCTGCGAAGTCAACTGAGCGTTGCTAAATGGCCCAGTCAAACAACACAATTAAAAAGAACAACGGACATCAGGCGCGTGGGATTGGGCGTCCGCACAAAGCCACAGCGCTGCCTGTGCAGACGTCAAACCGACCGCTCTGCACAACAATGAGAAGTTCCGTGCAGTGTCGGTACATCAAAGAAAATGCGCGCTCTGTTCAGAAGACATTTCTCGTTTTCCATTATCATTGACACACACGCGCGCGCGCACACACTCAAGAGCAGGGCTTCCCAACGTGTGGTCCGTGAACCTCTTAGGGGTCCACTGGCTCTTTCTAGGGGGTCTGCGGCCACGTTTCACCAAATCGTGTAAAATAATGAGTAAAATTATTGAATAAAAATGTGAAAATCAAATTCATCACTTTTTTCGTGTGAAAAATATGTGTACTTTTTTTACTTCGCAAGCAGCCTTTGCGGTTCCTAAGTGAGAACGCATACACAGTTTAGTGCCGGAGAATGCGGCTTCTCTGATCGACTGTATCGCAACAATACGTGGGTCGTTTGTGAGCCGGCTCAAGGCGCTAGATGCGCTGAAACGTTTTACGCGTGAGCGGAGCGAGCTTTGTCGACCAATCACAGCGCTCACTGACACCTATGCGGCCCAGGCATCATTAAATGTTAAACTTGCTTTGTCAGTGCACTACCTATTTCATGACTCGACTTTTGACCTTCAAGTTGTTTTCATTCATCTCTAAACCAATGGCTATTGATACTTCAGGGGGGGAGGGGAAGAGGGGGTCATTGCGAACATGGCACTTGCATTAAGAAGCTTTCAGTTACCATGGCTTTCGCTCTGAAATTTAAAGTTACTGTGCTTTTGACTGACTAGGGGTCCGCCATGGATTTTCGACTGAAGAAGGGGTCCGCCACCTGAAAAGGTTGGGAAGCCCTGCTCTAGAGCATTGCTGTGCACGTACAAAGTCTCAGCTCCATTTTTGGCAATTCTGGGCCGCTCTGCGCCGACCTGAGCGGCCGATATCGACTCGCCTTTAGATGCTCACTTCTTTGGCACACTGATGTATTCTTTAACCTCCAGCCTCCTCGGGGGGCGGCGTTTACACCACCTTTTGAACACGTAAGTGTTAACACGCTTGATTCGATTCTCAGGTTATCTATCAGCTCACCTTGTGGCGCGTGACTTGACACTGATTGATTTGACTCTAAAGCCCAATGTAATAATTTATGGACATTCTACACTGAAGCGCCAAATAAACTGGTGTACGCATGCGTATTCAAATACAGAGATATGTAAACAGGAAGAATACGGTGCTGCGGCCAACCCCCACTAAGACAACAAGTGTTTGGGGCATTTGAATCGGTGAGTGCAGAAACCACTTCAGTCACAAAAATGCGAAAAATCGTTTTCGATGAAAAGACGCTTAGAAAGGCAAGACGTGCGTTGAGTGCAAGAACCAAGTTAGTCTGCTGAGTAGGTCCGTCGACATAGGGTGTCTCTTTCGAACGCTGAGCGCAGAAATAACATGAGACAGTGACGGACGTGGTTTCTGCTGCCCCCGCTAGATCTCATGACCAGTCTTGCCCCTTTACCGAGCAGTCACCATGTGTTTACCAGCCTGAACAGCTGCTCTTATCTAAGTCTTTGTGTTGTTGATTGTTTTCAGTGTGTTCCAAGTTTGAGCTTAACGTTTCCTGTTCTAAGTTCAATATGTCTGTACCACAAGCAGTGAAAGTTATCATGAAACAGCTGCTAAGAAGAGGAGGAGAACTGAAGAAAAACATCGAAGAAACGCCATCAGAACCTCTAAAGTTCGTGGGGTTGGACACATATACTGGAAAGGGCGTCTCATCCCATCTAGAGCAACAGGTGCTGCTCGTAACTGTAAATTACAATGCTCTACTAAGTTTAGTGATGATGAAAAATCTGAATTTGTTGCTGACTTGAATCAGTTGAAATCAAAAGACGAGCAAGATATTTTCTTATAACAATTGATTGAAAAACACGTTATTAAGCACCGTAGGCTTCATTCTGAACAGCCTAGAGAAACAGCAGCCAGTTTCGCATATTTCTTACTATACAGAGGAGAAAAGAAAAGGGTGCCATATGTAAGTAAGCGTTTATTTCATTTTACGGCATTACGGTACAGAGGGCAGGGTTCGATAAACGAGGTAAAAATCTCAAGAAGAACATGATTTCTGCCAAAGTTTGTTCTAAAATACATGAGCACATTTCATCATTCCCCACCAAGATTACCCACTATAGCACCAAAGATATCAGTTTTCTTCATGCCCGCCTTGTTGTTAAAAAAGTGCATTCCTTGTTTAAAGAAAAGTGCCCTCATTTGGATGTAAAATATGAGTTTTATCTTACATATTTTCATGACAACTTCTCATTACGATTTGGATGTCTGCAGGTAGATACCTGCATAAAATGTGAAGAACTTGATGTAAAAATCAAGAGCGCTTCTATTGGTGATGCAGCTAAAAGGGCTGCTCTGGCTGGACTTACTATCCACAAAAGATTAGCCAAGAAATTTTACAATAAACTTCAAAGCTTCACCAAGTTATGTGCGAAATGTGGAGACACAGTGGCACTTTCATTTGATTTTATGCAAAACTCCCCCTTCCAGCGATCCCAGTTGAGGATATATTTCACTTGAGGCAACTTTGGGTGAACTGTTTTGGGATAAAAAAACCTAAAAACTATGAAATCTGAAATATTCCTGTACCACGAAGGAGTAGCCCACAAAGGAGCTAATGAGATATACAGCATGCTATTAAAATACATTGACACTAATATTCCATCAAATGTTACAAATTTGTATTTTTTTCCGATGGCACCTGTGAACAGAATCGGAATCACACCATGATAAGATTCTGCCTTGCTCTTGCAGATACAGGACGTTTTGAACAAATTTTTCATTACTTTCTGGTTTGAGGACAATCGTATGTTCCAAACAATTGAGGTTTTGGCACTATTAAGGGGATGATACATAAAAATGATCGGATATGTACACCTGATGAATATTAAGAGCTGTGTGCTCAGTCCAGTAACAACTTTCACATTGCCAAGCAACTCACCACTGACATAAAAGATTTTGATGGTTGGTGGAAGGAATATTACACAAAAAACCCATTAGTCGAGAATGTTGGAGGAGTGTGCCAAAAGAAGCAAAATTCAAGTTTGCTCCCACTCGACAGTTGCACTACAACTCTAAAGAAAAAGGGGTAATTGCAGCATACACTTCCACTGATGGATTATAAAAGCACAGCTATCAGCTGCTGAAACCTGCTTCCCGGAACGTAGATATTTATTTTCCTTCAGGTCTGCAACCTACCCATCAGGGAAAGTTCCAATCAACATCAAGAAAATGGAAGACATCAAGAAGATGATAATTCATATTTCTGAAAACTTCAAAGTTTTTATGATGAACTATTTACCTGGCCAACCACTGCATATGTCATTGGTACAATGGTCGAGAATGATCTATTTTAAGAGTGTTTTCTGATAACTTTGCGATACTGTAGCTTCATTTTTGATATAATATGAAAAATATAAACTTTAAATTAATGATTACCTTTTTCCAAGTTTTCAGCTGTCTGTAAAAGCCAGTTGAGTGCAGAAACAGCGTAAGTCCAGATCAAACTTTAAATTTTCCAAAGCCTAATTTATGTCGAAATTAGGAATTTTTTGCATGACAGCAACATAAATGCATGTTATGTCAGAGGGAAAAAGTTAAAATATTCGACAATTTGGAGGAGTTATGAGGTTTTTTATCTCCCCTGAAAAATTTGCGATTTATGACTGAAGTGGTTTCTGCACTCATTGATTCATTTTCTACATCGATTAATGCTGCTGCAATAGCAAGTTATCAAGAACGCGGTGTTATAGTCAGTGCATGAGCGATGGGACACAGAATCTCTGAGGTAGTGATGAAGTAAGGATTTTCCCGTTTGACCATTTCACGAGTGTACCGTGAATATCAGGAATCCAATGTCGCTTCGGCCAGAAAAAGATCCTGCAAGAACGGGAACAATGACGACTGAAGAGAATCATTCAACGTGACGTAAGTGTAACCCTTCCACAAATTGCTGCAGATTTCAGTGCTGAGGCATCAACATATGTCAGCGTGCAAACCATTCAACGAAACATCATCAGTATGGGTTTTCAGAGCCGAAGGACCACTCATGTAACCTTTATGACTGCACGACACAAAGCTTTACGCCTCGCCTGTGCCCGTCAACACTGACATTGGACTTCTGATGACTGGAAACATGTTGCCTGGTTGGACGATCCTCGTTTCAAATCGTACTGAGCGGATGGACGTGTATGGATATGGAGACAACATCATGAATCTATGGACCCTGCATGTCAGTAGGGGACTGTTCAAGGTCGTGGAGGCTATGTAATAGTGTGGGGTTTATGCAGTTGGAATGATGTGGGACCCTTGATATGTCTCGATAAAACTCTGACAGGTGACACGTACGTAAGCATCCTGTCTGATCACCTGCATCCATTCATGTTCATTGTGCATTCCGACGGACTTGGGCAATTCCAGCAGGACAATGCGACATCCCACACGTCCAGAAGTGCTACAGAGTGGCTCCAGGAACATTCTTCTGAGTTTAAACACTTCCGCTGGCCACCAAACTCCCCAGACATGAACATTATTGAGAATGCCTGGAATACCTTGCAACGTGCTGTTCAGAAAAGATCTCCACCCCCTTGTACTTCCACGGATTTATGGACAGCCCTGCAGGATTCGTGGTGTCAGTTCCCTCCAGCACCACTTCAGACATCAGTCGAGTCCATGCCACGTCGTGTTGTGGCATTTCTGCGAGTTCGCGGGAGCCGTACACGATATTAGGCAGGTGTACCAGTTACTCTGGCTCTTCACTGTAAAACGAAAACCAATTCGTGGTGGTGTAAATGCCACCGCGTGAGTGCTAACGTTGCTTCAAATTGCGCGAACACTGAAGGTTAATCTACATCAACATCTACAGCCATACTCCGCAAGCCACCTGACGGTGTGTGGCGGAGGGTACTTTGAGTACCTGTATCGGTTCTCCCTTCTATTCCAGTCTCGTATTGTTCGTGGAAAGAAAGATTGTCGGTATGCCTCTGTGTGGGCTCTAATCTCTCCGATTTTATCCTCATGGTCTCTTCGTGAGATATACGTAGGAGGGAGCAATATACTGCTTGACTCCTCGGTGAAGGTATGTTCTCGAAACTTCAACAAAAGCCCGAACCGATTTACTGAGCGTCTCTCTTGCAGAGTCTTCCACTGGAGTTTATCTATCATCTCCGTAACGCTTTCGCGATTAGTAAAAGATCCTGTAACGAAGCGTGCTGCTCTCCGTTGGATCTTCTCTATCTCTCTATCAACCCTATCTGGTACGGGTCCCACACCAGTGAGCAGTATTCAAGCAGTGGACAAACAAGTGTACTGTAACCTACTTCCTTTGTTTTCGGATTGCATTTCCTTAGGATTCATCCAATGAAACTCAGTCTGGCATATGCTTGACCGACTATTAATTTTATATGGTCACCCCATTTTAAATCACTCCTAACGCCTACTCCCAGATAATTTATGGAATAACTGCTTCCAGTTGCTAACCTGCTATATTGTAGATAAATGATAAAGGATCTTTCTTTCTATGTATTCGCAGCACATTACACTTGTCTACATTGAGATTCAATTGCCATCCCCTACACCATGCGTCAATTCGTTGCAGATCCTCATGCATTTCAGTACAATTTTCCATTGTTACAACCTCTCGATATACTACAGCATCATCCGTAAAAAGCCTCAATGAACTTCCGATGTTATCCACAAGGTCATTTATTTATATTGTGAATAGCAAAGGTCCTACAACAC
The DNA here is from genome assembly GCF_021461385.2 of Schistocerca piceifrons. Classification (NCBI taxonomy): domain Eukaryota; kingdom Metazoa; phylum Arthropoda; class Insecta; order Orthoptera; family Acrididae; genus Schistocerca; species Schistocerca piceifrons. Next base: position 421,952,492 of record NC_060141.1, read on the forward strand.
TCCCCTGCGGCACCCTTGAAATCACTCTGACTTCGGAAGACTTCTCTCCATTGAGAATGACATGCTACGTTCTGTTATCTAGGAACTCTTCAATCCAATCACACAATTGGTCTGATAGTCCATATGCTTTTACGTTGTTCATTAAACGACTGTGGGGAACTGTATCAAACGCCTTGCGGAAGTCAAGAAACACTTCATATACCTGGGAATCCGTGTCTATGGCCCTCTGAGTCTCGTGGACGAATAGCGCGAGCTGGGTTTCGGACGACCGTCTTTTTCAAAACCCATGCTGATTCCTACAGAGTAGATTTCTAGTCTTCAGAAGAGTCATTATACTCGAACATAATATGTGTTCCAAAATTCTACAACTGATCGACGTTAGAGATATAGGTCTATAGTTCTGCACATCTGTTCGACGTCCCTTCTTGAAAACGGGGATGACCTGTGCCCTTTTCCAATCTTTTGGAACGCTACGTTCTTCTAGAGACCTACGGTACAACGCTGCAAGAAGAGGGGCAAGTTCCTTCGCGTCTTCTGTGTAAAATCGAACTGGTATCCCATCAGAAGGGATCGGTTGGTAGGACATGTTCTGAGGCATCAAGGGATCACCAATTTAGTATTGGGAGGGTGGAGGGTAAAAATCGTAGAGGGAGACCAAGGGATGAGTACACTAAACAGATTGGGAGATGAAGAAGCTTGCACACGATAGAGTAGCATGGAGAGCTGCTTCAAACCAGTCTCAGGACTGAAGACCCCAACAACAACAACATCCCATCAGGTCCAGCGGCCTTTCCTCTTTTGAGCGATTTTAGTTGTTTTTCTATCCCTCTGTCATCTATTTCGATATCTACCATTTTGTCATCTGTGCGACAATCTAGAAAAGGAACTACAGTGCAGTCTTCCTCTGTAAAACATCTTTGGAAAAAGACATTTAGTATTTCGGCCTTTAGTCTGTCATCCTGTTTCAGTACCATTTTGGTCACAGAGTGTCTGGACATTTTGTTTTGATCCACCTATCACTTTGACATAAGACCAAAATTTCTTAGGATTTTCTGCCAAGTCAGTACATAGAACTTTACTTTCGAATTCATTAAACGCCTCTCGCATAGCTCTCCTCACACTACATTTCGCTTAGTGTAATTTTTGTTTGTCTGCAATGCTTTGGCTATGTTTATGTTTGCTGTGAAGTTCCCTTTGCTTTCGTAGCAGTTTTCTAACTCGATTGTTGTACCATGGTGACTTTTTTCCATCTCTTACGATCTTGCTTGGCACGTACTCATCTAATGCTTATTGTACGATGGTTCTGAACTTTGTCCACTGATCCTCAACACTATCTGTACTTGAGACAAAACTTTTGTGTTGAGCCGTCAAGTTCTCTGTAATCTGCTTTTTGTCACTTTTGCTAAATAGAAAAATCTTCCTACCTTTTTTAATATTTCTATTTACGGCTGAAATCATCGATGCAGAAACCGATTTATGATCGCTGATTCCCTGTTCTGCATTAACTGTTTCAAATAGTTCTGGTCTGTTTGTCATCAGAAGGTCTAATATGTTATTGCCACGAGTCGGTTCTGTTTAACCGCTCAAGGTAGTTTTCAGATAAAGCACTTAAAAAAATTTCACTAGGTTCTTTGTCTCTGCCACCCGTTATAAACGTTTGAGTCTCCCAGTCTATATCTGGTAAATTAAAATCTCCTCGAAATATTTTCCAAATTTTCCTTCAGTTGTCCTGCCACAACAGCTGCTGAGCCAGGGGGCCTATAGAGACATCCAATTACCGTGTTTGAGCCTGCTTTAACCATGACCTTCACCCAAATTATTTCATATTTCGGATCTCCGTCAATTTCCTTCGATACTACTGCACTTTTTATCGCTATAAACACGCCTCCTCCATCACTGTCCAGCCTGTCTTTGCGTTATACATTCCAATCTGAGTGTAGAGTTTCATTACTGCTTACATCTGGTTTCAGTCAACTTTCCGTCCCTAGTACTATGTGGGCATTGTGACCATTTATTAATGAGAGCAGTTCTGGGACCTTTCTATAGACGCTCCTGCAGTTTACTGTTTCCACATTAATATTGTTATTCCCTGTTGCGTTTTGCCTACTACTACCTTGTCGCGTCTCAGGCAGCGTCCTGTTGGGCCTAGGGAAGGAACTCTTTAACCTAAAAAACCCACATGTGCACTCCACACGTACTCCGCTACCCTTGTAGCCGCCTTCCTGCGTGTAGTGCACGCCTGACCTATTCAGGGGGATCTTACATTTCTCCACCCGATAGCGGAGGTCGAGAAATTTGTACCCCAGATCTCCGCAGAATCGTCTGAGCCTGTGATTTAAGCCTTCCACTCGGTTCCAAACCAGAGGACCGCAATCGGTTCTGGGAACGATACTACAAATAGCTCAGATTCCACCCCGCGAGCGAGGCTTTCCGCCTTCACCAACTCCGCCAACCGCCTGTATGAACTGAGGATGACCTCTGAACCCAGACGGCAGGAGTCATTTGTGCCGACATGAGCAACAATTTGCAGTCGGGAGCACCCAGTGCTCTCTATCGACACCGGCAGGGCCCCCTCCACATCTCGGATGAGAACCCCGGCAAGCAGACAGAGTGAACACTGGCCTTCTTCCTCGACCTTTCCGCTATTTCCCTAAGGGGCTCCATCACCCGCCCAACATTGGAGCTCCCAGTCACAATAGACCCCTCCCCCCGTGTGCCTGCCCGGACCTTGCTGAAGGAGCGGCCACATGTCCACTCACAGGCAGAGCGGGCGATGCCACACGGCCAGCCTCCACATTAACCCTCGCCTCGTGTGATGCGAATGCCGCTGAACCCGCCACTCCCCTTGGGGAGAGGGTGGCCCAACCGCGCCCGGTACCCGCGAAGATGTCGCAACAGCAGGGACCGTGCGTGAAGCATGTAACATCTGGTGTGTACCATGCGACGCACCAGACTCCCCACTGGCCACTGCTGCTACACTCTGAGGCAGCAGCCTGAAGACGGCTGACCGTGGCCATCAGCACGTTCAGCTATTCGCGAACAGTGGCCAGCTCCTCCTGCGTCCGTACACAGCAGTCATACATCCTATCCATCCTAAGAAATCAACAATTCACTGTAGAGAGTTAATCAACTTTCAGCTAGACTACTAATTCACTAAAGGCGGCTGACAGCTGACTAAACTGTGGTTACTAGACACTTCTTGTTGGAAACAATGAAAATAAGGACTACCTGTCTCTGGACTGTATTCAAAACAAACACGAAATCTATGGAACACTACTACTAGTACTCGAAAATTAAAGCTTCCTAAAAGCAAAAACACACGGAAAAAGAAGTGACAAGGAAGAAAAACACAGTTAATACGGAAATTTATATAGCTTGCTGCCCAGTAGATGTGAAGCAGACAGCAGTTACGACGACACTGGCACTACTCGTACTACAGCTGACTAAAGCGACTCTCTCTGACTGTATTCAAAACAAACACGAAATCTATGGAACACTATTACTAGTACTCGAAAATTAAAGCTTCCTAAAGGCAAAAACACACGGAAAAAGAAGTGACGAGTAAGAAAACAGAGTTAATACTTAAATTTACGTAGCTTGCTGCACAGCAGATGTGAAGCAGACGGCAGTTACGACGACAAATGCAGCAAAGCCTGACTCATATCTGAAACCTAGTCTGCAAGATAAGTTATAAGTAAAATAAAAACATTTCCTGCTTCCTTTTGCTGATATTACAAACTTTAGTCACCCAACCACAATATCGAATGTCGACTCTTGACTTTACCTATTTATTATTTCGAATCATTGTCGTGCCTTTCGTTTGTGCGTTTACAGTCCGATCGTTAATAGCATTAATCGTTAGCCACTGCACGGCCGGCACGGGAATAGTTGTTCAGTTTCTTCTCAGTGAAGTTGTAAACGTTGTAGTGAACAGCTGTGTTGACTTCTTCAGTTCTACCTATTACTTTGCCATTTCAAAGCCTGGCATATTACATTTTAAAGTGAAAAGTGTATAAGCTGTGCTAGTACTTGAAAGGTGTAATTTTTCAATATAGCCCGTCCACTTAATATACCAATAATAGCACCGGAACAGGTATAGTTGAAGATAAGAGACAACCATGTGAAGTAATTCCTTCTTATTTTGATTCCCAAAACGTATTTTGTATCCTATTTGTTGGAACAACAGTACCTGGAGAGAATTTAAAACGAAATATGAGTGGTTAGTGTGTAGGGAAGGCACGCTGGGTTGTTCATTGCGTAAATAAGAGCAGAATATTGGAATGAGTAAATCACAGTAAGTGTGCGTCTCCAAAGAATGGAGTAGTATTTTGGTATGTCCAGTTTGTGGAAGTAAACGAGCTCAGTTAACATCATTGAGAAAAAAAGTTCATAAAAATAGGAATTTAAAAAAAAGCCCGTTTAACCTAATGCAGACGACGATAAGAAAGATAGGCCAATGTTCTAGAAAACATTTTAGTTGAACAACGGAAAGACAGCTTTGAAAATACAAGGCAAGTGTTTCGCACAGCATATTTTGTAGCAAAAAATAACAAACCATATTTAGACCTTCACAAGCTTGTGGATTTGCAAATTCAAAATAGTCTCCACAAGGGCAAAACACTGCGTGGTAATCTCAGTTGTGCCAACATCATAGACTGCGTTTGTATGCTATGAGGAAAAAGCTCTGTTCATCAATAATATCGAAGAATTCCCGGCTTTCTGTACTCATTAATGAATCTACATCTGTTGCTTCACAATCAGTTTTAATAGTGTTCTTAGTGCCTGAAATCAGTGACGGTTGTGTAAATATCTTCTTCGTGGTTATTACCGAAGTTAAAAGAACAGATGCAGAAACATTAGAAGCAGAACATCTAAAATGTCTCTCGAACCATGGTTTTTCATCGCGTTATCTGAATGACAGTTTTACTGGAGCATGCAGTGATTGTGCTTGTGTAATGCTGAGTAGGAATTCAGATGTTTTAGGACGACTTAATAGCAACTACAACAAACTATTCAAATGGCATTGTTTGCGCCACCGAATTGAATTGGGGGTTGCTGATGCAGTTGGGGAAATTCCTGGTGTGAACCATATTATCGTTTTTTTAACAAGTTGTGTGCAATGTATCATCTGTCTCGAAAGAATGAGCATGCACTTTCAGCTATTGCACAAGAGTTAGGTGCAGAACTTAAGAAGATATCTTAAGTATTCTCAATGTGTTGGTTGGCCTCAAGCTTTAGAGCTGTGCAAACAGTATAGAAGTCCTACCAGGCCCTGAATGCTCATTGCAATACATTTCGAATGACTAGAAAATCAGTTGTAAGGGAAGAGTTCAAGGGACTGCAGAGATCACTATCAAGCCCTCAGTTCGTGAGCAGCATTGCACCGTTTTCTGATATTCTTGAAGAGATTGGTATCCTCTCACAGAACCTCCAAAAGATTTCATGTTCCTTCATCATACAGGGAAATTGTGAGGTGAGTAAGAGCCATTGAACAACTGAAGGAAATGCCAGGTGCTTGCATGAAGGAAGCAGAGAATGCTATTTGTGAAGGGTGTTGCAAAGACGTTTCACTGGTTCCCGGAAGAGAATCAAACAGAATGACTACCTAAATTAATAGGAAACAGTTCTGGAAGAGTCTTAGGGGCAATTTGAGGCAAAGGCTAATTTCGAATGACGGTGAAGAATTCAAACCCTCCATGAAAGAGATCGATATCTTTGACAGTAAAAAATGGCAGTATGACATTGTGACCCCATGGCTAGAAGGGGAAGAAAACCTAAGAAAAATGGGTGACCGTTTTCTTCTTTCTTATCCAAATGTAAGTAAAGGTTTCAGAGATTATGTAGACAACAATGGAGACGATACTCCTGAAAATCTGAAACCAGTTTTTGTTTCTGCTGATACATTCCCTGTGAATACATCGAGCTGTGAAAGGGGCTTCAGCACAATGAACGTAGTTGTGACAACACTGCAGAGTACGCTTTCTGTTTTTCATCTCTCATACTTAATGTTTATTTCAATTGTGGAGCCACCGCTACATCTCTGGAACCCCGAGGATTACATCAAAGTATGGATTAAAACCCACAGGTCTGCCAAAGACAGCCAATGCAGGAAGGCTAAGCTACACGTGCAGTAGTCTGAGTGGTACTCCAACGTATGGAAACTTCTTTAGGTGAGTCCACCCACAATTTTTTGTAGGAATACAGCATTGCTACGATTGGTAAAACATCTGGCTCTGTTTCATCTGGTAACAAGTGCTAAGCATGGAAAAATATACGCTGTTATATAACAATTATAGTTGCTTGCCTACACCGATTTGCAGATTTACTTAGAAAAGGCATTATACAGAAGGGGTAATTGGAACTTGTGGTAGAAGCTGTAGAATTTTGATGCAAGCACTAGACGTAGGAGTGAGATGGCACCACATGTGTGCTTCAATAATGGAAAGACAGAAAATTCTAGAGACATGGCATAAAGACGAAAGCGCCATATTCCCTTAAACTTAGGCAATACTGAGACATCACATGGAATTTATTGAAAAATAGCTAAGGAAGTACTGGAAATATAAAAAAATAGATATGTCTGTCTATCTCATATACAGGGTGGTCCATTTATAGTGACCGGGCCAAATATCTCATGAAATAAGCATCAAACGAAAAGCTACAAAGAACGAAATTCGTCTAGCTTGAAGGGGGAAACCAGATGGCGCTATGGTTGGCCCTCTAGACGGCGCTGCCATAGGTCAAACGGATATCAATTGCTTTTTTTAAAAAAAAATAGGAACCCCCATTTTTCTTACATATTCGTGTAGTACGTAAATAAATATGAATGTTTTAGTTGGACCATTTTTTTCGCTTTGTGATAGATGGCGCTGTAATAGTCACAAACATATGGCTCACAATTTTAGACGAACAGTTGGTAACAGGTAGGTTTTTTTAAATTAAAATACAGAACGTAGGTACGTTTGAACATTTTATTTCGGTTGTCCAATGTGATACATGTACTTCTGTGAACGAATGTATAGCAGAGTTGATCGATGTTAAAATTGATTACTGCAACTTTTATGTCATCTCATTGTCTCTGTAGAGCTGTACCATGGGAACAAAAGAGGATGTTTGGTGGCCGGTATCCTCTTTCTATAACACAAGCTGTACGCATATATTAACTGGGTTCTTTATTCATAAGAACAGAAAGTTACTTATCTCAAGATCGTCGTTGTTGTACAAGCTCTCTGTAATAATCTACATTAGCTTCACTGCTGGAGAAGTACAAGTCTGCTATGTACACTATTAGGGTTGTTGAGTGCTGTCTGTCTCTGAGTTAGTGGCGGAGCTAACTGCTACTGCGATTCCCATTGGGCTGCGACTGATGACACTGGAACTTAATCGGTGCGACAGACTCACCCTCCAGTCCGTGGCGACGATCAAAATACTGGCGGCTGAGAGGGTGTTGGCGACACGTTTCCTGCGAGTCTGTTGTCGGCCTCTATCTACAGTCTTGCAACCTCTTTGTTGTATGGTGCGCTGGCGCCAGTTTACACAAGTACACCAACAGCTTCACATAGACAGCAATTGGCATATGGATTTGGATATAACGCAAGATTTTGGTAATGATTTTTAACCAGATGGGGATGTGTGGCTATCTAACTTCAACTTCTATGTGTAAGAGGAACGCTTCCATGGCAGTCGTAATGTTGTTGTAAACAACGATAAGATGTGACATACTCCTTAGCTAATGATCGTGGGATTACCATACTATAATCTATAATTACTAACTACGGATTGGACTATGTGTATGGCCTTGTGAAAGACTGTCTACATGTATTAAATGCCAACAAACAGTATTTTTATATTTAAAGCTATGCGTTGTGTACTCTGCACCAGTCATTTCCCTCCTCCATGTGATGGTGTAAAGGAAAATATCTACAAATATTAAAAATACCAAAAATATAGAAAATGCTGTTGATAACGACACTGAAGTCGCTTTCCTCATAGGTCACTACTCGCTTGTGAAGAGAGATAGATCGTATCCAGATGGGCTGTAAAGATGTGTGGGAGTTATAGCTCAGCTGGTACGGTGCTTGATAGGTCAGCTCTTACTGAGAAAAACTGGTCAGCATTAAGGAATCATTATTAGTGCTAAAACTTTCAGTTGACAGACAGTACCACTGTTTGTCAATGTGGATGTTTTTCTGCATGGTTAAAAAGGCACCATTTTATTCCTTGTAGAATACTACTGGTAAAACATGCCAGTAACAAGTGTTATGTGCTGTGAGGATAGCACTCGACGAAGCTAATAGCGACTCAATGCTATATCGAGATGTACTGCTTGGAAAAATATTTGATTCTGTCACCACACAAACAATCTTTGAGATACCAGCTATTTGTCTACATTGATTTATACATACCTTAGAGTGATGTTGAATTGAATTGAATTTTATTTGATCCTGTAAGATTACATTGTGTACAGTAAATGTACGTGTAATACAGGACATGTCAAAGTATTAACATTCATTATCACTTATTTTTCTACACCTTTAGCTTACATTTTTACATAATTGATGATGAATAACAATGTATACAAATTTAATGGCATAAATATTCTGCAACACTGTAAAACTCTTTTTCAATGAGATAGTCTTTAAGCGTTTTTGGAAAGTCATTGTCAAGTACACTATCTTGCAGCTTTTAAGGCAGACTTCTTAGTAGTCTGATACCAGAGTACTGGGGTCCTTTTTCTAGCATTGCCAGTCGGTGGGGTGTGCTCCGTACTTCATTCTTCCTTCTTGTATTGTGGGTGTGTGCACTAGCATTTGTAATCCAGTCCTCACTACCTTTTGTGATGTACATTATTGTTTTGTATATATACAACGATGAAAAAGTTAAGATATCTAACTTCTTGAAACAGTTTCTGCACGTTTCAGAGGTCTCTCTTCTTAAAATGGTCCTAATGGCTTTTTTTTTTTTTTTTTTTTTTGTTATGTGAACACTCGTTTTGTCTCTTGTTTGTTTGAGTTTCCCCACACAGTCACTCCATACTGTAAGCATGGTTCGAAAAGTCCATGATACACTGTACACAGAAGATTCTTGTCTGAATACTGTGACATTATGACTTCCCTTAGACTCCCCAGCAGCCCTGGGAATTGAAGACACCTGGAGGTTTGTGGAAGCAGCGCGTGGTCTGCAGGGCCTGTGATCGCTGAATATCTACACTCCTGGAAATTGAAATAAGAACACCGTGAATTCATTGTCCAAGGAAGGGGAAACTTTATTGACACATTCCTGGGGTCAGATACATCACATTATCAGACTGACAGAACCACAGGCACATAGACACAGGCAACAGAGCATGCACAATGTCGGCACTAGTACAGTGTATATCCACCTTTCGCAGCAATGCAGGCTGCTATTCTCCCATGGAGACGATCGTAGAGATGCTGGATGTAGTCCTGTGGAACGGCTTGCCATGCCATTTCCACCTGGCGCCTCAGTTGGACCAGCGTTCGTGCTGGACGTGCAGACCGCGTGAGACGACGCTTCATCCAGTCCCAAACATGCTCAATGGGGGACAGATCCGGAGATCTTGATGGCCAGGGTAGTTGACTTACACCTTCTAGAGCACGTTGGGTGGCACGGGATACATGCGGACGTGCATTGTCCTGTTGGAACAGCAAGTTCCCTTGCCGGTCTAGGAATGGTAGAACGATGGGTTCGATGACGGTTTGGATGTACCGTGCACTATTCAGTGTCCCCTCGACGATCACCAGTGGTGTACGGCCAGTGTAGGAGATCGCTCCCCACACCATGATGCCGGGTGTTGGCCCTGTGTGCCTCGGTCGTATGCAGTCCTGATTGTGGCGCTCACCTGCACGGCGCCAAACACGCATACGACCATCATTGGCACCAAGGCAGAAGCGACTCTCATCGCTGAAGACGACACGTCTCCATTCGTCCCTCCATTCACGCCTGTCGCGACACCACTGGAGGCGGGCTGCACGATGTTGGGGCGTGAGCGGAAGACGGCCTAACGGTGTGCAGGACCGTAGCCCAGCTTCATGGAGACGGTTGCGAATGGTCCTCGCCGATACCCCAGGAGCAACAGTGTCCCTAATTTGCTGGGAAGTGGCGGTGCGGTCCCCTACGGCACTGCGTAGGATCATACGGTCTTGGCGTGCATCCGTGCGTCGCTGCGGTCCGGTCCCAGGTCGACGGGCACGTGCAGCTTCCGCCGACCACTGGCGACAACATCGATGTACTGTGGAGACCTCACGCCCCACGTGTTGAGCAATTCGGCGGTACGTCCACCCGGCCTCCCGCATGCCCACTATACGCCCTCGCTCAAAGGCCGTCAACTGCACATACGGTTCACGTCCACGCTGTCGCGGCATGCTACCAGTGTTAAAGACTGCGATGGAGCTCCGTATGCCACGGCAAACTGGCTGACACTGACGGCGGCGGTGCACAAATGCTGCGCAGCTAGCGCCATTCGTCGGCCAACACCGCGGTTCCTGGTGTGTCCGCTGTGCCGTGCGTGTGATCATTGCTTGTACAGCCCTCTCGCAGTGTCCGGAGCAAGTATGGTGGTTCTGACACACCGGTGTCAATGTGTTCTTTTTTCCATTTCCAGGAGTGTATCTTAGGCTCCCCAACAGCGATGTCAGACATTAATAATCCAGGGACAAGACTTGGCAGATATTTGTTGCATTGCAAAAATTGTTTAACTCAGGATAGGGGCGTATTGTTAAATTATCGTATACTGTGCTACTTGTTTAACGAATGTTATCGGTTTATTTTGTTAAAATAACATACTGTGGTAGTAGCTAAACATTTAAAGTCATGGATATTTGGAGGAAATCAGTAAATTTATTGTAAATAGCATTGGGAGGTGAATTCGTTTACAGAAAATATCATGTTTACTTTATAGTAATTCAAATACGTACTGTAGTGTAAAGTGTATTACCACCTAGTGTATGGTGATATTTACCGCCAGTAATTCCATTTCCTCTTGTAAATGGAGGGAGGGAAATACGATTGTGGTGGAACAGCATCGATAAAGAGCAGAATAGGCGAAAATCTGAGGGCGCGAGATCAGGTGAAAATGGTGCTTGTGGAATGACTTCCGAGTGACGACGACGACGATAATGATGATGTTTGGTTTGTGGGGCGCTCCACTGCGCGGTTATCAGCGCCTGCACAAATTCCCAACATTTGCTCAGTCTAATCTCGCCACTTTCATGAATGATGATGAAATGATGAGGACAACACAAACTCAGTCATCTCGAGGCAGGTGAAAATCTTAGACCCTACCGGGAATCGAACCCTGGACCCCGAGCGTGGACAGCGAGAACGGACCGCGAGACCACGAGCTGTGGACATGACTTCCCAACACACCCGTATAGTGCGTTTTGTTATTCAAGCAGAATGCGAGCGGGCATTGTCAAGGAGTAGCATCGTTTCACGCAGCCTTCCTGGTCGTTGTTCTCGAACCGCGTCTGTAAAACGTCCCAAGTGTTAACAATAAACAACAGCAGTGATGGTTACACCTCAGGGAAGCAATTCATAGCACACCACATCGCCGCTATTCCACCAGATGTATAACAGTGTCTTCTCTGGATGCACGCAGGACTTTGTATGGGGAGTTGCTGTTTCGTTTGGCATCAGTCATTCCTTTCTTTTCCTTGTGTTAGCATAAAGACACCACTTCTCGCCACCAGTAACGATACAGGGTGGGAATGGTCGGTGTTGTTCACGAGCCAATTGACGGCGAGCAAGCAGAGATGCACATATGGCCACCTGCCGATTTTTGTGATTTTGGCTTAGAGCATGCAGTACCCAAACATCCGATTTTTGAAGCTTCCCCATTGCAAGCAGATGTCGCACGATGTTGTAATAATCACAATTCCCAGTTCTCGAGAACGATCTTCATCAAACCCCAAAGGTCTTCCTGAAAGTGGCGTCACTAATGTCAAAACGATTCTCCTTGAAATGAGAAAACCATTTCTTGCCGTTCTCCGTCCCATCGCATAGTCCCCATACATGGCGCAAATCTTTCTGGCTATCCCGCTGCTGTCACCCCTCTACTGAACACAGACAGCAGAATATGTCGGAAATGTTCCGAGTTCTTCACTTGGCACTCCATTTTCTAGCGCCCACAGCTCCATTCACTATCTTCAAATGACAGAATGACAATATGTGAACTCAAATAGTAACAGTGAACTACAAATAAAAAATGACTCTATAAATAAACCCATAGCTACCAAAATACCAACATGCAAAACAAAAACGCCACTAACTTATGCACCAATGTAATACTTTGCGATAGATCGCGGCTGGTGGATAGTTGGGCTACAAGCCAGGGTAAACGGGCGCTTATAACATTGCTTTGCACAGTCTCAACAATCACAGCAGCAAGATTAAAAAACAAACCCCTTCAACATCTCCAGACCGGATCATACTCAACAAAAGCATTACAGACGTAATTAGTTCACAGCCTTCTTTCCATGCTAGCATAAGGCACAATTATTATGGCTATTGAACATCTTATTTCGAGAAAGTCCTCAATACCTAAGGCTTTCTAAGTAATACTCTATATCGCACTTACACACCTAAAGAATTTATATGAGGAACTGCGTTAAGTATGTTATACTAGTCCGCACACTAGGCCACTTTATGCTTAAAAGTTGGTTCTGTGATTGTGAGTTCAATTCCTGTTATGACTCCTAAATTGTAGATCACAACTATTTCTGCATCTATATTTACATGTATATTCCGTAACGTCTGGTAACTAGCTAATAAGAACCACGACCATGTAATGGGCCGGGTATCAAATAGCCTGCTCTAGTCCTTGTATTGAAGAATAGAAAAAACCGTCATTATTGTAACTTAGAAGTTAGCTAGACGGTCCTAATTCTAAAAAGCAAACCAGGAGTCTTATGGGACACAACTGCATTCCCTTTATTTTATAAATATCGTGAAGCACCCAGAAGAAGTCGTCGGGTGTCAATGTAATTTCATTCATGTTCACAATATTGAAGATATGTAAATGATTAGTGTTGCTGCTCTGATAGGGTATCTGAGGGGTGTGAACAGCCATCAGATGTTAATTGATCACTGTGAAGGACATAGAGGTGCCACATGCTCGTGTGAGACTGCATTATAAGCACCAGACAGAGTTTGAAAGAGCTTTCCCTGTGGGTCACCATTTGACCAGCTGATCGAATCGAGCAGTACCCAGATTTGGGGCTTATTCTGATGTGATACACTACTGGCCATTACAATTGCTACACGAAGAAGAAATGCAGATGATACACGGGTATTCATTGGACGAATATATTATACTAGAACTGACATGTGATTACATTTTCACGCAATTTGGGTGCATAGATCCTGAGAAATCAGTACCCAGCATAACCACCTCTGACCGTAATAACGGCCTTGATACACCTGGGCATTGAGTCAAACAGAGCTTGGATGGCGTGTACAGGTACAGCTGCCCATGCAGCTTCAACACCATACCACAGTTCATCAAGAGTAGGGACTGGCGTATTGTGGCCAGTTGCTCGGCCACCATTGACCAGACGTTTTCAATTGGTGAGTGATCTGGAGAATGTGCTGGCCTGGGCAGCAGTCGAACGTTTTCTGTATCCAGAAAGGCCCGTACATGACCTGCAACATGCGGTCGTGCATTATCCTGCTGAAATGTAGGGTTTCGCAAGGATCGAATGAAGGGCAGAGCCACGGGTCGGAACAGATCTGAAATGTAACGTCCACTGTTCAAAGTGCCGTCAATGCGAACAAGAGGTGACCGAGACGTGTAACCAATGGCACCCCAGTCCATCACACCGGGTGATACGCCAGTATGGCGATGACGAATACACGCTTCCAATGTGCGTTCACCGCGATGTCGCCAAACACGGATGCGACCATCATGATGCTGTAAACAGAACCTGGATTCATCCGAAAAAAATGACGTTTTGCCATTCGTGCACCCAGGTTCGTCGTTGAGTACACCATCGCAGGCGCTCTTGTCTGTGATGCAGCGTCAAGGGTAACTGCAGCCACGGACTCCGAGCCGATAGTCCATACTGCTGCAAACGTCGTCGAACTGTTCGTGCAGATGGTTGTCTTGCAAACGTCCCCATCTGTTGACTCAGGAATCGAGACGTGGTTGCACGATCCGTTACAGCCATACGGATAAGATGCCTGTCATCTCGACTGCTAGTGACACGAGGCCGTTGGGATCCAACACGGTGTTCCGTATTACCCTCCTGAACCCACCGATTCCATATTCTGCTAACAGTCATTGGATCTGGACCAACGCGAGCAGCAATGTCGCGATACGATAAACCGCAATCGCGGTAGGCTACGATCCGACCTTTATCAAAGTCGGAAGCGTGATGGTACGCAGTTATCCTCCTTACACGATGCATCACAACAACGTTTCACTAGGCAACGCCGGTCAACTGCTGTTCGTGTATGAGAAATCGGTTGGAAACTTTCCTCATGTCAGCACGTTGTAGGTGTCGCCACCGGTGCCAACTTTGTGTGAATGCTCTGAAAAGCTAATCACTTGCATATCACAGCGTCTTCTTCCTGTCGGTTAAATTTCGCCACTGTAGCACGTCATCTTTGTGGTGTAACAATTTCAATGGCCAGTAGTGAAGTTGTCCGATGCTGGACTGCATGGGAATGTGAGAGCAGGCACACTCGTCATCAAGGTTCCTGTCGACCACGTCTGACCACCACAAAGGAGGATCACCTGCACATGGTAGGCCTTTCACATCTGCACCGGCCATCTAAGAACAAGTAATTGACTTTCTGCAACGTTTCGTGCCATCCCGAGCCTTAGGTCAGAGACTAGCAGCAGCCAGGAATAGGGAATAACCGTCCCACGCATAGGGTGCCGTTAACACCACAACAGAAACAGCAGTGTTTGGACTGGTACTGTGACCAGGAAGCATAGACCGCTGACGAGTGGGGTCACATTGTGTCTAGTGATGAATCGTGGTTCTGTTCTATTCTGGATGACTATCCTCGGTGAGTATGACGGTGACCTGGGGAAAGGTCCTTTCCATTTAATGTTTTGGAGAGGAACAGCGGCGTTCCACCTGGCGTCATGCTGTGCGGAGCCATTGGGGATGACTTCAGGTCACGACTGGTAGTGATGGAGGGAAATCTTGCTGACAGTCCAAAGGAACGTCGCATATGTCCTGCGTCCTCACATCTTACCGCTCGTGCAACAATATCATAGCGCCACTTTTCAACTGGAGATGCTCGTCCACTGGCGGCATGTGTTTCTATAAACTGTTTGCGAGATGTAGAGATTCCCCGACGCCTTCCTGGTAGAACATGTGTAGGTCCAGCTCGGACGTCAACTCCAGCCCAATGCAAGTATCCAAGATATCAAGGACCAGTTACAACATTTGTGGGCCGTCTTGCCTCGCGAAATGATACGATGGCCTTACGACACCCTTCCCAGCCAAATCAGTACATGCTTCCAGGCCAGAGCGGGGGCTGTAACGACATATTTATGAGTGGTCCCATACTGCCAAGCTTTTTGCAAATTTGACTCGATTTCATAAACACAGAAATAACATTATATATACTCTCAGCCCGTGGAGCTTTATTTCGTTTCATCCTTCCTTTCCGTGTGCATCCCTTTTTTGTCTGGAAACGTTTTTCAATGGAAGGGCGACCAATACAAAATTAAAATTATCATGAGCAAATCATTTCAATAGGAAGATCACAGCAGTGAGGTACGTCGTCCTGCTTACAAATTCCTATCCGGCTTCACTTTGAATTATTGGGTGAAAGCATATATGTACGATATTTTTATGTTCGTTATACGTAATTTCTGACGTTTCGACAATTTACTGTCATTTCCCTTTCTCATCCTTGGTGACTTTAGTTGTACGGACATTAGGCCGTTGTCTAAAAGTGCGTTTGGATGGGCCATATTTTGCGGCAACATTTGCAGTCGCGTTGTGTCTACACTGCTGCATTGTGGCTGCAATGGACGGCAATTTTACGATGTGGTTGGGCAATATAGCTGATGCAGGAAGCCGTTGCAGGTAGTTGGCTACGTATCGCCTCCGACGATGGAGAATATTTCGTACTGCAGGGCAATATCTATCTCTAGCGAAAGCAATATCGTTTCGCTTTCTTTCGAATGTTTGCGTTCGTACATATAAGTTACATGTGTTGTACTTACTTGTTGTGTACAGCAATGGAGCAGTGGACAAACGACAGAACCATGAATTCTATAAACCCAATTCGCCTACGATCAGAGCTACGGGACCTCGAAATTAATGTAACTTAAACAAAGATCCCAATCTGGAAAAAGAAAGTTGGCAAGCTGTTGCCGATGAACTCGGAATCGCGCTTCAATGAAGCGTACAAAAAATTCTAGTCTTCGAATCTGTGCCAAAAGCGAATCAAAAAATTTGCGTGGGAAGAGTGGAAGCACACGTGACTCTACAGCCATATGGTTTGCATTTGATGTCTTGAGTTTCATATTATCTCAAGATGTATCTGAAGGAGGAACCGATATTGTAAACAGTGTTGTGTGCTAGCGAACAAAAATGAAATTAAAATTGTATTCTAATTTCAAACTTCCCTTAATGAAACTTTCAGTCCTTCTACCAAAGGGTTGCATACTTCTGGTACCATGTGGCTTATTGATGAATAGTGAGCTTTAAACAGGTTTGTTACTCTTCTGTACGAACTGCCTGTTGCTAACAACCGAAGGGTGACCGCCAATTGAATTATAACTGCTGTACTCTCCGTCATATTTGTATCGCTTTTAGCAATTTTTTGACAAACTGTTTGTATGAGCGATTCGAAATCGTTTTTAGATATTACGGTAAAATTCTGGAACAGATATGAATCCAGCATCAGTTCAATAGTTAAATTTTCTAAAGCATTACGCTTACTTAAAGGAGAACAATCCACAAAGCTCTGTCGCCTGTACTTTCTAATTTGATTCTTTGTGTGATGTAAAAAATAAAAAGTAGAGCCACACTCATTTCCACTAGCTCGCGTTCGTCCATTTTGTGGCAATAGTGCGGCCCCTTATAACATTTTCTGACTCGAAAATTGACTGCTGCAAACATTACTGGGTAATGTACGTACGTTAAGGCATGTCTCTGAGTTTGAGTTCGAAAATGAACTATGTCTTTATAGCTTCTGAGAGAGTGTCAAGCATTAGGAGACGGATCGTTAGTTACAGAAACATGCCTTACATCGTGCTCTGATGCTCATATAACTAAAATCATCAAGGTTGTGAAAGCCATTGCCTGATTTTCGTTTCTGTTTCTAATAGTACAGCAAATATATTTTCCCACTTGTCCTTCGCACAGCTGGAAGCGTTTCACAGTTCGTGCAAGACTAGAGCTTTTGCGAACGAGGAAGATTAACAGAAGTACGACCAGCTGGTGGTGATGACTCATGGCTGAGGCGGTGCTGAGCAGCAGTAGTTCCGGAGCTCATTAAAAATGGCAGTAGCTGAAGGGGAGACGTGCGATCGTTACCGCCGGCGCTATTTTAATGTGCGGCGTGCATGACGGATGGCTTCCTCCCGTCTGCACCGTCAAGACGCCCGCAACAGACGTGACCTGCCCCAACACGCAACCCTCTCTCCTCATACCTCCCTCTGCCTACACCTCCTCTCCTCTTTTATGTCATAGGTGTCAGTCCACTACTGAAAGTTGCACATTAGATTGATTCGCACTGAGAACATGCGAATTTTGATACAGCTGGTGTTTTCATAAGACGCTGACGGCAGTGTAAAGTGTTACACCATGAAACACCAATCCAAGATTTATCAAATATTGTGGAGATGTTCATCACATAACGGGTATTAAATGATTGTACTTTCATTCCATTGAGAACAGTATCATCAAAACAAGTACAAATATACTTTTGAATTCGTTGTCGCGTGGAAACAAACAGCCTCCAAATGCAATCTACATCTACATCTACGTGATTACTCTGCTATTCACAATAAAGAGCCTGGCAGGGGGTTCAATGAACCACCTTCATACTGTCTCTCTACCGTTCCACTCTCGAACGGCACGCGGGAGAAACGAGCACTTAAATTTTTCTGTGCGAGCCCTCATTTCTCTTATTTTATCGTGATGATCATTTCTCCCTATGTAGGTGGGTGCCAACAGAATGTTTTCACAATCGGAGGAGAAAAATGGTGATTGAAATTTCATGAGAAGATCCCGTCGCAACGAGAAACGCCTTTGTTTTAATGATTGCCACTCCAATTCACGTATCATGTCTGTGACACTATCTCCCCTATTTCGCGATAATACAAAACGAGCGGCCCTTCTTTGTACTTTTTCGATGTCATCCGTCAGTTCCACCTGATGCGGATCCCACACTGCACAGCACACTCCAGAATAGGGCGGACAAGCGTAGCGTAAGCAGTGTCTTTGGTAGACTTGTTGAACCTTCTAAGTGTTCTACCAATGAATCGCAGTCTTTGGTTTGCTCTACCCACAATATTATCTATATGATCGTTCCAATTTAGGTTATTTGTAATTGTAATCCCTAAGTATTTAGTTGAATTTACAGCCATCTTGAGGAATTTCTTGCCGTGCTTCAAACACATTCCGGATGGAGACTGGTATGAAACTATACTCTTCCCATCGCACCCCAGATTTCCTCTATGGATAACAAATAAGGGACCTGCAGGCCACTCAACGATCTGGCTATACTTCAAAGCTTTTTTGGTGTGAACTGCAGTGTTGGGTCTTGCATCACGCAGCTGGAATATAGCATTTGGTATCCTGGTCATGAAGTGTAATGCAAAATGGTTGACCATTCTTTCCAAATACTAGAGACCGTTCAGTCTCCTTTCAAAAATTATCAAATTAGTTCTGTTACATCCTGTAGCTCCCCATACCCCGATTCCACTAGTTGGAGAGGTATGGGTCTCGAGAATCGCTGCCTCCTGTGATTTTTCACCAGCTCGCCTACGGACAAGTCGGCACCGATCTGATCTCCACATCCCGAACCGAGATTCACCGTATCATGTTTCAGCCATCTACGGCTATTTACTATGCAGTTCTCTGTTGCAAGCGACACTATGCCAGCGGTGGTGACACTATGCCTATAACATCTGCCAAGTTTTCAGTTGTTGTCAACCGTCTATTCGACAGCACGAATCGAAAAAACGTATGATTTCGTAGTCTGATCATTGTGGAAGGGTTCGTGCCTATACCTCTGGCCCTGAGTCTATCTCGTCACCCCTCGTTCGGTGGCACTGCAGTCAGCTGTCTGTGTGATTCTGTTGATGTAACGATAGACACACCCAAGAGCCATCATGCACTCACGAAATTCATCTGTAGGAACGGCATCTTTCTACATTGAAAATATGCTCGCATAAGGATGAACTTCTAATCGTCATATCCGACAGGCATGAAAACACTGCAGTATTAACTTGTCGCGGTTGGGACTCACAGTCACGAAAAATTTTTTAAAAGACGTCATATAATAATTCCAATCCCGAAGAAGGCAGGTGTTGACAGATGTGAAAATTACCGAACTATCAGTTTAATAAGTAACGGATGCAAAATACTAACGCCTATTCTCTACAGACGAATGGAAAAACTGGTAGAAGCTGACCTCGGGGAAGATCAGTTTGGATTCCGTAGAAATATTGGAACACGTGAGGCAATACTGACCCTACGACTAATCTTAGAAGCTAGATTAAGGAAAGGCAAACCTACGTTTCTAGGATTTGTAGACTTAGAGAAAGTTTTTGACAATGTTGACTAGAATACTCTTTTTCAAATTCTGAAGGTGGCAGGGGTAAAATACAGGGAGTGAAAGGCTATTTACAATTTGTACAGAAATCAGATGGCAGTTATAAGAGTCGAAGGGCATGAAAGGGAAGTGGTGGTTGAGAAGGGAGTGAGACAGGGTTGTAGCCTCTCAACGATGTTATTCAATCTGTATACTGAGCAAGCAGTAAAGAAAACAAAAGAAAATTCGGAGTAGGTATTAAAATCCATGGAGAAGAAATAAAACTTTGAGGTTCGCCGATGACATTGTAATTCTGTCAGAGACAGCAAAGGACTTGGAAGAGCAGTTGAACGGAATGGACAGTGTCTTGAAAGGAGGATATAAGATGAAAATCAACAAAAGCAAAACGAGGATAATGGAATGTAGTCGAATTAAGTCGGGTGATGCTGAGGGAATTAGATTAGGAAATGAGACACTTAAAGTAGTAAAGGAGTTTTGCTATTTAGGGAGCAAAATAACTGATGATGGTCGAAGTAGAGAGGATATAAAATGTAGACTGGCAATGGCAAGGAAAGCGTTTCTGAAGAAGAGAAATTTGTTAACATCGAGTATAGATTTAAGCGTCAGGAAGTCGTTTCTGAAAGTATTTGTATGAAGTGTAGCCATGTACGGAAGTGGAACATGGACGATAAATAGTTTGGACAAGAAGAGAATAGAAGCTTTCGAAATGTGGTGCTACAGAAGAATGCTGAAGATTAGATGAGTAGATCACGTAACTAATGAGGAGGTATTGAATAGAATTGGAGAGAAGAGAAATTTGTAGCACAACTTGAATAGAAGAAGGGATCGGTTGGTAGGACATGTTCTGAGGCATCAAGGGATCACCAATTTAGTATTGGAGGGCAGCGTGGAGGATAAAAATCGTAGAGGGAGACCAAGGGATGAGTACACTAAACAGATTCAGAAGGATGTAGGTTGCAGTAGGTACTGGGAGATGAAGAAGCTTGCACAGGATAGAGTACCATGGAGAGCTGCATCAAACCAGTCTCTGGACTGAAGACCACAACAACAACAACAACAACAACGTCATATTCAGCGTTGACTGTAGAGATTATTTATTTCAGACTTGTAGTTTCTGCCTCAAGGCCATCATCAAGTAGTGCTGCAAAATATTTTGTTTCAACAGCTGTCTAACTTTAAAATCCTCCGACATCTATACATGTCATCGTCAGAACTGAGCGTTTTCACTATAAGAATACAGCAGCATTGAACGAGCGCGAAGCTCCGTACACCGTGAAATGATGTGAACTTCATGAATTATCGCCATTGTTAACACCCTTAACACAAATCGCAATAAAACAATGTTATTACACACTGTTTACATGTGAACAAAACAGCTGCATGAATATCAGAAGCTTATATGGAAAACCAGTACTAGGCATAAAAGGGAAAGCTGAAAGGTGGAAGGAGTATATAGGGGGTCTATACAAGGAAGATGAACTTGAAAGCAATATAATAGAATAGGAAGAAGATGTAGACGAAGATGATGTGGGAGATATGACACTGTAAGAAGAATTTGGCAGACCATTGAAAGACCTAAGTCGAAACTGAAGCCTCTGGCTCAGACGACACTCTGTCAGAACTACTGATGGCCTTCGAAAAGCTAGCCACGACAAAACTATTCCATCTGGTGTGCAAGATTTACGCAACAAGCGAAATATCCTCAGATTTCAGGAAGAATGTAATAATTCCATTTACCAAGAAAGCAGGTGAATGGGATGGGCAGCGTCTTGAAGGCTGAATATAAGATGAACATTAAAAAAAAAAAAAAAAAAAGCAAAACAAAGATGATGGAATGTCGTCGAATCAGATCAGGTCGCTCTCAGGGAATTAGGTTAGGAAACGAGACACTTAAATAGGACATCAGTTTTTCTATTTCGCCTGTAAAATAACTGATGATGGCTTAAGTAGAGAGGATATGAAATGTAGACTCCCAAAGGCAAGAAGGGCGTTTCTGAAGAAGAGAAATTTCTTAATATCGAATGTAGATTTAAGTGTTTGGTAGTCTTTTCCGAAGGCATTTGTCTGGAATGTAGCCATGAGTAGTAGGACAAAGCGGTTTCTTGGCCAATTTTGATACCAAGTTGATATCAAATTAATTAATCGATCAATTAATTACACCACCCCACAATGATGTCATGAGTTTCAAGAAGGTTGCCTGGGGAAATATGCCGTGAAATTCGCTCAGTTTGTGTCAAGCTGCTGTCTGGGAGGTCCACACATTACCCTCCCCACCC
The DNA here is from genome assembly GCF_021461385.2 of Schistocerca piceifrons. Lineage (NCBI taxonomy): Eukaryota > Metazoa > Arthropoda > Insecta > Orthoptera > Acrididae > Schistocerca > Schistocerca piceifrons. The sequence continues at coordinate 421,974,538 of NC_060141.1, forward strand.
CAATCCCACCCCTGGAAATTGAAATTTTGGCGGGAAATTAAAAAAAAGGTGGGAAATTAAAATTTATTGCCTCTTGCCTCTCCCCTAACCCTTCTCCCTCATCCAAAAACTGGCAAGAGAAGGATTCAGTCTGTGCTGGGCTGCCAACCAGGGCAGATGTAAGTCCTGCCAGTCTAGCCAATAGTCCCATATGGGAAGGATGGGTAATAATGATAGGGCAGCAAGCTACCACTGAAATACAGGGGAGTAGCCTACTAAAGAACTACTAGTGAATAGCTGCTGCTGCTGGGAGGAACATAAGGATAGGCAATAATAGTATTAGAACAGCAACTCACTGTCCTACTGTGACTCTGATAGCCTCCTCTTACATACAGCATTCGTGTAGCAACATAATTTGGGGGTCAAAGACACATCCTAGCTGACAGAAACATGGGGAATATATCATATGATATTTTTATCAATGTAATACTCATTATCTAACCTGAACATGGTGCCTCAAGACGAAGTCTAGTCCAACGCCATCTACCAAGTGAACCTGAAGAGCTGCTCAGCTGAGAAACTGCTGGTCACTGGAGACCTGGCTAATCCACAACTTCCAATTGCTGTCTGACCCCCACGTGTCTTCCGCTGCTGACTGCAGCGCAATGCGACTCAAGCACCAGTGGTTGGGACATATGTATGCAGTAGTTCTGTCCCTGACATAGACTCCTCAGTTTAAAAAATCCGAGATAGGGATATTGTTTGCTTAATACACCTCGAATTTCCCAAGTGAAATGTACAGGGTGTTTCAAAAATGACCGGTATATTTGAAACGGTAATAAAAACTAAACGAGCAGCGATAGAAATACACCGTTTGTTGCAATATGCTTGGGACAACAGTACATTTTCAGGCAGACAAACTTTCGAAATTACAGAAGTTACAATTGTCAACAACAGATGGCACTGCGGTCTGGGAAACTCTATAGTACGATATTTTCCACATATCCACCATGCGTAGCAATAATATGGCGTAGTCTCTGAATGAAATTACCCGAAACCTTTGACAACGTGTCTGGCGGAATGGCTTCACATGCAGATGAGATGTACTGCTTCAGCTGTTCAATTGTTTCTGGATTCTGGCGGTACACCTGGTCTTTCAAGTGTCCCCACAGAAAGAAGTCACAGGGGTTCATGTCTAGCGAATAGGGAGGCCAATCCACGCCGCCTCCTGTCTGTTTCGGATAGCCCAAAGCAATCACACGATCATCGAAATATTCATTCAGGAAATTAAAGACGTCGGCCATGCGATGTGGCCGGGCATCATCTTGCATAAATCACGAGGTGATCGCAGTGTCGTCTAAGGCAGTTTGTACCGCCACAAATTCACGAAGAATGTCCAGATAGCGTGATGCAGTAATCGTTTCGGATCTGAAAAATGGGCCAATGATTCCTTTGGAAGAAATGGCGGCCCAGACCAGTACTTTTTGAGGATGCAGGGACGATGGGACTGCAACATGGGGCTTTTCGGTTCCCCATATGCGCCAGTTCTGTTTATTGACGAAGCCGTCCAGGTAAAAATAAGCTTCGTCAGTAAACCAAATGCTGCCCACATGCATATCGCCGTCATCAATCCTGTGCACTATATCATTAGCGAATGTCTCTCGTGCAGCAATGGTAGCGGCACTGAGGGGTTGCCGCGTTTGAATTTTGTATGGATAGAGGTGTAAACTCTGGAGCATGAGACGATACGTGGACGTTGGCGTCATTTGGACCGCAGCTGCAACACGGCGAACAAAAACCCGAGGCCGCTGTTGGATCACCTGCTGCACTAGCTGCGCGTTGCCCTCTGTGGTTGCCGTACGCGGTCGCCCTACCTTTCCAGCACGTTCATCCGTCACGTTCCCAGTCCGTTGAAATTTTTCAAACAGATCCTTAATTGTATCGCTTTTCGGTCCTTTGGTTACATTAAACCTCCGTTGAAAACTTCGTCTTGTTGCAACAACACTGTGTTCTAGGCGGTGGAATTCCAACCCCAGAAAAATCCTCTGTTCTAAGGAATAAACCATGTTGTCCACAGCACACTTGCACGTTCTGAACAGCACACGCTTACAGCAGAAAGACGACGTACAGAATGGCGCACCCACAGACTGCGTTGTCTTCTATATCTTTCACATCGCTTGCAGCGCCATCTCTTGTTGAAAATTGTAACTACTGTAATTTCGAAAGTTTGTCCGCTTGAAAATGTACTGTTGTCCCAAGCATATTGCAACAAACGGTGTATTTCTATCGCTGCTCGTTTAGTTTTTATTGCCGTTTCAAATATACCGGTCATTTTTGAAACACCCTGTAGATATCGCCCTTTTTTACTAGTTATTTTCGAAGATAGAAGAAATTGGACCATACACGCGTTTTCACATCGCTAAAGTATCGTCTCTTGCTGTGAAAATCCTGTAGCAGCATAGCATGGGCTATATTTCCTCTAAGTATTCTCTCATCAGGTAAAAAAGTCTGTTCTTATCTGCCACATACTGAATCACAGGGCTAGAAAAACTGAGCTCACTTTTGACTCATAATGGAGTGGTAAGATCTACCTCAGTCACAGGATGCATCTTCACTTTCGAACATTCTTCCTTAAAGTAAACAAATGCTTCGCCACATACAAAGTCTCTTAAGGTAACAGCACAGAGAAGATGTAAATATCAGGTTTATACTATGTATCACTTTACGAATTCTATAATGTAGTTGAGTTTATTATTATGATCATATGTCCCTGAGTAGGTGGGAGATTGAAATTAATTTCGTTAAAAGATCTTGTGGCAACGAAAAAGCTCTTGATTACTGTTTCAACTTTTGAATCATATCCATGATATCCTGACCATCACTTCCACCTGCCAAGCGGCATGTTATTTATATTGAATTGATAGGCTAATTAATTAAATTGATCATGAGAGTTCCTTTCCATGCAGCTAGATTACTCTTGCCAGGTAATCATTACAGATTCTTCTGTGACGTCTCTAGAGGCTTCCTACAGGCTAATGAATCACTTCCTCCGATACCAAAATGTGTTGTAACCGTTGTAAAATAGCAAAAGGCATCCAATGCTAACTGCGTTCTGTCTCTTAATTGCTTGCATACCTCCGACGATGCGTGAGGACCGGCTTAAATATCGCTGGGGTAAATAACAGGATGTTTAACAATATGCTTCCCCTCATCCCTCCTGCAAAATGAAACATTCTGAGCTGTATTTTCGAAATATTCCAGAAAGGCTGACGCAGTAAGCAATAACAAAATACCTGTCTGCTAAACTCCACATCCCAAACATGTGTGAGTTGCAGATCTTGGTTTCCCTTGGAATACAGTCCTATAGAAGAACTTCTATTGGCTACAACTAAATTAGTGGGCAGATGCTTTGAGAACTCAAATGGGAATCCCTGGAGGGAAGACGATGTTCTGTTTGAGGAACACTGCTGCAGCTGACCACAGAAGGATTCTACTGCCGCCACGAAGATAAGATACAAGAAATTAGCGCTCACAGGGCGGCATATGGGTAGTCTTTTTCCTTCGCCCTATTTGCGAGTGGAATAGGAAAGGGAATGATTAGTAGTGGTACAGGGTACCCTCTGCCACACACCGTACGATGGCTTGCGATGTAAAAGTAAATTTCGTCTACCTGCTAAGATACCAATCCATCCATTTAAAGGCACACGAAAGTCACGGAAGATTGTTGTGTCTTATTTATCGAAAAAACAAGATGGAACAGCATCTGCTGATTGTTTATCTGTAGACACGTTCGTATTAGCCCCTAATTTTCTCACTGAATTCACTTCATGGGACGTATGTGAGATGTTGTAATATGTTTGCCCATAATACTTAGAGGAAAGGGCATGGAGCTCATCTCTCAATTCCCCTTTCGTCAGAGTATCGCTTATCTGTCGTATTCTCCCGAATCTTGCAGTCTTCGATACATAGCATTTGCATCTACCTGATTTCGTTGAGTAAGAGATGTCCCTCACCAATTTACATACACCTGCTAATTCTCTCCAAATCCCATCACGTTCCAACAGCATTGTTCCATTAGTTAGAAGGCTGACAGGTAGAGAACTATCACAACGAGAAAATAGCACAGTAATGTACAGGAGGAAATTCACAACCATGCAAAGTATACGCAGACCGCACACAGAAATTCAGAAGCATAGCACTTACAATTCATGGATATCGAATGATGGTCTATATATATCACTCTATACATGTTCTAATTCCCTTTATCGTATTCCTAAGGTTATCATGTCAGAAATACGAGAGTGTAATTGTGACGAAGTCTTCTTTGACAGCAGTGTCTCTCTCATCCCTTGTTATTTTTGTAGCATCCAACTGAGTAAAACTACAATCTATAAAAACTTCACTAACGTTACATGGTAGAGAAATCAATAAGATTTTACCGCATCTCTCTCTTCCGATATATCGGGGAAGTAAATACTGTCTGCAGGCTGGCATCAACCGTATGTGATGATCCTATTAAATATGCATGTCCCAGTCCACTGGAGCAGGCGACCAGTGATCGAAGTCGCTTCCACCTGCGTAAAGTTTTGCCGCCTGAACTAGAGTAGAAGGTTCTTGTTTTGTTTCATAAGCAGTTTGGTACATTGTTTTTTGTTGTAACACATCGAAGCAGTGTACGACTACAATTGTGTACATAGCTATACATTTCGTTTTCTACCATGACTTTGAGATCTGTGTTAGGTGCTAACCCAAAATGTTTCGATCCACTGGCTCTCACAGAAAGCTGGACACCGCATGGTGTAAACTATGCAGGATGGTTGAAGTAAAAAACAGACGTGGTGTTTCTTATTGACAAAAATGTGGAAGACATCGCAACATATGGAAACTGGAAGAATTTGCGGCATTGTGGAGCGTTTACAAACAGCTGTTCGGAGGTGTTCCATTTCGAAGAGACGAAGAGCATTGATTCCTCATATTGCAGTCATGTATGCAATCACTGTTTCGGTCCTGGTCATTTCTGGAAGGTATTCCTCCCACCAAGACTTTCTCCATCTCAAACAAATTGTGTCAGTCAATCATTATGTGATAATCAACAGTGTATCAGTGGATGGATGGGATGGAAAAGACGCCGTCGATATGAGGCGATGTACTGTAATAAGCACCACAGTTGACAGTGCGATCAATTTTAGCAGTTTCACCAGCTTTTCCGTAATTTCCTCGCTAAACCACCCCTCCACTACTTTACGAGTAGCATATACTAGTTTGCGAATGCAGATAGATGACTATGCAGTACTCCCTTTCTTTGCTAATTCTCGGACATATACACCAAAGTATACCAGGCAGAGTCCTATGCCGGAGCTGCTAGGTTATCTACATATTTCTAGCACATCTATCAAAAGTGTGGAATTTACGATTACTATTGGTCATCTTTCCCTATGCGGATCTGTGTCACAGTATTCTCACATTCATAGGATGAAGTTGGATATTGAAAGATCTCCCCAAATTGTCTTTGACCAACGCTCCCTGCAGAAACTGTCGTTGATTTAATTTGCAACAGACTAAAAGTAGGAGGGATACTATACCCACTACACTCCACATCTCGTGAAGAAACAGAGCGAGCTAGGTCCATAACCGTTGTTCAGCAAAGACTGTTTCGCACCCATCCAACTGCACAAGATCTCTCCAGATGCGTGCATGTCAAGGAGGTTAGCATCCCTTATGGGTGTATATTAGATATGGGAGTGTTGTAGTGATATAACAGACGGTTAAGAAGAAAAGCGCAGTTCATGCATGATGGAGCACCAGAGGGATGGACTTTGAAGCATTTCACGTAAATCAACTGTGCTACTAATTCTGACGTATTGTTCCAATACCTTTGGTCGGTACCAAAAAGATGCTGGCAAGAGAGAAATGAGCGTAGAACATAAACACATACACTCCTGAGGCTACACCGTTCTACAGTTAAACAAACTATAATGTTTCAACCATGTGGTTTCCGAAATATTAGTCAGGCGGAGTGCAATGCTCTTAATACTCTAATGCAGGACATATGTGTCCAACGTCTGACATACAACCACCCTGCAAGTTTTCTATCCCAGTCACTATGGTGACAAACTTTAAAAAAAAACAAAAGTACTTCATTCTACACCAACGAAAAATATAGGTTCTTTGTGATACATGCAGAATATACTTTCTGGAGGTGTAAAGCACCAAGTGCTCACATCCGATGACTATTCAGAAAATATGCTATGCCCACATCAGTCTTATAAAATGATCGCCAGGAGTTGAAATTGCGTCTTCTGAGGAAAAAGACAAATGCTTAGCGTCGGTGTTTGACGTGTGAAATTACACACGATGCTGCACTAAATCTGTAAATAGGACGAACGTCAAACAAATGAACACACACTCCTTTTGCAGTACCTCACAAACCTCTGTCAGTGGCTTAGAAAAGGAGTTTGAAACATTGTATGTAAATTACTTGTGCTAACAATTTTGAAGTATTGTTCCAGTGTTTAGTGACCATACCAAGAACATGTCAGATAGTGGAACATAAATTCCAAGGACGACACGGTTTCCGGCCGGTGTGGCCGTGCGGTTAAAGGCGCTTCAGTCTGGAACCGCGTGACCGCTACGGTCGCAGGTTCGAATCCTGCCTCGGGCATGGATGTGTGTGATGTCCTTAGGTTAGTTAGGTTTAATTAGTTCTAGGCGACTGATGACCTCAGAAGTTAAGTCGCATAGTGCTCAGAGCCATTTTTGACTACACGGTTCTGCACTTAAATACGCTATAATGCTAGAGCTGTGCTTTTCCCAACCTATTAGTCGTGTGGAATGCGACACTGTCAATATTCCAATGCAAGAAATACATTTCCAGCACATTCTCCCTACAAGTTTCTCTCCGATAAACTACTGTGGCAAACAGTAAGCTGATAAAACAACTACCTCGCACACCAAAGGAAACATCGATTCCTTGTAACACAAGCACTACATAGGTTTCCAGAGATGAAACGCCTGCCGTTTACGAAGTTAAGCTCGATTACGGTTCAGAAGTTATGATACGTTCACAGCAGTCATATAAAATGATTGTCGGCAGCCGAAAATGCATACAGAGAAACAGTGACATCTTAAGAGGAAATAAACACCAAGATCAATAGCCAGGTGAGATATAAAAGCCGTATCACAGTTTACTACCGCCCCTGTAACCTTCCTCCTGCACATAGATGTCATGGCCCGATGTTAGGCTGTATTGGTCATGGGCGAGATAATATTGTCGTTTATCCTTCTCTTTCCACTATTAAGGTGTGTGTATGTAGCATCAGTCCACTGATCTCCTGCAGAACAAGCAATTTTGTTGATTTTGCTCAGTATTCATTTCATGGTATTTTTCTTTAATTTTATGTATTCTCTGTCAATATCCGTAATTTTACTAGGTTTTCATGATTTTACATATGTCATCGTATTTCCCTCTATTTTTACGTTTTTCACATCAGTTTTTCATGATTATACCAGATTTTCCTCGAATTTTACCGATTTTATGTCTTTTTCATATTTTTCGACTGTTTTCCATATGTATATGGTCTTATTGCTGAGATACCCGTGTGTTGTTTGATTTTTTTCGATAATATTCGCCCATCTTATACATCAGACTATTAAAAAATCCTAAGACTTCCCCTCTCCCCAGTGATCCATATGCATGCAGTTTGGATAGGACGATCGTGGAAAGTATAGTAACAATTGCTTTGTAACTATATGAGACGCAACGAGTGGTGCAGATGATGGATGTATAGGAAGCTTGAAGTCCGGAAACAATTCCGTGTACTGCCCCGACCCATCAGAAATACTGTCTGCAGACTTACATAATTCTGCACTTGGGGGAAACTCTAAGCTTGGAAACAGTTCTACATGTTCATTTGACTTCCACTCCATCGTGAAGAAGTCTGCAGCAGGGATTTGACATGCGTACAGAGTTGGTTTCTGTTGCTGCTCAGATTTTTTTCCATACGTATATGCTCTTATTGCTTACCAGATGTGCTTCGTTATTTCTGTTTATACCTTCCAAATCTGACATGTACCCACAACACTGTCAGGCCATCTACAAACTAAAGCTTTCGGGTATTTATTTTTATTACCCCAGTAATAAATTATTCGTTAGTTGACAGTGTGTTGACTGCATGTAACATCTTGGGCCATAAGAGTTTCCCCTTTTCTACCTACAGAGTGCATCTCCCAGGCAGCATCATTTATAGACGACCAGCTAGCAAGTTATGTATCCGAACCACAGCCATCCACTGCTGACAGCTCTTCACGCATACACATAGAGACCTCGCACGCATATTACCAATCGCGAAGTCTCGATTTCAACCACTTGCATGTAATATTCGATTGTGGTACACCTCCGCAAATAGCGAAATACTCTTCGCAAATTAGCACACTGGACTCGGATTCGGGAGGACTAAGATTCAATCCTGCATCCGACCGTCCTGATTTAGGTTTCCCGTGATTTCCCTAAATCGCTTCAGGCAAATGCTGGGATCATTCCTTTGAAAGGGCACGGCCGACTTCGTTCCCCATCCTTCCCTAATCCGATGATACCGATGACCTCGCAGTTTGGTCTCCTTTCCAAATCAACCCAACCCAACTCTTTGCAAAAAGGTTCTGCCGCTGGTGTAAGCACACTTAAATTCGTTCTGCTAAATATATAATTTATATTACCAATATGTGTAATAAGATTGTCTAGATTCACACCGAGCGAGGTGGCGCAGTGGTTACCACATGGGACTCGCATTCGGGAGGACGACGGTTCAAAGGTGCGTCCGGCCATCCTGATTTAGGTTTTCTGTGCTTTCCCTAAATCGTTTCAGGCAAACGCTGGGATAGGTCCTTTGAATTTTCCTTCTTCAACCTTCCCTAATTCGATGGGACCGACGACCTCGCTGTTTGGTCCCCACCGCCAAATAAGAAACCAACCAATCTAGATTCTTCACTAATAACAACCATCAAAGGTGTCCCGCTGCTCCTATCAGACCTCTTTATATATTCTAAAGACCCTCGATGACGGCCCATGATCACCCAAATCACACTATTTTGTGTGCTAGATACCTATTGCAAGCAGGGAGACAGTCCTTCGTAAGTACCATTATTATATACGAGATAGATCCCCAAATTAGTCAGACGGTATAGGATAGCACTGTTCTCGAATGCATCCAGACACTTCCAACATATATTCTGCAGTTGCATTGCATTTGCTCTATTTTCTGTACATCCGTGTTGCGGATGGCTCCCATGACCCAGAGTAGGTACGAGTTAGTGTTCGAGTGTGGATCCGCAATGCCTTTTAGTACTAAGACCACCAAAAGTTTGAGGCTGGTTCTGCGACAAATAGAGAGACGCATGTTGCAAATTACTGGGAGAAGCAGGAAAGAAAATATATGCAATATGGAACAGACAATAATGGAATGGAACGAAATTTTCACTCTACAGCGGAGGGTGCGCTGATATGAAACTTCCTGGCAGATTAAAACTGTGTGCTGGACCGAGACTCGAACTCAGGACCTTTGCCTTTCGCGGGCAAGTGCTCTACCAACTGAGCTACCCATTCACGACTCACGCCCCGTCCTCACGGCTTTAATTCCGCCAGTACCTCGTCTCCTACCTTCCATCACAGAAGCTCTCCTGCGAACCTTGCAGAACTAGCACTCCTGTAGGAAAGGATATTGCGGAGACATGGCTTAGCCACAGCCTGGGGGATGTTTCTAGAATGAAATTTTCACTCTACAGCGGAGTGTGCGCTGATATGAAACTCCCTGGCAGATTAAAACGGTGTGCCGGACCGAGACTCGAAGGTTCGCAGGAGAGCTTCTGTGAAGTTTGGAAGGTAGGAGACGAGGTACTGGCGGAATTAAAGCTGTGAGGACGGGCCGTGAGTCGTGCTTGGGTAGCTCAGTTGGTAGAGCACTTGCCTGCGAAAGGCAAAGGTCCAGAGTTCAAGTCTCGGTCCGGCACACCGTTTTAATCTGCCAGGAAGTTTCAATAATGGAATACGTAACTGCAATGAGATTAAAGAGAAAGTGGAGGTAGACTGGACGATGGCCAGGATAATGGTGGGTAGATGGGAAAAAGGAAGTTTTTTCGCATTCTAAAAAATGAGAAAAGCCTGAGAAGACAAACTAACAGTAGGTCGGTAGATATGCAGGAGCATCAGGGGTTTGTATCGCTGACAATAACAGTGCATGGAAATATCTAGAGGAAGCTCTATTCTACTAGTGAAAGCAAAATGGTTGATGATGTCTGCTTCCGAAGCTGAGTGGCCTACATCTACATCTACATCTATACTCTGCAAACCACCATGAGGTGCAAGGCATAGGGTACGTCACAATGTACCAGTTATTAGGGTTTCTTCCCGATCCATTCACGTATGGACCGTGGGAGGAATGGTTGTTTCCCTATGCAAGGAATATATAGGGGGTTGTAGTATTATACATTCCTAGAGACATCATTTTGTTAATCGACTTTCTTCGGAAAGCTTACATCTATCTTCAAAAGTCTGCTATTTCAGTTCCTTCAGTATCTCTGTTACACTCTGCTATGGATCAAACAAATCTGTGTCCATTCGCGTTGCTTTTCTCTGTATACGTTCAATATCCCCTCTTAGTCCTATTTAATATGGGTCCCACACACTTGAGCAGTATTCTAGAACCGGACACACGAGTGATTTGTAAGCTATATCTTTTGTAGATCGATTGCACTTCCCCTAGTATTCAACCAATGAACCGAAGTGTACCACCTGCTTTACCCACAATTGTGCCTATGTGATCATCCCGTTTCGTATCCCCCCAAACCATTACACCAGGTGTTTGTATAATTTGCCAGATTCCAACAGTAACTCACTGATATTTTTTCGTTCTGTGAAGCGCATAATTTTATATTTTTTAACATTTAAAGACCGTTGCCAATCTTCGCACCATTTTGAAATCTTATCAAGATCTGACTGAATATTTGTGCAGTTTCTTTCAGAGAGTACTTCATCACAGATAACTGCATCGTCTGCAAAAAGTCTGAAATTATCATTAATATTGTCTGCATGGTGATTGATATATAACATGAACAGAAAGGGTCCCAACACACTCCCCTGGGACACACCTGAAATTACTTCATCTGATGATGACTCTCCATGCAAGATACATGCTGCGTCCTCTCTACCAAAAAGTCCTCAATCCAGTCACACATTTCACATGACATCCTGTATGACAGTACCTATGATAATAAGTGTAGGTGTAATACTGAGTCAAATGCTTTTCGGAAATCAAGAAATATTCCACCTACCAGACTGCCTTCATTCAAAGCTTTCAGTATGTCATGTGAAAAATGTGCGAATTGGGTTCCACATCATCGATTTGTTGAACTGCTGAGTCGTCAAATGTGGGTGTCTGGGAATTCTCGGATCGCTAGACAACATTGAAACAAATCGTATTAATGAGTTTTATTACAAAAGGAAATAAATACAGTACTAAACTTTGTGTTAAACAGATGTGTCGCAAGCAAAGGACGACAGACAAAATTAGAAATCTCTTCAGTATAACAATTCCAAGTTTGAGCTACACGGAATGTGCAAGCAAAGTAACGAGTGTTGATGCTTCTATCCTAGTTGCTAGTCATGACGCTTCTGTAGAACTGGGCCGCGGCCAGTTTTTTTTTCTTTGTTGTCATTTTGATACCTTACGAACAAGGTAGCCGGCAGCGGCCTATTTACGACGCTCTTCGGCCACAAGAAAGACACACAGTATAACAGGAATACAGAAAAACAAACATACATGGAGGACAAAAACGATCAGACAAACATAGTAAAAATAAGCATTAAAATAAAAAGTTCAGCACTGCACACAACGGAGAATATAGAATGTCGTCACACGTGAACATAGGAGCTCGGACGGAGAGACACTGATGGTCTGACGGGACGACAAACACGAGCACTGTGGCGACGATCTCTGGTGCACGAAGACAGTCAGTTCACACAGAAAAGCCAGGGGCCTGCCAGAGGGAAGAGGTGAGGGTAGGAAGGAGAGGGGGAGGGGGTTGATGCCAGTGGGAGAGAAGAAGGGAGGTGAAGGGGAGAGAGTAGGGGGGTGCGTGTAAGCCTGGTGTGGGGGGAGGGGAGGGGAGCGAGGGAGGAAGAGAGAAGGGAAAGAGGGTGCCCTGGAGGAAAAACAAAGGGGGAAGAAGGGGAGGATCAAAGTTGGTAGGAGGGGTAGGTGGAGGGGATGAGGGCATCATCAGGGAAGGGGAGTTGGCGGAGGAAGCCACCATGGGCAAGGGTATGAAGTGTGGAGAGATGGAGAGCGGGTGGGATGTGGGAGTACAGGTGCGGCGGCAGACGGGGGTGGGAAAGGATGGGAGAGACAAGCGGGTGAGGGGGATCAAGTTTGTGGGAGGTGTAAAGGATCTGTATCCGTTCGAGGAAAAGGAGGAGGTGTGGGATCCACGTGGAGGAGGGGCGGCGGATGCAATAGGGGAGGCGGAGCGCATGGCGTTCCAGGATTTGAAGGGATTTGTAGAAGGTAGGAGGGGCGGCGATCCAGGCATGTTGGGCATAACAGAGGATAGGGCGGATGAGGGATTTGTAGCTGTGGAGGACAGTGGAGGGGTCCATACCCCATTTGCGGCGAGAAAGTAGCTTGAGGAGGTGGAACTTGCCTTGGCTTGGATCGTCCGGAGATGGGGGTCAAGAAGAGGCGACCCTCAAGAGTGACACCAACGTACTTGAGGGTGGGGGTGAGGGTGATAGGACGGCCGTAGATGCTGAGATAAAAATCAAGGAGGCGGAAGGAAGGGGTGGGAAGAGCTGACCAGTACTTAGACGAGTTGATAAGAAGGGTAGCATTAAGACGGGTGCATGTCTGTCGCCAGTCCCTGCGTTTCTTGGCCGCGAGCAAGTTTCGGACGCGTCGTCCGCGGCCAGTCGAGCGCGGCGCTTATGTTCTCTTCGCACCGAGGTCGCTGCTATCGCGTTGTAGCCCTGGAGAGGGGTCGGTCAGCGTGCAATTGGCTGATAACTCCTTCACAGCCCTCTCTGCTCTCTCGTTCCCTACTGGCGTGCCGGCACTTGACTTTACGCCATAACACGATGTTTTCGAAATTCACACTGATTGGCATAGAGAGGATAGTACTGTTCCAGATACCTCATTATGTTTGAGCTCAGGATATGTTATAAGATTCTACAACAAATCGATGTGAAAGATATTGGCCTTCTACTACCCTTCTTGTAGACGGGTGTGACCTGTACTTTTTTCCAGGAACTGGGCACGGGTTTTTGTTCGAGGGATCTACGACAGATTATAGTTAGAAGAGGTGCTAACTCAGCCGCAAACTCAGTATAGAATCCGGTAGGGATTCCATCTTTATTCAGTTTTAACGATTTCAGATGTTTCTCAGCAGCACTGACACTAATACTTCTTTCATTCATCTTTCCAGTGATTCGTGGATTAAATTAGTGCGATTCTCCTCGGTTTTCCGTTAAAAAGGTGCATTTCAAAGTGGAGTTAAGCATTTCAGCTTTTGCTTTGCTACCCTGTTCCTGTCTCATTCGCTATGGACTGGATACTAACTTTGGTGCCACTAACAGCCTTCACAGAATTTCTTTGGGTTCTGTGAAATATCATTTGACAATATTCAGCTACAGTAGTCACTGAAGGCACCACACATTTCTCTCTTGACTGCCAAATGCGTTTCATTGAGTATCTCTCTAGCTATAGCACTATGCTTTGTTTTACACCTCTGTTTCTTTAGAAGTTTCATCGTAGGTGGCTGCCATGCGGAGGAACGGTTTCGATTCCCGGTACTGTCAAGGATTTTTCTTTTATGGGAGGACTCACACAGGGTGCACTCAGTCTCGTGATGCTAGTGTGAGGAGATACTTGACCGAGTAGTAGCGGCTCCATGGTCTGGAAAGTCGGCAAAAGGGCTGGGAGAGCGGAGTGCTGACCACATACCCCTCCATACTGACTCCGCTTGACGCTGCGAGGCAGAGGATGACATGGCGGCCGATCGACATCATTTAGGCCTTTATCTGCACGAGGAGCTCGTTAAATTGCTAGCGATGGTGTCTATTATACGTTAGAGTCTTCTGTAATAGTCATTATTTTTTTTAAGAAATTGGAGTGGTCACTAAATCTTCATCAAATCCATTTTGTATTAACCCCTCACAATTCTTCACTTAACCCCTCAGGACGTAATTACCCCCAGGTTACGAACCTGTTGTGTTACAGCGGCTAAAAAAAAAAAAAAAAAATTTTTGCAAATTATAAGTCCCTGATATTTATATGAAACGAGTCATCGCATTTTCATACTTACATACTCTACAACCGTTGGGGAACAGCGAAAATTTAAAACGAAAAAATTAGTGACATTCCATCAGTCAAATTAAGTCTTTCCTATACCCAAGCAGGCCGGGGTGGCCGAGCGGTTCTAGGCGCTACAGTCTGGAGCCGCGCGACCGCTACGGTCGCAGGTTCGAGTCGTGCCTCGGGCATGGATGTGTGTGATGTCCTTAGGTTAGTTAGGTTTAAGTAGTTCTAAGTTCTAGGGGACTGATGACCTCAGATGTTAAGTCCAATAGTGCTCAGAGCCATTTGAACCTATACCCAAATCATCAAAGTTGGTCTTGGAAATCATTGTGACGCAAAGATACGCGAATTATTTAGTAAACTTTAGCTAAATGGTTCTGAGCACTATGGGACTTAACATCTCAGGTCATCAGTCCCCTATAACTTAGAACTACTTAAACCTAACTAACCTAAGGACATCACACACATCCATGCCCGAGCCAGGATTCGAACCTACGACCGTAGCGGTCGCGCGGTTCCAGACTGAAGCGCCTAGAACCACTCGGCCACCAGCGGCCGGCAAACGTAAGCTACCAGGAAGTCCTGTATTCATTTTGTCAGTATACTTGTCAACGCAAGCAGACGCAATACGAAGGGTTAAGAGTCACAGAAATTTTATATGTAATTAGATATGAAGTGGTTTAAATTCACTGATATGTTCAATGAAGATATTCTTTATACATACACTATCTGAGCAAACTGCCACACCAATGTAATGGGGAGCTGACCACCAGATGTCATAAGAGACAGACCCGCCAATATAAAAGGAGGCGGGAAGTACTGTGTTGTCTGTAGAGAAGCGGTAACAGCGGTATGAGTCACTCAGGAGATCTCATTGATATAGAAGGTGGACTAGTTATTGGCCGTCACCTGAGTAACAAATATATCAGAGATATTTCAACTCTTCTAAACATCCCAAATCGGCTATTGGTGATGAGATTGTGAAGAGAAAACGCGAAGCAACAACCAGAGCTAAATCAAGATCAGACAGCGAGCACTGTGAAGGCTGGTTGTAAACAAAATCGCATGAAACCAGCAGAAGGAATCATTCGTGAGTTCTAAAACGCTACCAATAGTCCAGTTAGCACAACTACTGCGCGTATGAGTAGTGCACAGTAACAGAATGAGATAACGTAACGATCTAATCTCAAGGCCAATGGGCCTCCTGCGCCTGCCCCCCCCCCCCTCAAGATATGTTGTTGGGTCACCAAGAGACAATGGGAGTTCTAGATAACCGTGACTTAGATAGGAACCCTCCTTCCTCCCTATCCGCCCCCCCATGTAGGGAGGTCACAGTGGTGATGGAATGATGAGACCTCCTCCCGCCTTCTCTGACATGTGGTGACCCCGCAGTACTAATAGTAATCAAGTTCCCCTCCTCCATCTTAATAGAAATTCATTTGTCATTTGTGCTCTGTATGCCGTACTAAATGCAACATGTCTGCCTGAGGTCAAGGTATTTGTATTTCTTATGGACAATTATAGTAAATACATATCAGCTTTACTATTAACAATAACTTTTTCTCAGCCCTCCCCTCCTCCTCAGAAGTCAAAGTCTGTCCATCACAGTGAGAGGAACACCGGCAACAGAACTATCCAACTTAGAAAATGGCGGTAAATATTACCATAATTACTGAGGCATGACGCTTTGGCATTCCAATGTGTGACCAAAATACTATAAAAAAATAAAGCCACAACATGCTCCGTAGCACTCCCATCTCCCATTGCTACATGCTGTAATTTTACCGTTTTCCCCCAAATATCCACATTTCCATTCTAAGATACATGCAAAACAAATGTGTACCCCACATTATTAATGTGTGACTTCATGATAGCACTTTCTGGTTCAAACAACTAGACGCAGAACCAATACCCATTGCAGGAACGACCACTGCCTGATGCATGAGCAACCCAGCGCTGGCAGCCACTCACCTTTGTTACAGCACAGCATTACTTTGTTGCTCACCATCGCTGATGAGCACTGAAAGTGGTATTATGCTCACATCTACAGCTACATGGCCACTCTGCAGTTCATAATTAACTAAGAAACTAAGGAATTACATACATTGGCTGCAAGTGGACATTGACTGAAATCAGTGGGGATTGTTGAAAATTTATGCCGGGTTGGGACTCGGACCTGTGTCTCCTCCTTATTATGTAGATGGTCTGACCACCAAGCCATCTCGACACAGTGGTCATTGCAACTGCACGGACTAAACTAGCATGTCTCCCGTCAGACCCAAATTCTCAACTTATCCACGCAATACTGACGCAGTGCTCCTTGCCCATTAACCCCATATCTGAAAGAACGGAAACCAGTGAATAATTAAAACGAGATGGCCTGTGATCTCTTCAGTGCAGATGCACACCAGGTTTTAACTCTTACGAAAATCAGTGAAATGCTGCGAGTAATGAAGATAATGAGCAAGGGGGCACTACATTAGTAATGTGTGGATAAGTTGAGAATTTGGGTCTGACGGAGACGTGCTGCGGTAGTCTATGTAGTTGCATTGACCACTGTGTCGAGATGGGTTAATGGACGGAGCATATGTCTAGCAAGCAGGAGACCTGAGTTCGAAACCCACTCTGCCAAAAATTTTAAACTTTCCGGAGTGACTTCAATCACTGCCCACTCACAGTATCTGTAACCCCTTTGTGTCTTAATTAATAATGTTACTCGATTAAAATGGTGTCTGTTCTTTGCGACATGTCCTAAAGAACAGACACCATGTATATAAACAGAATTATCATTATCAATATCACATTATTGCCATTACTTTGTCTACGCAAAAATTGTCTCTCTCTCTCTGTCTCTAGGCGCTTCAGTCTGGAACCGCGCGACTGCTACGGTCGCAGGTTCGAATTCTGCCTCGGGCATGGATGTGTATGATGTCCTTAGGTTAGTTAGGTTTAAGTATTTCTAAGTTCTAGGGGACTGATGGCCTCAGATGTTAAGTCCCATAGTGCTCAGAGCAATTTGAACCATTTTTTTTCTCTGTCTCTGGGTCTTTGTCTTTCATTCCGACCCGTTAGTGTTGTTGTTCGAGGCAAAGCCCAGAATAAATATAGTATCCGTGTAATAAAGGAAGTTGCAGATATTCAGAATTAAGAAATTTAAAATTGGGAGCTGACTTCAAATTTTGTGGTAACAAAGGCAAATGAACATAAGATTAGTTCCGTTTACTTTTAGACAAAAGTAAACAAAAAACGACACCAATAAACAACGTTATGTACAATCTGTTGCCCCTAAAGGCTTCTTTACTGCTTTAAAAAATGCGATATTTTGTTTTCCACTGCTAGCACTATGAACGACCTAGCAGTTGTGGCTTTGTAGTTGCCCGGTTTGCGTGTGTTACTACAAGTGAACCGCAACATTTAAACATGAACGTCCCTAGAATGCGATTTCACGAAACGTTGTTAGTTTCGGGTGCCATCTCTACAAGAGCACCTGATTGGTACGCAGGGTAGCAGTTGGTAGCAGTGTGAGAGAGGGAGGGAAACTTTTCCCTAGTGTATATGACTACTTCCTTTTACCTCTCAGAACAACTACGTGTACACATTTTTTTGTGGACGCCTATGGTAATGTGCCATTCGAATTATATAAGTTTCATTGGCCTCCTTGTGTAATTGATATTAAAAATCGGTACTTCAGTTTTCGATATTCATATATTAGTATTACGATTTTAAATCACCAAGCATCTATTTATGTATTTTCAGAGACACTCTCTGACGGTCTGTATTACCAAACGGGCAACTCGGTTCAGGGTGCACGATGCCACTTGCAGATTGATGTTCAAAAAAATGGTTCAAATGGCTCTGAGCACTATGGGACTCAACTGCTGAGGTCATTAGTCCCCTAGAACTTAGAACTAGTTAAACCAAACTAACCTAAGGACATCAGAAACATCCATGCCCGAGGCAGGATTCGAACCTGCGACCGTAGCGGTCTTGCGGTTCCAGACTGCAGCGCCTTTAACCGCACGGCCACTTCGGCCGGCGCAGGTTGATGTAAGTATAATTATTGACCGAACCTAAGAATTTAAATTTCTGATTGCTGTAAAACTGCCACATCAGATATGTAGTTTTAATTTATTACTTGTTTACCATTGATTGTATTCGCAAAACATTCTGGAGACAGTAGCTAAATATAGCACTGAATGTACCTGTAAAATTATATCACTGCACCACAAACAGTTCAGTAGCTATGATGTCATAAACGCTGAGGTGTGTAAAAAACTAGCTTTTGCTGAAAAGGAGCGTAAGTTACTCAGACTATACTCATTTAGCGGTTGATAACGCGAGTACATATAGACTTCTCATGACCTTTAAACATAATTTCAAACATTTTCTAAATTTTTTCTCATTCACATGCTTAACGTCAACTATTTAATATATTAACTCATTTGTTGTCAAATGTTTGAAGCTATTTTATACATGGGAGTACAGAATCGGTTAACTGTAGGAAACTAAACACTAAAAATAAAATTTGATTTTTCGTGTATGCAACTGTCCTGTCTTTACTGTCAAACCAATTATGGGTTCAAGAATAAAGAAAAAATGAGAAGACCCTAATCGACAGAGTCAATAATGCAAGTACTATTTGCGAAGAGAGATTTCACCTGTATCGGATGAAGTGTAGTCCGCGCCAGAACGGCACGACAGAGTCTCCCTCCACTGTCGGTTCATTCGCCAGGTTCGTCATCAGTAGTAAACAAGCGCTTCGGTTTATTTCCAGAGCGCCGCCTGTCTGTTTCCGAGAATCAGAATTTAATTCTAAACGCGGAAGAAGTAACTGAGGCTTGATATTTTACAAATAAACAAGGGAACTTTGATGTCGACCACCAGCCGGCTGCGGCAGACGCTGAGAGGGGATGAGGAGCGACTGGGAGGAGCGCAAACGCAGGGGTGACGCGCCGGCCAGCGTCAGCCAGCGCTGCCGAAGCAGAGGAGCGCAACCGGGAATGGACGACGCGCTTGTTTATACGTAAGCCATTGTCTGTGTATACCAGAGGCTCCTTCCCATTATACTACACAGTAAGATCTCTCCCCGTTCCAGTCAAGCAACAATCGCGAGAATGGGTGTCTGCTTTACAAACTTCCTGCTAGTCATAATTAACTTAATTTTACTTTTGATCTCTGTGGGAGCGGGAAATTAAAATGGCTCTGAGCACTATGGGACTTAACATCTGTGGTCATCAGTCCCCTAGAACTTAGAACTACTTAAACCTAACTAGCCTAAGGACAGCACACAACACCCAGTCATCACGAGGCAGAGAAAATCCCTGACCCCGCCGGGAATCGAACCCGGGAACCCGAGCGCGGGAAGTGAGAACGCTACCGCACGACCACGAGCTGCGGACAGGAGCGGGAAATTGATGTGCAGCATAATACGCACGGAGTTTGTAGGTAGTTAAGTGCATGGGGGGGGGGGGGGGGGGAGGGGGCGACAAAAATATGGAAACACCGAAAACACAACACATTACCGTGCCTAATAAGATCTTCGAAAATCTTTGGCATCCAAAACAGCTTCCAGTCGTTTCAAGGTGGATAAATACAGATTGTGCACGGCTTTCAACGGAATCTTATACATCTACACCTACATGATTACTCTGCTATTCACAATAAAGTGCCTGGCAGAGGGTTCAGTGAACCACTTTCAAGCTGTCTGTCTACCGTTCCACTCTCGAACGACACGTGGGAAAAACGAGCACTTTAATTTTTCTGTGCGAGCCCTGATTTCTTTTATTTTATCGTGATGATCATTTCTCCCTATGTAAGTAGGTAGCAACAGAATGTTTTCGCAATCGGAGGAGGAAAATGGTGATTGAAATTTCATGAGAAGATCCCGTCGCAACGAAAAAAGCCTTTGTTTTAATGATTGCCACTCCAATTCACGTATCATACCTGTGACACTATCTCCCCTATTTCGCGATAATACAAAACGAGCTGCCCTTCTTTGTACTTTTTCGATATCGTCCGTCAGTCCCACTTGATGCGGATCCCATACCGCACAGCAATACTCCAGAATAGGGCGGACAAGCGTGGTGTAAGCAGTTCTTTAGTAGACGTGTTGCACCTTGTAAGTGTTCTGCCAATGAATCGCAGTCTTTGGTCTGCTCTACCCACAATATTATCTATTTGATCGTTCCAATTTAGGTTACTTGTAATTATAATGCCTAAGTATTTAGCTGAATTTACAGCCTTCAGATTTGTGTGACTTATCGGGTAATCGAAATTTAGCTGATTTCTTTTAGTACTCATGTGAATAACTTAACACTTTTCCTTATTCAGGGTCAATTGCCACTTTACCCACAATACAGATATCTTATCTAAATCATTTTGCAAGTCGTTTTGATCATCTGATGATTTTACAAGACGGTAAATGACAGCATCATTCTGCAAACAATCTAAGACGGCTACTCAGATTGTCTCCTATGTCGTTAATATAGATCGGGAACAATAGAGGGCTTATAACACTTCCTTAGGGAACGCCGGATATTACTTCTGTTTTACTGGATGACTTTCCGCCTATTACTACGAACTGTGACCTTTCTGACAGGAAATCACGAACCCAGTCGCACAACTGAGGCGATACTCCGTAGGCACGCAGTTTGGTTAGAAGAAGCTTGTGAGGAACGGTGTCAAAAGCCTTCTGGAAATCTAAAAATTTGGAATCAATTTGACATCCCCTGTCGATAGTACTTATTCCTTCATGAGTATAAAGAGCTAGTTGAGTTTCACAAGAACGATATTTTCTGAATCCGTTCTGACTGTGTGTCAATAAATCGTTTTCTTCGAGGTGCTTCATAATGTTCGAATACAGTATATGTTCCTGTGGTGTGCGTACTATAAGACCTTCCGTACACACACCATCATATTATTTGACTTGTCGCTCTAACGAAGTAGGCGAGTGTCAGCAATGTGTCTCGTGGTCTTATCGTGGCGTGTTTATCTTCTGCCTTTAGGTCAGACGATAGAAATGCCACTTGCACGTTTAGAGTAGCAGATTGACAGTGACCAACTTTAAACAGAACTTGATTAATTTTCACACACATTTATTAAAATAATAAAAAGCATAGACATTACGTAACTTGATTCTGGATGCTGATTACTATTGACAGTCTGAAGTTCCTTTGGTCTTGGTATGTTAATCTTATCTCACATATCTCTGATACTTGACAAAGTGTCTATACATTTATCTTCATGGCTATGTACATGAATATGATAATCTTATTAGGCGCAGACTGAAACTTGACTATAGACTAATGCAGACTAATGCAGACAAATGCAGACTGACTAATCGGAGGTCTATACGCTCGTTATAATACCTCGCGCGTCCAGGTATCATTGCGCGAGTATGATCCGCGAGGAGAAAAGGTTCTACGTTAGCAGCAATCTCATTGGCTGCGTTACATATTAATACGCGGATCGGCGGAAGCAGAATTTCGTCCGTCTCTAAGGCAGCGCCATCTCGTAGTGCGGGGATGGACGAGTGCTGTACCTGCGCTGTTGTGCTTAGCGGGGCGCGCTCTAGTGGGAAAGTTGTCTACGCACTGACTAAGCGGAACTATGTACACAACAGTTCCAAAACCCTACTGCAAATCGACGTTAGTGATATAGGCCTGTAATTCAGCGGATTACTCCTACTTCCCTTTTTGGGTGTTGGTGTGACTTGAGCAATTTTCCAGTTTTTAGGTGTGGCACTTTCTGTGAGCGAGCGGTTGTATATAATTGCTAAAATATGCAGCTATTTTATCAGCATACTCTGAGAGGAACCTGACTGGTATACAATCTGGACCGGAGCCCTTGCCTTTATTAAGTGATTTAAGCTCCTTTGCTACACCGAGGATATTTTACTTCTATGTTTCTCATCTTGGCAGTTGTTCTTGATTGGAATTCAGGAATATTTGCTTCGTCTTCTTTGGTGAAGGAGTTTCGGAAAACCGTGTTTAATAACTCTGCTTTAGTGGCACTGTCATCAGTGACTTCACCGTTGTTATCGCGGAGTGAAGGTATTGATTGCGTCTTGCCACTGGTGTGCTTTATGAATGACAAGAAACTCTTTGGGTTTTCTGCCAGATTTCAAGACAGAATTTCGTTGTGGTAATTATTAAAAACCGAGCGAGGTGGCGCAGTGGTTAGCACACTGGACTCGCATTCGGGAGGACGACGGTTCAATCCCGCATCCGGCCATCCTGATTTAGGTTTTCCGTGATTTCCCTGAATCGCTCCAGGCAAATGCCGGGATGGTTCCTTTGAAAGGGCACGGCCGACTTCCTTCCCTATCCTTCCGTAATCCAATGAGACCAATGACCTCGCAGTTTGGTCTCTTCCCCAAAACAACCCAACCAACCCAATTATTAAAAGCATCGGTAGCTGAGTGGTCAGCGTGACGGACTGTCAATCCTAAGGTCCCGGGTTCGATTCCCGGCTGGGTCGGAGATTTTCTCCGCTCAGGGACTGGGTGTTGTGTTGTCCTAATCGTCATCCCCATCGACGCGCAGGTCGCCGAAGTGGCGTCAACTCGAAAGACCTGCACCAGGCAAACGGTCTACCCGACGGGAGGCCGTAGCCACACATTTCATTAAAAGCATCTCGCATTGAAGTACGAGCTATATTTCGAACTTCTGCGAAATTTTGCCAATCTTGGGGATTTTGCGTTCTTTTAAATTTGGCATGCTTTTTTCGTTGCTTCTCCAACAACGATCTGACCCGTTTTGTGTACCGTGGGGGATCAGTACCATCACTTATTAATTTATGTGGTATTTATGTCTCAATTGCTGTCGATACTATCTCTTTGAAAACATTCCACAACTTTTACACACTTACACGATCAGATTGGAAGGAGCGAAGACTGTCTCTTAAAAAGGCGTTAAGAGCATTTTTATCGGTTTTTTTTTTTTAAATAGATGCATTTTGCGTTTCTTTTTGATGGTTGTGGGTGTCTCTCTCAAAATAGTGGCAAGTTCCGGTAACTATGACTGAGGTGGGTAGCGATCATGCACCCTTCTCTCGAAAGTAAAGCACCAGGACTCAATAATACCGAGATCTGGCGCCTGTGGTGGCCAGGAGAGATGCGACAGTACTTCCTTGTGCTCACAGTACCCGTGGTGGACTGTGCCAGTGGCCACGGCCCCTGTTCTTTGTTCATATAGCGTCAGCACTGGGGAACAAACACTGTACAATGGGATGGACCTCATCAACCAAAATGGTCACATAATCCTTGGCAGTAACGCGTCCTTGCAGAGTACCGTTGGGGTCCACGGAATACCACGATATGGCTGCCCAAATCATCAATAAACCCCTCCGTGTTTCACTCTTGGGACGTAAACACGGCCAGAAGTTGGAAACAGTGTGCGTCAAGTCTCTCTGCCCAAATGACTTTCTTCCATTGCTCTGTAGTCCAGATTTTGCGGCTTCGGCACCAAATTTCCCTGTTACAGGCAGTTGCATCACTGATGTATGTTTTTGCAATTCCACCTCGCCAGCCGGCCGCTGTGGACGAGCGTTTCGAGGCGATTCAGTCCGTAACCGCGCTGCTGCTGCGGTCGCAGGGTCGAATTCAGCTTCGGGCGTGGATGTGTGTGATGTCCTTAGGTTAGTTAGGTTTAAGTAGTTCTAAGTGTAGGAGACTGATGACATCAGATGTTAAGTCCCATAGTGCCTGGAGCTATTTTGAACCACCTCGCCTAGTAATTCCCAGCTTATGGAGCACACTTCGTGTTGTTTTGGTGCCCACAGTGTTCGCGAGAGCGATGTTCAGTTTCAGCTGTTGTCCTCTTATTTTTCAGTTTCCTCAATGACCGTACAACACGATCACGCCACATACACTTTTGTCCACCTTGTAGCCGATCCCCGATGTTATTCAATCTTTATATTGAGCAAGCAGTGAAGGAAACAAAAGAAAAATTCGGAGTAGGTATTAAAATCCATGGAGAAGTAATAAAAACTTCGAGATTCGCCGATGACATTGTAATTCTGTCAGAGACAGCAAAGGAGGAAGAGAAGTTGAACGGAATGGATAGTGTCTTGAAAGGAGGATATAAGATGAACATCAACAGAAGCAAAACGAAGATAATGAAATGTAGTCGAATTAATTCGGGTGATACTGAGGGAATTAGATTAGGAAATGAGACACTTAAAGTAGTAAATGAGTTTTGCTATTTGGGGAGCAAAATAACTGATGATGGTCGAAGTAGAGAGGATATAAAATGTAGTCTGGCAATGGCAAAGAAAGCGTTTCTGAAGAAGAGAAATTTGTTAACATTGAATATAGATTTAAGTGTCAGGAAGTCATTTCTGAAAGTATTTGTATGGAGTGTAGCCATGTATGGAAGTGAAACATGGACGATAAATAGTTTGGACAAGAAGAGAAGAGAAGCTTTCGAAATGTGGTGCTACAGAAGAATGCTGAAGATTAGATGAGTAGATCACATAACTAATGAGGAGGTATTGAATAGGATTGGGGAGAAGAGAAGTTTGTGGCACAACTTGACTAGAAGAAGGGATCGGTTGGTAGGACATGTTCTGAGGCATCAAGGGATCACCAATTTAGTATTGGAGGGCAGCGTGGAGGGTAAAAATTGTAGAGGGAGACCAAGAGATGAATACACTAAGCAGATTCAAAAGGGTGTAGGTTGCAATAGGTGCTGGGAGATGAAGAAGCTTGCACAGGATAGAGTAGCATGGAGAGCTGCATCAAACCAGTCTCAGGACTGAAGACCACAACAACAACAATGACTTAGGGGATCGTTGGGTTTCCCTGTATGCGGTATAAAACTTTGATGTGGTCTCTCTTGAAACACCAAACACTCCTATATCTACATATGCATACATACTGCGCAAAATACCATACTTGCATCTTACCATCGTTTTACTTAAGCGTAATATATATTGGCGGCAGTAGAATCGTTCTGCAGTTAATTTCAAAGGCGATCCTCTAAACGTTCTCAGTAATATTCCTCTAAAATAAAGTTGCCTTTTCTTCACGGATTCGTATCTGAGTTCTCGAAGCATCCCCGTAGTACTATATTAACGACGTAGGAGACAATCTGAGTAGCCGTCTTAGATTTTTGCAGATGATTCTGTCATTTACCGTCTTGTAAAGTCGTCAGATGATCAAAGCTACTTGCAAAATGATTTAGATAAGATATCTGTAAGGTGCGAAAAGTGTCAATTGACCCTGAATAAGAAAAATTGTGAAGTTATTCACATGAGTATTAAAAGAAATCAACTAAATTTAGATTACGCGATAAGTCATACAAATCTGAAGGCTGTAAATTGAACTAAATACTTAGGGATTACAATTACAAGTAATTGAAACGATCACATAGATAATATTGTAGGTAGAGTAAACCAAAGACTGCGAATCATTGGCAGAACACATAGAAGGTGCAACACGTCTACTGATAGATGAAATCGAAAAAGTACAAAGAAGGACAGCTCGTTTAGTATTATCGGGGAATACCCGGAGATATTGTCACAGACATGATACGTGAATTGGAGTGGCAATCATTAAAACAAAGGCGTTTTTCGTTGCGACGGGATCTTCTCATGAAATTTCAATCACCAGTTTTCTCCTCCGATTGCGAAAACCTTCTGTTGGCACCCACCTACATAGGGAGAAATGATCATCACGATAATATAAGAGAAATCAGGGCTCGCACAGAAAAATGTAAGTGCTCGTTTTTCCCGCGTGCCGTTCGAGAGTGGAACGGTAGAGCGACAGCTTGAAGGTGGTTCGTTAAACCCTCTGCCAGGCACTTTTTTGTGAATAGCACAGTAATCCCGTAGATGTAGATGTAGACTTGCGAGTTGTTTGAACCAATTGGTATCAAATCTAGACAGAATGCTTCGATGCCTTCCTTTAATCCGAAAGGCTGTGGATCCCAAAGACTCGAGCAGTATTCAAGAACAGGCGGTCTCCTTTACAGATGAACCATACTTTCCCAAAATTCTCCCAATAATTCTCCCCACTTCGGCTATCTTGGTTACGGAAGCACACGTTACACGAGCACCAATAATTTGCCACCGCTACAAGTCGCTTAACTCCGACATAACGCACTCACAGCTACACACAACGCTGTTCTGACGGCGACTGGCACTTGCAACGTATTGAGGACATTGCACAGGCGCCGCTCGTGATGAAACACAACAGCCCAACCTACAGGTTTGGCTGCCATCTGTATTTATTTTCAAGCAAGCATTTCTCGCAGTGTTCCCATATTTTTCTTCACTCCTGTAATTTGTAAAAAGTGAGTGACTGCGATTAGGATTTTAGACATTTCCATGACGTTCTCTCTTACATTACACGAAACTGAGACCCCCGCCCTGTTCTCATCTGGAAATGTGAAATACCTCGTACAGCTGTTACATTAATCTGACATGTATGCCACACAATTGCACAATATTTCGGGATGGGTTGCAAAAGCGATGTGTTCGAAATCTCCTTCGCACACGAACTCCAATTTTCAATAACTCTTTCGCTACTCACAACTCTTCCTGTGCGATCACTCCATTTCGACTCACCGCGACAGGTCTTACTTCGTTTCGAAAGGCGTCCACAGAGCTCTTTCTCTGTCTATCGATGGTTCTCCATCCTCCATAACGAGTTACAGTCTGTCGTAAGTACCGCTATCCGTCATTCAAAGTCACTTCTACTCGATGCACAGTCGGGTTCGATCCACTGCTACTGCCAGAGGTGTCAGCTTTGTGCACCAGACTTCGCGCCTTGTGTTCCTCCAAGTCACATACAAATTTAATCGTGTATTCTTCGTACTACAGTGTTTACACGCAATAAGTAAAATTTCATCTGAGCTACCGAAGCACGACTCACGCCAGGTACTCACAGCTTTACTTCTGCCAGTATCTCGTCTCCTACCTTCCAAACTTTACAGAAGCTCTCCTGCGAACCTTGCAGAACTAGCACTCCTGAAAGAAAGGATACTGAGGAGACATTGGTTAGCCACAGCCTAAGGGATGTTTCCAGAATGAGATTTTCACTCTGCAGCGGAGTCTGCGCTGATATGACACTTCCTGGCAGATTAAAACTGTGTGCCCGACCGAGACTCGAACTCGGGACCTTTGCCTTTCGCGGGCAAGTGCTCTACCATCTGAGCTACCGAAGCACGACTCACGCCCGGTACTCACAGCTTTACTTCTGCCAGTATCTCGTCTCCTACCTTCCAAACTTTACAGAAGCTCTCCTGCAGAACTTGCAGAACTAGCACTCCTGAAAGAAAGGATACTGCGGAGACATGGCTTAGCCCCACCCTGGGGGATGTTTCCAGAACATTCTGGCAAAGGTCCCGAGTTCGAGTCTCGGTCGGGCACACAGTTTTAATCTGCCAGGAAGTTTCATATCAGCGCACACTCCGCTGCAGAGTGAAAATCTCATTCTGGAAGTAAAATTTCGTTTTTAGCTATTCTTCCTGGTGCTGCAATTGGTGGAGGCAACAACTGCACGGGATTTTATACTTATAAGCTGTCGCCAAACGCCAAAAGGTGGATCTTTAACATATATGTGTAATCTATTTATTATCTGGTGGACTTAAAAGTCATTTCAACCTCATTATTTGCCAAAACGTTTCCAACGCCATCAATAATGCTTTTTTTTTTAAAGGGGAGGAACATACCCCCGTTAGCGGCTGTTGTTCTCCATTAGACTTTGGAGTCTTTTCTCTGAGGTGTAGAGCTCGTTCCACCACCTTATTAGAGAAACCGTTTTCTTGAAAGCCGACTGTAACCTTCTTGAACAGTGAGTAATGTTGCTTGTATACTTTATTTGGCCTACGTACTAAAATTTTAATTATATCTCTCTTATCTCTTTTACGTTTTGCATTTCGTGTTACAAGTACAGACTTTTCACTCAATGCAGAAACGTCACTCATTTGTATCGTATTTTTATAGAGGAATCTTTGTGATTCTATGAAACAGCAGATTAATCAGTACCGTGCACGACAGGGAATACTGTGGTTTTAACAGTCGATGGATAACGTTGGTCTGTGTGATTCTCATAGTCTGTATGGAAAATCGGGTCGTTTCTTTGGCGTGGAGGCCGATTCAGCGTTGTCCCTCCCCTACTGTCTCATCAGCAAAACAAAAATTACTGCCATGTATCTCCCTCCGAGCACGTTAATCACAAAACCAGTTTACAGTTCGCCTTTTCACATGTAAGATCTTTGATGGCTTCGTGAGACTATTCATTTTTACACGGTAGAGCTACGGGAGTAGACCCAAAAAACATAAAATTACTTGTCGAGTGGTTCTAGGCGCTACAGTCTGGAACCGCGCGACCGTTACGGTTGCAGGTTCGAATCCTGCCTCGGGCATGGATGTGTGTGGCGCTCTTAGGTTAGTTAGGTTTAAGTAGTTCTAAGTTCTAGGGGACTGATGACCACAGCAGTTAAGTCCCATAGTGCTCAGAACCATTTGAACCATGAAGTTACTGTCTATGCTTCATCTACTGACTCAACTGCATCAGTCAGAAACAGAAATTGCCACTTTTTGCTTTAAAAGAAAGTAATGAAGTTGCGAAATTTCAGCTCCGCTGAAGGGTTTTCCACAGCTCTAAACTGTATTTGGGCTCAACACACCGTAGCATGCAGTTCCAGAGCTATGAATTCTGCAAACAATTTGGCATGGCTGCACAATGTGTCAAACTAAGGAGCTGAGTAACGTCTTGGTTCGGTCATACACTACTAAAGGTCTGTTCTACTGTACAATTTCAGTGTGTTTTGCGCGAAATTTGTCACATTTATCTGGTCGAACGCTGGGTTTGAGTTGCACTTTACAGAAACCTGCTAGAACACACAGCTTTCAGAATATATTTGTTAAACTTAAATGATGCCAATCAACAACAAATAATGAAAAGACATGAAAATATTCGGATATATCCAGCATGATGATCAGATCTGTTGTTCCACTGTGAAGTGTTATATTACATGCCATCAAAGTTGATTAATCAGTTTGTAAAGTTTACCTCCAGTTTCTCAACACTTCGGAGAGTATTACACAGTTACTTTTTCTTACGTCTAAGACGGCTGTTTCAGCTGCTCTAACTTTTTTTCTATATCACATTTTTTTATTTTTAATGGGAATCTAACGTGATTTGTATATGGTTAAAAATATATTTGTATATATTTTGTAGCTGTATTTCCTAACATATTCATCATTTAGTTGGATACATGCTAGACTTAACGATTCGAGTATATAATTTCAGAATACCAACTAAACAAGTAGCATCTAGAATCAAATGAATAACACAAAAGGATATACATCTACATCTACATCTACATTGATAGTCTGCAAATCACGTTTAAGTACCTGGCAGAGGGTTCATCGAACCACCTTCACAATTCTCTACTATTCCAATCTCAGATAGTGCGCGGAAAGAACGAACACCTATATCTTTCCGTAAGAGCTCTGATTTCCCTCATTTTATCGTGGTGATCGTTTCTCTCTATGTAGTTCGGTGTCAACAAAATATTTTCGCATTCGGAGGAGAAAGTTGGTGACTGGAATTTCGTGGGAAGATTCCGTCACAACGGAAAACTCCATTTTTTTATAATGATGTCCAGCCCAAACCCTGTATCATTTCAGTGACACTCTCTCCCATATTTAGCGATAATACAAAACGTGCTGTCCTTCTTTGAACTTTTTCGATGTACTCCGTCAGTCCGACCCGGTAAGGATCCCACACCGCGCAGCAATATTCTAAAAGAGGACGGACAAACGTAGTGTAGATAGTCTCCTTGGTAGATCTGTTACATTTTCTAAGTGTCCTGCCAATAAAACGCAGTCTTTGGTTAGCCTTCCCCATAACATTTTCTGTGTGTTCCTTCCAATTTAAATTGTTCGTAACTGTAATTCCTATGTATTTAGTTGAATTTACGGTCTTAAGATTTGAATGATTTATCCTGTAACCGAAGTTAAACAAATTTCTTTTAGCACTCATGTGGATGACCTCACACTTCTGTTTATTTAAGGTCAACTGCCAATTTTCGCAACATTCGGATATCTTTTCTAAATCGTTTTGCAATTTGTTTTGATCTTCTGATGACTTTATTAGTCGACAAACGACAGCGTCATCTGCAAACAACCCAATACGGCTGCTCAGATTGTCTCCCAAATCGTTTATATAGAGAAGGAACAGCAAAGGGCCTTTAACACTACCTTGGGGAACGCCAGAGATCACTTCTGTTTAACTCGATGACTTTCCGTCAATTACTACGAACTATGATCTCTCTGACAGGAAACCATAAATACATAACTGAGACGATATTCCATAAGCACGCAATTTCACTACAAGCCGCTTGTGTGGTACAGTGTCAAAAGCCTTCCGGAAGTCCAGAGATACGGAAACGATCAGAAATCCCTTGTCAATAGCACTCAATACTTCATGCGAATAAAGAGCTAGTTGTGTTTCACAAGAACGATGATTTCTAAACCCATGTTGACTGTGTTTCAATAGACCGTTTTCTTCGAGGTAATTCATAATGTTCGAACACAATATATGTTCCAGAATCCTGCTGCATAACGACGTTAATGATATGGGCCTATAATTAAGTGGATTACTCCTACTACCTTTTTTTGTATATCGGTGTGATCTGTGCAACTTTCCAGTCTTTGGGTACGGATCTTTCGTAGCGCGAACGGTTGTGTATGATGATGGATCAGCGTACTCTGAAAGGAACCTAATTGTTATTGCTTTTATTAAGTAATTAAGTTGCTTCACTACTCCGAGTATATTTACTTTTACGTTACTCTTGTTGGCAGCTGTTATTAATACGAATTCTGGAATATTTACTCCGTCTTCTTTTGCGATGGCAGAACAGTAGCTAGAAAATGGGGTTTTTGGCTCACTAGCTCACTCACTCCGTTAGCTCGCTATTTCGCCAAAACTTCCATTTTCCATCTGCTTTACCATCATTTTCTGGTATAACTCACTCGTTTTTCATCTTGGTGAACGTAAGAAAATAAAGAGGTGAACGTAAGAAAATAAAGAGGTGAAGGTAAGAAAATAATGTCGAACGAGAGTAAATGACTCGAAAAAGTGAAAAATATCTCCTATCGAACGCCTTCCACTCAGTCTTCCCTGAGATTCAGGTCCCTGCATTCTGTACGTCAGTCCTTACCTAAAATTTTCCTAATTCTTTCTTCTTCAGCAACGATAAGATTTTTATGAATCGCTGATTTTTTTATGTTGTTTGAGTGATTTCGTGAATACAGTTCTACCACATTCACAAGTAACTTCAATTTTCTGAAATTCTTTACTACATTCTATACACATTCTACAATATCCACCTTTTCAATATTTATCCTTGTAAAATTCACCAACATTCTTTTTCTCTAGATACATACCATATTGTTTTAGCTGTTCAGCTGTTCCATTTAAAGAATATAAAATTCAATAGCAAGAAAATAATGGTGAACGGGAGTAAAAAACTGCAAAACGGGTGCGCACCAGAGAAAAAGTTTCACATACTGAATTCGAGATCATGAAATTAATTGTTTTTATTTTTATGCATTTTCAACCCTTTATATCTCAATTTCATCTGTTCACCTTCAAAAAATTGAACATCCCAGTTAGTAATCAATTTAGCATATCTATCTGGCAAAATAAGTCCGTAGTTGCTTAAGTGAGCGGTTAATTTGCCTCTGGTGGTAATTTTACGTAATATTACACGTCTATATCCATTAAATATTTAACCCCGTACAACAGCTTGCAATCCATGTAAACTTCTGTGTCCATTATGTATTTAGCCAGACACCATCCACAAGATACCATACATTATGATGTCCATTCTACCGAAGCAAAACTGGCTTAACAAAACTTGCAGATGTAGAGCTAGCATACTCCAT
Organism: Schistocerca piceifrons; assembly: GCF_021461385.2. Lineage (NCBI taxonomy): Eukaryota > Metazoa > Arthropoda > Insecta > Orthoptera > Acrididae > Schistocerca > Schistocerca piceifrons. Next base: position 422,006,757 of record NC_060141.1, read on the forward strand.
CACGAAGGCGTACTGCTGATATACTCGTATAAACATCGACTCCCAAAGTAGCGTTTCTACACAGTCTACCGACGCTTAATCTCTCTGCTCGAAAATGTAAGCAACCCTTCACAAAGACATACTCACAAAGATTCACAAATGAAAACTAATGAAAAGGCTGGATTGTATCGTATTCTTTGCCCAGCAATAAATCCAGTAACTGACGTAATTGATACTTCTCTCGTTAATTACATGCAGATTTTTATAATAGGCCTGCCGTTTAATAGTTTGTTTTACATATGACATAATCCAAGTATTAAACATTTTAATCATTGATAAATAGTATCTCAGTCACAATAAAGAATGCAGCTGGTTCATTCAAAATATCTGTCACTATGTAGTACAGTATCAGTCCATCATGCGGCACTTCGTTAACTCACACCACTGCTGCGTGATGTAGCAAGCTTGTACACCACTAATAGCCACATGTGTACGGGACATATATTACTAACTCATAAAACGGAAATAGATTCTGTCAAATTTATTATCGATGGTAATGCGTGTATCGTTACAAGTTATGGAAATTAGTATAAGATTACTAACATTTGATCGAGGTTTTCTTGATTTGATTTTGTTCATTCCCGTCGTGTATAATTTACGCAGGGGGGATGCACACTCCGCGCATGGCCTGCAGTACTCACACTGTTGGACTGCGTAACGATTTTCAAAACACCATACATTTAGGATTCCTTACATTTCTGGACGATGAAGGACATCATTCTAAGTCTAACCAGAACGGGAAACGAGCGGACTGTTTGTCCATGCTGTAGCATCCTACTGATCCTGTCTATGTAATGCGAATAATAAATCCTTGTGAATTTACATGCCTGTCTCTTGGTTTGGCCTGGATCATAGCCTACGGACTTCGCCTGAGAGGAGAGCGTCATGCATCGGTGAGGTGGATATACGTAAAGCTGTGCTCACATGGGACGAGGAAGAGCTCGTGGACGTGGAGCAATTCGAGTTTTGTTAACTCACTGCGTGGTATTTCATGTTCCACAGCATTCCGTAGCGTGAGGGACTGAATAAAGCAAGTTAGATGTTTTGTTTCGTGGAGACGAATATGACCAGTGAGACGTAATATCGCGTTCTACGCCACAAACAAAACTTGTGAGACACCATAAATTTGAGTCCTCTGGATATATTCTGTTTCAAAGCACCAAAACATTGAGGATCTCCCGAAAATGCGTCGTTACTGGTACGATTTTTTGCAGTAAAATGACAGGAAACGTTATATTGGTGGTTTAAGACTGTTCGTGTTCACTTGTTTTCAATTTATAACTTGCTTGTGTTTGTATCTGCACAGGTATAACAGTGCTACGAAATCGTCTTGTCGGCACAGATATCACTACTCTAGACGACTGTAGCTGCTCGGCACTGAAGTCAGAGAGCGGGACCGTAGAAGAGGGAAAATTCGATGTAGGAGTGCAGAGAGTCCAAAAACCGTGTAGAGACGGCAGGAGAAAAGCACTAAACGTGATCAGCCCAAATGACAGAAACAACTAGCGCAAACCCAGAGCATGGCGCGATGTGAAAGCCAGATCTATGTTCGCCGGTCTCAGCATAAGAGCTGGGAGCCCAGGCTATCGCATCTGGCAAGTAAACACCTAGGTCAGCGGTTCTGCCCATATGACGCATTGCATTTGCCATCCGTGATAAATTTCTGCACTACTCCGCTGCAAGGCCCACTCCAGCTCATCCGGGTCCCATCTGCAGGGATGCTATATCCTACATCCCCTCCATCGAAAAGGCCTCGGTCCCAAAACTGGAGAGGGAGCGAGACTCCTTGGCAGCAGGTCTACCACCGACTTAGGCAACGATGACTCAGCTGGTTTTGCCGGAATGGCAGAAGACTGCGGATGCCGATGTCGTGGTGGAGGTGGCAACATATGTCCACACAGCTGCAACTGGAAGCCCCCTACCAGGAAGACGCCACCACCAATACTGTCACCCAACTGACATGGAAACAGTGGCGTTGCAGGTAGGACAGATTGCACATGTAACTGATCTGAATGACAGGTCAGCTGCTCCCAACCGACATCCATCACAAACAAATTCCGATATTTGCGGCTCAGCAGAACACCTGATGGTTACTCAAGCTGCAGGCTGAAAAACCGAGACCAAATGACAGCTTCTGTAACAAATCCAACATTTCCTGTGGTTGACACCCATATGCAAACGTTCCACTGGACTACACCCATTAACTGCTGTCTCCCAGCATGTGCATCATCACAGGATAGAGCAAGCATGGACTTCTTCAGTTGGCCCTTGAAAGTTTGCACAGATCGGAATTAAGTCAGCTGGAATGGGGCAGTTGTCTCATGCTGAGTACCACTGCAAACGCAAAAACCTTGAAACTCCCATGACAGAAATTGCTGATCATTATCAGACACGGAGGTCCGATTTTAGCCTTCGATAGCATAATGACTGACAGTGCATGAATAGTTGTTGTATATGTCGTGAGGGCAGCTATGCTACATATGGGAAATTGGACAACGCTTCCACCATCAACAACCACTTGCTTCCTAAAATAGGTCGACATCCACCCTGTTCCTGGGAGTACTTACATATCTGGTTGGTACAGGAAAAATTCTTGTACATGGATATGCAAGCAAGAGAAATTCAAGAATATGTCGACATGGAAGCACAGTATTTTTTTCGTAGACAGCGATAAGATGGCTGGAATAGATTGTTTAAGTGGATGACCAGCAAATGTAGAGTAATAAATTTATATATGTCGCATCATGAGCCCTGCTGTGACCGCAAAGTTATTGGCAGACATCTTATAGATTTTCATAAAGTGGTCGGACATGTGACTATGGTAAACTTTACGACCTCCTTAGGTAAAGAGCATTGTATTATCAGTTTGGGGGTTACAATATACCACTACCGAATGGATCACATGTGTGACCCTGTGTGAGACTGTTTAAGTGTTTTAAATGCTAACAACGAGTATTTACTACGTGCTTTCCCTCTACTGATCACAACTATGCTGAGTCACCTAACATATACTTTACAGAACAGTTGCTGCATGGTTTTAATAACATTTTTCTATACGTCTATTGAGATAATAGGGATACCTATAAGATGGCTGCTGTCTTTGATGCTTTCCTGGAAAAGAGATCATCTGCCTCTAAACTGACATGGATCTGCATTAAAAGATGATAGAAAGTAGATGCAGTAATCGGTTGAGAGCAGCTGTAACGAGGTATGATTTAATGGTAGACTGATGACGTATTCTGGAGAGAGTCAGATGTTGCAGCACGTCATTTATCACACATTAAATCATTTTTCCAAGTTTTCTTGGGATGTATCAGTTGTGTGGTATCACCTGCATTCGACTCGTGTACAACTGCATGTTCTGTGTGTGACTTAGAACACTATCTACCTACGATCGTTAGCAGCAAACCTCTACATACCACAGTCAGCAGGGGACTTCCAACGCATGTGAGATGAATCATGTCCGCCAAACCGATGGAAAAGCTATTTCGGCGCCCTCCTCTACACGAACAATGATGTATACAAAGTACCCCATTTCCCTGTCACATCTCGGACATAAATTGAGTCTTCAGTGTTATAACTGCAGTGATTTTAAGTTAGTGATAGGGGCTTGTGAGGTACTGCAATCCCCATGTATACATTTGCTTGACAGATGTTGTGTGTGGAAGAGACTGTGTTCTGTTCATGGACAGCAGCATGGATTGTAATTTCACTTGACAAACCCCGCTGCTATGCGTTTTGTCTGTTTCCTCATAACACATCGTTGTTTCATGTATTTTCCGTTGCTGACGATCATTTTATAGGAGTGATGCGAGCATAGCGTAATGTCCAAACAGTAATAGAATGTGAACAGTGGGCGCTATACACCTCTGGAAAGGAATATAGTGTATTTATAAGAAAGAATCCATGTTTTTTCCATTTGGCGCAGAAGGTAGTAGTTTTATCATTTTAAAGTTTCTCGCCACAGTGAGTTGGACAGAAAACTTGGGGGGTGAATGTATATCAGGTGTTGGAAATATATTTCCTGCACTGGAGTATTAACAGCGTTGCATTTCAAGGAACTAATATATCAGAAACCACAGTGCTTTAACATTATATCATGTTTAAGTGTAGAACTATGTAGCCTTATGAGTGTGCGCTTATGTTCTATGTTCATTTTTCTCTTACCAGTATCTTCCTGATATGGAATCCAAACACTACAACAATATTACAGAACTGATAGCACACTTAAAACGCTCCAGACTCCTTCTATCTGGACCTCCATCATGCATAAACCATACATGCATACGTTCCTTCTTCTGCTTAATCGTCTGTTATACCACCACAACACTCTCAAATGTATCAGGCTCATATCTACTATACACCAGTTGTAGGATTTTTTTTTTTTTTTTTTTTGGCAGGGGAGGTGACTGGAATACAACAAAAACAATCATTGAAAGATTATTTGATTAAACAGAGAATTTGAAAAGTTTGTTGTTATACTTGTGTTCCAATGATATCAAGAACATGTGATCATGGGGTTGTTTGTTACTGATCACTCTGGCCTCCACCACTCAAAGATAACTTTGAGACAAATACATACTGCTACAACAGTTCCCAAGCGCTACGCTTTAGTAATTAGTTCTGCAATGACATACAAAGTTGAGTTCATTGCTTATACATATCTTAAAACGGTGTAACTCAGAGTAATCTGCTTCCTGCCGATTCTGCTGAAGTCGTCGTTCCGGTCCATTTCATCTGCAAACTGGATCTAGTTACATGAATTCCATGGAATAATCCAGGTACCAAGTCGTTTTATAGTGGTTTATTAATGACAAGCTGCACAACCTCTTCTTGGTCGGAGTCCACTCCACATAACAGGCTACATAGTCACATTTCACAAAACCATAGTATAAAAATTAGGTTATTATTCTGATGTGCGACACAGAGGTCGCGTATGTGAACAAACTGAGCTTTTTTTGAGCCTTCTGCTCCCCCTATTTATATGTTCTTAACAATGAAGTTAACAAAACTATAGTACCAACTTATAAAATTAACAATTAAACGTTCAAAGTTGTTATGAATAACTATACACAAAACCTTTCGTATTTTATGCCCAAACTAGCTTATACAATATAAATGATTTTTACATAAGATATACATCACATTATAGAAAATAGTGAAAAACAACAATGCCAACCTAATTTTTCGTAATTACGGCTTAATTAGTGAATGCAAAACAATGCTAGCATATACAAGTAAACAAATTAAATAATACATTTTATGAAATTTAATATATTATACGAAATCACTTAGATACAATTGGAATTACGAAACTTTCAATGAATTGCCTCTTCGGGGAGTATTTCATCAGGGTATCGAAAAAGGAATGTAAAGTAAGGGGTTGTTTTATTTCACAGTGAGCAGTGCTAACCTCCTCAACATGCATGCATCAATAGAGTTTGTATGTAACTGGATGGGTGACGTGGGTAATATTGGTACAGAACAGTCTTCGTGGGATGGTAGTTATGGTATTGGAATGAGAATACTGGTCTACATCACAGGCGCCAGTTGGTTGTGCAAGTTTGAAACATGTGTTATGCTCTTTCCAAAACCAAAATGTCAAAGTACATTGATTACACGAAACTCCGCTCATTCTGTTCCTTAATGAGACGTCAGACGTAGCGGATATAGTGCACTCCTACTTTTGGTCAATTCCACATTAAATCGGTGACAGTGTTGCAGGGAGAGTTGGTTAAAGATGGAGGAACAGTTACAAGATGTGTAAAGAGAGCATCTAGATTTTTTCTCTGGATCCAAGAATGCAAGAATACTTTGTGACTCTTATTCACATAGGAGAAGATGGCCAATCGTAATAAAACCTTACCGAATTTATAAAGAGTTTCTGCTAAGGAATATAGTTTTTACACGTTCTTTCTGCTAATAGCTCTTTCCTACACTAAGAAACAATATTTTGGTTATATAATGTAGGCAGTGTAACAGTGTTCGCAATATGTTCCCTGGTATATAGTCCTCGCTAAGTAATGGCGAGTGATGGTGATACAGAAAATGAGAATCATGCCGCATTATGATAGACTGATTGCACTATGAGATCGACGCGATGGGACGTATTGTTGACGTGACAAGTCGTTGAAGGTGGTAGGTGGGGGATGGTAGGTCTGAAGATGCTCTAAAACTGACTGAAACCAGTAACCTCATAAAAAAAAGAAGTTTCTTGCTGTCGTGACTGTTCATGTTCATTTATAGGAGATTTTGTTTTGAGCAGAATATCCGTCACATCACAATCACCTGCTATTACCCTCAACTGTCTTTTAAAGAACGTGTTAACCTAAATTTGAAAGTGACTCTCAATGCCTTCCATAGTGATTCACAGAGTAAGTGGAACCGCTCTGCAGGGTGACTTAATTTTGCCTTTAATACGGTCCAACATAGTAATTGAAAGCTGCGCCTGCTTCCCTTGTGCTCAGTTATGGAGCTAATGCACCTCTGACGAATTTGTCATCAGTTTGTGATTTGCTCCTGGAGCGTATTGACGCCAAGGCTCTGCAGAACAATTGGAGGAAAGCACGTTGCAATATTCAGCAGGCCCATCAGAGGTTGGCCGATTTTTGTCACCAGGGGGTAGAGAACTTAGGGGTGAGGTAGGTGATCAGGTTACTGTGTGCAATGCATTGTTAATCAGAAAGGCGAAAAGGACTAATCTAGTAAGGTAGTCCCAGGTTTTTGAGTTCCTTTGAGATCATCTGAGTATTGGGTCCGGTCGACTTCGTGTCCAGGCTTGAGTCAGGTAAGCTGTCCAGGGTTCACATCTACCAGGTTAAGGCGAACTAGCCTCCTCCCTGAATACTCAACACATCAAAAAGAGGAGGAGGTTTATGTGGGTTTGGAGGGGAAAGCTTAGCCATGCGGCTCATCTTCCTTTGAATTACTGGGGTCTATATGGCATTTGTTTGTTTGCTTCTGAGATGTTCTTGTTCTGGTGTAGGTGCTAGCCCTGAAGCAGCGGCTCGATTTCAGCAACAGTGGCCGTGAGAGCACATGATCGACGGTCTTGTGGAGCGGCTCTGGCCAGATGGAAGTGGCAGCGTGAGTTAGGACGCGATCGCCAGAATGGACAGGAGGAGGCTCCATCGCTTTCTGGAACGAGAGGTTCAGAAGTGTTTGCATTCAATTGAAGGGTATCAGCGCCCACACTGGTCGTTTTTCCGCTACTTACTGATCTTCATTAACTTCAGACATTTGGCGGTGTGGTTTTATTACTGTGATCTCTGATACGAATTTTGAGCCTGGTTACAAAACTCTGACTGATGGCTTAGCTGTTTGCTTACATGAATTCCCGAAATAAAAGGCCTGGATAGTGTTGCCTTGGTGGCAGTTGTTTTATATTTATTCAGTTAATCTGAAGGGGTCATAAACCACTTAGCACAACAACAGGTTAAGGGAAGAGGTGAGTTATTTGATCAGTTTAATTAAATAGCACATCAGTTTGATATTAAAAGTGGTGCAGTGTTTACAGGATGGAGAGCGGCTGGGGATATTCCAGAGGAGGGGGCATGGAAAAGCACTTAACAGAATAATTGGTTAAGGAGGATAATAAATTTGGCAACCATGCAGAATGGGGTGGTGCCCCTATTCCATCTTGAATAAATTTGGAAACCATGCAGAGAAGGATAGTGCCCCATTCCATCTTGAATAAATTTGGTAGCACTTCAGAATGGGGTGGTGCTCGCTTTACCCTACTACTAGCGATGCTGAGAGCCCAAAAATGTTACGAGTGGGGACTACGACTCTTCGACTTTTACTTGTACCCAACAAGCTCACTGTGGCCAAAGACAGGCAGCGCCATCACATCACCACATTCAATTCGTCAATGACATCATCACACAACAGCTTAATGGAAGGGTAGGTCATAGGCCGATCAGGCGAGATACCAGGGCTGTTTACTGAGTGTGTATAACTTCTCCATGAGCCAACCATTGGAAACTTCCTCACTTGCCACTGCTGCAAATTCAAATGATTCAGGAATATGAACAAATTTAGCTACAGAAGGGCCAGACAGGGACAATGTCCTAGTTTGGATTTCGGGGCGTGTGCTAATCGGACGAGAATGTCCGTTATTAATGAGTTCACATACGCGGTAGCAAACTGGAGACAAACCGACATTTGCGCAAGAGACCTTATAGGTCAGCGATCCAGACCACAATCGTTTGTCCTAGGAGCTTGTGGTGCTGGCTAGGCTGGAACCATAACGCCACCACATGGACCTCATGTCAAAATTCTGCTTGAGGAAGTGACAAATATCCTTGATTCTCAGGCGCGGTTGAAAGCTTCAAATATTTCTCGATTCCATACAACCCCGCAATGCTGGACAATAACAAAGCGCCTAATTAGCTATATCATAAAATGCTTAACCAGGCAGTGCAGCAAGAACCGACGCAGGTAATTCTCCCACCTATCTGCAGACTCGTTGAAACTGTCAAAGGGCATAGAGGTTGGTGGAAGAAAAGACTTCTTTGCAGAAGTCTGGTCAATCACAAGCGCGGCGCGTGAGTCGAACAGTTCCACGTTGTGTCTGAATAGCCTCTGCTTCTTCTCTTGCTGCAGCTGTGGTTGTTGCTCCTAGAGGCGCAACTGTTCCCGCGAGCACTGCAAACATGCCCAGCCCAAGGTGGCCACACATTAACACTATGAAACAAATAAAAGCGTCACACGCACAAAGGTGTCCTCCATTGCCACTTTTGTATCTACACAGGCGTGAAAACGCCACGAAACTGTCCTGTCGGCACGAATGGCACTGCTCTAGCCTATGGTAGGTACTCAATACAGGAACCGAGAAATCGGGCACGGAAGAGGAAAAATTCGACATGCAGGTCAATCTACGGAGGAGTAGAGAGCCCAAACACCGTGCAGAGACTAGCGTGGAGAAAAACACAAACCACGACCAGTGCAAACGGCCGAAACAACGTATGATATAAGTATGCCATTCCTTTGCAACAATCATTAAAAGTTTATCAAAATCGCGTTGTTCTTGGTACAATTTGCTCTGGCATGGTTGTATAATAAATAAATTGAGCGTAGTGCAGTGGGCAGAGGCGCGGCATTATAAAGGCAAACATTGGCTAACGAATTGCGTGATTCAGTCGCAATTCAGTATTTATTTATTCATCCTAAAAAATTTTCAGATTTTGTGATACCTAATTCGTTAACACATCTTGCTTATGACTGTGTGCTCAAGAAGACACACATGCAGACACACGTACACGATTGCCTGAAGTACATTAAATGTAACAGTATTGGTTCAAATGGCTCTGAGCACAACGGGACTTAACTTCTGAGGTCATCAGTCCCCTAGAACTTAGCACTACTTAAACCTAACTAACCTAAGGACATCACACACATCCATGCCCGAGGCAGGATTCGAACCTGCGACCGTAGCGGTCGTGCGGTTCCCGACTGTAGCGCCTAGAATCGCTCGGCCACCCCGGCCGGCTGTAGCAGTAATACTTTAGTAAATAAATGAACTTTTGAGCTTTCTCGGGAAGAGTAGGATATTTTGCCCTTTGTTGTTTGAGGTCCTGTATTCCACATGTTCTAAAAATTCTGCTGCTGTATAGAAGCAGTGCTCTTGTAAGAATGACCTTTGGGTTTAACTAAAAAGTGAGAAAGATAAATAACCTGTAACTTCTGTGGAAGATTGTCGGAAACTTGTATCGCACTGTTTGTAATAGAACTTTTATAGGTTGATGTACTTACTGACTGGACATGGAACTCTCCTTTTTGCCTTATGTTCATGGATATTTAAGTTTGTATTTTATACGTGGGCGTGCTGAAAATTAATGCTTCTGAATTTTTTCTGTGAAAACGGTTAAAGCTTTTTAAATAAAATAATCTTTATTAACATACCTCGTCTCCATTCTTCATGTCTACATATTTATTTCTCATCATAGCCACCCTGGCGACGAACACATTTCTCCCAACGAGATACCAGATTGTTGATACCGTCACTGTAGAAAGTCTGACTTTGTTGACGGAGCCACAACCTACATCTCTGCTTGCAATGCTCATCAGTATCAAAGAGAATTCCTCAATGGAAACACATGAAAATCGGACGGAGTCAGGTCGGAACTAAACGGAGGATGATCGATGACAGTGAGCCCGAGGCGTCGGATTGTTGCAGTTGTCTTAACGCTGTATGGTCTGACATTGTGATGCTAAAGGAAGGGGTGCTCCATGTGTGAACGACCTCTTCGAATTCGTGCTTCAGTACCTTGTAGACTTCATGGTGGTGCATGTAGGCATCAATCCCAAATGCACCAACCTTTAATATCAAAGAACTCTGTGTGCATGAGTTTGCCTGCTGATGGCATGACCATGAGTTTTTTTTAGCAATGGTGATACTTTGCCCCGGAACTCAGCTGATACTCTCTTGCCTTCAGGGTCAGAATGGTGAACCAACCACAAACAAACCAAGATGTCGATACAATCATCACCGCATACAGCTTTCATTCTTCTATGGATTTGAATTGGAGGTTGAAACACGTATGTAACGCAGCAGCGATGGCGAGGCATTGCAGCGTCTCTGACCAGAGAGCCTTTTATCGTAGTTAGTCTGCGCTTGACCGCGCGAGTGTTGCGAGCGGTTCTCAGTCTGTAGCTCGATTTAGTTGCGTGCAGTATGTCGGTAATAGCACTCGAGTGGAGTTGTGTGTGTGAGGAGTCGGCGAGCGTCGACATGGCATTCTGGTCAAGAGGCTGAATGAGGTATATTATTAATTAAGGTAATCTTCAGATAATGTAAAGTTTATTTATTGTAATTAATCTCCAACAAGTGCCCCAATAATAATTTTTATTTCAAAAGCATTTTTTCTAAAAAATTTTATTTTTTATGGAACTAAAGATTTCGTTGCACTTCCCATTTCATTCCACTTCTTTTAAAGAAAAATTTCAGTAAAATCACAAAAAAAAGGGAATATTATTATTTGCAATGCAGTTTCCTCCAAGCCGTGCGCAAGAATAAGAGCAGAGATTTGACATCCATTTATACTGAGGTAAGAATCTAATTCTGATTTTTTTGCACAGGGCCAAAGACCGATATTTCGGTGTAATTGAATTAACAGTATCGGTGAGATTTTGTTGTCACTGAATTGACTTTAATTTTTGTGAAAAATTTACATTTGAGTCAGATTGCTAATTTTTGTTTAATTGTCATTGTCAGTAGATTTCATTGTGGCGAGGTTACAATTAGCGCAATGTCCATTAGGATTTCTAAATAATATTGTCTTTTTATTTTATTTAAAAAAATTTGTGGGGAGGTTACACTTGGCGACACCCAGTCCAGGATCGAATTTCGTTGAGAGTCTTTTGAACAACAGTCAGATATCTGCTCTTATTTGCTTAGATATAATTAGGATTTGGCGCAACGCTTTTACTAATCTTGTGACTTTCTTTCTACAGGTCAACGGCAATTCGTTGCTTTGTTGTATTTGTGTGTTGTTTTTGCATTTGTGCTTATTGTTTTGTGAATAATTGTGACCACTGTAAAAATGCCGCGAAAGACTGTGAATAGTGTATCGCGAAGTATTATGAATGAAATTACCGACTTAAACAACGTGACTGATAGTAATTGTGACACGCAGTGTAATGATGACAATCCTGCGTTCACTGACAATCAGTGCATTCCAACCGCTAGTGATGACTTTTACCTTAATGATGAACAAACGAACCCAATTGTCTCGTCTGTTAATTTAACAACAATTGATGACGCGGGACGCTCTATTGTAATGAGCGCTGCCCAGACTAACGCAACCGGTTTATTAAATTTACGTGATGAACACACAAATTTGTCTAACGAAAATGAACAGGATGCACAAAGTAGGACGGATTTATTTAATTCCGAAATAGGGACTGACAGTGTAGGTCCGACTGATAATCCTTTTTGTAGATTACAGAATGACCAAATGGTCACGCAAAACGCGACACTTGCAAATACACCGTCAAACGGTACAGAGAATGGAGTAGATAATGTTATATTGGGTCAAATTACGGCAATATTGCTACAAATTGTTGAACAGTACAAACAGCGGAAGGAAATAATGGATGATGGTTTCAAACAACTTAATGAACAGTATAAACAACTTAATGAAAAACTTGATGAGCAGAACAAACGACTGAAAGAAGAGAACAAACAATTTAGAGAACGGAACAAACAATTTTCTGAAAGTATTAAACAGCCGAGAGAAAAACACGATAACCTTAATGAACAGAACAAACAAGCTAGCAAACAGATTACAGGTGTTACCGTGCAATGCCAGGACATTAAAGAACAATTACGTGAGGATACTGAGTCTTGTGCTAAAAACAGTAATAAAGAAGTTGGCACTGTTGCACAAGAATTAAATAGTACACATGTAAGCACAACAGAATTACATATACACGAAATTAATGCAGTCACCGAACAATGCCCTAAAAACGCAGTACAGATTCGCGACGAAGTTAATTTAGAGTCAGTGGAAGTTTTACACACTGTGAATACGGAAGTTGTTAATAAAAGTGAACGACAGAACAACCAAATTGACGAAAGTAGTAAAGTAACAGAATTAACAATTATTTCAGTCACCAATACGTCACAGAACCCGCCACTTTGCGAGCATTTGTCAGAGTCACGCAGCGTGTATAATGTGAGCAATTTACAGCAACTACGTGACTTAAAATCCGAAAAGCCACGCGACTTAAAATCTGAAAAGTTACGTAACTTGAAGTACGAAATGACACAGACAAACAAATTCTCACACAAACCCGAACGTGTTCTCAAATTCAGTGACGAGAACGTTGATAATAAGCAGTTTGCATTTGTAAGGAAATGTAAAGAATTTAATAATGACAGAGCACAGATACACGATTTGCACTGTATACGACAATTTATCTTTGTACATTCACCGCTATTATCTGTAATGGAGAAACTAGCTTTGAACCAGATGCGACAATTTATTTTTTGTATTTACAACAGCATTGCCTATAATGAAGAAACTAGAATTAGCATGCAGACAGCAATTTATTTCTGAATTTGTACCGCCGTTGCCTATAACACAAAAGCTAAAAATTATTTGCAGTGCGTAATTGACCTCAGGGGATTCATTACGCTTTAATGAATATGTGCCGTAGCGAGCATAGGGCCCCGAGCTGTAGTAGTGCTGTTTCATCTTTAGTTTTCTGCACTGCTGCCTTCTCTTCTACTATCCTTTATATCTATCAAAATTGCTCTTTAACTATTGCTCTACCTAGTATTAAGAAACGAGTAATGAAAACCGGATATGACAAATATTTTACCGAATGTGACAATTTTCAGTAGGCACTCCCGTAATGACAACTACCGCCGTAATTATAATAACAGATAAAATCGTAATCATCAGTATGTGTAAAATTATTAGTAACAGGAACCACATTTTGGTAACAATAGACCTTTTCACCACAACAGCATGAAAGTCAGCCGCTTAGCATACCTAACCAACAATGCAGTCTACAAAGTCAACTAAACTTTAATGTTTCGCCGCGTGCACGTATAGTCCCAGTCCCAACAAATAGTAACGCATGGCAGCAAAGAAATAACCACGTACAGACAACACACTATTTCAACTCGCATCGCAATGCGCCGTATAGAAATTACTATCATGACAGACGTAAAAATAACGAGCACAATTTTCAGCGTACATTTAATAACAGTCGATCTTATGAGCAGCAACAACATCAGCAACAACAAATAATCATGAATGAAACAGACAATAGGTGTCATCGATAGCGTAATACGTCAGTAAGAAATAACAGAGCAGTTCAAATAGTCGAAATGCCACAGCATCCTCGCGTAAATAATAGCACGTACGACAGAATTTGACCAGACACAGTACAGGTTTCATATTCCAGTAACGTAAGCAATAATTTTGACACGCAGAATCTTCTTCACGAAAATGTTATTAATTTTGACGCCATCCGACACACGTTTGCATTAAGGACAGAATTACGACGTATGTAGACGACATTCTTATCGCAGAAGCTAACTGGTCTGAACACAATCTGATTCTTGAACAACTGTTACAAACTTTTCATGCACAAGGACTTACAGTTAATCTTAGTAAATCGCACTTTGGCAAAACTTCTATGACATTTCTTGGACACGTAATTTCAGCAGAGGGCATTGCGCCTGATCCGGAAAAACTTCAAGCTCTAGGTGACATTACTGTTCCTACGACGAAGAAACAACTACGTAGTTTTTTGGGCTTAATTAACTTTTTTCGTAAATTTATTCATCACTCTGCTTTAGACACACCCAGATTATGCCAATTAACAGGTAAAAACACTATTTGGTCTTGGGATAAGCAAGCACACTCTGAATTCATGAACCTGAAACATGCTCTGTTGAATGCTCCACTTTTATCGCACCCGGATCTTAGTAGAAATTTTTCCATTGCCACTGACAGTTCCAACACCGCTTTAGGCGTACACATTTTCCAGGAAATCGAAGAAGACGGTTCTACAGTAATTAAAAACATCGCATTTGCAAGTCGCATTTTGTCACCCGCTGAACGAAATTATTCTGTTACAGAACTTGAAACATTATGTGTTGTATGGGCTTTTACGAGATTTCGGCACTTTCTTTATGGCAGGCATACCACCGTGTACACAGACCACAGAGCGATACAATTCTTACTTTCGGCTAAATTTACTCACGATAGATTAAGCAGATGGAAACTTTATTTACAAGAATTTAATTTTACAATAGTTCACATTCCCGGCACACAAAATGTTATAGCAGACGCACTATCGCGTTCTCTCGGCAACAATCAGCAAGACGTAGCAACCAACTTCTGCAAAACAAATTTCAGTGTCATGTACATTCAGCAAGTTGCATTTGAAAACTTTATTTCATCGTCATTACAGGACATAGCAAAGGAGCAAAATAAAGACAATGTGTGGAAAGAAATTAAGCACCTTTGGCAAGACAGGAATAACGTTACGATTAGAAACCATTACACTGTACGCAATGACATTCTGTTTCGCCGCTCTCATCCTGACAGCAACAATTGGTTATTATGCATTCCTGACGAACTGGTTAACAAATTAATCTGGTACACTCATTTAAGTTACGCACATTACGGAGCACGAAAATGTTTTCTTATACTGAGACAGAACTGTTATTTTACTAACATGGAGAAACGTATACGAGTTTTAGCGTCTTGTAAAATTTGCCAGAAAGCTAAATCAGACACCACTTCACATATTCCTCCTTTATATCCCATTATACCTGTTAAATTAAGACACATGGCCGCTGTAGATATTTTTGGTCCGATTCCCAGAACTAACAGAGGTTTTTGCTACATGTTTGTCGCTGTTGAGCTCACTTCAAAATTTGTTACTTTCACTCCATTACGCAAAGCTACTGCTAAAACTGTTTCGAAGGCATTTGTAAAACATTTTCTATTTCATATAGGGCATGTGATGAAAGTAATTTCTGACAATGGATCTCAATTTCGTAGTAGCGTATGGACACGCATGTTACGAGCCAGAAACATTTCTCCGATCTATATATCCAAGTACCATGCTTCTTCGAACCCCTGTGAAAGATTAATGAAAGAAATTGGTAAGCTGTGCCGAATATACTGCCACAAAAGACGTATTGATTGGGATACACACATACTCTCATTCCAAGATGTAATTAATTCCATTCCAAATGAATCCACTATGCTATCTCCGTCTGTTATACTGAAAAACGTTGAACCACCAAACAAAATTAAAGAATTAGTAAAATTCCCCAAATGTCGGCGACTAAGACACCATGAAATAATTGACATTGCGCTGAACAACATCAAACGTGCCGCAGAGCGCCGGAGAAGACAGCAAAAACAGGTTTGTACACGCCGCGACTATCACGTTGGACAGAAGATATTAATACGTACACACTATTTATCCAGCAAATTAAAAGGTAAGTGCAGTAAATTTGAACTTCTATACGCAGGTCCATATCGGATTCGCAGCATCCCTCACCCCAATGTTGTACACGTCGAAACTTTGAGAACCAGAAAATCGAAAGGCAATCACCATATCTCAAACATTAAACCGTTTATTGAGTGAAACCACTGTATGATTCAACACACTATGATGCCATTTACTAATGCAATTATTTCACGTGACTAATTACTGATGATTATCGTATTTTTTCTTGGCAGGTGCCCGGCAAGGTAAGGTTAGCAGGTCGCTTTTCTTGTCGTTACACATCAGACCATGCATATTTTTCCAGATGAACTTACGTATTTTATGAATAATTATGCAATTGTATGTAATGACGTAGTAATTTTATCAAATTCTCTCTCCATTAAAGTCTTTAATTCTCGCCTCTATTAACTACACTACATACAAGCTGAACACAACGAACGTCACATTTGTCTTTTTATGTACGATTGTATTCCAGTTTTGTTTATATGCACTATGAAATAGTTAAGATATAACACACACCAGTTGACTTTGACATTATTTTGCCCTATGACATCTCAAGATCGCGACTGTTTTACATTTTTGCTGCTGCATTGTATTATTCTGTGTACATTTTTGCATCTGAACACTGTCAATGTCTTTGACACGTTACGTTTTCTGTCATGTTAGGCTGTATGCTTAATTATGTTACCATAAACCAGTCGTTATTTAGTGGGTATATGATTTAAATGCAAGACATTAATCTTTGTTCATCAATTTCAGAAAGAAATGATGCATGTAAGAAATAAATTCAACAGAAATGGAATTTCACCTACGGAATAAACGAAAGGAGATGCAATAACTTTATGAGGAAGAGTAAATGGATCAGGATTAACAAACATTAACAAGAATATACTATACTCATCGTAGAATAGCAGTCTTAACTAATTTTTTCTTTCAGAATACAAGGTGATTGATGCAGGCTGTCAGACAGAACTACACATCTTAGTTTTTAGTGATGAAATATGCTAGAGATAAGGAATAGTTGTATAATGAGTAATGAAGTGATATTTTTGCAGATGATAATGAATACTGATGAATAATGATGAAGGATATGGTATTATGAATAATGAAGTTTTTCTTTACAGGTGATGATAATAGTGAAGTTATGATGATATGGATAATGAAGTTTAAAAGATGAGGATAATGTTGAAGTTATGTATTTATGCTACGTAGTTATTTAAGTATTTGTTGCAGTTTGTTTTGACAGCAGGTGTTATATTGCATAGTAGGATGACGGAAAGTTTTGGAAAGGACAGCTATGGAACACATTTTTATACACATTTCACTACCTGTTAATTCGAAGTTCACTACTTTTCAGCATAGTGTGCGTTTCTTCTTTCAGGTCAATAATCCATTTTGTATTTTTTTTTTTCAAGAGAAGCTTTTCATGATACTTACTAAACCTGTTACTTATTATACCTGTTCTTGTACTTGCATTTTTATTTTTTACCCATTTGTGTTTATCATTTATAAATGTGATCGCATATACTGCCTTGTTACATAACCTTGCTGCAGCTGACTCATGACGAATGACGTTACCTATCCTCATTTGCAGCAATAGGTCAAAAACAAATAGTGTTATGCCTCAGCAATTAATTATCGATCCCAACGCAATGCATTGCTAACAAAAAAAATGTATTACCAGTCCCAAATAGTGATACTAGTTTGAGAAAGTTCTGAGTAATGCTGATCAGCTCTGAATAGTATGTCACTTGAGTAATGACCTCTTAATGAGACAAAAAGAATATATAAAAATAATGCTTTGTAACTGGCTAATAACTGCCACTGTTTATTGTAATGAGACTACTTATAATGCGCATGATTATTAATGCTATGACTGTAATTAACTGATTTTAATATTGACTTTGTAATGATCTGAGTAATACTGAATGATGAACAATGTTTTACTCTATTCAATACTTGCTGGCCACTGAGTGCCAATAATTAATGTCACTCCATGAATATGTTATTAATTATGCCATTAATTAACTCTTGTTTTCAATGCTATACTTTGTAACTGGAAAAGAATGTGATTGTTTAATAGTGCTTTGTAATTAGGAGAAAGCTAATGATTATTACTATTGGAATGACAAATGATTAATTAATTATGCTATGCTTTGTAATTGGAAATGAAAATGCTTTGTAATTAGGAGAAGGCTAATAATTCTTACTATATTCAAATGACAAATGATTAATTAACTGACAAATGATTAATTAACTATGCCATATTTTGTAACTGGAAAAGAATGCGATTGTTTCATAATGCTTTGTAATTAGGAGAAGGCTAATAATTCTTACTATATTCAAATGACAAATGATTAATTAACTGACAAATGATTAATTAACTATGCCATACTTTGTAACTGGAAAAGAATGTGACTGTTTAATAATGCTTTGTAATTAGGAGAAGGCTAATGATTCTTACTATATTGGAATGACAAATGATTAATTAACTGTAATTAGGAAAAGGCTAATGATTATTATTGGAATGACAAATGATTAATTAACTGACAAATGATTAATCAACTATACCATACTTTATAACTGGAAAGGAATGTGACTGTTTAATAATGCTTTGTAATTAGGAAAAGGCTAATGATTAATACTATTGGAATGACAAATGATTAATTAACCATGCTATACTTTGTAACTAGGAAAAGAAGACTACTGATTCTATGTAAAACAATTAATGAACATTTTTCTGTAATACTACATACTTGGTACAGAAATGTTCAATAACTGGGCTATGAATGCCACAAACTACTAATTAAGTCTGTAATTGTCAATATTATGTGACTTGATGTCCTTCACCTCATGAGTTAACTACCCTCAATTACTGCAATGTCCATTTGTCCTGTTTATCCTAGTGATC
This sequence comes from Schistocerca piceifrons, assembly GCF_021461385.2. Taxonomy (NCBI): domain Eukaryota; kingdom Metazoa; phylum Arthropoda; class Insecta; order Orthoptera; family Acrididae; genus Schistocerca; species Schistocerca piceifrons. Next base: position 422,025,691 of record NC_060141.1, read on the forward strand.
ATGGAGCACTATCTTTGGTTTTGCACTAATTCTACGTTGGTGTGCCTTGTAAGAGCGTGGTGTTGACACGACATGCTGTCCACCACCGTGAGCGGTGAAGACGTTATTATGGTCCCACTGTTTGGTGTACCTAATGTACTGCCAAAATGAAAACATGGAACATTACTACGACAGTTCAGTGTCTTGGCTACACTGATAAATTCTGATGGGAAAAGAACTTCAAGTTGTGTCACTTGGTGTTGTACTTCTGTGGAAAGATATGGACTTTCAGAGCAGCTGTGTGCAATCTAAAGTGCTACAACCATGATGCAATCCTTCCCTTTCCTATCCTGATTATTGTCACATAAGGAAAAAAAAATTTTTTTTTGGTTAACATCATTTATGTTCGTGGGTTATACATTTTTTTTCGATTCGCTGAACTCCAGTGTGAGTACACTTATGTCACTGGTCGACATGATTTTTTTTTTTGCCATTATGTTTATTTGTTGTGAAAATGCTAAAGAAATTTCTTCAGTGCGTGTGCACTTTGGACATGATTTGTTTTGCCATTATGTTTATTTATTGCGAAAATGCTAAAGACATTTTTTCGATTTGTTCTGAAGTACAGTATATGTACACTCTTGTCTTTTATATTGTATATACATTTTTATTTTAATGATATGTTCTGAATTACAGTGCATGTGCACTTATGTTAGGTGTTAATATGTCTTCTACTGAACTTCTGTGCCTGTGCACTTTTCTCATTTTTCAACATGATTTGTACTCATTCTGTATATTCAATACTTCAATGCGTATGCACTTATGTCATTTGTTACTAATTGTATATACATTTCATCATTTACTGATATGTTCTCAACTGCAGTGCATGTGCACTCATGTCACTTGTCAACATAATATTTTTGCCAGTCTGTTTATTTGTTCTGAATATGCTAAAGAATTTTTTCAGTGCCTGTGCTCTTTGTTTTCTGTCAAATAATTTGTATATACATTTTTCTGATTTGCTACTATGTTTTGTACTCATATCTTGTCTTTGTCTGAAATGTTTTGTACTCTGTGCATGTGCACCACGTTTAATTCATGTATCTAAACATTCTGTAAATTGTACAAGTTGACTAATTAATGAAAAATTTTGCCGCGATTGGCAAGTCCAAATGACTCACCATCGCTGCCAAATTTTTGCCCACCCCCCCCCCCCCCCCAGTGGAGGGTTATGAAACACGTATGTAACGCAGCAGCGATGGCGAGGCATTGCAGCGTCTCTGACCAGAGAGCCTTTTATCGTAGTTAGTCTGCGCTTGACCGCGCGAGTGTTGCGAGCGGTTCTCAGTCTGTAGCTCGATTTAGTTGCGTGCAGTATGTCGGTAATAGCACTCGAGTGGAGTTGTGTGTGTGAGGAGTCGGCGAGCGTCGACATGGCATTCTGGTCAAGAGGCTGAATGAGGTATATTATTAATTAAGGTAATCTTCAGATAATGTAAAATTTATTATAATTAATCTCCAACAAGTGCCCCAATAATAATTTTTATTTCAAAAGCATTTTTTCAAAAAATTTTTATTTTTTATGGAACTAAAGATTTCGTTGCACTTCCCATTTCATTCCACTTCTTTTAAAGAAAAATTTCAGTAAAATCACAAAAAAAGGGAATATTATTATTTGCAATGCAGTTTCCTCCAAGCCGTGCGCAAGAATAAGAGCAGAGATTTGACATCCATTTATACTGAGGTAAGAATCTAATTCTGATTTTTTTGCACAGGGCCAAAGACCGATATTTCGGTGTAATTGAATTAACAGTATCGGTGAGATTTTGTTGTCACTGAATTGACTTTAATTTTTGTGAAAAATTTACATTTGAGTCAGATTGCTAATTTTTGTTTAATTGTCATTGTCAGTAGATTTCATTGTGGCGAGGTTACAATTAGCGCAATGTCCATTAGAATTTCTAAATAATATTGTCATTATATTTAAAAAATTTGTGGGGAGGTTACAAGGTACGTTTTCTGCGGTTAGACACTCGATTATAACACGCTGTTTCTCAAGTACCCGACACAGTTACGTTACACATCGCGATGTTACACGGTACAATTCGCAGCCATCTAGCGGCAGATGGTTACAACTTGCATCAGCGAAGCAGGAAAGTCGCTCGAGTAATATGGGTGATATGTACACTACTGGCTACACCAAGAAGAAGTGCAGATGATAAAACGGGTATTCATTGGATAAATATATTATACTAGAACTGACATGTGATTACATTTTCACGCAATTTGGGAGAAATCAGTACCCAGAACAACCACCTCTGGCCGTAATGACGGCCTTCATACGCCTGGGCATTGAGTCAAACAGAGCTTGGATGGCGTGTACAGGTACAGCTGCCCATGCAGCTTCAACACGATACCACAGTTCATCAAGAGTAGTGACTGGCGTATTGTGACGAGACAGTTGCTCGGCCACCACTGACCAGACGCTTTCAATAGGTGAGAGATCTGGAGAATGTGCTGGCCAGGGCAGCAGTTGAACATTTTCCAGAAAGGTCCGTACACGACCAGCAACATGCGGTCGTGTATTATCCTGCTGAAATGTAGGGTTTCGCAGGGATCGAATGAAGGGTAGAGCCACGGGTCGTAACACATCTGAAACGTAACGTCCACTGTTCAAAGTGCCGTCAATATGAACAAGAGGTGACCGAGACGTGTAACCAATGGCACCCCATACCATCACGCCGGGTGATACGCCAGTATGGCGATGACGAATACACGCTTCCAATGTGCGTTCACCGCGATGTCGCCAAACACGGATGCGACCATGATGATGCTGTAAACCGAACCTGGATTCATCCGAAAAAATGACGTTTTGCCATTCGTGCACCCGGTTCGTCGTTGAGTACAACATCGCAGGCGCTCCTGCCTGTGATGCAGCGTCAAGGGTAACCGCAGCCTTGGTCTCCGAGCTGATAGTCCATGCTGCTGCAAACGTCGTTCAACTGTTCGTGCAGATGGCTGTTGTCTTGCAAACGCCCCCATCTGTTGACTCAGGGATCGAAACTTGGCTGCGCGATCCGTTACAGCCATGCGGATAAGATGCCTGTCATCTCGACTGCTAGTGATACGAGGCCGTTGGGATCCAGTACGGCTTTCCGTATTACCCTCCTGAACCCACCGATTCCATATTCTGCTAACAGTCATTGGATCTCGACCAACGCGAGCAGGAATGTCGCGATACGATAAACTGCAATCGCGATTGGCTACAATCCGACCTTTATCAAAGTCGGAAACGTGATGGTACGCATTTCTCCTCCTTACACGAGGCATCACAACGTTTCACCAGGCAACGCCGGTCAACTGCTGTTTGTGTATGAGAAATCGGTTGGCAACTTTCCTCATGTCAGCACATTGTAGGTTTCGCCACCGGCGCCAACCTTATGTGAATGCTCTGAAAAGCTAATCATTTGCATATCACAGCATCTTCTTCCTGTCGGTTAAATTTCGCGTCTGTAGCACGCCATCTTCGTGGTGTAGCAATTTTAATGGTCAGTAGTGTAATACCTCAACCGATATTGAGAAAAGAATAAAAAATTCGGATGAATTACTTTTCATCACGACCTCGTATTTTAAACTTCATGTGTGTAATCGGTGCTTGCCTGACAAAAGCTATTATATACAAATGGGGCTGCTGTTACGGCAGATGCACAGAGGTGAACGATCCACCCCTGTAATTGTAGCGTGAAAAATTTTACGACTGGGGGGGGGGGGGACTTGCATCTTACGAAAGAAGGATGAACATTACCTAATTTTTATTATGTTTATAGGGCAATAAAAGGTATCAGATAGATTATATAATGGTAAGACAGAGATTTAGGAAACAGGTATTAAATTGTAAGACGTTTTTCAGGGGCTGGACCACAATCTATTGGTTATGAACTGTAGATTGAAACTGAAGAAATTGTAAAAAGGTGGGAATTTAAGGAGATGGGACCTTGATAAACTGACTAAACCAGAGATTGTAGAGATTTTGAGGGAAAGCATAAGGGAACATTGACAGGAATGGGGGAAAGAAATACAGTAGGAGAACAATGGGTAGCTCTGAGGGATGCAGTAGTGAAGGCAGCAGACGATCAAGTAGGTAAAAAGGCGAGGGCTGGTAGAAATCCTTGGGTAACAGAAGAAATATTGAATTTAATTGATGAAAGGAGAAAATATAAAAATGCAGTAAATGAAGGAGGCAAAAAGGAATACAAACGTCTCAAAAATGAGATCGACAGGAAGTGCAAAACTGCTAAGCAGGGATGGCTAGAGGACAAATGTAAGGATGTAGAAGCTTATCTCACCAGGCGTAAGATAGATACTGCCTACAGGAAAATTAAAGAGACCTTTGGAGAAAAGAGAACCACTTGCATGAATATCAAGAGCTCAGATGGAAACCCAGTTCTAAGGAAAGAAGGGAAAGCAGAAAGGTAGAAGGAGTATATAGAGGGTCTGCACAAGGGCGATGTACTTGAGGACAATGTTATGGAAATGGAAGAGGATGTAGATGAAGATGAAATGGGAGATACGATACTGCGTGAAGAGTTTGACAGAGCGCTGAAAGACCTGAGTCGAAACAAGGCCCCGGGGATAGACAACATTCCATTAGAACTACTGACGACCTTGGGAGAGCCAGTCATGACAAAACTCTACCAACTGGTGAGGAAGATGTATGAGACAGGCGAAATACCTTCAGACTTCAAGAAGAATATAATAATTCCAATCCCATAAAAGCAGGTGTTGACAGATGTGAAAATTACCGAACAATCAGTTTAATAAGTCACAGCTGCAAAATACTAACGCGAATTCTTTATAGACGAATGGAAAAACTGGTAGAAGCCGACCTCGGGGAAGATCAGTTTGGATTCCGTAGAAATGTTGGAACATGTGAGGCAATACTGACCTTACGACTTATCTTAGAAGAAAGATTAAGGAAAGGCAAACCTACGTTTCTAGCATTTGGAGACTTAGAGAAAGCTTTTGAGAATGTTGACTGGAATACACTCTTTCAAATTCTAAAGGTGGCAGGGGTAAACTACAGGGAGCAAAAGGCTATTTACAATTTGTACAGAAAGAAGATGGCAGTTATAAGAGTCGAGGGACATGAAAGGGAAGCAGTGGTTGGGAAGGGAGTGAGACAGGGTTGTAGCCTCTCCCCGATGCTATTCAATCTGTATACTGAGCAAGCAGTAAAGGAAACAAAAGAAAAATTCGGAGTAGGTATAAAAACTTTGAGGATCGCCGATGACATAGTAATTCTGTCAGAGACAGAAAAGGACTTGGAAGAGCAGTTGAACGGAATGGACAGTGTCTTGAAAGGAGGATACAAGATGAACATCAACAAAAGCAAAACGAGGATCATGGAATGTAGTCGAATTAAGTCGGATGATGGAATTAGATTAGGATATGAGACTCTTAAAGTAGTAAATGAGTTTTGCTATTTGGGGAGCAAAATAACAGATGATGGTCGAAGTAGAGAGGATATAAAATATAGACTGGCAATGGCAAGGAAAGCGTTTCTGAAGAAGAAGAATTTGTTAACATTGAGTATAGATTTAAGTGTCAGGAAGTCGTTTCTGAAAGTATTTGTATGAAGTGTAGCCATGTATGGAAGTGAAACATGGACGATAAGTAGTTTGGACAGGAATAGAATATGAAGCTTTCGATATTTGGTGCTACAGAAGAATGCTGAAGATTAGATGGGTAGATCACGTAACTAATGAGGAGGTATTGAATAGAATAGGGGAGAAGAGGAATTTGTGGCACAACTAGACAAGAAGAAGGGACCGGTTGGTAGTGCATGCTCTGAGGCATCAAGAGATCACAAATTTAGCATTGGAGGGCAGCGTGGAGGGTAAAAATCGTATAGGGAGACCAAGAGATGAATACATTAAGCAGATTCAGAAGGATGTAGGTTGCAGTAGGTACTGGGAGATGAAGAAGCTTGCGCAGGATAGAGTAGCATGGAGAACTGCATCAAACCAGTCTCAGGACTGAAGACCACTACAACAACAACAACATTATAGGGCACCAAGGCTTTTCCGTCCACAACACCGAACTGGGACAGTTCATAACTGATACGGTAATCTGAGATCGCTGTAGACCTCCGCGTTTGTTTAGTGATCCTCCTAATTAGTAAACAAAGCACCAGCTAAAGGCCAGCGAACAACGGTAGCACACCCGGTTTTCCTAACACACAGGGACTAGCGGCCCCAGGGGCAGCCCAGTGTGCTAGCAGGATCCCCGACGTCGAGGGGCGGGGTTGTGGGTGTGGGTGCGGGGCCCGGCGCCTCGTTTATTTATTTATACAACGGGATGAGAGGCGGCCGCGAGACATTTCACAGATGAGCTGTCCCGGCTGAGTGCTTAACCAGCGGATAGGCAGCACGACGCGACGGCACCCACTACGAGTGTTTTCGTAGGGATCAGAAACACAAGCAGGCGGATATTCCTACAACACATCATACTTTTGTCCTGGCCTAATATCCGTCAGCACGTTTCTGTATTTTTCTAACAGATTTCCGTACTCAGCGGACTTTTTATATATTCGACGTAGCGTTTGCTTGTTTGATAACGATAAACAGAATTGACTAGAAACAGTGATCTGACTGTGTAACGTCCCCTTAGAAAAATTTATGAATTACTGTGCTGGTAAACCCGTTACGTTATTTGATTTTCAAACAGCTGAGCAGAACTGAACGTACTCAGACATTTCTCTTTTTACTTATTCTGATCAATACTAAACTGACACACAATATTTTTAGCGCAACGCAATCTGACTTTCAATAATCCGTACAAAAGAATGGCCCTGACTAACAATAACCTATACCTTTCATGAATCACTTACCTCACAAAAATCTTCGTTACTCGAACTACTGCAATACAGCGAGCTCCAATACTGCCAGCTAAATAAAAGATTCTAACTACTGAAGTCACCAACTACTGATAGGCATAGTTAGCAAATGAAAGATTTTGATAGAGAACAAACAATGTATTTACCTTAATAACATTCAAAAGTCATCATATATATATATATATATATATATATATATATATATATATATATATATATATATATATATCAGTACATGATATACAATATTACAAATTTACTCTTTCTGATGGAAACACGTCCAGATCGTCCGCTCTCAAAACTCTGCCATCTCTCTCCCCACATCCACCACTGCTGGCGGCTCATCTTCAACTGTGCAACGCTACGGGCTGTTCACATCCAACTGCCCAACACTACAATACCAAGTATTCCAACACTGCAAACCAGCCACAGACTTCACACAGCAGAGTCAGTGATTTTCATATAGAGCGCTACGTGGCATCACCAACATAAAAACCTAAACAGCCTACTTACAACTTTCGTTCGTCGTTTGTTCCATTTCTGTGAAAGTGGTTAGTGTTAAATGATAGAGGTGCAACACCTATTGAAGGCCAATGTTTCTTGGGAAAACAATTTCACATTTCGTGGTCAATACAACCAAATTACCTTTTTTCATTCTATATTTATTATAAACAGGCTCTGGACTTATTATGCCATCTGTGTCATCTGTGGTTACCAACGTATTCGATTTATTTGATTAGAAAAGAAAGTACACAAGCTATGTCAGCTACTGGAAGGGCGACCATAACTATACTTGTGGGAGAATGTTATGACTCTTGTATGCTACACAAAATCAAATATATATGCTGAGCTGAATAAGCTCTATTGAGAGATACGGGAACCGAAGCGACTGTTTGATATAAATTACACAATGAAGGGAGAACTTTGCATGCCGTGCGAACACAAGTTTACACATTACAGCAGAAGTCAGTTCACCACAACAAGAACTGAGTGTGGTGAAAATAAAAGAAGGCTTCGAAATTTAAGGAGACATTGGTATCAAGATAAATGGAGAGAAAAGGAGTAGGTGGTCGAAGCAGTACACGATTTTCTTGTCAGTGGAGTAAAATACGAAAACGTCGTGACAAAAACAGAGGTGACGTATCATTTAAAAAGAAAGCAAGTGATAACCATATAAAGTAAAAAAGAAGTAAACTGTCGAAAGGAGACACGTGAGAATATTGAAAAAGGTGTCGTTAATGAAATTCCCTCTGTGTTGGACCGTTAGTTACTAACACAAGGCTGTATATGGTGCAAGACAACATAAAATAGTCATCATCCTAAGACGAGTTTCAATAATTCCACGATGTTTTTCAGGTACTAACACTCTCATCGTCCCCTAGATACAATGGTTTGTACAACTGGTGATTTCTGCGTATAAGTTCCCTTTCGATACAATCCTCTGCATCACAATTCGCATTGAAGATTGAACACGAAACTTACAGCAGTGCAAATTGCCACTCAAAGACCTACCTTATTAGAAACTGAATGACTGATGCAAATAATTACTACATTTTGTTTAATAAGATTTTGTTAAGAGTGGTAATATGTCATATATTAGAGCTTCCAGTGTGGTAAAACAATTGTAAAAAACGACGTGGCAGGCTATCTATCTGTGAAGAACCGCGATCGCAAAACTAGTGGAAACTCTTATGATTATGAAGTCTTTCGCGACGGAGTCCTTACATAAATAGTTCTCGATTTACTTGCCCCGTCAAATTTGGATAAAATCCCGAGCTTTCGATGACTACCTCCGTCATCTTCGTCAGGGGTAAAACTAACAACCGAGAACTATTTATGCTAGTGGAAACTCTGTTTCTCGAATGCCGACGACTTGTAACAGTGGCGGTAGTGGAAAAAGTTACTATCGGTCATGGCAAAGTTTCAACATCTTGCGCGACATTTTGATCGCAATAAAGTTCGCCAACCGCTGGGTTACGCGACTGCTACACTTATTTACAAAGCGGAACCGAGACAGTAGCGGACATGTTGCAGCCAGTTGTGTCAGGCCTACCCAGGTGACTTCTTTAGCCGCCAGACCACCATAGACGAGTTCTGCGTGTATCGCCATGGCCTCCAGACAAAGAAGCAAAGCAAACAGCGCGAACGTCAAGAACTGCTTAAACGCCTCTGTGAGCGCTTGGTTAGTCCAATCGTGTCGTCGCGGTCCCTAAACTGCTGAAGTTTATTTATTGAGTCTTGATTTAATACTGGTTCTTGAAACTTGGTAAGCAAGATTTCGCCGGATAGTTTGGCGTCTATCTTCAAGCGTCTATCGGTTTTAATTTTTTGTCATTTCTGTGACACTTTCCTATGAGTCGGACAAACGTGTAACTATTCGTGCTGTCCTTCTTTGTTTATGTTCGATGTCCTGTGTCCGTCCTATTTTGTGTGAGCTTAAATAACATTCTAAGATGGGAGTTGTCTACTTTGTACACTGCATTTTCCCTGTATCCTGCCATAGAACCGAAGGCTGCCGCCTGCTTCACCTACGATTGGGTCTGGTAATCATTTCATTTATACCTCTACAAATTGCTTCACCCAAGTGTTTGAATGAATTGAACGATTCGAATTGAAACTTATTGTAGTCATAGGATACTTACTTTATTGCGTTTTAAAAAGGCGCAATTTCACATTTTTGTTCAAACGAAATAAGTTATCAATATCCACTCCACTTTAAAGTCTTGTCAAGAACTGACTGGATATTCGCGAAATTTTTTTTCGGGTAGTACTTCATTGCAGTTAGTGCACCATCTGCAAGAAATCTGAGGTTGCTGTTAATATTGTCTGCTATGTCATTAACATACGAACCCACCAGGTTAGCCGAGAGCGCTAATGCGCTGCTTCCTGGACTTGGGTAGGCGCGCTGGCCCCGGATCGAATCCGCCCGGCGACTTAACGACGGAGGCCGGTGTGCCGCCCAGCCTGGATGTGGTTTTTAGGCGATTTTCCACATCCCATTAGGTGAATACCGGGCTGGTCCCCACGCCCCGCCTCAGTTACACGGCTCGCAGACATCTGAACACATTCGCCCTATTCCATGGATTACACTACACACAGACAGCTGGGGTACACTAATTCCATCCCTGGGGGTACGGGGTGGTGGCAGGAAGGACATCTGGCCACCTTTGGCCTTGCCAAATCCGATTAACCATGTCGACCCTGCGTCAGTGCGGGAAAAAGGCATCAGCAAAAGAAAAGAATGTATTGGATAAAATATATGAAGAGTGAGACTCCCTGTAGCATGCCTGAAGTTACTTCTATTTGTGTCTATGACTTTCTGTCAAAGATAACAAGCTATGTTCTCCATACTAAGAAACCCCCAGTCCAATCATACCACATACTTCTGTTAATAACTACAATGAGTCAAATGCTTTCCGCAACTATCTGTTAGCCTTGATCCATTGTTTTCAGGCTATCTGTTTAGAACAGCACTAGTAGGTGCTGGTTGCCATGCGTCCTGCTCATTGTACCACTTATATTTGAGCGCAGAATATGAAGATTCTACTACAGATGGACACCAATAAAACTGGGCAACAGTTTTGTAGATCATTTTAGCTATCCTTCCTGTAGGCAGATGTGACCCATGCTTTCTTCCACTCACTGGGTACAATTCTTTCTTTGTACAAGCACGATAATCCGTAATTACGTATTCCTCAGTGAACTCCCTTCTTGCTACGCTTTGTATCATCTGCTCCAGACATTATCAAAAGTCTGGAAGACTATTTACCAATTTAGTAGGAGGCGTTTCATCTTCAAACAAATACGCAAAAATGTATGTAAAATGTTTTTCGTGTTGTTGAAATGTGACCATCGGTCCGTTTCACATAGGCTGATGAAATGTGTCCGCTGTACATCATGCCACTGGCGCTGTATAGCTCCTGGAATTGTAAATTCTTGCTTTGGCGAGACTGTAGTAAAACCTCCTGGAAGAAAGTGGGACATGTAACGTGTTTTACTTTATTTAAGTTCCTTAATTTCTCATTCCATGTGCGAATGCAGTTGGGTGATTGTATGGCTACTTGAGAATTAACGCATCATGGTGGAAGAGCAGGGAAAGACCCAGTACGGGCGGGAATGTCGGTGTGTTTCTTTCGAATGATTAATTTTTAACGAAAACTTCTCCCTACCATCTGAAACTGAGCGTTACTTCGTGTATGACAAAGAGGAACACTGCGTGAAGGACATGGCGAAACGCCGAACCTAAAACAGGAGAATCATCGGCGTGTTTAAATTTTAACGAAAAGGTACGAAGGAGGTCATGCGTGTGAGAAATGGGGAAATGCAGAACGTAAACCAAGAGAATCACTGGCGTGCTTGAATTTTAACGAAAACTACCACACACCACTTGACAGACTGAGCCAGTTTCGGAGACTAGAGAGAAATGCAGGACGGAAAACGGACAGAAAAATTCGTAGCCTCAAATGCCTGTGATCGGAGTGTTTCAAATCCACCTGACCTCTCTTCCCCTTCAATCTGCAACCAGCGCCATTTTGGAGGTGACGAAGGCGGTTGAGGGAGAGAGACAGGGCTGGGATGCATCTATTTGATGTGGCGAGGGCAGCATTCACGCCGTTTCCGCTTAAGCTTACTTATTCAGTCAACTCAGGAAGACGTCTGGCTTTGCTCTTACGTCTCATAATAGTTTTGGACTGGTTGTCCGTTCTTCGCCAGGCCGTGTTCTTTCCTCGCTGTCACCAGTGACCGTATAGTGCGCGGTAGTTAGCAGAGAAGAATATTTCTCAGGTGCGCCTGCCACGTATGGGAGTGAATAATAGGCTATTTTCCGATGTCATAAGTAAAGATTCTTTGATTTTCTTTTCCACCCTAGTGTATTGTCGATATCTTTGCAGAGCTGTTGTGTTAAGGGAACCGACCATTCCATCCCATGTAACATTTTGGTAGTCATTCATTGTGAATTTGTGTATGTAGATAAGATGCGTTTTCAGCTTAGTTCATCCTTTCTTAAGAAATAAATATCTTTTGAAATTGATGCATATATCTCATCTCTGATGTGAAAGCAAGCCATCTCTCTTTCCTCCGGTCACTTTCCGCTACCTCCTCGCTAGAAGCTGTTTCCGTTGCGTGATATTAGATACTATGTGGACCGCAGTCTGGTCGCTCATCTAATAACCAAAGCAGCAGGCCAAAGAGCAGACTTAATGGAGAATCCAGTGACCATGAACCAGTTCTCAAATTAGTTCTGATGACCATTTGACCAAGCAGTACCATTTCACTTTGTCTACGTCGCTGGAACCTATTTTAACCATATCAGTAAGCAACAGACGTACAGTTAACTTTTCCTATCAGGATGTATATTAAAATCAGAATAGTAAATGTTGACTGTCATCACACCAGATTTTTAAACAAAAAGAGATACTGAAGCAGTATTAACGCAAGAACCCGAATATATTGAAAAACGTTAATTATTAAGAAAACTGTTGTGGTAAGTCAGATACTATGAACGTCTGGCGCCTTAAAATCTTTGTAGTTCGTCAGGTTCTGGATCCAACTATCAAAACAAATTTATAAAAGTTTTCTACCAAAATCCACAGGTATATTATACAGAGGAAGTTCGGGTATTAAGGAAAACAGTTCACTTTTTTTGTTGTATCCCCAAATCGAACTAAGTCTTAGCTCCCAAACTCACTGTATCACAAATTTCAGCTGTTTGGTAAGTATTTGTATTTCTCTTAACAAAATTTAAAAATTTATCACTGAAAAATGTTTTAAAAATGTTGCACTTGGAGGTTAATGTGGAATATTCCGGAAATATGGAACAGAGTGGTGAAAATTGCAGATAATTATGCAAATTTGGGAAAAATATATTTAATGTACACAAAATACAATTCTGGGATTGCTCTTGTTTTAAGCTCTTAAAAGTATTACTCGCCAGTAACAGAAAAAGTAGTCGATTCGATAAAATATCTGTTAAGTTCATCAACTTCAAAACAATTATTTGCTTATGTCGTAGATGATTCGTTCATCTTCATTTATTTGCGGGGTCACGAATGCAATCTTAGTTCTCAGCACCTGCACAGTCAGGTTGGGCCCATATTTATTAAGTATTCCATATTTTTCGACACGTCATCGTATTAAAACAGAAACAACTGTATCCACAACTAAAAATCGAGCGATAGAGCTACATAACAATCTGCTACTCTTTTACTTAATAAATTGCATAGTTTTAATCGTTAGCGTACATTTTCAACAATTATCGCATATTTTTGAAATCTTAACTGCAAAAGTTTAGACTATAAAAACATTTTTTCTGCATCATAACTTAACACGATGTCTGCAGACGAACATCACGGCAACCTTTTGAAGTAGTTCATGCGCTCTCACTTGTGAGCTCCAATCGAAGGATGAAAAATCGTGGTATTCCATATTTCCCGATCACTCCATTACACTCAAAGTTTACCTATACACATCAAATTCTGTTACTGAAGTTTTATTTTCGGTTTTCTAACTATTAATGCTCCGACAATAGTAGTTCTTACTTAGCAACACTAGTCATGGTGTTTCTCGTGTAATTTTATGCAAACTAACGCAGACTTTATCTAAATGACTTTTAGATGGAATGAAGCAGTTGAATCTTATACGTGTCAATTTCTCTACAGTCAGTTAAAAGTGGTTTACCAACGTAAACTATAGACTGTAGTAACAATGGATACGACCCTAAATTAATTGACCAAGTTGTTAAGAAAAAAACACTAGTGTCCTCTCTCGTTAGATGTGTTCCATAGCGGAAGCTTCATCTGTTTGACACTAGGACACAGGTAAATTGGTTCCATATTTTCTATTTTACATAGATGTTTTTAAATGGTCTGATATGTTTTATTTATTAAGACAGAAGGTTTGAATTAGCACAGCTTTTAATAATTTTGATGCGTTTGTGTATGTATCCATGGATTTTAATATGCGCGAGTGTCTGGCACATATCATAAGTGCCCTCTCTCGGCGAAACCATCTGCCCTAGTGCTTTCACACTCTCGTCACGATAGTTCATAGGCGAAGTGCTGGTGCTAAACTGTGTCCATAACCATGTTGTACAAATGAAGATGATGTCTTAACTATTGACGACGCCTTTGGCACAATTGTTTCATTAATTTCCATTGCAGGATGTAATTTTAGTAAGTAACTAAAAGATTTTGTGCCTGTATTACTCTGGTAATTTCACGGTTACTTAAGCTTTAATGTTGTTTCATTCTCATTTCCGACGCTAAGTTTTTGCTAATGAAAGTATCTTCCTGTTCAGGATATTTTACTTCTGATAAAGGTATATTTATACACTCCTGGAAATGGAAAAAAGAACACATTGACACCGGTGTGTCAGACCCACCATACTTGCTCCGGACACTGCGAGAGGGCTGTACAAGCAATGATCACACGCACGGCACAGCGGACACACCAGGAACCGCGGTGTTGGCCGTCGAATGGCGCTAGCTGCGCAGCATTTGTGCACCGCCGCCGTCAGTGTCAGCCAGTTTGCCATGGCATACGGAGCTCCATCGCAGTCTTTAACACTGGTAGCATGTCGCGACAGCGTGGACGTGAACCGTATGTGCAGTTGACGGACTTTGAGCGAGGGCGTATAGTGGGCATTCGGGAGGCCGGGTGGACGTACCGCCGAATTGCTCAACACGTGGGGCGTGAGGTCTCCACAGTACATCAATGTTGTCGCCAGTGATCGGCGGAAGGTGCACGTGCCCGTCGACCTGGGACCGGACCGCAGCGACGCACGGATGCACGCCAAGACCGTAGGATCCTACGCAGTGCCGTAGGGGACCGCACAGCCACTTCCCAGCAAATTAGGGACACTGTTGCTCCTGGGGTATCGGCGAGGACCATTCGCAACCGTCGCCATGAAGCTGGGCTACGGTCCCGCACACCGTTAGGCCGTCTTCCGCTCACGCCCCAACATCGTGCAGCCCGCCTCCAGTGGTGTCGCGACAGGCGTGAATGGAGGGACGAATGGAGACGTGTCGTCTTCAGCGATGAGAGTCGCTTCTGCCTTGGTGCCAATGATGGTCGTATACGTGTTTGGCGCCGTGCAGGTGAGCGCCACAATCAGGACTACATACGACCGAGGCACACAGGGCAACACCCGGCATCATGGTGTGAGGAGCGATCTCCTACACTGGCCGTACACCACTGGTGATCGTCGAGAGGACACTGAATAGTGCACGGTACATCCAAACCGTCATCGAACCCATCGTTCTACCATTCCTAGACCGGCAAGGGAACTTGCTGTTCCAACAGGACAATGCACGTCCGCATGTATCCCGTGCCACCCAACGTGCTCTAGAAGGTGTAAGTCAACTAACCTGGCCAGCAAGATCTCCGGATCTGTCCCCCATTGAGCATGTTTGGGACTGGATGAAGCGTCGTCTCACGCGGTCTGCACGTCCAGCACGAACGCTGGTCCAACTGAGGCGCCAGGTGGAAATGGCATGGCAAGCCGTTCCACAGGACTACATCCAGCATCTCTACGATCGTCTCCATGGGAGAATAGCAGCCTGCATTGCTGCGAAAGGTGGATATACACTGTACTAGTGCCGACATTGTGCATACTCTGTTGCCTGTGTCTATGTGCCTGTGGTTCTGTCAGTGTGATCATGTGATGTATCTGACCCCAGGAATGTGTCAATAAAGTTTCCCCTTCCTGGGACAATGAATTCACGGTGTTCTTATTTCAATTTCCAGGAGTGTATATACCGAAACCTTGGTCAAGAATTTTAATAAATCTTTATCCTGCAGCTGCTTTGGCTGTCATCATTTACCGTGAAGACTGTCATCATACTTGCCATACCGCTTTCCCGAGCGTGACTCACTTCGCGATTACACGATACGGACTACCTGTTCCTGCGAACAGCATCTGTGAGGACCGCCCGACGCAGAGATGTTATTGCAGACGTGCAGTGTTGCAGATGACATTGCGCGCTGTCTAAGAAATAAAGTAAGCGCGACTGCCGTCTGTGTATTCTAGTTATAAGGGCTGATAGTGAATAAATATCTTTCACAACCCCCTGGCTTCTGAGGCCAGAATTCTGCAGAGTAAGTTTTATAGAGGATAAGGCTTACTCTGAGAAATTCGCTATCGAAGTTATGAAAAAAAAATTCTGTTGTGAACAGGAGTGAGATTAAACAATTGTTTCACCAAAAAAAGTATCTCAAATTACAATTACCCTTGAGAGATGTACAATGAATAAAGATGTAGCAATGGAAGCACGTTCTTAAAAAGTTGTAACATATTGAAGATATTTAACTCTGAAGCACATCATACTGAAGTGTGCAGTGTGGAATGTTCTGCTCACAACATGGATGTTCGTAGCACATTACGAGAGGGCGTAGCGCATTATCATCACAGTAACCTTCGCTGAAGACTCAGTGCGAGACTGAGTTCCAGATGTGCCCCACTGACATCGACAAACAAGCATGTGCTCTCTCACAACTCAGAGCCCAAATGATTGTCACTTATCCAGCATTTAGTGGTACTAACTGGGGTAGAATATCGTACATATGCACCATAAAGCGTCTCGTAATAATAGGAAGACATGTTATATAACGTTGTTAAGAGCAGACTCAGAGGATGAGGTACCAGTTTATAGATCTCCGCTGACACCTCAAAGCTCAAAAGTTTATCAGTTACACAGCATGATTAAAACAAACAGTGAGAAACAGACGATCTACCAGTCCATTAAATGATTGTGTGCAATTGTTAAACTTGTCATAGCTCTTTGCTATAAACATGACAGTCTCTTTGGTAAAAGTGTGTTACTTGCTTACAGTGTGCCTCATAGCTGTGTCATAATGCTGGTGTCCAAATTTCAAATCCCAACTTACTGAAAGCATGCTACGAATAGTGTTACAATGTGTGAACAAGTTATTCACAAAAAACAAAACAAAATCTCAAGATTAGTAAACGTACAATACGAATATATGGACAAATAACGCACATCAGGGCCACAAAACATAGAAGTAGAAATGACATAGGAAAGAAAAATGGTTCAAATGGCTCTGAGCACTATGGGATTTAACATCTGTCGTCATCAGTCCCGTAGAACTTAGAACTACTTAAACCTAACTAACCTAAGGACATCACACACATCCATGCCCGAGGCAGGATTCGAACCTGCGACGGTAGCGGTCACGTGGTTCCAGACTGAAGCGCCTAGAACCGCACGGCCACACCGCCCGGCCCCAGGAAAGAAAATGTTGCGTTCATATTCATAAATTAATATAAAACTTCTGCATGACAATACGTCATGTTAAAATTATTTCTTGTATACAAATGTGTAAAGAAAAGTAGTTACAAAATTCCACAAAACTTTGTGGTTGCAGTAATGTTCAAAATTTTCTTTCCTGGGCAGAAGCATGTTGATTCATAAAACAGTGTTCAAGCTGTATTTGCATATGTGAAAGTGTGATGTGTGAAGCTAAGTACCTCAGCAATTACCACCTTTCAAAGTACTACTTTCTACAGAATGCTCGAGCTCAAGCTATTACTGAAGGATACAGGATGAGTTCTGGGAAAGAAAGGCTTCGTGCACAAATGACCTGTTGTTCCTGGAATAAGAATGCGGTAGTCATTAAGATCAGTCAGTTGCGAGTCATACATGTAATACAGCCGTAGCAAAATTAATTTCTTAACCTATGCACGTGCCTACTAGGAATATTAGACTAATATTAACATCCTTATTCTACCCCACATAACAAACAAATTTAGAAGTTCAAGCATGCCTTAAAGTTACATACAGAGTGAAATATTGGTGCACATGAATGACTACAAACTTAATTCAGCATCTGACAATAAGTACACAATAAGACAAAGAAAGTCTAAAAGGTATAATTACTTATGGGCTAACATGTCCAAAATTTTCTTGTTACAGGTTGTCTAATGTTATATATTTTAAATTTCTTTGGTATTTTTCTCCTCCAAGAAAAAGATAAAATTACCTTCTGTCACATTATCTCATGTTATTCATCTCGTCTTTCGTTCCTGTCCCTGTGCTATAATTACCAAGGAGAAAATGGGTGTAAGAACAAACTGAGACGAAATCACAACAAAAGTTATCACCTGAGGTAAACTATACTACTTTCCTTCACGTCAATCTCTATGTGTCTACTAGAAAGCTTTCTTGCACAGAGAAAAAAATTACTTATTGCTGAAGTATAACACCAAAGTATATTATTCCGCAATTCATTTACTAAGAATTACACATCGACGGAGGTAGTGCAAATATCAAGGTGTCAAAAGAAACGTCATTGCATAACTAAAGGTAACTCCCCAATACCTATAAAGAATATTGTTTCATTATATTTAAAAGCATTTATTACAAATCAGTCATCGTAAGGTCCCTATAATCTCTAACTCAACGCCGCGCAGGGTAGCCGCGTGGTCTTAGGCGCCTTGTCACGGTCCGTGCGACTCCCCTCGTCGGAGGTTGGAGTCCTCTGTCGGGCATGGGCGTGTATGTCGTCCATAGCGTAAGTTAGTTTAAGATAGATTAAGTAGTGTGTAGGCTTAGGGACCGATGACCTGAGCAGTTTGGTCCCATAAGACCTTACCACAAATCTCCAAATTTCTAACTCAACTTCATATCTCTTATCATCATCAGCAGCAACATATTGTAATATAACTTCGTAATCATATACACATTTTCTTGGCAAAATCATGTAATCCTTGTAATCATCATCATTGTCTCTATTCACAAGATATATATTTCAACACCATCGTTTCTACTCAGTAAAAAATTTCTTGAGACTCTCAGCTTGTAGCGTTGACACTATCCTACCGTGTTACGACACTCTTCATCGAATAGAAAATTACCTCCTTCGATCATCCATCTGCAATTCTAAATACAGCAGACACTATAAATCAACACGAGTTCACGTGATAGAGAAAGCTGTGATTCTTTCCGTCCTGCCAAATATTAAATGTTATCTCTCCCTGTAAGGAAAGCTTCATTAGCAGACAGCATAATTGTTTGATGATGTCTTCATTTAAAATGGTACAACAATGTGGACTGTTAGCAAAAGTAAAAGCACATTTATAAGTATGAATACCTAATGTGAAAAAACTAGTACAGAATATAACATTCAATCATAGTTATAGTTGTAAGAAAAGGAAAATTCTACCAAAACACTGCCCGATAAATCATATCTGAGAACGTATCATTGCTCCATAATAACAAAACTGATTTAAGAAGTAAATTTGACAAAACAGATACAGAGCCTTTCGTCTTCCTCAATAATATTTCCTTGTCTGACGTGCCTGTAAAAGCTCGTCTCAGTCGATAAATGCCTTAACGCTGGAAATGTGGTGCCAGCCTTTAGTTTTCTGTATAAGTGAACAGAATTGGGATGGCAATCCATCGAATTCAAAAAGTTCCGACGTACAAGAGAAAGAACTTCTGACACTCACCTTTACCTTTGAGAGGTAGAAGATGCGGGCGAAATAAAACCTTTTGATTTATGTGAAATTCTTTATTGTTCATTTTTTATCGTTGAGTGCGTTTCCTTCTCTGCTGCTTCTTTTATGTTTTTGACTGCAGTGTCAATGATTTCATGATGTCGTAAGAATCTTCGCTCCGCAAAACGAATAATTTCTCTAATGCAATCTGGTGGCAGCTTTTTTTCAACACTAAATGAGGAGAAAGCAGTATGGAATCTTTGGCAGAGAATTTATTATTTCCTGAAGAATGTGTATATATTTATCCCATTCAGTCTGTTTCCTGTGGCAATAAAATCTACATAATTTACTTAATTCCTTCGTTATACGTTCTGCATTGTTTGATTGTGCGTGTACAGGAAAATAAAGATACGTTGAATTTTTCTACTTTTCAAAGTGTGAAGCCAAAAAGTAGATCGAAATTAGGTCCATTGTCAGAAATTATTTTGTCTGCGTGACCTACCTCTCGTAAAAAACTCTTAACAAAGGTTGTAGTTACTGTTTCAGCTGTTGCTTTTCGTAAAGGTATGAATGTAACATTTTTAGAAGTTATTTCTACTGCAAAGAAAATGAAATGAGACTGCTCGATAGTGATCAACTGCGGCTAGATGGCGTAATTTCACTAAAATGACAGGAAAAATGTGAGAAAAGCGTGGAACTGTGGGTGATTTCGCTTTCTGATAATGTTAGCAATTACCAAGAACACGATGAATAAGTTTTTCCACATTGAAGAAATAATAAGTCTGACTTAGTATCGGAAAACATTTTCTTGCGACATATTGAGCACAACTGAGATGAATATACCACACAAGTTTGTTTATTAGGTCTTCCGAAATGCAAGCCAAGTAGAGCTGTTCGGATTCTGTCGTTTGAAATAAATGTTGTGCCTCACTAAGTAGTAGTTTCTGACAGTAAAATTGTTCTCGCGGTACTGTCATACTTCGATGCCTCCCCAAATCGGCTCTGCAGTGTCGCTCAGAGCGGATGGAATGAAATTTTCAAAATCTACCTGTTGTTTCCACAAATGGATCAAGTGTTTTGGGTACCTCTATTGTATCATGTTCCACCAATCGACCGTGAAAGAGCGTCAGCAACGTGCTCTGTGTGCCAGGAATGTGTATCACAATCAACTGAAATTCTTGCGGGTACAGCACCCTGAAACGTGACTATGTGCTGTGCACGAATGACCACCCTTCAGATAAGCAATAGTTTTAAGACCTTCTTGTAATACCTAAGAATATGGAGTGGCTTCAGAAAGAAACCAGGTTGTTGTACGGGCAATAAAACTAAAGTTCTAGCCTTTTTAATTAAGCGAGCGCCGATTAGAATGAAGAGGGATGGCAGGCAGACGGACGGCCAGAGAGGAGGTAGCGTGCCAAAGGGTTACGATAAAAGTCGAGCCGGAAGCGGTACGCCAGCACGGTGACTTCCAAGAACGTGAAGGCCGAGGGGGACAGAAAAGCTAGGTATAGTTTAGAAATACGACGCAGCATCCACAGCCGGACACACCTTGGGGATGGAGAAGGAGGACTGGTACGACAAGAGGTTGCCGAAGGGTAAAAAAGTAGTTCATTTGAAAAAACTTTAAATTAGAGCAGAGGGACAGAGTAAAATTTGCAGAAGAGTGTAAATCAAAAGTGTATTTGCGCAGAAAGTATAAGGTAAAATGTGTCTGTTTTAAGGGCAGAGATGGTGGCTAACGTTACAAGTGGTTTAGTGGTGGAGAAGAGTGCACAGCTCGCTATTGTGGAGGACTAGCGATTAGACCGGGAACAGTACGGATAGCCGGCAGTTGCGCTCCCGCAAGATTACCAACTAAGCTTTGCTTTTTGGCTAAATCTGTATAAGACCGTGACAAAGGACTGTGCGCGTGGATGGTGAAATTATTTTGACTGTGAATGAATGTTTATCTTAATATGTGACAATTACTGAGGTATAGAAGCATATAGTTAACTGTGCAAAGCTTAGTGCATCAACAACACGGTAAGTCAGCTGCTGTGCTCGCCTCTGCTGTTGAAATTCTGTTTTTGGTTACTGCCAATGATCATTATGACCAACTGGTTATGATTATGCTTATTTTTATGTGGGGTATCAAGTGCACGTAATGTCTGAGTTCCGTGGCACCCGGTATTACAAAATCCTGGCCTTGTTCACGTAAAGACCAGCGTGGCAGCTGAGTGAAGGATATTAAAACGATCACAATTGGGATTAGCCTAATTGAGACAACAACCAAAGGCAATCGGTATCAGACAATGGTCTTGAACCTACTTAGAGGGGCATATTCATCTGACCGCTATCTGACTGGATTCTGACGTGCAAACTACGATTTTGCAACTTGTTTGTAGTAAACTCTATCCAAGTATTTTGAGGCAAACTAGTCTCTCGAATACAAATGCTTTTATCAGAGCTGCGTTGCATTGTTTAGTAGCATCGTAATTCCTCTCCAAAACCTTAGTTCTAAGCATTTGCTAAGTCCAGAATCCACAGGGTGTCGAATAACGTACGAGCGGCTGAACTGCAGGACATGGCAGGTAAGATTACAGGTCGAGAAAGAGCGGAGGCTGACTACGCTCCAACGTTCAGGAAGTCACAAAGTGGATCTGCCACGCATCCCTGTAAATCTACCTCTTACCGTACCAGACAGTCCAATGGGTCCAGTACGTTATAAATTAGGGTTTGTCATTCCACAGAGGGGATGTTACAAAGTGGTACATCGGCCAACCCAACGAGCCAAACGTCTGTGGGAGAGTTCTGCGGTCACTAAAGATTGCAGTGCACGGTGGTCGGTAAAGTGTCTTTTCCAAATAAGAAGTAGCGAAATTTTGTAAAAGCCCAAACGACTGCTAGCACTCCAAGTTCTGTACCTGAATAGTTACGTTCTGAATATGATAAAACACAGCTAGCGAAAGCAATACTCTGTGTACTATAACATTATTCTCTTCAATTTCCTGAAATAAATGTGCACTATGTGCAGTCTTAGCAGAATCTGTGGCAATGCAGAAATCACAAGTAAGGTGAAGATGGAAAAGTAATGGTACGTTAATTAATGCATGTTTTAAACTATCAAATTCCGTTTGAGCTTCTTTATCCCAATTCCAAACTGCGTCCTTACCTGTTAATTGGCTTAAAGGTGAAGTGTTAAGAGCTTTGCAATCAATGATGCGACGAAAATAATTGACGAGTTCTGTTTGTCTAATCTCTTTCTCCAACAAGTCTTCCTGGACGATCTGTGTATAATGGTTCTTGTGCACATCTGTGACGTTGTCAGTCGAAGTCATATATGGTGTCTTCCGTTGTTATAGTCTGTAACTTCATGTTTTGCTTCTCATTTATAATCACCTGTCCTTCTTTGAACTGTTCAAGTGAGTAGTATTCGTCCGTCTTGGTAAAATGTATTGGATGTGTATCATCAGTGTGAAGGTCGGAATTCAAATTAATTTGTGACGTTCTCTGCGAAGGACCATCTAACTGTTCCTTTAAAGGGTGGTACTATTCTTAAGTTTTCAAGTCCACGTATTTCGTTAGTGTGTGTAGTGATTTCGTCTCTTCCCCTGATTGTTGTGTCTGTAGTTGTGACTGTTGTTGCAAGTTTGTAGCTAGTGTAATCGGTACTACATTGTCGACTTTTGCCATGATCTGTTCCTTATCCTTGGTGTTTTTATTAGTGATGTCCTTGAGTCTGTCGTCTACTGATTTGTCTTTTGTGGTGGCGTTCATCTGAACGTTTCTGGTAAGTGGAAATCTCCTCGACTCGTTTTGCTAAATTCGTCTGTTCCGGTTTAATGTCATTACTTATTTGTTCTGTGATTTCTCCTGTCATTGTCTGAATTGGGCTAGAAATTTCCTTCAAGCTCGTTTCAAAAGATTTAATGCGTTCCTGCTGTTTCTTGGTAAATTCGTCAAACTGAGCAGTGAAATGTGTCTTTAATTTTTCTCCTTGTTTTAACATTTAGATAAGATTAATGCTATGTAAGAATTGTGAAATTCGTGTTTGGTGATACTGTTTGTTTGTGTTCTTTGTGACGCAGTTTTTCAAGGCAAAATTTGGTGTCTGTTAGAATGGATCCTCGTTTGTCACTCTAGAATCGCGACAATTGTCTGGAAATGAAATATTCTAGTTGTAACATATGGTGCGTTCAGTACTCTGTAACGAGTCTGTGTTGAGCAGAAGCTGACTGTTCGCGTGGAATGCAGTCGCGTCTTACATTGTTACGTCAGGTTTGTATACACTTTGATTATCTGCTAACTCATCGGAAGACATCGTTGGGGTGGGAATTGAAGATCTCTGATTCTGAGGTCGTTTGTTGTTCGTGCTTCTGGACCCAGCTTTTCCTTCAACATTTGGCGTATTGGTGAGATATATTTTTACGAAGTATAGAAAACTGGAAACTCAAAACTATTTTTACTAAGCTGAAAAAAGAATACACAAATGGTTAGTAAACAGCGCAGCGATATTACAAAAGCAATACAAATGTATCAGAAATTTAATAAAAAAGCAGTGCCACTATCTGACTAAAAATTCGCAAAAAGTCCACGAAGTCCGTCCTTTGAACAGATGTCGCCAAGCAAAAGTTTCTTTTAAAAAATTATTGGTTCTACTAATGGTTTCTATTTATTGATTTTGCATTGGCAAATGCTTTGCTTGGATTGTCTAAAAGGTTGTTTGAGAAGATACGTCTATTGCAAACAATGAATCGAAACAGAAGTTAATCGGACTGCGTGATTTGCAAGAAAATATACGCAGTCGCCTAATAAAGAAAACCAGATTCTATCTAAATTCCCTTCAAAAATCGTAACACTCTGTTCCACACTTTCTTACTTCTCTGACTCGACATTTGACAAAACTTTAACTGATCTCTGGTCGTCTGAAAGGAAGTCTCTTGAAACCAGAAATTTAATTCTTTCCGTTTCTCTTTTGGCTTGCCTATGACAATGAGTAACGCTCGGGCAACAGCTCTCTGGAAACTGCTGCTGCTGCTGCCAACGAAAGCTAGTAAAAAGGCGACAAACCAACTACAGATGAAGTCCGTATGGATTGAGTCCACGTAATGTGTCTGCATTTTAAACTGAAATTGTGGAACTTCATCTAATGAACAATAAAGATTGGAAAATGGATGATGACATTGCAAATTAACGTTAATGCCGATTCCTTTAAAAAGTTCGCTGGCAAATTTAGAAAAGTCATTTTACAAAAGTATTCTTCATTATAACCAAGATTTGCAAAGAAATGATAAACTCTGAAAATACTTTAAAGTTGTTTATTTAGCAGTATCATGTTCAAAGAATTATTACAAAATATATATGTTCAGCGTATATCATAAAATGTTGCATTAGTTGAGTTAATCTTTCCTGAATTGTCGCTAATGTTAACTAATTAAGAAGAGGATACAGTTCTGTGTTGGATACTAAATTGTTATAACGGTGTGTGGGCAGCAGCTCGCGCACAATTAAACCAGAGGAAGTTAATTCTTACCTCATTACGAAGTCTTCATCAAATCATTCAAAAATCTTTCTGTCTTGCGGTAAACATTACAAAAACCATATAATAAAATCAATTTCCTCAATAAAGATAAATTTTCATCATGCTGCTTCCTCGGCCGTGATTCACATCATGATTACACTACGCAGACTGCCTGTCTCTGCGACCAGCATCCGTGAGGAGCTGCCGACAGAGGGATGTTATTGCACACGCGCTGTGACACAGATGAGCGGTGTCTGAGAAACAAAGTAAGCGCGACTGCCGTCTGTGTATCCAAATTATAAGGGAAGCTGACAGTGAACAAATATCAACAGTCCTTTCAATACTTAGCATGAGGCGATACCAGGTATTCCTTGGAGGGAAAGTTAGTAGATCGAGAAGGATGAATGATAGGCTACCCATTGGCTCTGCTCTATCACGAACCCCTTTTGATTCTTACACCACCGATATGACCAACACTAATGCTAAACAGTTAGCTGATGACCCATCACTGGCTTGTCAAGCAGGAAACGTGGAGGAGTTTGAAGGCACTTTGAGCACAGATTTACACATCATTATCATCATCAGCCAGTTCGATCACTTGGTAATATGGCCTCTTTGAGTCGGCCTGCAATGTAGGATGCCTGCAGATTCCTCCAATTCGGCCGATGTTGAATTTCCTGTTGCCAGTTCAGTCCGGCTTTTTTTTAAGTGTCTGGCCCATCTGTCCGGTGGTCGTCCCCTTCGTCTTTTTCGATTTACACATAGTGGATGATTACATGAAAACTGGAAATTGAAGCCAAATCCGTCTGAAAGAGGGGAAAATGTTTATCATCTTAATAACAGCGAGGCGAATCACAGATTAAATATAGTTTTCTAAAACGTTACTCTGGAACAAAACCCATACCCATAATACTTTGGGAGTCATTTTGGACAGAGTCCTTACTTTTAAGAGCCATTTTGAAAATATGGCAAAGTGAACACCAGAATTGATATTATTACAAAAGTAGGTGGACAGCAAGGGGTACTAACGTAGATACTTTTCGTACTGCTACATTGGCGTTGGTTTACTCTACAGCAAAGTACTGTGCTCCAGTACGTATAAACAGCGCTCATGCACACGAAGTTGATATTTAACTAAATCAAGCAATGAGAATTAATGGCACTGTTAAATCAACACCACTTCCACGACTGCCTGTATTATGTGGTATTGCATCACCATCAATCAGACGAGAAGCGGCAGCTGCAAGAGAGTTACAAAAGTTTACTACTTATTAGAACTCACTTCTACACATTCGGTTTCACAATATACCTGTCAGCAGACTTTGATTCAGAAAATCACCCTGGCCAACGCAAGAGGTGCCTCTTGCATATGACTTGTGCCAAGAATGGAAAAGCGTTTGACGGAAGTTCCGTCCAACAAATTTTCGTCTTTTTACTGATGCGTACGAATTTTAAGATGGACATGTCATTTTGATTTTTGTAAGTTACCGACGTGCACGTCAGAGAGAGGGCAATGTTATGTTACTGTTAAATAATCTTTTGTTTTGTCGTGGCACAGCCTTTCTCTCTGCGCAGTCTTATACATTCTTAGTTGAAGTGCGGTAGGTAATGGGCGTATTCGGTAGTGAGGTCTTGACTTGTGACTGTATCTGTCAGACGAAGAAATATTTATGGTAGGGTACAGCAACAGCAAGGATGAATTAATGAAAGGCGAAAAGAATGTAAATTTTGAATATAAATTTAGATTGTCGGTAAGAATATTGTCAGCATGTGTAGTGTGCGAGGTTTTCAACATCATCTCGCTCTCTGCGCACAAACTACTGGTCTGTAATAAAACTAATGTAATTTAATTTTGTAGTAGGATACGTTCTCTTTAGAGGCTGCGGTTTTCGAAAATTAAGTACAGAAGTGGCCTTCAGACGCAACCCCACCGCCACACTCTTCCTTCACCGATCAGGATTTTTAGTATGTGCTTCATGGCACTCTCTCATACCGCAGTACAAAAATCTGCGACTACACGAATATTTCTCATTTCAACATTTTATGGGCCTTCACTGGCTGGGTTACTACGCACTACTCATAATGAGAACGATCCATTCGTCTTTCCTCTCTCTCTCTCTTTTTTTTTTTTTTTTTTTTTTTATTGACCTTCCAATCATCCCTACGGGGAAATAATAATTTAAAGGGAAGAGTTTCAGGGCTTTGATGGTTACGAAGTAGGACCATTTCTACCAATACACTTCCCGGGAATTGTTATAGATGATTAGAATGAGAAAGGGATCGGGAACCTGGAATAACGTAGTTATTCTTTTAGCCAAAGTAACCCCTACCAATACTGCTGGAAGCTGATTTTCAAGAGTCTAGATAACGGGGTTCTACAAGACGGTGCTGTAAGACAGCTGATAGTCTATCATAACACAACACACACTTGCAGTGAAGCGCTCTTGAAAATGTCTCTCCACTTCGAGCTCCACTTGTTCGTTGAGAATAAGATCTGGTGAGTTAGAGCTATAGATATAAATTTCTAGCAGAAGAGCTAGAAATTTATATCCACAGCTGTAACTCACCAGACCTTATTCTCAGTGAACAAGTGAAGCTTGCAAACAAATCTTATCTCCACATATTTCATGAAACATTCAAAAACAAAAACTCATTATCCTCTGATATAATAACAAAGTAATGTGCTATGGAAATTCGATGTAGCAGTCATACAACAGTTCAAGTGTCATTATCGTAATTTGTAAAAGTCGTATTATAAACACAAGCTGTAACAGTCATTTTCATAATTTCTAACAGCTTTCAAAATTTCATGTGTAAAACTTGATTGTACGTCCTAGATCTAAGTTATCTGACAACAGTATGGCTCAAAACAGTTCTGTCATTTTTTTAAATTTGTAATAGCTTTTAGAAATTTCATATATACAACATCATTGTACTTTCTAGATCTAAGTTCTCCGACAAAAATGTGGATCAAAAAATTTCATACTGTGCATCACAAAACTTCGCAGTTTATAATAGCTTTTTAAGTTTCTATATGTGTAACGTCCTTGCACTTCTTATGGCTAAGTTCTTTGAGCATAACCTACATGTTTCTGTATGAGCAACATGTTTACACCTGCTACGTCTAAGCTCTTTGACCGTAGCCCACATGTTTGTATGTAAGCACAGTGTATTTCACGAGTGCACGTCGCAATAGTGAAATATGCAGCTAAACTTTATAAAACTGAAATATGGACATGAAAAAGATAACAAGTATGCAACTAAGTGGAAAAACTGTCGCCACAGCGTAATTATAATAATGATGCTTCATCTTTATGTAAGTACAGATATATTTTCGAAACATGCTGCCTTGCCACTTACAATTGTCCCACTTGTATCTGTTTAGTCACCAGTAAATAATTTTTTTGCATTTATACCGTGATCTCCAGCAATATAAACATGTACATGACTGTATAAACACCTTAGGATGGGCACAAGCTCGAAACCGGTCGTGTGACAAATAAATAAACTTTTATTGTGACTGGTGGCGGAAATTTTTTATAGCCTGTTTGTTATCTATATATTACGACTACCGATTCCGCTATAGCTGAATGTTTACTTGTGTATCAGCTGTATTCAAGTATACCTAATACAAATTCTCGGAAAAATTCAAAGTCGATTTCCTCTGTAAATTTATGGCAAACATTAAGAACAAACTATATCTCAGCTCCGGTCGCTGTGGCAGAGCGGTTCTAGGCGCTTCAGTCAGGAACCGCGCGACCGCTACGGTTGCAGGTTCGAATCCTGCCTTGGGCATGGGTGTGAGTGATATCCTTAGGTTAGTTAGGTTTAATTAGTTCTCAGTTCTAGGGGGGACTGATGACCTCAGATGTTGAGTCCCATAGTGGTTCAAATGGTTCAAATGGCTCTGAGCACTATGGGACTTAACATCTATGGTCATCAGTCCCGTAGAACGTAGAACTACTTAAACCTAACTAACTTAAGGACATCACACAACACCCAGTCATCACGAGGCAGAGAAAATCCTTGAGTCCCATAGCGCTCAGAGCCATTTGAACCATTTTGAACTATATCTCAGCACTTTTTAATCGTGTTCCACACGCTGTTTCACTGTGGAACAGGAAGAAGCCTCATTCATTTTCATACTGCGTATTAACAGCGCGACAATCAGAGCACAATAGTGCAGAGGCTGTGACTATATACAATTCTTGATATACAAACTATTCGTAGATAACTACAGCGTGATTAAGAAAAACGTTGATGGCTGCTAATACATTTGAATATCTTAAAGCTTCATTTAACGTAACTCAGTAATAATATATCTAATACAGAAGTAAGACCTACTTCCAAGGGCGCAACAACACCAGTGAACGTTTGCTACTACTTTTCACCAATCGTCTCGTTTGTGTTTGTTTATGGCAGGTTTATTCTTATGAGACGGAGTGTAGTAGCGCCACTACAAGTATGCAAATCACGTTTGCTTTAAATACAACACGCTGTAACGGTCGTGAGCGTTAGTTACCTTTGAGATTGGACGTGGTGGATTGATATCAGTCGAGAATACCTTTAAGGCGACAAAGGCGGTATTATCAACATCTCACTGACTTTGAACGAGGTCGTGTAATAGCGCTACTAGAAGCTGGATGTTCCCTCTGCGATACTGCAGAATGACTTGACAGGAATGAAGCCGCTGTTCATGACTGCTAGCAGCGGTGGTCACGAGGATGTACGGTTGGAAGAAGACCGGGCTCCGGACGACCACGTGGCACTACCGAGAGAGAAGACTGCCGTGCTCGGCGTTCTGTCTCTGTCGCATCGTACTGCGTCCGCAGCAGCCATCTGAGCAGCATTTGGGACCCCAGTGACACAAAGAAATGTTACAAACCCGTTACTTCAAAGACATCACCGAGCCAGACGGCCTGTAGCGTGCATTCCACTGAGCCGGCCGGGGTGGCCGAGCGGTTCTAGGCGCTACAGTCTGAAACCGCGCGACCGCTGCGGTCGCAGGTTCGAATCCTGCGTCGGGCATGGATGTGTGTGATGTCCTTAGGTTAGTTAGGTTTAATTAGTTCTAAGTTCTAGGCGACTGATGACCTCAGAAGTTAAGTCCCATAGAGCTCAGAGCCATTTTTTTTTTTTTTTTTTTGCGCCTTCCTGCGCCGTTTGAGAGAAGAGATAAAGAAAAAGAAAGCGCGGAAAATTGGCTCGCGGAGTTCTTTTGCATCAGGACAACACACCGGTGCACAAAGCCCTCACAACACTGGGAACTCTGCGTGGCTGCGGGTTCAAATTGTTACGTCATCCGCCATATTCTCCAGATTTGACACCATCAGATTTTTTCTTTTCCCAGACCTAAAAAAGTCCTCAAAGGACGTCTATTTGACAATGATAATGCAGGGATTGACGCTGTGAACGTTTGGTGGAAGTCGAAATCGAAGACCTTTTATTTGAGTGGTTTGCCGAAGTTACCTGAGCGTGCCCGCGAGTGTATTAGCGTACACGGGTATTATATTGAAAAATAAACTGGTATTATGAAATTTTTGTCGTTCTTTATTTGTTAGGCTAGAAACTTTTCGACTCCCCCATCGTATGTTGCCTACACAAATACATTCCAGAAATTTTATAACTGTAAATTAATTATTTATTGGTGCCGCGATTTTTTTCTGTCAGTGTATATTTGCTGATGAGCAATGTAGTGAACTGTGACAATGTCAGGAAGAAAAACAGCTTTGCCCGGCTGTTCTATGACTGCTCTACAGAAAGCGTCTCGGACTATGGAGACGGGTTGGCCTTTCCTCTGCTCACTGCACGACCCCTAGTGTGTGAAGGGGCTGCCGTTTAATCGGATCAGGCACTGGTTGCGTGACGGGGAGGGGGAGGGGGAAGCCGGCTTGCCGCCAGCCAGCCAGCCAGCGGGCGGGCAGTGTTTTAAGGGGCGCGCGACGCGGCGGGCCGCCAGAGCTCCCGGTGCGGCGCCATGGACGTGGACCACGTGACCTACATCTTCGGCAGCGTGTCGCGCCGCCGACAGTCGGACGACGCGACGGCCGCCAAGCGCCGCTCGCTGGACCCGCAGCCCGCCGGCGGGTCCCCGCCGCCCCCGCATGCCGCCCCGCCGCCGACGACGACGACGTCGATGACGCTCAGGTCGCCCATCATCAGGTGCGCTCTTCGAACAACTGACTCGCACACCACGCCACTCCGACCGTGCAGCCGTACTACATTGGCCGGATAAAAAGCAGTGGCAATGCAGTTGCGCTTAATACCGGACGTCACTGACAGGCGTTCACCGTTTTACATTCCCTCGAATACTGCCCCACATCACGGTCACTTTCTTCCGCAGAAATGAGAGGCGTTGTTGTGCACCATCAGCGCATCCAGCTCTGTCGATGTCTTGCCAGGACCGCACTGTGGCACGAATGACGTCTTCTCTTGTGGCGAATGCTACGAACAGGTTCCTCCGCGGACAGGTCGTAATCGCACGGGCTCATATTGGGTGCATACTGTGGGTGTTCCAGTATCTCCAGGCCCCACGTACATAGGAGCTCATGCACGGAATGCGCTGTGTGGTGGCGTGCATTGTCATACAGGGTGATCGTATCCAATATCACAAGGAAACGTTGCGCGCTCCGGCCACATGGCACCTCAATCTTGATCCACACAAGTTCGTGTTTCCTAAACACACTGTTAGGGTGCTCGGACACACACAGTAACTGACTCAAACACAGCTGTCACCGACGGCTACGGTGGCCGAGTGGTTCTGGGCGCTTCAGTCCGGAACTACGGGGCTGCTACGGTCGCAGGTTCGAATCTTGCCAAGGGCACGGCTGTGTGTGATGTCCTCAGGTTAGTTAGGTTTAAGTAGTTCTAAGTCTAGGGGGCTGATGACCTCAGATGTTAAGTCCCATAGTGCTCAGAGCCATTTGAACCAGTCTGAGCTGCACTACTTCGACTGACCTTCTGCTATCAGCTACAGACAGCAGGCATGCCACTTGACGCACGTCCTTCACGCTACGGCGGTGTTGCCACTACTTTTTATCCTACCCATGTACATTTTTTTTCCAGATTCATCACTTAATACTAGTACTTAAATATTTTAAGTAGGCTGCCGCAGCGTAATTTGTGTCTACCTTCGTGCATCTGCCAATTCAGTTTTTTCAACATGTCTGTGACACTCTTCCCTCGGACGAAAAGACCTGTGACGAAATCGTGAATTCGTGCCACCCTTATTTGTGTGCATGCAATGTCTGGTGTTAGTGCAGTTTGGTATAGATCCCACAAACTCCAACAATATTCTAAGATGGAACGTTCAGGTGATCTGTAAAGTGTCTCCTACGTAGGCTAACTGCATTTCCCAGTATCTTCCCACAGAATCTAAGTCTGTCGCCTGCTTTACCTACTATTCAGACCATGTGACTATTCCATTTCACGTCCTCAAAAATTTCTACACCCGCTTAATTGTACGAGTTTATTAATTTACACAATGGATCTTTGACATTGTAGCCAGAGGATACAACGTTTTCTCGTTTTATGAGTGCATAGTTTTACATTTTTGTATATTTCAAGCAAGTTGCCAATATTTATACCACTTTAAAATGTGATGAAATATTTATGCAGCATTTTTTCAGATAGCATCATCATCTGCGAAAATTCTTAGGATGTTGTTTACATTGTCTGCCACGTTACTAATACATATATGGACAACAATGATCCCACCACACTTCCCTGAAACTACATCTACTTCTGTGAACGACTCTCCATCCATTTTTCCTATCGTAAAACCGTTGGTGAGTTTTGTTATGCAGGTATTGGGTTCTGGTCTAATGTGCGCTTCTTTGCCTAAAATTTCTTCTATGATTAAAACATCTGTTGGCGACAGTACTTCGAGGAATATATCGATTATTTAAGAGTTACATTCGGAAGAAAAATCCTAATCTGACAAAGAGATAAATAGCACACTTCATCCTAAAAGATATGGCGCATATAGCAAAAAATAACCGACTAAAGGGAAAGTCATCCTCCCATTCGTAATAACAATTACAGATCGCATCAGCAAGTGCTAAGAAGACACAGTAGTGGCAAAGCGTTTAAACCGAGAAGAAAAGTGCAAGAATAATTGAACAATTTCATGAGCCTAGACCTGCCACTTGTCACATCGGGCGTGTACAAGATGCCGTGGACATGCTGTCAAGTGTACATACAAACTACAAAAAGAATATAAGAGTAATTTTCGTCGGGCAACACGGATAAATCGGCGGTAGCGGTCAGGTCAGGGAACCACAAATTCGTTTCTCCGATACTACCGTATTATCAAGTTTCAATCATTACAGTGTTAGCATCTAGGATACATTGGGTTGGTGGAAGAGGGAGGGGGGGGGGGGCAAAGAAATTCAAAAGCACAAAAACAGCTTTAGTAGAAATATGGACAAATTAACAAGTTGTGAGCCTTAGCGCTAAATAAAGCAAACAGTGCCTGCTCTACAGTAGTACAACCTGCGTGATACGCCTCGGAACGACCCTGAGATCTTAGCCAGTGGTCTGATCGTCACCATTAGACCGTTGCCCGGTTATGTATACAGAGTTAGTCTTGGTCGGACTGTTTACCTTTCAAAACACTAGTGCGTCTGTGTAGCCTTTGATGGTGCATTCAACATTAAGACATAAAATGTTAGGGCAGAAATATGCCTCAAACCCCTGCCTAATGCCATATAACGAAAATCATCAAGGATGCAAGTGCAGAGTGTTTCATAAAGACTCGTTGGTTTTCACAAGCCTATGTTTTTTACATCAGTGAACTCGTGCAATACATTTGCAAGTACGTCTACAGTTACTGCATTCACTGCCACTGCTATGCTACAGCGCAGTTCACCCAAAGTTTTTGGGATGGGATGCATGTAGACGATGTCTTTCATAAACACCCACAAAAAAGTCACATACCGCGAGATCAGGTGAGCTGTGAGGCCAACGATGCAATGCGACGTCCGTACACCTCTTAGGCTAAGGCTATACTACCATTTTTAACGTAACTTTTATGTGATAAACAACGCAAAAAATATGGACCCAGTGTTGGGGCATATGACATCGCTACACGATACGAAAATTAATGCACGTTGTGGAAGGGCAGGCGCGTTCTCAAGGGCCTACCGTAGGTGAATGTGCCTCGGCGCTTTTTCTTGTGTTAAAAGAAGCACCTGTCAGTGATTAGACGTGCGTTAAATAACACAATGCTCTGGCCACAATTGTTGAGGGTTGTTTTACACTCACAATGGATTTACAAGGAAATGCTTATAATGGAGGTTGAGAATACAAAAGTTTACTTGTTCGCGACACTGATTATAGAAATCGTTATAAGAAACAAAATGCATAGACGATTGGATGTGAGACAGTTGTCAGAGATCGATGGGGAACTATGGAAACAGAGAAAGAAATGAAGTAGGTAAGCCTTTGTTGTGTTACGTGTTTATAGTTCTTACAATAGTATAGCAATAATAAATTCGTAAGCACACTAATGCGATTCAGTTTCACTAAATACTAAGTGGCCTTTATGAGATCCGCCTGACAAGTAATTAGGTAAATATTATAGAAAATAATTCAGTTCCAGTATCTATAAACAGTCTTTCTGTCACGGAAATTCTCTGTGGCGAAGTGAAATATGCCACAAAATTTTCTCCTACATCGGTGTTCCTTTGACTTCCTCTAATTCTACGAGGTGGTACACTTTCAAAAGAACACAATAGTGTGTCTTTAAAGTCGAATACATCCCACTTCCCGACAAAGTTGTACAACGAACGACACGTTTTGATTATGAAATTCGCAAACTCAGCATGAACGTCAAGAGGACGGTGGGAAATACGTCACTTATTGATTAGTATTCCCAACGCACATTCGACAGATCTTCGGGCTCTGCTGAACCGATATTTGAACTTTCTTTTTTTTTAATGTTAGAATTATTCTTGGATAAGGGTGCATTACATTTTGACAAAGTGGTGCATTACAAAACTTTCTGGCAGATTAAAACTGTGTGCCCGACCGAGACTCGAACTCGGTCGGGCACACAGTTTTAATCTGCCAGGAAGTTTCATATCAGCGCACACTCCGCTGCAGTGAAAATCTCATTCTGGTGCATTACATTTTGACAAAGTGCAAAAGCTTCATTAGCTACAAAGACAAACGACAATAATAAAGAAAACAAGGTTGGACAATTTTTCTTTCGTGTATATTTCTGAAAGATCCTTGGCGACGTCAATTTGCAATTATTGGTAGTATCTACAGTTTCCTCTGATTTTTCTGTTTCACTTGGTGCACAATGGACCGTGCTACAAAGCCAACTGCATTAACAATACATCGTGTAGCCGGCGTGCTCCCAAACTGGAGCTACACTCCTGGAAATGGAAAAAAGAACACATTGACACCGGTGTGTCACACCCACCATACTTGCTCCGGACACTGCGAGAGGGCTGTACAGGCAATGATCACACGCACGGCACAGCGGACACACCAGGAACCGCGGTGTTGGCCGTCGAATGGCGCTAGCTGCGCAGCATTTGTGCACCGCCGCCGTCAGTGTCAGGCAGTTTGCCGTGGCATACGGAGCTCCATCGCAGTCTTTAACACTGGTAGCATGCCGCGACAGCGTGGACGTGAACCGTATGTGCAGTTGACGGACTTTGAGCGAGGGCGTATAGTGGGCATGAGTGAGGCCGGGTGGACGTACCGCCGAATTGCTCAACACGTGGGGCGTGAGGTCTCCACAGTACATCGATGTTGTCGCCAGTGGTCGGCGGAAGGTGCACGTGCCCGTCGACCTGGGACCGGACCGCAGCGACGCACGGATGCACGCCAAGACCGTAGGATCCTACGCAGTGCCGTAGGGGACCGCACCGCCACTTCCCAGCAAATTAGGGGCACTGTTGCTCCTGGGGTATCGGCGAGGACCATTCGCAACCGTCTCCATGAAGCTGGGCTACGGTCCCGCACACCGTTAGGCCGTCTTCCGCTCACGCCCCAACATCGTGCAGCCCGCCTCCAGTGGTGTCGCGACAGGCGTGAATGGAGGGACGAATGGAGACGTGTCGTCTTCAGCGATGAGAGTCGCTTCTGCCTTGGTGCCAATGATGGTCGTATGCGTGTTTGGCGCCGTGCAGGTGAGGGCCACAATCAGGACTGCATACGACCGAGGCACACAGGGACAACACCCGGCATCATGGTGTGGGGAGCGATCTCCTACACTGGCCGTACACCATTGGTGATCGTCGAGAGGACACTGAATAGTGCACGGTACATCCAAACCGTCATCGAACCCATCGTTCTACCATTCCTAGACTGGCAAGGGAACTTGCTGTTCCAACAGGACAATGCACGTCCGCATGTATCCCGTGCCACCCAACGTGCTCTAGAAGGTGTAAGTCAACTACCCTGGCCAGCAAGATCTCCGGATCTGTCCCCCATTGAGCATGTTTGGGACTGGATGAAGCGTCGTCTCACGCGGTGTGCACGTCCAGCACGAACGCTGGTCCACCTGAGGCGCCAGGTGGAAATGGCATGGCAAGCCGTTCCACAGGACTACATCCAGCATCTCTACGATCGTCTCCATGGGAGAATAGCAGCCTGCATTGCTGCAAAAGGTGGATATACACTGTACTAGTGCCGACATTGTGCATGCTCTGTTGCCTGTGTCTATGTGCCTGTGGTTCTGTCAGTGTGATCATGTGATGTATCTGACCCCAGGAATGTGTCAATAAAGTTTCCCCTTCCTGGGACAATGAATTCACGGTGTTCTTATTTCAATTTCCAGGAGTGTATTTACCGCATAAAACCTTGTGTTATT
Source organism: Schistocerca piceifrons (assembly GCF_021461385.2). Classification (NCBI taxonomy): domain Eukaryota; kingdom Metazoa; phylum Arthropoda; class Insecta; order Orthoptera; family Acrididae; genus Schistocerca; species Schistocerca piceifrons. The sequence continues at coordinate 422,062,346 of NC_060141.1, forward strand.
TAAAGTGTGGTACAGCCAGATGTCTGCGGTAAAAGAAAAAGAGAACGTTGCGGTAGCAGCCGTAAAACTGTTGTGTTAAAAAACGGCCGTGTAACCTTAGCCTAAGAAATTCTCTTACATGTACGTACCAGTGCGGTGGTGCACCGTCCTATCAATAAATGGAATTTTCGACATGTTCTCACAATTTTGGAGAAAGCTAGATGAAAGAACGTGCGAGCGAGCGAGGTAGTTACTCCAGGGAGACGCGTAGCGGCAACCACATGCATCGATAAGTTGCAACTGGTGCCAAGGCAAATTTCTAGTTTCGATTACTGAGTTAAAATGTAGCCCAAACTTCTAATCTTGATGATGTAGACGAAGAAACAGTCTTGTGAAATTCAATGAATCTTTTTGCAGCAACTTGTATGTCTCATAGGAACAACTTGTTTACGGCCTAACTGCTAGGGCACCGTAAGCTTCATCGCGTCGACGGGTGTGCGCTCTTGCACGTGCATCTAGCGCGTCTCTCTCCATAACGTAGGATTTCATGTCATCTGCTGCACATCTGAATGAAACAGATTTATGCAAATGAACTTAGTTGTTGGCTTAACATTTCACGTTCTGCATAAAAAAATGTGTTTTCTTTGCTCTGTAGTCTTTCTGGTTGTGCAACTTTAAGGAAATCATTCGCAAAGAAATTGATTCTTTGGCTTATTGAAGTCTCACATTGCCACTTGATAATTAACTGTTCCTCTTTTTTGTTCACATTAAGTGCATCCTTCAGTGCAATGCTTTGAATTCTGTAGTAAGTGAACAAATGAATTCCGTTGTCCGAATAGTAAGAGGCAGCTGGAAACAAACAGAAACGCATGCTCATCCGAGATCTTTTACGAGAACAATCGCCAACTGTTCTAGGTCTGGTCTCAATTGCTGTCGACATTAGCCGATCAGCAACGTGGAAAGCGAGATCTTGTTCGTCGGATTTGTTGGTCGAATACTCGAGGACACTTCTCCAAAAGAGCGAGAAGTCAGTCGTCAGTTCTCGTACAACTCAACATTAATAGTGTTCGAACTCGCAGTGTGGGTGCGCAAACGTCAAGAATTTCAGCTGGCTATAAGACACAGCACTACTGATTCGTTTAGTTCGTCTGCACGAGTACTTCTTAAGTCATTGTACAGTGTATTGTCCAGCATACTGCTTATTGTTACTTGTTATAAAAGAGTGAGTCAATAAGCAAGTCGCAAATGCCAGAATACCGCATATCGTTTTAAATTTCGCGCCTATACGTATCTAGAATGTGACAGCACATGTCGCATAGAAGGTAGTCTATACTTACCAGAGAAACTCCCCATCGCACCCCCCTCAGATTTAGTGGTGAGAAGGCCCAGTGGGTAGCGCGTCAGAAACTGAACACAGATCAAGCATGAAAACTGTGAAAAAAAGAAGAAAAATAGAAACGGTCCAGGATAAAGATGGACAATATCGAGTGAAGCTGAATAGCAACGGCGTTGTGGATATGTTGTCACGTCATTGGACTGTAAAGAGGGAAGTCCAGGTTCAGATCTTCCTCGTGTCCCTTTTTTTCACAAAGTTATGAGCTATCTGTCCGGTCATTGAGGTGTATATTCGTTGTATTCAAATTTGTGCCTGTGTGGTGGTGCAACGTCCGTTTGCAACAGCGAGGTATAAGGAAGTTTTGATTCTTGAATTCCTTTGTTGTAACATGTTATGTTATGTTATGTTATGTTAACCGTGGACCTAGAAACGACGGAGAGGCTCCGTCCCCGCCGCAGCCGCAGTGGTCCACAACTCCACGACGACCACCGCAGTCCACTTCACCCCTCCAAAAATGGTTCAAATGGCTCTGAGCACTATGCGACTTAACTTCTGAGGTCATCAGTCGCCTAGAACTTAGAACTAATTAAACCTAACTAACCTAAGGACATCACTCACTTCCATGCCCGAGCCAGGATTCGGACCTGCGACCGTAGCGGTCGCTCGGCTCCAGACTGTAGCGCCTAGAACCGCGCGGCCACTCCGGCCGGCCTTCACCCCTCCGCCGCCCCACACCGAACCCAGGGTTATAGTGCGTTTCGGCCCTCGGTCGACCCCCTCGGGGAACGTCTCACACCAGACGAGTATAACCCCTATGTTTGCGTGGTAGAGTAATGGTGGTGTACGCGTACGTGGAGAACTTTTTTGCGGAGCAATCGCCGACATAGTGTAGCTGAGGGGGAATAAGGGGAACCAGCCCGCATTTGCCGAGGAAGATGGAAAACCGCCTAAAAACCATCCACAGACTGGCCGGCTCACCGGACTTCGACACAAATCCGCTGGGCGGTTTCGTGCCGGGAACCGGCGCTCCTTCCCGCCCGGAAAGTCGTGTGTTAGACCGCACGGCCAAGCGGTCGGGCTTGTTGTAACATAGTTCACTCATGTTTATTTGTTGTTTTCATTTCTGTGAGATGTCTATGCGGCATCTCGTCTGCTCTCACTTTTCATCACATTTACTTGCGACGGTAATACATTCTTACCATATGACTCATATGCTATAAGCTATGTATAGTACGGCAATTGCGAAGACTACAGAAGAAGAACAGACACGCCAATGACGGAGAGACAGTTCACAATTTTGTAAAAAAAAGAAAAAAAATGGGGCACGAGGAAGGTTTGAAAACGGATCTCCTTCTTCGCACTCCAACACGGTGACCACACAACCACAACACCGTGACTCTGGCAATCTGCCTGATGTTGCACATCCTGTGTTTGGACCGTTAACTGATTCCATTTTGCTTCTTTCTTCACAGTTCAGTACGTCTTCCTGTTTTCATGCTTTATTTGTGTTCTGTTTTCGGCGGGCCGTACATTGGGTCATTTTACCGCTAATCTGACGGGGGGTGCGATGGGGTGTTTCCCTAGTTAGTACTCTGCTTTCAATGGTTAATGATCTGTTGTCAGATCAAGATGGCAGGTATGCTATCAACGTGTATCCGACTAGAACAATGCGACTTTTATGAGCTGAGGGGCTGTCCACAGAGCACATCTATAGCGAAATTCGTCCCGGATGTACACACAACTGAATTCCATGGAAATTTGTGTCCAGTTGTTTACAGGAATTCAGCAAAAGACAAGAAAAGTCACAAAGAAGGAGCGTCCTGCCGCGGGCACCTTGTTTTCCCGTCTAGGCGTATTTCGCTACGCGCATTACACATCGGTCTTGTGTATTGCAGCAATGTAAGGAAACAAATAACCTTGTTATAACCTGCGAGGTCATTCGTTAGATGCGAACGTTCCCACAACAGTTCTATGCTGTAGGCCCTTTAACGCCTTGTAGAACAAGGGGATGAGTGTTTAAGTTTACAAGAGGAGTATATTTGAAAGGAAAATAAATTTCAGGCTGGTACCCGCCGTTCCGATGTCTCATCCCAGTTTGTAACTTATTTATTGATTCGCCCTCGTACATATCCTTTTCTAGTTTCGCCCTCCAGAGGTCGACATTTTTATGATGTGGCAAAACTTTAACTTACTACTTAAATTTGTGGCCACATGCCCTTCTCGTCGCCATAGTCGTCAGTTATGCCAATGAATGGAAGCCGTCTGCTTCATCTGTCTATGAATCGTATAAAGTTTGTCCTGAGTGTTATCGCATTTCAGCTGCTTGTGTATCAAATTTTCGGAGCCTGAGATCGAGGAATAGCTCAGCATTTGCCTGGAGGACCGCTGAAAACAGCCTAAAAACCACAGTCTGGGTGACGTACTAGCCTAACGGGCGTTAATTTGCCACGCGAATACGATCTGGGCCTGGATAACCTTATCACGCAAGCTGACACGCTGAGCGTTAAACCATACGAGCAAATTTCCGGGAAAATTGCTATACGAAGAGAAAATTTGCGGGTCTAGTGCAGAGGTAACGTTCATATTGCAAAATTTAGTTTTTGGTAAGTTTTTGCGTAGGGTAGGGACTTCAGAAAGTAAGTTACAGATGTTGTCCCATGCTGAGACCATTACCTTGTCAGAAGAGAGTACATGGTCCACGTTTTCCGCAGACACAGTTCTCCTCCGGTGCCGATGACACGTACATCAGAGTGTGAGATTGAAATGGCGATGGAAGCGTACTCCAAAGTTGAAGTACGCGTGACAGTACGATTCTTGTGGTCAAAACGTCTGAATTTCACGCAGATTTATCGTGAAATTCTGGCAGAATATGGACCAAATGCAATGTCGCGTCCATTTCCAGTGAAATGGTGTGAACAATTTGACCAAGGCTGACAGAGTGAGAGAACGTTTCGACCGTTATTTACAGATACATAGTGACTATGTTGAAAAATAGTGTCAGACATCTGTAATATTAGGAAATGGATAGATTGCTGCTCACTGTAAAGATGATCCGTTGAGTTGCAGACAGGTACAACGAAATGACTATTACGCATTATAACTTTTGGCCAAAGTCTTCTTCAGCAAACAAAAGTGAACACACATACACAAGCGAGCGTACCTCACACACAGCTCCGAGCGGAGCTGCCGGTGGTAAGGTCATGTGTGTGTGAGGTGTAATTGAATGTGTGAGTGCGTGTGTGCTTACTTGTCTTTGCTGAAGAAGGCTTTGGCCGAAAGCAACGTGTAACGCAATAGTCTTTTCGTTGTGCCTGTCTGCAACTCAAAGAGGCATCTCTAGGGTGAGTAGCAATTTATTCTTTCCCTAATATTGTTGTTTCTCATATATGTCTGTTCGTTCGAATTGTAGTGCAACATTCAATAAAAGTTGGTTGGTCTACCACAATAGTGCGTAACTTACGTTTTGAAATCCCCTCATACATGTTTCAAAATAAATAGCTCAGATGTTAATTTCATTTGCGAAGTTTCTTGGTACATCCAGCAAGGATTTTGACTCTGAGTCGCAGTGTGCGCTCATTTGAATCTTCCTGTCGGATTAAAATCGCGTACCGGACCGGGAACTGATACAGGGATGTTTGCCTTTTTCGGGCAAGCGAGTTCTGGTCCGCCACAAAGTTTCAATCTTGCAGAATTATTTTTGATGTTGCATGTGTTGCTGGCATATGGATAAACCGCAATACTGTGCCATCATATTGTAAATCTTTGCTTTATTTTGTTGATCACTAATGGAAATTCATCTCAAGTAAGTGAAGGTTCATAAAGAACATTCTCCTACATTTGCAATAGTTACAAGATAGGAGCCTGAATTTTAATGTGACAAAATTCTCTTGAAAATGATCTACTGAAAAGACGTGTACAACTGCAACCACAGCCGCCGGAAACTTCAATAAAATTAAAAAAAAAATTATGCAGGATGCTGACCAAAAGCAAATGCGAAAAGAAATTCAGAGCAAAGTTTCAGTAATAATCTCAATGATTTTGTGCAAGGAAGGCGGAATAGGCGAAGTCGATTTCATCTGCTGGAAAGGTTATGCCATTGTTTTAGGGGAAGCAAAAGGAAGTCTTCTATTTCCTTTGCGAAGAGCGACGCAGTGACTCTTGACTGCTACGTACTGGACAGAAAAAGATAGATCATTTATCATCGGGGGTAATAAGCCTGACCACGAAGGTGTTCTCGCAGTGCTGAGTGATTTAAATTACGGGCTGTTATAATTCACACTCTATTTACCAGATATGTCTCCCTCTGACTTTTCTTTATTTCCAAGTCTAAAAAAATGTATGCCTACAAAACATTTTCAGCCCAATGAGGAGGTTACAGCATCCCTAGAAAAAATGTGTACTCAAAGTGCATTGACCTAAAAGAGGACTAGGTCGAAAAATAATAACACAGTCTTCAGCTTCCACACTGAAATATTACCATTTTACCCTCGTATACTTCAGTATCTGTGTTAAGCCTCTTCACTTCTTTGTACGGTCCCTCTGTGAGATATACACTGGGTGTGAAACGATCGTTAGAGTCTGTCTTAGTTCCCTTTAAGTTTTTCAATAGCAGAAGTTGTAGTGAAATTACAGCAACCAAGCACGTGTGTTACAAGAGCTTGATTTCAGTAAATCACGACTGGTTTTGAGCGTTTACACTCGTATGTGGTTGTGATCGTAGTGGCCCAGGTTAAGGATGACAGGACTGCTCGAGTGTCCCATTTCCTTGTACAGTCGTGTGGAAAGTTTTCTTAATAGCTTCGTGAGAGTCTCAAGACGGTATTCTCTGTAAAGGTCCGCGGTGCGTATGTATCGTGGAGCTTTACTTGTGATACGTAGCACTGTTCTGTATGATCTACAGGCACGCAGACGTGTTGTAGCTGCATATCCCGAAACTGGAGCTGCATACGTCCCCAGTGGTCTAATTAGTGATGTGCACATGGAGCTCGACACCCTCCAATTCCGTGTACAGAATAGCCTGTTGAGCACAGGGTAAAGCTTTTTCAGCCTCACATTTGCTCGGTTGGTTACGTAGTCAATGCGGTCCTCCCCGTGTAAGTTTCTGCTCCAATTGGATACCAGGTATATGACATTTTTTACAGAAAAGTATTGAGCATGTGTGTAGTGTTATTTGTCTGCAGTTTTGATGTTTGTGCATCTGTTTCGGTTGGCGTGTGAACAGAATGGCCTCGCACTTGTCGGCGTTTACTTTAACACGCCATCGTTCCAACCAAGGTTCGGCAGTTGTGAGTGCTGACTGTAATCGTGAATTAATGTTTGACGGTTTCCAGTCTTGCGCCAGGACGGCCGTGTCATCAGCGTAAATGGCTACCGTCGTGTTTTGTGTAGCTGGGAAGTCCCTGTAAACAGGTTAAACAAGAGAGGTCCCAGGATGCTGAGTTGGGGCACTACCTTTTGTATATCGTGTTGTGCTGACTGTTTGCCCTGAACGTCAGTGTAGAAGCATCTGTTGGTGAGATTTGAGTGTATGAAACGTATGAGTCCGTCGCGGAAACCAGCATCACTGAGTTTGCGAATGAGACCGTTGTGCCATAGACGATCGAAGGCCCTGTTGTTTTGCTTGTGTTGTAGCCGGCTGTGATACGTTCCATTACGCGGAAGAGTTGTGTTGTTACGTGGTGATTCCTGAATGTAGCTGTCATTTAAATAAAGGCCGTACATCAGTAAAATCGCAGAACTCTTCTGCTTACTGTGGAAATATAAATGTTCCAATAATCTTTGGTGACAGAACATCTTCATTCCAAAGACAGCAATGTAAGAAATGGTCTTATTGAGAGAGCAAGATGGTGATAGTTCTAAGAGAACATCTCTGACTTCATTCGGCCTGACGGTACGAACGTTCGAGCAGTATTAAAGGCACGTCACTAAAAAGTCTTCTACGCAGTCTCACTTAAAATTGTACTACATTTTCTTGTAGTACTCCAATAAGAATGCAATTAGTATTCTGGATAGGCTTCAACTTTGACTGTCGGGTTGACTACATGCATGACGTCATCATATTCCACACCTCTCCTAAGCCACGCAGCCACTTAAGTCAAGAATCTCCCCTCCAGCAACGCCTACCCCATCCTCCCCCCCCTCCCCCCCACCCACCCACTCCTTCTAACCCACACCGTTTCCCTCTCCAGTGCTTTCCTAAGCCATGTGCCTTTTTTCCGAAATAGGACGATCAGAGAGCTCCTAACCCAAAACACATATTTAGCTCTCCTAAAATAGTATTCTACTGTCCAAGGACATTTTCAATTCCTTCACCAATGTCCCCTCCCCGCTCCCTCCACAGCCCCACCTTTTCTTGAAAACAGACCAATCAGAGAGATATTATGCCAACTGCATTACACATATTGAGTTCCCCCAATATCAGATCGGTATTTTGGTTTAAATGGTTCAAATGGCTCTGAGCACTATGGGACTCAACTTCTAAGGTCATCAGTCCCCTAGAACTTAGAACTACTTAAACCTAACTAACCTAAGGACATCACACACATTCATGCCCGAGGCAGGATTCGAACCTGCGACCGTAGCGGTCTCGCGGTTCCAGACTGTAGCGCCTAGAACCGCACGGCCACTCCGGCCGGCAGATCGGTATTTTGCTGCCAATCAGATTTCTCCACTCTTTCTTAAACCCTGGACCCCTTTCTTGGAAATCCGCTTAGAAATCTTCCAAACGAATACACATATTCAGCCTAGACGCAGATAAGTATTTTACTGTCATGTCAGCCTATCCAATTACATTTCTCGACTCCTTCTTATACCACGCCTCTTACTTGAAAATAGGCAAACCAGAATGGTTCGTACGGCAAGGGAGAGCAGGATATAGCATCATTCTGATCCAGTGGTATGGGCAATCGTATAATGAATGCATGGCGCCAGACGTATTCGTCTCATAGCCAATGTTAGTTCATTTTCCGTACGCAAGGGACCTAAAATGATGAAACAATAAACTGTGAGTAGTTTGAAAGGATACTATTGACTTATTTTGCTAGATTTTCTGTTCTAGATATAGCTATTGTGAGCAGTACACACCTAAACATATGTATGTTAGCCCTGTAGCGGCGCAAACAGATCGTAACTTTATCTCGTTTTTTAACATTTTGTGGGAAAAATTTGTTTTGAAGCTACAGCCATCTCCACAGCTTACTCAGTAACTTATTTTTGTTGTGCTACATTTGAAAGTATCTGTGAGTAAAATGTAAATCAGTTTATTTACTTACTACATACTGCAGTTTTGCAATATTAAGTAACTATATCCAAGTAAAACGCACTGAATTTTGAAGCTTTTTCGTCTGTAAGGTGGGGGTGCCATATGTAATTACAAATAATGTTCAAGGAACGTTGGGTACAACAAACGAAGTATCATCACCTTTTTAGAAGTTTTTCAGTTCAGTTTACTTCTCTAAACCCCATTTCAGGGAAAATATGATAATGCATTATGTTCTACACTATAAAAATATAATTGACATTATTGACTGGCTAATATAGTTTTTTATTAGTTTCGATTTTAGGCCTAGTTGAAGCTATGGATGTGGATAATACTTATCCTTATCTACATGATAAACATAACTGAAGTGTCAGTTAGGGAAAAATGGTTGCAATTATGCACAATACTATTATTGCCTGTCAATCATTTCCATCACAGACCTACAACACCCACAAGAAGACACTCATCCAAATCCACAGGACAAAAATTCGATCCAAAAAACTCTTGATTTCCAGGCATGTGCTGTACCACTAGACCAACACATCTGACAATGACTCTCTAATCAAGTTAATTTTTACTTTACTCTTCAGATCAAGACAAAGTAAGTTGTTGGGTGAAGTAGCTACATGAAGATCGAAAGATTAGCACAATATGAGATTGCAGGCTTTCTTGGCGAATCTCGATGATAAAATCTTCTCGGGTTGACAGCCGAGTCAATGTGTTGTTTTCCAGCAACGTTTCAGCAAGTTTCTTACTTGCCATCTTCAGGCGAAGGCCTTCGCCTGAAGATGGCAAGTAAGAATCTTGCTGAAGATAGCAAGTAAGAAACTTGCAGAAACGTTGCTGGAAAACAACACATTGACTCGGCTGTCTACCCGAGAAGATTTTATCATAGATTAGCACAAGATTGGAAAAGTCAGAGGACAGCATCAAATTATACTGATGATTTTCTTAAACAAGTAATATAACGATGATATGTTTCTTTAGAATAAAAAACCGTGCCTCGAAGATTCGTCTCACTACAGCCAATCGGAATCCATTTAAACGGTATCGCCCCTCTGGCTGGCTGTGTCATTCGGCACAGAGGACAGAGAAACCACCTCCAGTAGCTCCACGTCTAGGGCAGCACTGTGGTGTTCAAACGAACCTCTGGGCTATGGATGGTTTATCACAGTTGTATTCGGGAGCAGGTGGGTTACCTAAACAAGACTACGTCAGTTTCCATCCTATTCTTGACGAATTCGATTATCTGTTTCGATTCCAACGCTCCCGATATCGACGGTACGCTAAACTCTATCGTTCTTTCTCGGTATTCTCCCACGTGAAACCAGATACGTGAAAGTGATACACTGTTCAGGTTTCTGCCAGTGCAATGGAGTTGTCCCAGGTACGTTTCTGTATTATGACTATATTACCCTTTGTATAAATGATCTTCGAAGGTCTCCAAACGTTTCCATAACATGATTTTTACTCTGAGTACTTTGATGCGACCCGCCACGTGTTTTTCTTCTGTACGGTGCGAATCTCTTCAACTCACAATAGCACCTGCAACCAACGGACTCAGTCATTTGTTGGATGTATTCCAACCTCTGTCTTAGCCTCTATATCTCCCTCTAATACAACGGAAGTAATTACCGATGTCTTAACACATGTCCTATTGTGAAATCTCCTTTTATTTCATGAGTAAACTCATAAAAGTGCAAATAACCCTGTACTGAGTGCAAAACGTGTAACCGAAGCGCCAGAGACAACGTACTTGTGCAGACGCCGCAATACTGTAGCTGGCTTCTCCATTATTCTTAGTTTTTATGTAAGTGCTAAGTGTAATAAGACTTAGAAGGAGGGACTATGGCCTTAATCGTACATAAAGGTAGACCTTTTCTACACTGTAGTGTTTCTTGTTAGCTGTCGTGCGCCATCTTAGGTATATAAGAGAAATTTCATATTTGAAGTTAAATGGAAAACACAGTTTGAAGTCAGATGTACGGAGAGTGTTGTAAGAAAATTACTCAATACGTGTATAAAATCAAGGCTGTCTTCAAAATTAATTATCAATACATATACGAAATTAAGGTTGTCTACAAAATTAATTTTTTTTGTCAGCAAGCGACTGCTACGCTATAGACGGGGATGGCATATAACTCGGCTTCATGGAAGAATCTGCAATTTCTTCACTGTCGTAATACTTCTGTTGTCATCACTGACCAATTTAACTAGTAAATCGCATTCATTTCGCTCCACGAATTCCAAATACGAGGTGCATTCAAGTTCTAAGGCCTCCGATTTTTTTTCTAATTAACTACTCACCCGAAATCGATGAAACTGGCGTTACTTCTCGACGTAATCGCCCTGCAGACGTACGCATTTTTCACAACGCTGACGCCATGATTCCATGGCAGCGGCGAAGGCTTCTTTAGGAGTCTGTTTTGACCACTGGAAAATCGCTGAGGCAATAGCAGCACGGCTGATGAATGTGCGGCCACGGAGAGTGTCTTTCATTGTTGGAAAGAGCAAAAAGTCACTAGGAGCCAGGTCAGGTGAGTAGGGAGCATGAGGAATCACTTCAAAGTTGTTATCACGAAGAAACTGTTGCGTAACGTTAGCTCGATGTGCGGGTGCGTTGTCTTGGTGAAACGGCACACGCGCAGCCCTTCCCAGACGTTTTTGTTGCAGTGCAGGAAGGAATTTGTTCTTCAAAACATTTTCGTAGGATGCACCTGTTACCGTAGTGCCCTTTGGAGCGCAATGGGTAAGGATTACGCCCTCGCTGTCCCAGAACATGGACACCATCATTTTTTCAGCACTGGCGGTTACCCGAAATTTTTTTGGTGGCGGTGAATCTGTACGCTTCCATTGAGTTGACTGGCGCTTTGTTTCTGGATTGAAAAATGGCATCCACGTCTCATCCATTGTCACAACCGACGAAAAGAAAGTCCCATTTATGCTGTTGTTGCGCGTCAACATTTCTTGGCAACATGCCACACGGGCAGCCATGTGGTCGTCCGTCAGCATTTGTGGCACCCACCTGGATGACAATTTTCGCATTTTCAGGTCGTCATGCAAGATTGTGTGCACAGAACCCACAGAAATGCCAACTCTGGAGGCGATCTGTTCAACAGTCATTCGGCGATCCCCCAAAACAATTCTCTCCACTTTCTCGATCATGTCGTCAGACCGGATTGTGCGAACCCGAGGTTGCTTCGGTTTGTTGTCACACGATGTGCTGCCTTCATTAAACTGTCGCACCCACGAACGCACTTTCGACACATCTATAACTCCATCATCACATGTCTCCTTCAACTGTTGATGAATTTCAATTGGTTTCACACCACGCAAATTCAGAAAACGAATGATTGCACACTGTTGAAGTAAGGAAAACGTCGCCATTTTAAGTATTTAAAACAGTTCTCATTCTCGCCGCTAGCAGTAAAATTCCATCTGCCGAACGGTGCTGCCATCTCTTGGACGTATTGACAATAAATGCGGCCTCATTTTAAAACAATGCGCATGTTTCTATCTCTTTCCAGTCCGGAGAAAAAAAATCGGAGGCCTTAGAACTTGAATGCACCTCGTATATAGGTGACAATTCACTATTGCACCAAAGCGTGCCCGTGATGTATTTGCACAGCGTAGAAACTATTTCTGTGTGTGTATTAGAAAGAATTTCAGGGGGTACAAGAGCTTCCTGAGATCAGTGTAAAAGGTGACCGAACTTCATCAAGTTAGAGATAATTGTGTGTGTGGAATGAGTGATTATGAGTCGGATCATGCACTAAAATGAATCTTTCGCTTAGAATTAGAGATCGATAACTGCATTTTATCTGAGTTCAGAAATTGATCTTTGGACAATCAGTGTTATTATTCGAGATTCATGGCAATGACTGCTATCACTTAAAAGTCAAGCTCATACTCAAGAACTACTTTAGAGGTCAATTTTTTTAACTGGCAGTGCGAGTTAGAGAATTATTGGTTTTATTGATTCAAGAGCTGAAATATCTAACCACTTCGAATATCTTTCTCAGCATTAAATGGTGTGGTCTGTTTAAGTGTGTGCTGTGTATTCCGAACTCGTGAGATTGCTTGCTTACTATTCAAACACTTGGCTTTCCGCATCAGACGTACTTTGTTATACGATTGGCGTTCAGTAGCAATTCAATACACATCTTTTTTGGCCAATTTAGGTTGAAAAAATGTGGAGTTCCTTGTGAGACGTCTGGGATATTCCCGTTTCAGCGCCTATAGTTTCATGAAGTTCCTGCAGGTGGCAGCGCCATACGTTGCCTTCAAAATGGCGTCTGTAACGAAAGTGTGTTCCAACCAGAGAGTAGCCATTGAGTTTCTTTTAGTGAAAAACCAGAGAAACGCAGATATTGATAGGCGCTTGCAGAATGTTTACGGAGACCTGGCAGTGAACATAAGCATGGTGAGTCTTTGGACGTGGCGTCTGGTATCATCGTGACAACGTTGCACGAACCTGTCCGATCTTCTGTGTGTCGGCTGGCTGCACATAGCTGTGTCTTCTGGAGTGTTGGAACGTGCGGACATTCTCAATCGAGGTGGTCGACGGATCATAGTCAAACATCTCACTGCACAGTTGGACGTCTCAGTGCAAGACCTCCCACAAGACTGCACGCCCAAGAGGAGCTCACAAACGTCATTGAACTGTTCTTCCTTATCCACCCTACAGCAGCAAGACATTCGTTTGGACGTAGACCAGTGGATTGGTACCATGCGGCATACAGCAGCCCCTGTCCGAAATATGGCGTGAGGTCGTCGCATTGAAAGGAGATTATGTTGAAAAACAGGATTTTGCAGCCAAAACAGTGGAGAATAATATGGTGTATTGGAAACCTGGATAAAACTAATTTGCTTTCAGAAAAAAATGTATTGCATTACTTATTGAACGTCACTCACAGATACCTGTAGTTCAGCTGCCAAATAACAAACTATCAAATAAACAGACACATACACTGAGCACCCAGAACATTATGATCACCGACCTACTGTCGGTATAAACCCATCCAGGCAATAGCAATGTTACCTAGCGAGGAATGACTGCTAGTCAGAGACACGCACGGTGCGTCTAATATCAGTAAGGGTGCTATCCGTGTGTAGAATGGGCAAGGCGAACGATCTAGCCAGAGTTTGATGGAGGGCAGATTGTGACGGCCCAGAGGCTCGGGACGAGCATTTCGGAAACTGCACGCTTTGTCTGGTGTTCGAGGAGAGCCGTGATGAGTGTCTTCAACACGTGGAAAAACGAAGGTGAAATCACGTCCAGATGTCGTGAAGTTGGGCGACCACCCCTCATCACAGATGTCGGGTGTCATAGGCTGGGCAGAATGGTAAAACAGGACAGGCGGCGAACTGTGGCGGGACTAACATCAGACTTTAATACTGGGCAGAGTACAAGTGTGTCTGAACACACAGCTCACCGAACACTCCTAGTGATGAGCTTCTGCAGCCGATGTTAACACCACAACGTCGGCAACTCCGATTGAAATGGGCACGTGACCATCGACACTGGACGTTGGCGCAGTGGCAGAGCGTTGAATGGTCAGATTAATCCCGACACCTTCTTCATCATGCCGATGGGAGAGCGGGAAAAGCTCCTTGACACAAGTACTGCGGGACGGAGACAAGCTGGTGGCGCGTCCATTATGCCCTGGCGAACATTCACACGGGCATCCATTGGTCCACTGGAGCTCATTAAGGCACCATGATGGCCAGGATTATCGTACACTGGTTGCAGATCACGTACACCCCATCATGACAATCACGTTTCCCAACGGCAGTGGAATTTTTCAACAAGATAATGCGTCATGTCACAAGGCCAGGATTGTAATGGAGTGGTTCAAGCAACAAAGTGGCGAGTTCCAATTGATGTGCTGGCCCCCCAGCTAGAAAAATTCGTAAGTCAGGTAGAGTTAAATTGGGGAGGAACCATTTTTAATCGTTCACTGTAGTACCTATCCTAGCAGACGATGTAGCATTACTCGCAGGAAACACAGTTGTGCTGGCTGATGCCTATCAACAACTGGAGAGAGATACTACAAGGGAACTTGATCTGGTAGTCAATGTTGAAAAGACCAAATATATAGCAACGACCAACCAACGTAACATACCAAGTCTCAGGATAGCCGACAAGGAGTCTGAAAGGGTGAGGTACTTCAAGTACCTTCGATCGACTATCACAGAGACATCGGCAGCTAAATGAAAGCTACAATAGCAGCAGGCAACAGATGCTGCTTTGCCGAACAATCCATGATTAGAAACTCGCTTCATTCATGAAAATCTAAAATCCTCTTTTACAAAACAATTGTTATGTATGGAGCCGAGACGTGGACCATGACTGCAAATGAGGAAAGGATCCTTAACATTTGGGAGAGAAAGGTTTTTCGTAAAATATATGGCCAAATATACGATCAAGGAAGTTGGCACATCCGTAAAAATGCAGAACTAGATCAACTTCTTGAAGAAACTGGCATTGTCACCACCATTAGAATAAGTGGGTCGGAATGTAGGAAGACAGAACATGTAAGAGGGTTTTTCATGGAAAAGCTGGAGCCAGACAACGGAAGGGACGTGCCAGAGAGAGGTGGGTAGATGGAATCGAAGAAGACATGAAAAAGCTGGTTGCCAGAAGATGGAGATGGAAAGCCATGGATGGGACAGAATGGCAGTATATTGTGATTCAGGCCAAGACGCGTAAAGGGCTGTAGAGCCCACGAGTAAGTACGAGGTGCATTCAAGTTCTAAGGCCTCCGATTTTTTTTCTCCGGACTGGAAGGAGATAGAAACATGCGCATTGTTTTAAAATGAGGCCACGTTCATTGCCAATACGTCCAAGAGATGGCAGCACCGTACGGCAGATGGAATTTTACCACCAGTGGTGAGAATGAGAACTGTTTTAAATACTTAAAATGGCGACGTTTTCCTTACTTGAACAGCGTGCAATCATTCGTTTTCTGAATTTGCGTGGTGCGAAACCAATTGAAATTCATCAACAGTTGAAGGAGACATGCGGTGATGGAGTTATAGATGTGTCGAAAGTGCGTTCGTGGGTGCAACAGTTTAATGAAGGCAGCACATCGTGTGACAACAAACCGAAACAACCTCGGGTTCGCACAAGCCGTTCTGACGACATGATCGAGAAAGTGGAGAGAATTGTTTTGGGGGATCGCCGAATGACTGTTGAACAGATCGCCTCCAGAGTTGGCATTTCTGTGGGTTCTGTGCACGCAATCCTGCATGACGACCTGAAAATGCGAAAATTGTCATCCAGGTGGGTGCCACGAATGCTGACGGACGACCACATGGCTGCCCGTGTGGCAAGTTGCCAAGCAATGTTGACGTGCAACGACAGCATAAATGGGACTTTCTTTTCGTCGGTTGTGACAATGGATGAGGCGTGGATGCCATTTTTCAATCCAGAAACAAAGCGCCAGTCAGCTCAATGGAAGCACACAGATTCACCGCCACCAAAAAAATTTCGGGTAACCGCCAGTGCTGAAAAAATGATGGTGTCCATGTTCTGGGACAGCGAGGGCGTAATCCTTACCCATTGCGTTCCAAAGGGAACTACGGTAACAGGTGCATCCTACGAAAATGTTTTGAAGAACAAATTCCTTCCTGCACTGCAACAAAAACGTCTGGGAAGGGCTGCGCGTGTGCTGTTTCACCAAGACAACGCACCCGCACATCGAGCTAACGTTACGCAACAGTTTCTTCGTGATAACAACTTTGAAGTGATTCCTCATGCTCCCTACTCACCTGACCTGGCTCCTAGTGACTTTTTGCTCTTTCCAACAATGAAAGACGCTCTCCGTGGCCGCACATTCATCAGCCGTGCTGCTATTGCCTCAGCGATTTTCCAGTGGTCAAAACAGACTCCTAAAGAAGCCTTCGCCGCTGCCATGGAATCATGGCGTCAGCGTTGTGAAAAATGCGTACGTCTGCAGGGCGATTACGTCGAGAAGTAACGCCAGTTTCATCGATTTCGGGTGAGTAGTTAATTAGAAAAAAAAATCGGAGGCCTTAGAACTTGAATGCACCTCGTAAGTAAGTAAGTAAGTAAGTGGCATTTCTCAACAAGATAATGCGCCATGTCACAAGGCCAGAAGTGTGATGTAGTGGTTCGAGGAACACAGTAGAGAGTTTCAGCTGATGTGCTGGTTTCCCAACTCACCAGATCTGAACCCGACAGAATACTTCTTGGATACGATTGAGCGTGGCGTCAGAGTTCGTCGTCCCCCTACCCGGAACTTACGGAAATTACGTGACACATTGTGCAGATGTGGTGCCAACTCCCTTCAGCGACCTACCAAGGCCTCATTGCTTCCATGCCACTGTTATCTGTGCCAAAGATAGAAATACAGGCTATTAGGTAGTGGTCATAATGTTCTGGTTGATCGATGTATCTCAGCAAAGAGAAAGATAATGTACTATCGTCCTGTCTGTTGTGGTTGCCCAAAACTACACTTTATTTGGTCTATAAGCTACACGTACACAAACAAGAATAGTTTCCAAGGAATCCTCATATACCATGTGCATAAAACGTAAGTTAGCAGGGTGCTCAACAACGAGAAATAAAACTGATCACAATCAGTATCCACACGCAAAATACCTGGCAGGAGCGCTACGTCGTTTAGCAGGATTAACCCGCTCCAAACACAAGTCCGACGTCAGGTGTAGGCTCTTTTTACTAGGAGGCGATGACTGACGTCCAGAAAAACGCCTGGTAATAACTGTTGTCTCGTTAGCAGCATCCGCGACTATATTGCCAGCTGCTTGCGGTTTATTGGTAGATGCTTGGATGCACGACGCCTCTTCCTTCACGTTCTGGTTTCTACCAGCACCGTGATCATCTATAGCGCAGCTAAGCCACTCAGCGCTGGGTCTGTCGGATACAGCGCTGTCCGTTCTGCTTGTCACTGTTTTCCACATATCCTTTCCGATTCTGCCAAGAATGTCTGCATTCCTTCAGTTATCAATCCACCTAATTTTCAACATCCTGCTGTAGCAACACATCTCAAACGCCCCAGTTCTCATCGTTTCTGGGTCCCCCAGAGTCCATGGTTCACTACCACACAATGCCGTGCTGCAAACGCACATTCTCAAAAATTGCTTCCTCAAATTAAGGCTACGTTTGATACTAATAGACTTCTTTTAGCCAAGGTTGCCCTCTTTGTCTGTACTAGTTACTTCTTACACTGAAGCGCCAAAGAAACTGGTATAGGCATGCTTATTCAAATACAATGACATGTAAACAGGCAGAATATGGCGCTGCGACAACACCCATAGAAGACAACAAGTGTTTGGCGCAGATCGGTTACTGCTACTGCCATGCAAGGTTTCCAAGATTTAAGTGATTTTCAAGGTGGTGTTGTAGTCGCTGCACGAGCGATGCTACACAGTGTCTCCGAGGTAGCGATGAAATCGGGATTTTCCAATACGACCATTTCACGAGTGTACCGCGAATATCAGGAATCCGGTAAAACATCAAATCTCTGACATCGTTGCGGCCGAAAAAAAATACTGCAGGAACAGGATCAGCGACGACTGAAGAGAATCGTTCAGCGTGACAGAAGTGCAGCCCTTCCACAAATTGCTGCTCGGCCATGAACAAGTGTCAGCGTGCGAACCATTTAACGAAACATCATCGTTATGGGCTTTCGGACCCGGAGGCCCACTCGTGTACCCTTGATGACTGCACGACACAAAGCTTTACGCCGCGCTTAGGCCAGTCAACACCGACATTGGAATGTCGATGATTGGAAGTATATTGCTTGGTCGGACGAGTCTCATTTCAAATTGTATCGAGCGGACGGATATGTACGGGTAGGGAGACAAGCTCCGAACCCATGAATCCTGCATGTCAGCAGCGGACTGTTCAAGCTGGTGGAACCTCTGTATTGGTGTGGGTGTGTGCAGGTGGAGTGATATGGAACTCCTGCTAGTCTAGATACTACTCTGACAGATGACATCTACACAACATCCAGTCTGATCACCTGCATCTATTCACGTCCATTGTGCATTCCGACGGACCTGGGCAATTCCAGCAGGACAAGGTGACACCCAAAACGTCCAGAATTGCAACAGAGTGGCTCTTCTGAGTTTAAACGCTTCCGATGGCCACTAAACTCCCCAGACATGAACGTTATTTAGCATATCTGGGATGCCTTGCAACGTACTTTTCAGAAGAGTTCTCCACCCACTCGTATTCTTACGGATTTATGGACACCTCTACAGGATTCATGGTGTCAGTTCCCTCCAGCACTACTTCAGACATTAGTAGTGTCCATGCCACGTCGTGTTGCGGCACTTCCGCGTCCTCGGGGAGGCCCTGCACGATATTAGGTAGGTGTACCAGTTTCTTTGGCTCTTCAGTGTATATTCTCCTTGCTTCGCTCATTACATGCGTTTTTCTTGCAAGGCAGCAGAACTCCCTCACTTTAACTACGTTATGGTCACTATCTTTGATGTTAATTTTACCGCTAATCTCGCTCTTTCTGCTCTCCATTACCTACCTCTTCCATTGGTTTACTCTCAATCAAAATTCTATAGCCATTCAAATGTACATTTCATTCCTGTAATTCTTGGTTCTTCGTGATATACCCGCAATTACATCCTTACAACGAAATCGCCGCATATGATACCATTGTAACTCTCAAAAAGGTGGAGGGGGCGTTAGTAGTGAACCAGATAGGATGACATAATTGTCCGGCGTCTAATATGCACGTGTGCACGTGCAGGGAAATGTTTTGACTAACAAAATGGGCTAAACCGCTGGTGGGAAGCAGACGTAAACAAACGCGTGGAGTCACTCGTTCTCAAAGATTCATTCCGTTCTGAATGTCGAAACGATGCACACGAGAATAGTGCCTTGTATCTGGCGGGCAGAGAGCGCCGAACAAGTAAACGAGCCGTGAATGCCCCGTTGTCGCCTCCCCGCGCGTGTTTGACTGTTGCGGCCGCCCCGGTGGACAGCAAGAGACGCGCCGTGTTCTGAGGTCTCAGTTTTGCAACACCCACACAGTGGCAGCACTGTTCACACGTGTGTTTGGGGAGGGCGAGAGTAGAATGTAACGTAGCTACGATTCAGTTTGTCGTACAGAGATAGTGAGAAGCAGATACTACACACACACACACACAAACACACAGTCAAGATAAATTTTCACGCGAAGCAGAATTTTGATCTTTAGAGTGACACACGGTTTTTGTACCACATATTTATTGCCTTGGTCTGGTGCCAATGAAAAAGTTTGTAGGTAAAAGAACTGGATCCGACCTGTAAAATGTAACCTCACGGAACTCGTAAAAATCACCAGTCGGAAATTAAAAAATTTCAGCTCTAAGGACTTAATGGAGAAACACCGCTCTATAGCAGACTAGTAGTTAGTAGTAAATGAAATGATTTAGAATACCGTACTGTGGACGGAGTACGAATCACATACTGACAAGGAAAGTACGTGACCTCGAACGATCAGAACCGCACAAAAATGTGCTTAGCGTTGGAATATGAGTCGCTCATATAGCTATTCGCATGCAAAACTGTGCTCCTTACCACGAGAGACATTTGAACGATCACCTATTCAAGGTCTAAGAGAGGAACTCTGGTAACGGGAAGAAACAAAATATCGATATAATACACACATCAAAAAGAGTTTTGCATCACCCCAATTCCAAGAACTCCTGGACAGACGTTGACTGTGGATATTGTATCACAGACACAGTCCCTTTGACTGTTCAGAGATGTCACTAAACCTACCCAAAGATGTAAACAACCATGCATGAGCAGCGCCTATTAGACGGAGGGGGTCCGACAGCCGATCAGTTCCAGTCATTCCACCAGGAAGGAGGTACACGGCTCGTGTTGCCTGTAGTTCAACCATGCCTAGACGGTCAATGCCGCGGTTCGACAGCTTCCGCATTGTTACTTCGTGCCAGGAAGGGCTCTCGACAAGGGAAGTGTCCAGGCGTCTCGGAGTGAACCAAAGCAATGTTGTTCGGAGATGGAGGAGATACCGAGAGACAGGAACTGTCGACGACATGTGTCGCTCAGGCTGCCCAAGGGCTACTACTGCAGTGGATGACCGCTACCTACTGATCACGGCTCGGAGGAATCCTAACAGCAACGCCACCATGTTGAATAATGCTTTTCGTGCAGCCACAGGACATCGTGTTACGACTCAGACTGTGCGCTTTAGGCTGCATGATGCGCAACTTCACTCCCAACGTCCATGGCGAGGTCCTTCTCCGCAACCACGACACCATCCATCGCGGTACAGATAGGTCCAACAACATGCCGAATGGACCGCTCAGGATTGGCATCACGTTCTCTTCAACCAGACAATCGTCGGAGACGTGTTTGGAAGCAACCCGGACAGGCTGAACGCCTTAGACACACTGTCCAGCGAGTGTAGCAAGGTGGAGGTTCCCTGCTGTTTTGAGGTGGCATTATGTGGGGCCGACGTACGCCGCTGGTGGTCATGGAAGGCGCGCGTAACGGCTGTACGATACGTGAATATCGTCCTCTGACCGACTGTGCAACCATATCGGCAGCATATTGGTGAGGCATTCGTCTTCATGGACCACAATTCACGTCCCCATCGTGCACATCTTGTGAATGATTTCCTTCAGGATAACGACATCGCTCGACTAGAGTGGCCAGCATGTTCTCCAGACATGAAGCCTATCAAATATGCTGGGAGTGGGTTGAAAAGGGCTGTTTATGGACGACATGATCCATCAACCACTCTGAGGGATCTACGCCGAATCGCGGTTGAGGAGTGGGACAATCTGGACCAGCAGTGCCTTGATGAACTTGTGGATAGTATGCCACGACGAATACAGGCAAGCATCACTACAAGAGGACGTTCTGCTGAGTATTAGGTGTACCGGTGTGTACAGCAATCTGGACCTCTGAAGGTCTCGCTGTATTGTGGTACAACATGCAATGTGTGGCTTTCATGAGCAATAAAAAGGGCGGAAATGAAGTTTATGTTGATCTCTATTCCAATCATCTGTACAGGTTCCGGAATTCTCAGAACCGAGACGAAGCAAAACCTTTTTTGTGTGAGAACCCACAGGTAAAGTTACACGATCGTCACTTAATCGTGTGTGCTATACATCAACTTTCCGAACCGAAATACGAGCCTGTGTTACAATATGCTTGGAAAAAGGCGGCTTATGACTTGTCATACCAATGTCTTCCTTTGAAAATGTAATTAGTGAGGCGTTTGATAACGGATTGCTTGAATGGAGAAGCGATCTTGAATTTGAAAAAGTGGCTTTAGTTAGACTTTGCATAGACCACTTCATAGAAATCCCACACCTGCACTGTGAAGACTGAATGACCGCGTAATACTGTGAAGTCATATTATTTTGAATTGCGAACAGCCGCAGCCAATGGTCATGTCTTTAGAAAAGGGCAGAAAACGCCGCTCTGGCTATAGAAAGTTTTTTTGATTAAAGCCATGACCAGTTTCGTTTAATGCAGGCGCATCCTCGCGCGATATAAATGGTGCCTACAACATTATTTTACGCTTTCCTGAACCCACTCCCTGTGCTTCACGTCATAGATAAATTAAAACCAGCTAGAAGCGTTCGTGAAATTGATGACAACTGGGTGTGCCATAGTTCAGAGACCGAATTAATAGAACATCCTAAGAATTTTTGTTCTTATGTTAAATCAGTAAACGGATCGAAGCCATCTGTCCTTGTGACCATAGAGACATCGAAACGGAGGATCACAAAGAGAAGGCAAAATACTAAACGGCTTTTTCCAAAAATCTTTCAGTGAGAAATATCGTACTGTAGTTCCTTCTTTAAACCGTCGCACGAACGTCAAAATTACAGACGTCTAAATAAGCGACCACGTGACAGAAAAGCAACTGAAATCGCTCAACAGCGGAAAGGCGAATGAATCTGATGGGATACCAATTTGATTTTAAGTAGTATATGCGGAAGAACCTGCTTATCTTCTAGCAGCCGCCTATCGTAAGGCTGCAAACTGCACCTAATGATTAGGAAAAAGCGCAAATCATTCTCATTTTTAAGAAGGGTCATTGAAAAGACGCATCTAACTATAGGCCTACATTTCTGAGATCGATGTGTTGTAGAATTTTGAAACATGTTTTATGCTCGTTTATTAAGAAATTTCCGAAGACCGAAAATCTCCTCTGCATGAATCAACACATGCTCTGAAAAAAAAGCCCATATGAAACCCAGCGCGCTCTGTTCGTCCACGAGACCAGCAAAACAGTAAATACTGGTGCCCAGGTAGATGTATTCTTTTGACTTCTGGAAGGCATTCGATGCAGTTTTACAATGCCACCTAATGAACAAAATACAAGCATGCGGAATAGGAATATCCGATCAGCAGTGTGACTGCAATGAATAGCTTCTCTAGTAAGTTCTGGGGTTACGGAAGAGACTGTTATACGTCAATTACTTTTCACAGAATACACAGGCTGAATCACCTACTACTCGCACAGCAAATATTTCGGACGTGAAAGGCACTATCGATGTGTGATTTTCACATAACTGAATTGGGGCAAGGGGGCCTGGTTGCAACCAATACACGTTGAGCCGTTGACGAAAGTGCAGTTTTTTACAACAGTTACAAATTATTTAGATGGGATAATGCGTGTTGACAGTAAAATTCTATAAGTAGCGTAAATGAGGATGTCAGTGGTGTTTTTTGCAAGAAGATAGTGCAAGTAGTTACGAGTTATCGTACTGTGAACAATGGAAAGATCAACAGCTATTTGTTCCATCCTATTGCTTAGATGCTAGACGAAGACGTCAAGTTTGTTTACACAGTGTTGTGTGCACACTGCAATTGCCCTGCGACGGTCCTTTCACTTATTGTGTGACAGAGGACGTAGTAGGACGTCCTTCGAAAATGGTATTTGCCAATGCGAAAGAAACAGACATCCTCGTGGTTTATGGAGAATGTAGGAAGTTTGCCGTTCGTTCGTGTCCATTGTACGCCGAAAGATATCCCTATAGAGTCAACCTCTCCAACCTCTTCAAACAATTACATATGATATGAAACGGCGTATTGCTGTTGCCTGCCCTGCAATTTCCGCTGAAATGCTAGAATGTGTGCAGCAGTCATTGCATTCCAGACTGCAAGCTTCTATTGAGTCAGGTGTGGTTATTTTCAGTACAAGCTTTGAGGGTACATTGGTTCTTCACGCGACAGGCCCCACAGATGTACTGTATTCGCCTTTGTTTGTTTTTCGTTTGTGCTTGATAAATGGTTCAAATGGCTCTGAGCACTATTGGACTTAACTTCCAAGGTTATCAGTCCCCTAGAACTTAGAACTACTTAAACCTAACTAACCGGCCGGCCGGAGTGGCCGTGCGGTTCTAGGTGCTACAGTCTGGGGCCGAGCGACCGCTACGGTCGCAGGTTCGAATCCTGCCTCGGGCATGGATGTGTGTAATGTCCTTAGGTTAGTTAGGTTTAATTAGTTCTAAGTTCTAGACGACTGATGACCTCAGAAGTTAAGTCGCATAGTGCTCAGAGCCATTTGAACCATTTTTTGAACCTAACTAACCTAAGGACATCACACACATCCATTCCCGAGACAGGATTCGAACCTGCGACCGTATCGATCGCGCGGTTCCAGACCGAAGCGCCTAGAACCGCTCGGCCACTTCGGCTGGCTGTGCTTGATAATGACCCGCTTAACAACGGAACGCCTCCGGAGACGTTTTAACATCTGTGTAGAGCTGTACATACGCACCCATGTGAAATTCACATTCGTTTGTGCTTCAGCATGGAACAAACAGCTGTCGGTGTTCACAGTGTTCAAACTACGATACCACATAAACTACATGCACTAGGGTCCTGCAACAAACACCAGCCGCGCGAAGTGGGCGCGCGGTTTGAGGCGCCATGCCACGGATTGCGCGGCCTCTCCCGCGGGAGGGTTGAGTCCTCCCTCTGGCATGGATGTGTGTGTTCTTCTTAGCATAAGTTAGCTTAAGTTAGTTTACGTAGTGTATAAGTCTAGAGACCGATGACCTCAGCAGTTTGGTCCCTTAGGCATTCACAAACAACAAACACCATTGGTGTTCTAATTTAGTCTTTGATTGTGGTACTGTCAACAGGCATTGTTACAGTGAAATATTTGTAACTTTTGCAAATAAATACACATTTGAAACTCATAACAGTCTGTGTGTGGCCTGCAAGACGGATCCTTGCCTATTATTCCAGTCTGTGAAATCCGCACATCAATGGCGCAATCCATTGGCTGGTTCAAATGGCTCTGAGCACTATGGGACTTAACTTCGGAGGTCATCAGTCTCCTAGAACTTAGAACTACTTAAACCTAACTAACCTAAGGACAGCACACACCGCGACTGCTACGGTCGCAGGTTCGATAAGTTCTAGGGGACTGATGACCACAGATGTTAAGTCCCATAGTGCTCAGAGCCATTTGAACAGCACACACATCCATTCCCGAGGCAGGATTCGAACCTGTGACCGAAGCGGACGCGCGGTTCCAGACTGTAGCGCCTAGAACCGCTCGGCCACCCCGGCCGGCCGCAATTCATTATCGAAATATTTGCGCTGCAAGGTTTAGGTGATTCACTGTATAAATGACACAGTGGATGACATAAGAAGTTCCATGAGGATTGTTGCGGATGCTGCCGCTTTATACAGAGAAGTTGTGAGGCTAGAAAACTGCAGCGAAATGCAGGAAAACCTGCGGAGGGCCGACGCTTGGTGCAGGGTTTGGTGGTTGACCTTCGACATACATAAACCTTACGTATTTCGCATAATAAGGCAGAAAGACCCGTTATTGTGTGGTTACGCGATTTCGGAACAATCACTGAAGCAGTCCCATCCACAAAATATCTATGAGCAGGCGTATGGAGTGATTTAAAGAGGATCGACTACATAAAATTAATCTCGCGTAAGGCCGATGCCAGGTGGAGATTCATTGGAAGAATCCTCGGAAAGCGTAGCCCACCCACACAGGAGGTGGCTTACGAAACACCCGTTCGATCAGTACTTGCATATTGCTCGTCAGCCTGACGAACACACAAGGTACGATTGATAGAACAAACAGAGAAGATCCAGAGAAGGGCAGCGCGTTATGGAGGTGCTCAGCTAACTCCCGTGGCAGACGATGTAAGAGAGGCGTTCTGCGTCACGGTGTGGTTTAGTGTTAAAATTCTGAGAGCGTTTGTTCCTCGAAGCGGCAGCCAATACATTGATTCTTCCTGGGTATACCTCTATAAAAGGCCCTGGCAATAAAACTGGAGAGAGATTCGAGCTCACGTGGTAACTTTACAGACAGTCGTTCTTTCCTCGAGCCATTCGCAACTGGAGCTGGAAAAGGGAGAAGTGACACTGGTACACAAAGTGTCTTTCGCCATTCATCATATGCTTGCGGATTACAGATGTAGATGTAGACAAATCAGAATGGATAAAACGTACTGAGTGTATATATTCCGTTTCGGACACGTTGCATTCTTCCTCATCAAATTCCGACTTTGTTCACCCCAGGTACTCCCGTTCACTTTAACACTTCTGTTGATTTCTTTTGCTCTGCATCTAGACGTTACCTTCAGCTACCACAGATACAAAATCTCAGCAACTGTTTCTCTGAGTCCATTGACACTTTGCACTATTTTCTTTTGTATGTGTTGATCGTGAAATATTTTAGTTTCATTCTAACTGGTTTACAGGCCATTTGTTTTATTATATTGTTCCTTCAGTTGCTGACTTTTATCTCAACACCAGGTAAACAGTACAAAGTCATCAGCGTAACGAAGATGGTTTAAGTATTTTTCATTAACACATAATCATTCTCCTTTTTCCCAGTCCAGGAATCTTGAAATTTCCCATAAGGTTGATGGCAATAGTTTTTTTGATGTGGAGACTGGTCCTGCAAATTAGAATTTTTTTACAAATTTGAGAAACTGCAATCGAAGCTTTAGCTTTGGATTGCACATTCCTCAGTTTACTAACATAAATTGATTAATTCTTTATTTGTCTAGAGCTCGCAGTAAATAATTAATTGTAACTGAGTACAAAGCTGTCGCGAAATATATGAATCCCCACACGATTGTCTGGTGAGTGTCTACAAACAATTAGCGCGAACTTTTCACCTTGGAGATGAAAGAATAAGATGTGAACGTTATAAAAATTATCTTAAAGGACGCGGAATGCAACAGATTTTAATTGAAGTTAATTTTCAGTGACGTATCAGTTAGTTAGTTACACTGAGAGGCACCCACATGCCTTGCTCATACTGTGACATCAAGCAGTCAGGCCTGCAAGATGAGTGGTCTGCCAAGCGAGTGGATTTATTTTTATTTATCGAGTAACATCAATGACTGATTATGAGCTCTCACAATTAAACTACAAATTATTCTCCTGTTTGAATATTACGCAACGGAAACGGATAACGCACATCTGACTATTAGTAATTTACACAACTCTGATTGTCCACTACGCTCTGGCAATACCACATTTCTTTCTTATCCAACGGCTTTGACCAACCCGTGGCCATCGCACTGAATATGAATGGCGTACACATTATAAATTCTGGATATCATGACTACACTCTATTCGAAGAATAAGGCCACCAATCTTTTTCTTTTCACTACCTTTTTTTTATTCCGATAAATTCTATTATTCTATTATTACATTTTTTATACAATAATTACACATGAGGAACTCCGCCCAGTGGACATGGCTTTACATTGGTGATTCTCTATCTTATGGTCTCGTAATTATCTAACGTTACAGTGCACTTTCTGGATAGGATGGTGGATCTTTTGCTATATCTCACACTTCGACTCTCACACCCATTATCACGAAAATTTACTCCAGACTGAGCAGTACAAAAAGGAACATGCATAATCCACTGCCTTTGAACCTATCTTGCTACTCTCCCATGCAAACCGCACATACTTAAATTACATGAAATACAACACACTGGCAACATACTTCACAAAGAATAGTCACAACGTTAGAATCACTTCGCTTTCAGCTTTCCCACTTCAATTAGTATTCATCTCAGTTTCACACGACACTACCCCACTTCGTAACTTTTCTTTCCTACTACGAACTCTGGAGGATATATGCACGTCTTCCTGTGCAATGCAAGCCAAGTGGCGTTGCTGGATAGACGGCTGACTCACCTTGCTTCTCTCTCAGAGTATTAGAGTTTGAATCCAGCGTCACACGGAAACATAACGCGCAGAATAATATTAAGAACATATTCGTCACACACGCGAGTCCTCAACTTATACCATGGACGAGTACTTCTCTTTATCCTTTGTCTATTACACAGATTGAGACTCACACAGTACTCACCATGTGGAAGTACTCGTCTCTAATTTCAAGTCCTGCACACGCCATTTCTTAAATATTTCCAACTTATAGTACACACGCCAGTAATTCAGCTTAACTTTAGCACTCGGAAGTATTTCAACTTAGTACTAGCATTCGACAGTATTCCAACTTAGTACTAGCACTCGCAAGTATTTCATCTTATTGCTACACGTGGTTTAACTGTGACCGGTGGTCACTTCCGAAGATTAGTACGATCCCCTTAATATTACCTGCCTGTCATTTAATTCTCCCCCCAAAACTTCCTGAAATAGAGAAGTAATTATTCCAAACTACTCTTAAGTATTTCACATGCATATCATTTTCTCCACTCTTTTGTCTTTACGGAGCACACCTAAGACAGGTCTTACCAACACAAGATCCAGCGCCAGAGTGCTGAAACATGGCCGTTCTTCAGGTCATCTGGCACCTCCGTCGAGGTGGGGGAAGACCATGCTACCCATTGGTCAGCCGCATTTCAGGCGCTCAAAGCTCAGGTAAATTTCATCTCTTTGGTTCCACCAAATGTGACCAAAGGACCGTCTCAAAGATGATCATATATTGCACATTCACTATCTGCGGTTAGCAGACGACCATACATTCATTCATTTCGCAGATCTCACCAAATTGGATGTAGGGATTTATTTTGTGGGAGTGCACATGTGATCAATTAAATAAATAAATTGTCATTCTTTCCTACACTGGTATTCGGCTTTGGTGTATTAAGTGAAATTGAGTTATTATTACAAAAAATATGTTGTTCTGACAAGAGTAGTGAAGAATGTTGTACCTATATTCATTGTCGGGCGGTACTGTACCCTTTCACCATGTCCCATGAATCACTGAAGGATTCTTTGTCGAAATGATGTGGGACGAGTCAGTTTAAAGCATATGTATACATCACTAGTGCTAACTTTAACGAACTTATTACTTTTTAGTCCTACACATGTACTCATGCAAGGACATTAAAAATTTGTTTTTTTTTTACAGACTACGAATTTTTAAATAATAATTCGTCCGTAAAATAGAAGGACTTATTTAGGAGAAATGATTTTGGGCTAGATTTAAAACTTACTTCGCTACCTGTCAGACATTGTATGCTATTGGGAAAATAATCAAAAGTCTTTGAAGCACCTCACTGAACTCCTTTCCGAAGCCCTGACTAGTGTTGTAGGTATGGACATCACTGTTCTCCGCATTCTGTTTCAGCGGTAAAGTTAACCGGCATAATGTGCGCATATGAAGATTCCATAACCCTAATGATATAGCTGAGTATGAATGAAATTTTCAGAAAGTGATCTTGCTTTGCGCCATTTGCTCTGAAAAAAAAGTATGACCTATTCTCTCTTTAGCATAATGCAGTGGACCACTACGGTCGCGGGTTCGAATCCTGCCTCGGGCATGGATGTGTGTAACGTCCTTAGGTTAGTTAGGTTTAAGTAGTTCTAAGTTCTAGGGGACTGATGACCTCAGAATTTAAGTCCCATAGTTCTCAGAGCCATTTGAACCATTTGATAATGCAGTGACTGGAACGAGCTTCCCTGAAATGCTGCAGACGTGGCTTTTTGCATAGTTAGGGAGGACTCCAACGATTTCATATTCGACATATTCGAAGAGAATGGAACGCCACCACAATGGCGTAACAGTATACGACTTTTCCTCACGACACATTGCCTCAACGTTGGACAGGACAATTTTGGACGCCGAGACACTGCGCTATACTCGTATTCCTTGCCTCCAAGATCTTTAGACATGACAATATTCGACTTTTTCTTTTGGGTGTACGTGAAGGAATGTGTTTTCACCTTCCCTTTAACTCGTAACATAAATGAGTCCAAGAATAGAGAAACAGCAGCAGTGACTTTCGTCGATGAAGAAATTTTAAACAAAATGTACGTAGAACTTATGTCATCGAGATAGTGTTTGTGCGGCTGGTGGTGAACGCATACAGCATTTGTAATTGTACTGCAAAACGGCGTAGTTCCTTTGCAGTATGTTTTCATCAGTACATATGACGTTTGGAAATCGAGTGATTCTTTTTAAAACGCCCTGTGTTATGACCACGATAAGCGTTCAGTTGATAACGAGAAACAGCATAGGAGCTTTTTTTTATTTGTACTTCCATTCTCCAGTTCATAGAGTAAAGAAGGCTGTTTGGAAACCGATCGTAGTAGAGCGTCAGTTGTTATTAGGCAAATATCAGGGGGGACTATAATGGGAGGAGGGGCTTCGAATTGGGAATAAATGGAAAGTGATCACTTGTTTCAGCGTTTGCCTTAAACCAAGGGAACCTTCCCGGGAACCTTACTCAGAACATGGGAATGAGAACTACTTTGTACCAAATTTTGGCACAATATATCCCAGAACATAATTTAAAGTCTAGCGTGTGTGAAAGTGTACCTGGCTGCGTACTCACAGACTAAAGCCTATGACTTTCTCGACGTGTAATGTGTCTAATTCTCCAAGGAGTAAGCTGCGTATTACACATTGTGATGGAAACAAGGACACTATTGGTGACAGGTCATAATTGGCGCCAACTTAACGTCTAGTCACAGTGGGCACTTGTTATGTGGCGTATAATAACGGGTTATAAGCATGGCAGTTACTCAGTTCCTCGCAAACCTTCCCTCTCTCTCTCTCTCTCTCTCTCTCTCTACAACGATATGCACATATACTTACACTGATCAGCAAGAACATTATGATTACCTACCTAATTGCCGGTACGTCCACTTTGGCACGCGTCGTGCCATGGAAGCATGAGGCCTTGGCAGGTTGCTGGAAGGAGTTTACAGCACATATGCACACACAAGTCACCTAATTCCGGGCAGGGGGCATTATCTTGTTGAAAAATGCCACTGGCATCGGGAAACATGAACGCCATGAAGGTGTGTTCGTGGCCTGCAACCAGTGTACGATACTCCTTGGCCATCATGGTGCCTTGCACAAGCTCCAGTGGATGCATGGATGCCCACGAGAATGTTCACATTCATAGGTCGTCGGCTGCGGAGGCCCATCGTTAGGAGTGTCCGGTGCACTGTGTATTCAGACACACTTTTTACTCTGCCCAGCATTAAAGTCTGATGTTAGTTCTGTGACAGTTTATTGCCTGTCCTGTTTTACCAGTCTGCCCTGTCTGTGACGTCTGACATCTGTCATGAGGGGTGGCCGTCCAACCCCATGACGTCTCGAAGTGGTTTCACCTTGGTTTCGCCACGTGTTGAAGACATTCGCCACAGCACTTCCCCAACACCCGAAAAGTCATGCAGTTACCGAAATGCTCGTGCCGAGCCGCCGGGCTATCACAATCTGCCCTCGGTCAAACTCGGGTAGATCGCGAGCCTTCAACATTCTACACACGGACAGCACACTCACTGATACTACATGCACAGTGCGTGTGTCTCAGTAACAGTCATTGCTCGCCAGTTGGCGCTGTTATCGCCTGGCGCGTTTATATCGATAGTAGGTCCGTGATCACAATCTTCTGGCTGATCAGTGTATAACGTCACTATACACAAAGCTACCATATCCATACCTTTTAACTTTACACATGGCTGTAGTTCTATTCGTAATGACCCGTAACGTCCTGTGCAATATTATTTTGGCGCGTTACACACAGGTATATCTGTGTGATCCCGTTAGTTCTTCGACAGTAGTGCCTTTCTTGGGGAAAACAGTGGGAGGATGTCGTCGAAAGTTCGTATTAATACGCCCTGTTTTACGTTTTTCTCGGTAATGGTTTCTAGCAAATTTATTCTATAAAGGTTGAGCCCGAAGCGGAACGACATGCTATTGGCTATTGGAATGACGTCAGCAGTGAAGCAGAATTGCGAACGCGAGGCGAGTTCTTTTGCTCCGTCACAAATAAGGCAGCTTAACACCCAAAATTACCATTTACGTTTTGTTTATAGCAATTACTTACCTCGTTATATCCCTCCGATTGCTGAAGAGTATCAGTGAAATTTGATCGTCTGTGATGCTGCCACCTTCCCTTTCTTCAGCTTTTCATCGAGGTATCGCGCTCCAATAAAAATTCTGGTCCGTAAGACTATTCTAATTATGTCCGGCACCACATGAGGATATTTTTGCGAAACCTTGCCCACTAATCTCTCAAAATATTTTTATGTTCACTTTGACACAGTGTCAGTTCCGTTAGCCTCACTGGACAGGAGCTCAAATTTTGAGATGCGTTGCATCCACTTGTCAGACGGCACAAAAAAAGAAAAAAGAAAAAACATGCTCGTGATGAGAATTCCATCCATCCGTATTCTCAGTGGAGTGTTGGAGGAGGGAAAACTAATTTTTCCACCGAGGTGGCGCAGTGCTTAGCACATTGGACTTGCATTCGGGAGAACATCGATTCAAATCCGCGTCCGACAATCCAGATTTAGGTTTTCCATTATTTCCATGAAGCGCTCCACACAAATGCCAGGATGCTTTCTTTGAAAGGGCTCGGCCGACTTTCTTCCCCATCCGTGACACAGTCTGAGCTTGTGCTCCGTCTCTAATGATTAAGTTTTCGGCGGGACGTTAAAACGTAAGCTTTCCTTCCGACGTTGTCCACAGTGTGTTATCTCATCTGCGAACAGAAATTTTCCTGGGAGCCCTAGTTCAGCCGTCCTGTTGAAATGTACTTAATGACGAATGACAGAGGATCAGAAAGAAGGTCAAATGAATTAAGCGATGTTATCAGTTCTTTCTCGAACGGCAATGTTTGCTTTCTGCTGCCTTAGGCTGCGTCCACAGTGGCACCAACAACGATCGACAGACGCCATCGCCAGAGATCGCCCGATAAAATGGCCGACAGCTTTGTCACAATGCATCCGATCTCCTTCGTCAGTCTGAGGCACGGTCAAGGAGGTTAGGTAAGAATCTGTTCTTTGTATGAAGTATGTTAGATTTTAACCTCCAAGAATGGTATGGGTACCATGCTTCGAAACAAGTGCTGGAATGCGGCGTTTTTTATTAAGAAGATACCGAATTCATGTAAATAAGCTACACACATCAAAAAAAGTTTTACATCACTTCGGTTCCGAGAGTTCCGGAATCTGTACAGAAAATTGGAATAGAGATCAACATAAACATCATTTCCGCTATTTTTAGTACTCATGAAGACCACACGTTGCATGTTGTACCACCATACAGCGAGACTTTCAGAGGTAGTGGTTCAGATTGCTGTATACACCGGTACCTCTAATACCCAGTAGCACATCCTTTTGCATTGATGCTTTCCTGTATTCGTCGTGGCATACTATCTACAAGTTCATCAAGGCAATGTTGGTCCAGATTGTCCCACTCCTCAATCGCGATTCGGCGTAGATCCTCCAGAGTGGTTGGTGGTCACGTCGTCCATAAACAGCCCTTTTCAATCTATCCCAGGCATGTTCGATAGGGCTCATGGTCTGGAGAACAGGCTGGCCACTCTAGTCGAGCGATGTCGTTATCCTGAAGGAAGACATTCACAAGATGTGCACGATGGGGGCGCGAATTGTCGTCCATGAAGACGAATGCCTCGCCAATTTGCTGCCGATATGGTTTCACTATCGGTCGGAGGATGGCATTCACGTATCGTACAGCTGTTACGGCGCCTTCATGATCACCAGCGGCGTACGTCGGCCCTACATAATGCCATTCCAAAACAGCAGGGAACTTCCACCTCGCTGCAATAGCTAGTCCGTGTGTCTAAGGCGTTCAGCCTGACAGGGCTGCTTCCAAACACGTCTCCGACGATTGTCTGGATGAAGGCATATGCGACACTCATCGGTGAAGAGAACGTGATACCAATCCTGAGCGGTCCATTCGGCATGTTGTTGGGCCCATCTGTACCGTGCTGCATGGTGTCGTGGTTGCAAAGATAGTCCTCGCCTTGGACGTCGGGAGTGAAGTTGCGCATCATGCAGCCTATTGCGCACAATTTGAATCGTAACACGACGTCCTGTGGATTGCACAAAGCATAGTTTCAAAATTTTGTATAGAATAAGTGTAACATTTCGTAGTATTTGGGGTGCAAGAGTGAAAATATTAGCTTTTAGTCTTCAGGGCATCATAAACAGCATCCAATGTAACGCACAAAAACTTTGAAATTGTATTTTTCAGAACGCGTTATAGGCCTGAATACTGGAAAGATGTAATCGCAAAGTGTCAAATGCCGAAGTGTCACTTCTAGTTTTACTTGAGCCAGAACTGCATCTTTAATGTGAGTACCGGATTTTTTTTTAATAGAGCTCGAATCACACCTGCACAAGTACTCGAAATAATCGAAATTAACTTTCTTTATCCGGAAGTGTTTCACGTATGTGTCTTCACATTTTCATACTCGGCATGATTAGTGCTAACCCTGCAAAGCAAAGTTACAAAGGCTATGTTTTGCTGAATTTATTTGAAGTTGTGCAGGCATGCGGTAACTAACCTTCAATGACTGTCATTCAGCATATGTGTGAAAGATAAACAAAGTTAAAAAAATAGTCCGCACACGTAAAGCCGTGAAAAACAGACACACGCAACACCACATTCACAAACCACTTTATGTAACAGAATCACCACCCTACTGACATAAAAACGCCAGTGAGCACTGATAATAATTTGTAGACAGCTATGTCCACCTTCAACAACCCAAAAAAGATCCACACAGTAAGCGTAAGACACCCCATCCTTCCCACTTGAACAAAGTATTTTTTGAGGTTACAATTCACACCCAAAATTTTCTAGACCGATGACCTCTGCAGTTTGGTCCCTTTGATCCTTAAACCAAAATTTTCTATAAATATTTTGTCTATTAGTGGTTTCCAATAAACCTGCAATTTCAGTCCACAGATTCCAAGCCATGTCGTGATCGTCGTCGTTGTGGTCTTCAGTCCGAAGATTGGTTTGATGCAGCCGTCCATGCACTCTATCTTGTACGAGTTCCTTCACCTTCATGATATTGTTATCCTCAAGAAAACATTCGCTCTTCCTTGGATTAAACCGTTCGTTTCACAGTCCATATGTGAGAACGTCAGTCTATTTGACCAAAGAAAACAAACCGATCTGAGTTTCATCTATTGTCGTTCGGGCGATGAGATCAGCTACAGTGTGAGGGCGGTCGTAGTAGTGTTGTTGTGGTCTTCTGTTCTGAGACTGCTTTGATGCAGCTCTCCATGCTACCCTATCCTGCGCAAGCTTCTTCATCTCCCAGTACTTACTGCAACCTACATCCTTCTGAATCTGCTTAGTGTATTCATCTCTTGGTCTCCCTCTACGATTTTTACCCTCCATGCTGCCCTCCAATGCTAATTGGTGATCCCTTGATGCCTCAGAACATGTCCTACCAACTGGTCCCTTCTACTCGTCAAGTTGTGCCACAAACTTCTCTTATCCCCAATCCTATTCAATACCTCCTCATTAGTTATATGATCTACCCATCTAATCTTCAACATTCTCCTGTAGCACCACATTTCCGAAGCTTCTATTCTCTTCTTGTCCAAACTATTTATCGTCCATGTTTCACTTCCATACATGGCTACACTCCATACAAATCTTTCAGAAACGACTTCCTGACACTTAAATCTGTATTAGATGTTAACAAATTTATCTTCTTCAGAAACGCTTTCCTTGCCATTGCCAGTCTACATTTTATATCTTCTTTACTTCGACCATCATCAGTTATTTTGCTCCCCAAATAGCAAAACTGCTTTACTACTTTAAGCGCCTCATTTCCTAATCTAATTCCCTCAGCATCACCCGACTTAATTCGACTACATTCCATTATCCTCGTTTTGCTTTTGTTGATGTTCATCTTATATCCTCCTTTCAAGACACTGTCCATTCCGTTCAACCGCTCTTCCAAGTCCTTTGCTGTCTCTGACAGAATCGCAATTTCATCGGTGAACCTCAAAGTTTTTATTTCTTCTCCATGGATTTTAATACCTATTCCGAATTTTTCTTTTGTTTCCTTTACTGCTTGCTCAATATACAGATTGAATAACATCGGGGAGAGGCTACAACCCTGTCTCACTCCCTTCCCAACCACTGCTTCTCTTTCATGTCCCTCGACGGCAAGTATTCCGGTCAACATTGTCAAAAGCTTTCTCTAAGTCTACAAATGCTAGAAACGTAGGTTTACCTTTCCTTAATCTTTCTTCTAAGATAAGTCGTAAGGTCAGTATTGCCTCACGTGTTCCAATATTTCTACGGAATCCAAACTGATCTTCCCCGAGGTCGGCTTCTACCAGTTTTTCCATTCGTCTGTAAGGAATTCGTGTTAGTATTTTGCGTAGTAGTGTACTGATTTGAAAAGGTCGGCCGATTTCGGCCTTCGGCGGAATCCACCGATATCGGTGCCAATGTGACCGCGGCCTTAGTGCCAAAGTGGGACGAACTTGACGCTTGCTCTTGAGGCCCATCTCGTAGTGTGTGCATAGGAGTGAGCCCTTGTGTGAATATGTTTGTGTGTGTGCAGAGCGGTGGCGAACCGTGCGGTGTGCGGCATCTGCCGGCGCGCGCAGTCGGAGCCGCGGCTCCTGGCCTGCCTGCACAGCTTCTGCACGGAGTGCCTGCTCGAGCTGCAGGCGGCGCAGGCCGGCGACGCCTGGAGCGACCCGGGTGAGTGGCGCAGCCGCTGCAGCGCCTGTAGCAGGTGGCACGCATGTCTTCGTTACGAAGAGGCGCAGCGATGTTACTCCTGGAGTCACGATGGAGGAGCCATCGTATATGACTTCAGGGCGCAGCTAGTAGTGATTGAGGAAACTCTGGCGCCACAACAGTACGTCGCGGACCTACTATGTCATTCGCGTATGTTATCTCTCGTGTAACAGTATTGCAGTGCCATTTTCCAACAGGACAATGCTCGTCCACACATGGCATATGACTCTACGAACTGTTTGGATGATGCTGAGATACTTCCTGCTGAAAGTCCTTGTTTTATACAGGGTGTTTGGTTCAACTTGAGGGAACTAAATATCTCGAAAACGATCAAATGTTTATTATATCTCTTAAAAAAAATAATGTAGCTATTTATTTAGAGGAAACACTCTCCTAGTAAATTTGTTTGTCCTTTGATTTATCGTGATCTGTTACTGGTTTTTAGTGGAGTTAGTTTTTACTTTTAGCTTTCAAAAAAATACAAAAGAGATATAATAAGCAAAATAATGAATTTCGTAGGTTGCCAATTACGTATTATATCTGGTTTTATCAAGCGCCAGGCTCCCTACAAATTACTGTAAATGCAATAGCGTAGTATTACTCAGCTCCAGTTCACTATCATAGAAAATAGACAAGTTTTAATAAAATTATTTCACTGGATTACTTCAATTAATCTCACTGAATATTTTTACAATATTTCTTCCGCTCCGGCTATCAGACGTTGTACTGTGAAAAAATATTTTTAAATGTACCGCGTAATGGCGGCTAATTGTTAACAATCAGAGATCACTGTTACTCGCTCCGCAGCAGCTGGAAACATGCTAAATAATTTTCATTAAATATTCTTTTCATAAGATAAATGTGGCGTGGGTTCTTGAAATAACACTCGGAGATCACTTTATACTAATATATTCTTACTAGGACACAGTGTACACCATTAAATATTTGCAATTACGTTACGACAGAAACAAATGCTAGCGCAGCACAATAGCTTGCGTACCTTATTCCAGCTAACACCAGAACGAACAGAACAAAACAGACTAGACAGAAGAATGAACATTGCATTGTGTTTTATACTCTTACAGAGATGATAATACTTCTTTTAATTACTTACACATTATAATCTCATACACTAAAAATAATGTCTTTTCTGCATTTATCGATATATATTGTATATTTTTACAGTTAAATCAATGTTTGCATTCATTTTGAGTCACATACAGTCATTTTTATTTATGTTTCACCTCGATAATGGTGAATATTGCAAAAGGGACACTACACGGCCCCCTGGGCTACAAGGAACACACTACTTAATGTTTGGTCCTTGTAGACCACGAGTGTCACTTTTCTTTCGTTCGTTCGTCACTTTCAGTTCACTTTACCGTGTATTAGGTCATGGGTACGCATTCTGAGTCTTTTTACATAACATGGCTGGAGACAGTTGCAATATAACAAGCTCATCCATTTGGACGAGGGCCGCAGGGAAACCCCAGAAAAACCTCGGCAGAGCTGATAGATTTAACCATTTGTGTTACTTTACATAAGTTGGTTCTACATGTTTTGGGATTACAAGTATTTACATCAAATACAAAATTTTCTGAAAAAGAAACAAACATATAGTTTTTATATGAAAGTGTTCATCAAATTTTTTATATTGTGTTGGTAATATTTTGGGTTTTTTTTATTTTTGTCGGCGAATTTCTCGTCGTGTGGTGTGGATGACGCTGTATGACGCTACCGCGATGCCTCGTGCCCGTTGCCATGGCTCGTCGGCTGGAAACTGTTCTCTTCTTTCTTGTCCGTAGGCTGCGGTCAGGATGTGGGGTACGGAACGACGTTATTTTGTCTGCGTGGTGCGTCTGCATTGTTGCACACCGCTCGTTAAAGTTTTCAGCACGGGGGAGGATGTTGACTCGTGCAAATCATGAAACAAATGCACATATGTTATAGAACGGATATTGTAAGATGTTATGGCTGTGGGTAAGAATTGATTAGTCAACATTATTGCATCATCGAGGCACAGGCTCAGTTACTTGGTATTTTCGTGTTCGTTTGCACGTACTGGTGCTGAATGATGCAGGAGATATGATGCTGAAGTAAGCATTGCACATCCCAGTTGTCATCACTTCGTATGGAATATTTATGTTTCACAATTTTTGTTTGACGGCGTTCCACCGTAGTTGCCGTTGCAGTAACATCCTACTACGTGGTCTGTGACGTCATATTAATTGTTGGCGCACAGGAGGTAGCGTCCAAACTAAAAATGTTGTCTGTACAGTTTCGAACACACACTGATCACAGTTTTGTGTTTTCGGTCTCTGCACACAGATATGTTTTGTTAGTGTTTGTACCTCGCGTTTTTTCAGTTGTACAGCACATAAGTGTTCACTGTCCAAGTTGATCACTAATACAGTTCTCAAAGTTCACACTTCCTCCGCGAATACCAACACACTATTATAGGTCCTGTTAGTATTGCTTACAGCATGACTTTGATACAATTGTATTACATGATTACTGGTTTTTTTTATATCACATAGTGACACAGATGTCTGTTCATTTACACAATATGTTAAAATGAAATTTCACAGATCAAAAGCACTTTGTTCTGTTATTGCATACAATTAAGTGTTACATCATACATGCAACGGATTCTGGCCTGACTTGCAATACTTTTATATTTGAGCATTAATAAATTTGTCATAGAGTACATTCATTTGGGGATTAGGACCGCTGCGCATGTGCTTGCTCCATAAGCTGTTAGCGTAATCGCGTATCCTATAAAAGGTTTGCAACTGTCAAAAACAGGCTCTAAAGTGGAGCTCTCATTTAATCTCAAATATTGTGGCTAGATGCT
Source organism: Schistocerca piceifrons (assembly GCF_021461385.2). Classification (NCBI taxonomy): domain Eukaryota; kingdom Metazoa; phylum Arthropoda; class Insecta; order Orthoptera; family Acrididae; genus Schistocerca; species Schistocerca piceifrons. The sequence goes on from NC_060141.1 coordinate 422,101,752, forward strand.
TATACTTTCTCTTTTAAGGTCAAAGCACAGCATCACAGATGTCACATGGTATGTGACAGTCTTTTGCATACACCATTTCTGTTCATTTTTCATGTGACAGATTAGAATATTTAGTGCATTCTTTAAATAAACATTTATCACACAGCATAATAAAATTTATAGTTACTAACTCTAATAACCACTGAAAAACATCTTACACTTGCTGATTATGTTTCTAAACAAATACTATCATTGGACTGATGGTCCTTTAGCTTCTTTTTACTCATTTTTGAAGGCTGATGTGTAAATCATTCTTTGAAATAAAGACAAAACATCTTACACACTAAGCACAAACAAAACATCAAATTCTTACAACTACACAAAAATATATATTGAAGTCTGTGCAAAACCTACATATTACACAAAAATACGGTAAACCATTCATGTCCTATTGTCAGGTACCACAAATTTCTTTAAGTCCTTATAGGGATACAATCCTTTGATCTTCCCGCTCATCACATCAGCTATAAGGTAGCTACAACCGTGCGGTATTTGTATAATTTTAAAAGGTCCATTATACAGCATTTGCCATTTCTTGTTCTTCTTTGTTATGAGTGACGACTTAGGATGGTTTCTTATCAAATCTAAGTCGTTTATCTGATATGGGACTGTCCGTTTTGTTGACTTGTCGTATCGACTTTTTCGTTGGGATTCAGTTAGATAACATGATTCTTGTGCTTTGTTGTTAAGGGTTTCGTTCCAGCGAAGCGTTTCGTTGTGAGCCACGTCCGAATAATATTCGCCCTGGCCCCTTAAAGTGCTGCTTAATTGAAATATGGGCATCTCTTCACTTTTTACTCGTACGCTCGGGCAATCTTTACCGGGTGTACTTACTGTTCGTGTTAAATCCAGTACAATCTGCTTATTTTCATTCAGTAGGGAGATCTTCCCGCTGCAGAAATCAATTTTTGCTTTCTTCTCGCTCAGGAAATCTCCCCCCAGGATGCAGGTTGCTCTCAATCCTTTGACTACGAGAAAGATACATTTTACGTTATCTTCCCCTAGGCGTAAATCTACCAGCACCTGATACTGAACTTTTTGTGCTTGTGCTCCCATGGCTCCAATGACACAGCAATTTTGTACAGGAAATGTCGGTAAGTTGCGGTTTTGGCTCAAGGTTTTGAATAGATCATAGCTCATAATATTAGTAGTGGCACCCGTATCTATGTATATTTCTACTGGCAATTCATTAATTCTAGCTTTTATGATGGTTTGTACTTCAGTTATTTCTTTTTTGTTACATTGGTTTGATTCCATACGTAAATCATGTTGTGTACTGTTTCCATCTTGGTACCTCAGTAATAACATATTATCTTGTGTATTTTTTATCGGTGTGCCCCCTGTTTTTTCGCCGACCATCAATTGGGAGCTTATTGTGGCCGTTGTTCGTTTGACGGTCTTGCACTATGGTGGTTTCCGTCAGTGGGCATTTCTACTATCCTTACGCTGCTATTCGAGTCTGTCCATGTTTGTGGTATTGCATTAGTATTCTGCATAGAATTCCTATTGTCACACTGGTACTGGTTACCGTTAGGAGGCAGTGGTGGTGGCACAGAAGTTTGCATCCACTGCACCGGGTAAGTGCGGTTGTTGGCACTACTGCTTTGTTGTGGCCATTGACCTTCATTTCGACGTTTGTTATTGTAATTATTATTACTGTTACCGTAGCCGGGATGTCCTCTACCTTCCCACCTACGTTTTTGATTGTAAGATGGTTGACCGTTTCCGTTCTTCCTGTTTTGTTCTGCGGATTGATCTTCCTTTCCATTTCCGTGGCTTCCAAAATTGGAATTGTTTTTGCCATTTTTAAACTTGCGTGGTGAACCATTACTGTTCTCCCGGTCTTTATTTATCCTATTTTCTTCCTGGGAGAGATCTATTTCGTCCAGCACAGACAAGTACTGTTCCACGTCATTTTCGGGTACATTTATTAATTTGTCTCGTATATAACCGGGCAATCATAATTTTAAGATTCTGATCACATCACGGGCTGATACGGGGTCATCCCAATATCTAGTTTTGTTGATATATTTTTCAAAATATTTATGGAATGTACCCTGTTTGTGATTGTACATTTGCGGGCTGTATACTTCAGTCCTCAGGCATTCTTGAATAGCCTTAGACCAGTATCTGTCTAGAAAAGATTTTTCAAATTGTGCCAGGCTATGGCAATTTTCTATGACTTCATTTGCCCATAAGACAGCGTCGCCTTGTATATGTGTGATTATGAACTGAATTTTTTGGCGTTCATTCCAGGCACTCGGTAATACATTTCGGAATCCTTTTATGAAGATTACCGGATGCACTGTCTTCTTTTCCGCGTTAAATACTTGGAATTGTCTGTGTTTTATTAAGCTTTCATCAATGTTATTGCTTGTGGAAGTAGAAGCTGCCCCCACGGGGTTATGAATAGGAATGCTTCCTGTAAATTGTGTGTTTTCTCTTTCCGAATCGCTTTTTTGTTGGTATGAACTGTACGTAATGTTCTCATTACCGTACACGTTCCTAACAGGGGTGCCACAGTTGTTGTTAAGCATTTGCAAATGTGCACGGTCGAGTCCAGCAATTCCGTATGTCATTTCTTGCTGCCCCGACTGCTCTTTACCTAGTTGGATAGTGCCTGACTATCTCTAGGTTAAGCAAGTTAAGTGCTTTGCACTATTCCTGCGTTTCCTAATATGTATTTTGAGTGGGCCTATCGTGTGTGTTAGTTCTATTTTGTGATGAGCATTTTATGTTAGTTAATAATCGTTACTGTAGTGGTTTTTACTGCCGTAGCAGGTCGGGCCATCTTGTGGTGCCCCTTCTATGTATCTGGTTCCCGAGGTTCGAGACCAGTCTGTTCTCTGACTGCTGTGATTTCGCACAGAAAAATTGAGCGGTCTGTCTTATTCTTTCCTTTATTGGCTGCACTCCAGCGATGGTATGCAACTCCCTAGTGGGAAAATCACGCGGGAGTTTCAGGATCATTCTAAGTACTCTACCCTGGAGGCCCTGTAATCTCCGGATGTGGCAGTCTGCCGCGTTGCCCCACACTACTGCCGCATACTCTATCACCGGCCTTATAAGGGCGAGAAACAGCGTAATGCCGCAGCGTGTGGGTAGGGTTGTCTTCGGGTTCAGGATTGGGTATAGCGCTCTCAATCTGCCATAGGCTTTACCCACAATGTCCCTTATGTGTGGTCCCCACGTGAGGCGCCTGTCTAGGGTCACCCCAAGGTATTTCGCAGTGCGGGTCCATGTGATGGGGCCTCCCATGATCCGCACCGGCTGTAGGTCGATGGGGATTCTTTTCCTCGTAATGATGATTGCCTGGCTTTTGCTGGCATTGTATTTCAGGCGCCACTTTGTGGCCCATGTACCTAAAGCTTCACATGCCGTCTGGAGGCGGCGGCGCATGAGGTTCACGTTCGCGCTTCTGGTATACAACGCGGTGTCGTCGGCGTACAATGCGAGCGGGACTCTGTTAGCCTTTGGCGTGTCCGAGGTATATAAGGAGTACAACAGGGGGCCAAGGACAGAACCCTGTGGCACTCCCGCCTGTATGGGCCTTGCTGTGGATATACCCGCTCCCGCACGGACATTGAACGTTCGTCCACTAAGGTAAGACTTGATGAGTCGAACGTGTGGCGTAGGTACCCCCATTGCAAACAGTTTGTAGAGGAGGCCCTTGTGCCACACGCAATCGAAGGCCCTAGAGACATCAAGCAGCACTACCCCTGCGTACTGTCGACTCTCCAGGGCACCCATCGCATCCTCCACAAGACGTAACAGCTGTTGCTCTGTACTATGTCCACGTCGGAAGCCGAATTGTTCCGGCGGGATCAGCTCCTCCGCATTTACGTGAAGCATTAGCCTTTTAGAGTACAGGCGCTCAAATACCTTAGAGATTGCTGGTAAAAGGCTGATCGGCCTGTAATTCTGTGGCAGCCTGGTGTCTTTGCCCTGTTTTGGTATGGCAACCACTCTGCATGGAAACATGCAGAGGGGAAGTTACCAGTCTGCATGATTCGATTGAAGATCGCGGTGATTCGTCCCGGATTACTGTGTGTGCCGTCTGAAGCGTTTGCACATCTTGTGCTATGTTGCTTACAATGTTCGGCAGTTCGGCTTGGGCTTTCTTTATTTCTGTCATTTCTGAATGTATCTTTTCGAACAGTATACCTATACTTTCTATTAAGACCTTTTCTCTTTCTTCATTTTGTTCCCTTATCTGATTGACTAGCTGTTGATTCCTCTCTTCCCTCAATCTCTCTCTTTCTCCGTTTTGTTCCCTTATCTGATTGACTAGCTGTTCGTTCTTTTTCTCTAATTTCCGTAAAAATTCAGCAAATGGATCCGGTATTGGTGAGCATACTGGTGTGGTAGTTGTTCTAATCATTGGAAAATTATCACTAGCCCTACTAGTAGTACCTATCGGTTTTACTGTTTTCGTCTGCTTGCTACTTCCTGGCATATCACCGGAAACTACATTATTTACATTTTCTCCCCCCCCCCCCCCCCCCCCCGATCACTATTAATATTTAGTAAGTCAGTGTCACTATCCATATCGCTCAATAATTGCACATTATTTGTAACATTGGACACATTATCTGGTTGCAAATCTAACACACGTCCAACTCTTCCCATAATGACTCTCACTGGGCTAACTACAAAAATTATTCCAAACTACAAATGCGGACTAAGTTCACAAGTCAAACTGCTTATTGTTTCCAAAATCACACAATATTAATATCTACACCACTGTACACCATGTACCACCTATGATACTATACTTTGATGATACGGGCCTATGTAGCAAGCTTTTATACATAGTGGTCCTTACCTTGATTTCTTTTTTCTTTTCTTTTCTTTTTGCTATCTCGTCCTCTCAGTGTCTATACAGTTCTTCTCCGCTTTCCTCGTTCAAGTTTATACATGAAATGGAATTTGGTAGACATTAGAATACATACAATACATGTTAACAATTACATACATACAAACCCTAAAAAAAATATTTTATCTCTTCGGGCCCCACGTAACAGGGCGCTATTTATTATATCTCTTAAAAAAATAATGTAACTATTTATTTAGAGGAAACACTCTCCTAGTAAATTTGTTTGTCCTTTGATTTATCGTGATCTCTTACTGATTTTTAGTGAAGTTAGTTTTTACTTTTAGCTTTCAAAAAAATACAAAAGAGATATAATAAGCAAAATAATGAATTTCGTAGGTTGCCAATTACGTATTATATCTGGTTTTATCGAGCGCCAGGCTCCCTACAAATTACTGTAAATGCAATAGCGTAGTATTACTCAGCTCCAGTTCACTATCATAGAAAATAGACAAGTTTTAATAAAATTATTTCACTGGATTACTTCAATTAATCTCACTGAATATTTTTACAATATTTCTTCCGCTCCGGCTATCAGACGTTGTGCTGTGAAAAAATATTTTTAAATGTACCGCGTAATGGCGGCTTAGTGTTAACAATCAGAGATCACTGTTACTCGCTCCGCAGCAGCTGGAAACATGCTAAATAACTTTCATTAAATATTCTTTTCATAAGATAAATGTGGCGTGGGTTCTTCAAATAACACACGGAGATCACTTTATACTAATATATTCTTACTAGGACACAGTTTACAAAAATGGCTCTGAGCAGTATGGGACTTAACTACTATGGTCATCAGTTCCCTAGAACTTAGAACTACTTAAACCTAACTAACCTAAGGACATCACACACATCCATGCCCGAGGCAGGATTCGAACCTGCGACCGTAGCGGTCGCGCGGTTCCAGACTGTAGCACCTAGAACCGCTCGGCCACTCCGGCCGGCTGTTGCATGTGAAAAGCTAATATTATCAAAGGGAACGTCTGTGCTACAACTGGTCACCTCCTAGCCACCCCGCCCCACCGCTGGGCGCAGTCAACTTCGTATTTGCAAATACGAGGCGTGTTTTTTAAGTAAGTACCGTTTTAAAATTTAAAAAAGACGCGGTAAGATATCTCAATAATTTTATTTTTACATGAAAGCCTGTACCTTAATAAAATTTTCTACACAATTTCCGTCAATATTGAGGCACTTGTCATAGCGTTGTACTTGTTTTTGAACACCCTCCTCATTGAAGTCTGCCGCCTGACTTGTTAACCACTACGTCACCACTGTTTTGACTTCGTCATAATCTTGAAGACGTTGACCGCCCAGGTGTTTCTTCAAGTGCAGGAACAGATGGTAGTCACTGGGCGCAAGACCGGGGCTGTACGGAGGATGATCTAGAGTTTCCCATCGAAAAGATGTGATGAGATCTTTGGTCTGATTCGCCACATGCGGACGGGCATTGTCTTGCAGCAAAACGATGCCCTTGCTCAACTTCCATGGACTGTTGCTTTGATTCTGGTGTGACGTAGGCCACCCGTGTTTCTTCGCCCGTAGCAATTTGGCTTAAGAAATCATCACCGTCATTGTGGTACCTCTCAAAAAAAGTCAATGCACTGTCTAAACGTTCGGTTTTGTGCACATCCGTCAACATTTTCGGTACCCAACGTGCGCACAATTATCGGTAATTCAAGTGCTCGTCCACAATGCCATACAAAACATTACGAGAAACATTAGGAAAGTCATCCTGCAATGGGGAAATCGTAAAGCGTCTGTTTTCTCTCACTTTATTGTCCACTTCCTGCACCAAACTTTCCTTAACGACCGAAGGACGCCCACTCCGTTGTTCATCATGCACATTTGTTCGGCCATCCTTAAATGCTCTCACTCACTTTCTTACCATTCCATCACTCATAATGTTTTCTCCGTAAACTGCACAGATCTCACGATGAATATCGATCGCTTTTAGGCCTTTAGTACTAAGAAATCTTATAACAGCCCGTACTTCACAGTCGGCGGGGCTCACGATTATCAGAGGCGTCTTAAACACTCAGTACACAACGTAAACAAGAAAGAATCAGACTGCCATGGCGTCAGTACATAGATTAAGGTACAGGCTTTCATGTAAAAATAAAATTATTGAGATATCTTTGCACGTATTTTTTTAATTTCAAAACGGTACTTACTTAAAAAACACGCCTCGTATTTATCCCCCCCCCCCCCCCATTGCTATTGCATATTGCGATTATTCGCCAAAAAATTCCTACGGTTTACTCAAACTATTGTTTTCCATTCTTGGTAGATGGTGCTCTAATCAACAAACATCAAGTATTTCCGTCTTTCCTGTTACGAACCGACACATTTGATTCTACATTTCACTTACTATGTAAATGTCAATGTTTTCTTTCTAACGGCTGATATTTATACCCGAAATTTGCTTTTATGTTGCAAATTTGATTGTACAGTACAATACGGTTAGCCTTTTCAGTGTTTGGTTAGAAACTACGTTCTATGTGATCCACGAAGAACGGCGTGGATGTAATACACTCCTGGAAATTGAAATAAGAACACCGTGAATTCATTGTCCCAGGAAGGGGAAACTTTATTGACACATTCCTGGGGTCAGATACATCACATGATCACACTGACAGAACCACAGGGACATAGACACAGGCAACAGAGCATGCACAATGTCGGCACTAGTACAGTGTATGTCCACCTTTCGCAGCAATGCAGGCTGCTATTCTCCTATGGAGACGATCGTAGAGATGCTGGATGTAGTCCTGTGGAACGGCTTGCCATGCATTTCCACCTGGCGCCTCAGTTGGACCAGCGTTCGTGCTGGACGTGCAGACCGCGTGGGACGACGCTTCATCCAGTCCCAAACATGCTCAATGGGGGACAGATCCGGAGATCTTGCTGGCCAGGGTAGTTGACTTACACCTTCTAGAGCACGTTGGGTGGCACGGGATACATGCGGACGTGCATTGTCCAGTTGGAACAGCAAGTTCCCTTGCCGGTCTAGGAATGGTAGAACGATGGGTTCGATGACGGTTTGGATGTACCGTGCACTATTCAGTGTCCCCTCGACGATCACCAGTGGTGTACAGCCAGTGTAGGAGATCGCTCCCCACACCATGATGCCGGGTGTTGGCCCTGTGTGCCTCGGTCGTATGCAGTTCTGATTGTGGCGCTCACCTGCACGGCGCCAAACACGCATACGACCATCATTGGCGCCAAGGCAGAAGCGACTCTCATCGCTGAAGACGACACGTCTCCATTCGTCCCTCCATTCACGCCTGTCGCGACACCACTGGAGGCGGGCTGCACGATGTTGGGGCGTGAGCGGAAGACGGCCTAACGGTGTGCGGGACCGTAGCCCAGCTTCATGGAGACGGTTGCGAATGGTCCTCGCCGATACCCCAGGAGCAACAGTGTCCCTAATTTGCTGGGAAGTGGCGGTGCGGTCCCCTACGGCACTGCGTAGGATCCTACGGTCTTGGCGTGCATCCGTGCGTCGCTGCGGTCCGGTCCCAGGTCGACGGGCACGTGCACCTTCCGCCGACCACTGGCGACAACATCGATGTACTGTGGAGACCTCACGCCCCACGTGTTGAGCAATTCGGCGGTACGTCCACCCGGCCTCCCGCATGCCCACTATACGCCCTCGCTCAAAGTCCGTCATCTGCACATACGGTTCACGTCCACGCTGTCGCGGCATGCTACCAGTGTTAAAGACTGCGATGGAGCTCCGTATGCCACGGCAAACTGGCTGACACTGACGGCGACGGTGCACAAATGCTGCGCAGCTAGCGCCATTCGACGGCCAACACCGCGGTTCCTGGTGTGTCCGCTGTGCCGTGCGTGTGATCATTGCTTGTACAGCCCTCTCGCAGTGTCCGGAGCAAGTATGGTGGGTCTGACACACCGGTGTCAATGTGTTCTTTTTTCCATTTCCAGGAGTGTAGTTTTCTGGTCCCATCGGGATGCTTCATGTTAGTGAGTCCCCTCGCCTTTCACCATTTCAGAGGTTGATTTCGGCGAGTATCCATGGCAGGTGCGCCTGTCGCTATCACGTCATGCACATTTCATCTTATTACAATGGTTGTGGTTCGTATCCCGCCGGTAGGTGCGTAGGGGCCACCACGGGGGTTATTTCGTTTGGATGAAAACACACACCGATATCAGTCGCCCTCAAAGCAGGGTACGAAGGTGGCCACCGAAATCAAGCATTCTGATGGTTTTGGGACTCACTGCAATCAACCACGTAGGTGACACAAATGTACCTTATCATGGACATAGCTTATTCGCCAGAAATGTCAATGTCTAGCCATATTACTTGTACTGTATAGTCACATTTGCAACAATCCAAGTAGCGTTTGAACATCAGTATCAACAGTTAGAAGACAAAGGTTTACATTTACATCGTAAATGAATTGCAAAACTAAATGCATCGGTTCTTAATTGGGAAAACAAGCACAAATGGTTCAAATGGCTCTGAGCACTATGTGACTTAACATCAGAGGTCATCAGTCCCCTAGACCTTAGAACTACTTAAACCTAACTAACCTAAGGACATCACACACATCCATGCCCGAGGCAGGATTCGAACCTGCGACCGTAGTAGTCGCGCGGTTCCGGACTGAAGCGCCTAGAACCGCTCGGCCACCGAGGCCGGCAAAACAAGCACAGATGATATTTGTCGATTACAGTGTCACCTACTATAAATGGAAAACAATGGTCTGAGTAAACCATATTTACTTTTTTGACGTAGAATCCGAATATGTAATAAAAATTTTTGACGGTACAAAGATACAAAGTTCACCTCACCCACTCAGAATGGTTGTCCAGTTGTAGCACAGACCATAGAGCATTTCTTTATAGCATGCGTCGTTTTCGATATATTTAGTTCTCTCAAGTAAAAACAAGTATACTTGTAAATCGTGTGATGACACTAAAGGTTAGTGAATTGAATCCTATTAAATATGCAAGGATACCCTCCAAAATAATTTATGGGGAAGTTTATGACTATTAACTACTAACACGAATTACTTTAATTTATTCAAATAAACAAATAGTAAGATATCGAAACATCAGTCTTCTTACAACAAAATCATGAATAGACAAATGGCAGGCTGTGCCAATAATAATGTAATAAAACATCATATCTGACATAGGGGGTCGGGAGGAAAGGTGCCGATACTCAATGATTCCCGTAATGTTAATTGAATATGGGTAGTACTATACGAGCGAATGCGACACCCCTGTGCTCGGAGTTCAAAGCAGATGTTCATGGTATTAAGATGCAAGTCTTCAGAGTGAAGCAGGAAGTAATCGGATTACTTAAAAAGACTTAACGGCCCTACACACGTCCCGCAGTTGCGGCTCGATCTCACCATAATATTGCGGGTGGCGGCTGAAGCGGCCGCAGAAGCGATTACTGGCGGACACGACACCCTAGTCGGTGGTTAAGTTGAAATTAGCCTAAAAACTTTTGTAAGTCCCCACTGCGTCAGGTCAGGTGGCTCTGCAGCCGGCGGCACCTCTCCGTATAGGTAGCCTGGCAGCGAAGGCTCCAGAATTTCGATCAAATGGTTCAAATGGCTCTGAGCACTATGGGACTTAACATCTGAGGTCATTAGTCCCCTACAACTTAGAACTACATAAACCTAACTAACCTAAGTACATCACACACATCCATGCCCGAGGCAGGATTCGAACCTGCGACCGTAGCGGTCGCGCGGTTCCAGACTGTAGCGCCCAGAACCCTCGGCCACTCCGGCCGGCTCCAGAATTTCGTCATGAAGGTTGAAAATGGGGTCCAAGTCTAATTTCCGACTGAGTGTTGGTTAAAAGGAAATCTCGCATTGACGTGTCCTGCATCTCTCATTGATGTTTGGTTAGCTGACGTCTGGAGCTTCTGAGTTCTGATCTATCAAACTGCTTCTCACAAAACACTAGTCCCCTTCCTCTAGCTGGTTAACCAATAATAACTTGCATCCTGGCATTCTCCACAAGTAAAGTTACGTCACTCTCCCTCTGTGTCTTTCTTTGACTAATGAGGTGCTCTGCATCGTCACCGTACGGTGTCTCTTTCTAGTTTATAATTTATTTATGTGAGCCAATGTTGACGGGTTTATACTGAGTAAACATTTGCTCTTTGCAGAGTCAAAACGTTTAGTGGTGCCTTACGTTTTCAGAGACCTATCCATCTTTGAGATATTTATATTTAGCTTTCAGTACTTTCTAGAGAATTGCCCAACTTACTACATTTCGAGTACGATTGTTATTTTTGCTAAAAAGGGCGATCCTCCTCACTCCACTTCCAGGTCATAAACATTTTCGCTTGGAGTTCACTCCAAGGGAGAGGCTATCTGTTTTTCTATACAAAGCCACGTGTCCAGTGGATGTGCTCCAAGGCTATACGCACTGGCCGCTGGTCCACTGCCGCTCAGTCCTACCTTCGCAGCATTCCGAGAACTGGCGCTGAGGGGCGCCTGATTTCGAGGCTTCTGGCGATCTACGTGCCTTTTCACAGTTTGGTAGCTTTCATCGTTTTGCACTTCTACAGGGCATACAAATATTAAGCAGCAGTGAAAGAATATTAAGGGTGCATGAGTTATTTACTTACAATCACTATTACCGCTGTTTCTCACATTCTTCGGTGTCAATTAAGTAATCCGATGAAATGGATTCCCTTTATGGATTTGTGTAGATTATGAGACTGTTTCTGGAAAAACAGTCCCATAACATCCTGTGGCCAGCAGCATCCCCAGATCTGTCGCTGATAGTACATATAAAAGACCATCTAGGATGTCACCCCTATCCTAGTGCCAGTGTCCAGTGTATTAAGGACCAGCTACAACACTTGTGACGTGGCTTCCCTCAGGAGTGGATACAACGGCTTCTAACAGGATCAGGGCACGCATCTCAGTCAGTGAAGTTTCATTTCATTTCCCTCTCCCCTCCTGGGTGCAACTTTTTTCTAGTTGCAGATTGGAAAATTTATCGTGCAGAAGCATAAACATTAAATGCTATGGCACACAATATCAATATTATAAGCTAGTCTGCTAGTACGCAGTCTATACAGAAACTACAAATGGTGCAAGCCCCCGGAGACTGTTTATCCATACTACGCATGGGGCACTTGCTATGTACTGCACACAGTCATGTGTTCCGCAGCCACAGTGTCCACTTCCTCGTGTAAAAGTTAAGCTCACCAGTTTCCAGTTGAAAATGATAATAAGGTTTAGTATTACTTGCGCATGATTGTGCAGTACTTGAAAATCACTGACAATCATAGGTCATCGACAAGCTCTACTTTCAAGAATTCGAATACTACATTCATTGTAATCTTTTTGTCTTAAATCACATTTCAAATTTTGTAAATTGGTGGAAGGGTTTTGTTCACATTTCCTAATCCACTCGCGTCTGTTGTATGCTATTATAAAAATGCACCACCATACTGTCGAATACGATTGTTTGCTTCATATTGCTAACAAATCTATGCTAAAAACCGTTTGTTGATGGACCCTCAAATCAAACTTGAGGAGCGTTCAATAAGTAAGGCAACACTTTTTTTCTGAAAGTTGGTTGGTTTTTTTCAGGATTCCAATACGTCGTACTAGTCCTCACTCTTTTGGCTACAGAAATCTGTTTTTCAGTATAATCTCCGTTCAATATGATAGCCTTACGCCACCTTACTGGGAGTGCCTTTATGTCAACATGGCACCACTCTACTGGTCGATGTCAGAGCCAACGTCTTGCTGCATCAGTAGCCTCTCCGTCAACCACTCACTGCTTCCCACGGAGCGCATTCTTCATTGGGCCAGTCAGAAGCCGGAAGGTGTGACATCCGGGCTGTAGGGCGGGTGAGGAAGAACTGTGCAATGAAGTTTTTTGAGCGCCTGTCGGATGCGCAGACTTGTGCGTGGCATTGCATTTTTTGGGAAAAGGAGAAGTTAGTTTGTATGTTTGTGTTGGTGAACATGCCGAAGTCGTTCCACTGCAGGAATCACAGCTGTGTGCAGCTGGCCAGCACTTGGAGATCGGATTAGTTTCTGTAACCTCGCTGCGATGATGACAGACGCCGCGCCCAGTGACTCTCCATGCTTTTGTTGACTGCCAGGTCTGCATAGACATTCTGCAAGCACCTATGAATATCTGCAAAGCCCTGGTTTTCCGCCAAAAGAAACTCAATGACAGTTGTCTGCCTGGTATGCATCCAAGTTACGGACAGCATTTTTGAAGACTACGTATAGGGCCGCCACCTATAGGAACGACATGAAACTATAGGAGCTAAAGTGAGAATACTCTACAATGTCCCACAACTTATTCTGCATTTTTTCAATCGAAACTGGTCGAGAAAACAAGTGTTGCATTACTTATTGAATGCTCCCTGTATCTAGGCTGCTAAGCGAAACAGTCGATATCTAGAAAAATCCCGAAGTCTGACTTGCACAATTATTAATTAACGTTACAGTAAAGCAGCATGCCATCCGGAAGAATTACGGCTGTAGCTTCCTCTTTCTGTCAGCCTTTCACAGTACCAGCACAGCAAGGCAGTTTTCGTTGATGAAACGAGGCCATATCAGTCAATTTTGCAGGCTGTTGCCCCTGTAACTACTGCAAAGGCTGCTGCCCCTCTCCAGGAACCACACGTTCATCTAGGCTCTCATCAGATACCTCTCTGTCGTGGTTGCATCTATGGTACGGTTAGCTGTATCGGTGAGGCACGCAAGCCACCCCACTGATAGCAAAGTCCATATTTCATATAGGTTAGCGATAATTTATTTCATCTGGTGATGTTTGTGTAACATTGTTTTACGTTCCTTTCAGTAATTTTTATTTGAGCCACAATGTGCCTTCACAATAGGTTTGCATGCCATGTTGCAAAGCAGTGTGCACAGTTTGAGATACTTCGTGGCCTCACCATATTCTGCCTGTTTTCATGTTATGCCATAAACAACGAGAGGCCTCGGATAGACTCATTTTGGCAGTTCACGTGCGTACCATGTAAAATGTAGCAGTCTATGATATTTTAGCTAGCTACCTCCTCCTTATTATGAGGAAATCGCCCGTAAAGTTCTCGATGTTCAATTGACTAAAAACTAGTAGGCTCTATACATAACTGAAAATAAGAGATTTTTCGTCATCATATATATCGGGTCTGTAAATGCTTATTTTCCGAGAAATCGAGGAAAGAAACTTTGACAACTGCTGCTTATCACGCTGCATCCACAGCTTTATTTCGTGCACTCAGGTGCGCCCTGCCCCGAGCTGCAATGCCACGCCTAGTCGGCGGTCCTGGGCTGTCAAAGGGCCCTGTGTCAGTTCCCTTCCCCAATCAGTTTCTTCATCGGCCAGCAATGGTGCTAGCTGCCAGTGACTATAGGCTGCTTGCTGACTGCACCATTTTCTCGCAGCAGGTTACAGCTTACGCCTTGAGGCCATTGGCTTCTCTGAGTATTGTCCCGACTAAGAAATAGGCGAATGTTTTAATAATACTGTTTTCATGTTGAAATATCACATGAAAACCAGGTATCGACTCACTGCCCCTGGTAGTGAACTATCGGCTTTCTGATCTCCAACTACCCAGTTGCTCCACCACTGCAGAGGCCAACCCACCTCCAGCCTCTCCAGTCAGAAGCAGTTACTGGCGTCTGCAGCTGGATCCAGGGCCAAGTCTCCAACTGCAACGTGCACTTTCAGTGGTATGAGTGTGGTGAGTGAGCTTTTATTTTTGAGGCCTTTTTGTTTTGTTTTGCACGTGGAAACCTGTAGGTACAATTTGTGAAACATAAGGGGCCCGCAGATCTGTCGCATTTTAAGTGAAATTGTAGAGAGTACTATTTACAACCTGTGAGATGCCAACATTGTAATTTGGCAGGACACAAACTGCCTTGTATGCTATCAGTGTCAACTACACGTAGTTCTCACTGATGTTAAGGGCACAAGGCAAATCAATCTTCAGAAGCTATATGGGCAATGATCCATTGTAAGGATTAATGTCATTTCTTGTTATTCTGCCAAAGTCTGGCTTTCCTTTTTTTGTCATTTTGTGGTATCTTTAACTGTACTGTACTTTTGGTAAGTAGAATTAGCACAAATGCCGGGGTAACTAACATGAGCAATGACACAAAGGTAAGCAATTGATTCTTTGTTTAAAAAAGGTGGCCAAACCATCGGACAGTAAAGCTTATTTACAAAAACAGTTGATCATTTTGAAGCCAGACAGCACATGTAGATAGGGTAAACTATAAGGGATAGCAGAGGCAAAAGCTCAATTCACTTTACCCACTCCTTCTTTGGATTCACCTGCAGCTACCCTAGTGCTTCCTTTTTCAAGTAAAATGACTGCAGATGTGTTAGCATTTATTGACATTCTGGAAGCTGCTGCAGGTCCAGGCGGGTACTCAGAAGAAGTACATCTGCACATGATAAAGTTACAATTGATAGGTGACACAATGACATATGTATTGTGTCCTGAAGGGTGTAATAAGGCAAGCACATTCGAACAACTCGTGAATGGACTCTTTCAGCGTTACCACAAGCAGAACAGTACAAGATTCTTCAGGAAGCATCTCAGTGGAATGTCTAAGAAACAGAATGAAATGGTGGAAATGTCGTTGAAAAGAAATAGGAAAATAAATTCGCAAACATATGAGTTAACAGAGAGTGAGGAGACAGATAAAATTATCCTACAAAAGGCAGAATAAATAGCTCCAGGTGCATTTTTGAGGGGGCTCCCACCTGATACGTCGAGGAGAGTACAGATGGAGCATCCAGTGGGTTCGGCTCCTGCGATTAAGGTTGCTATGCAACTGGAAGCCGTTGCTATTAAAGGATAATGCTACAAAGGCATATTCGTAGGTGGACTGCTACTTGGTGGGCATCGAATGCAACATAAGTTTTTAGTGGGTACAGGGGCTCATGTGAGGGTTACTAGTCTGGACTCTTGGATAGTTAGAGACTGAATTCTACTTGATGTAGATTATGTGGAGTAGGGGACAACGCTATGGCATCATTGGGATCAGCAGTTTTCAATTTCTGTACTAGATCAACGAATTTTTGGGAATATGTAGAATTATCGCTCTATGACAATGATGAGTGCTGCACAATCCTAAGGCTGGATTTACTGAATAATCATCACATAAAAAGTGATCTTTTGCAGCACACAATTGACTTCAGTTGGACATTGTTCTAGCTAGGAGTGGCCACTGCAAATTATATATCGTAGCAAGGTTCACTGAACATGAAGGCAGAGCCGAGTAAACTGCGCACATGATTATTAAAGCTCAATTTAAGTGATAAAGTACCTGGAAGTATGGGAAAACTACTCTGAGTAAGCGTGTATACTAACCTACTGAATGTTATTTGTGCATTATAAAACCATCGGAACACAATGAAAGTTGGATATTTCACTTTGTTTTGTATATAGGAGCGTGGTACGCTTGCACCAAATAAATGTGGATAATTTTGTCTCTGACGAAGTGGATATGTCAAAAGGATTATTCATTGCCAATTTGTACGTTCTAGATGACGATGAATTTTTAGGTCAAGTGAAGACCTTTGCCACAAGCGAACTATCAATGTAGCTGCATAGGCACAAAAGTACAGCATTTAAAAGGGAAGGATGGGATAGCTATGGAAACTGTTGATATGATTTGCAGATTTGTTCAGTCCTAATGGACCATTGACAGTGACATTTGCAGCACAGAATGAAGGAGCCCCATTGGAGAATAATCCTCTTGTCTAAAGGAAACCATGCAGAATACCTTGGTACTTGCTATTGATATTGGAGGAATTCATCAATCAGATGCTGGCTGATGGCTTTATTGAGGACGATGACAGTCTAAAGTCATTGTTATTGCGACCAAGAAAAAAAATCACATCAGATGAAGAAATACAGGTTTAGTTGCGATTACCAACATCTGAATGCCAGAAGAATGATTGATGTGTATATAATATAACAAAAAGTCAGATAATCTGGGTCAATGTAAATACTTCTGCATAATGGATTTAAAGAGTGGATGTCACCAGTTGGAATTGGGTCCCGAAGACCAGCCAAAGACCATATTCATTATTCCTTGGAGACTCTTCAAGTTCCAACGGATGCCATTTGCGCTTAAAAATTCACCAGCTACATTTCAGACTACTACATGGAGTATTAAGAGGGTTGAAACCACATCCTTGTATGGTCTATTTAGACAATATTATTGTATTTTCTAAAGATTTCGAGGAACATACGCAAAAACTGGAAGAAGTGCTTAAGAGGTAACATTGGCTTATTTAATGGTAAGTATTCAAAAGTTTCACTTTGAATCGACAGAAGTAAACTACCTATGCCATGTGATTAATCAAGATGAAACTGACCCAAGGTTGATATGTACTGTCCGTGATTTCTTACCACCACAAACTGTGAAACAACTCTAATAATTTTTAGGTCTATGTGATTATTACAGAAAACATGTCAAAGGTGAAACGTCCCCTTTGAACAATTATACATGACTGTGCTTAAACTGACACACAATATTTTTAGCACAACACAATCTGACTTTCAAAAATCCCTACAAAAGAATGGCCCTGACTAACATTAACCTATACGTTTCACAAATCACTTACAAAAATCTTCATTACTCGAACTACTGCAATACAGCGAGCGCCACTACTGCCAGCTAAATAAAAGATTCAAACTACTGAAGGCACTAACTACTGATAGGCACAGTTAGCAAAAGAAAGATTTTGATAGAGAACAAACAATGTATTTACCTTAATATTGTTCAAAAGTCATATTATATATATCAGTTCATGACATCCAGTCTTACAAATGTACTGTCTCTGATGGACACACGTCCAGATCATCCGCTCTTAAAAATCCGCCATCTCACTTCCCCACATCCACCACTGCTGGCGGCTCACCTCCAACTGCGCAACGCTACGCGCTGTTAACATCCAGCTGCCCAACACTACAATGGCATACAACAATGCAAACTAGCCACAGACTGCACACAGCACAGCCAGTGATTTGCATACAGAGTAGTACATGGCGTTACCAATAAGAAAACCTAAACAGCCTACTTACATAGCCCCCATGCTCCCCACAAAAAATTTTACAAATTGTTTTGGGCACTGGCCAATACATATTTGTTAAAAAATTTTTCACAATTACAATAACAAAGAAATCATATGCACACACTTATTGATACAATGTTGGACAAAAGATAAAGTTTTCTCACAGTCCATAAAGACAGTCCTGATCGTTCATCACAGTAAAATAGCAGTGTTTTCCTCAAAGTCTGAGCAGTAAAAGAAAATGCACACAGAGGTAGTGGATTTCCATGCAGTCTTGAAGAAGTAGTGTTCTCCTTCCAACGGAAAGACAGTGCTGACTCTCGACATGCAGACAGGTAATGGGCCACAACAGAGCAAACCGACCGCAGAGTCAGTCAAAGTTTTGAAGAATATTGGTAGGTAGGTCATCACAGAGTAGACCCACTGTAGTCCTGGTAGAGATTACGGTATTGGTGGGCCACCAGAGGTGCAGACCCACTGCAGTCCTTGTAGAGATAATGGTGTTGGTGCGCCATCAAAGATGCAGACCCACTGTAGTCCTTGTAGAGATGGCTAGCAGCCATCCGTAGTGACTATGCTGGTGCACAACCACCATTGAAGAGTCTTGCGGACAATATAGCAAGTCCATAAACCACCACTTGTGCACTCACAAAGTTTTTGGAATTGACCTTAGAACCAGCAATGCTGTTAACCAGTCCCTTGCTGAATTATTAACACACGTGCAAACACTATCAGTCCCTACTTCTCACATATTGTCCATATACTGTGACCAACAGAAATGTGTTCAGTGAAATGAATGCTTACAAGTTACTTAATCTGATGAACTGGTGTCCATTACAATTATAAATTTACAACATAAGAATACAATTACAAAGGTACAAAATACATCATTAAAGAACATAACATTACAGATAACATTTGTAGTAATAGTGGCTTTACAAAAGAATAGAAATAAACATATACATCAGTGTAACAGGAATTATGACATAAGTAAATACATAAAAGATCAGAATAACTTTTCAAACATCAACTTCACACATGAGCATTAAAAGAAAACAGAATAAATAATGTCTAAACATTTTTACGAAGTAAATAACATATTATTAGAAAAATTCTACAACGTAACTCTCATGAGATAAACACATAAAGACAGGAAGAACACAAATACCCAAGGCTACACAAATACATAGTGGGATAACACAAGGGGAAAGGGCAGGGTTTGTTTTCAGTGTAACATTTGGTACTGCAGTCCAACCCAAAACTTCATTCTGTAGATCTTTCCTCTTATTTCAACATTTATTTCCACCAAAAAAATCCTATCCAAGCATGCTTTCTATATTCTGTTCACATCCTCTTTCAAAATTCTTTTGTGGCCAAACCATTTTCTTATAGCTTCTCAATGCATTTCTTCCAATTCATCACAACTCGTTCTCACATATAGCGTACCCCATCTTAAGCTAACTTAAATCTACTGAGCTCAGATGCTAAACTAAGGGATGAGGCAATTCAGAGCACAAAAAAATTAACACAAACAGCAGTGACAAAAAAATGCAAATTGGTAAAGCAAGCAGCAGGAAATCTAAATTAGCAAAGCAATTGCAATATTACAACTAACATAAGGCACTGTGGAGCAAACAAGAAAAATAAATCAGCAGTAAAACTGGCTTAACAGAGTAATACAAAGTGAAATTTAGTAGCACTATGCCCGGCAAACAGCAGCAGCAAATGCAATAACTTATATCTAAACATGACAGAGCTCAAGCAGAAAAAATATTACAGTAAAAATGGCCATGTTTAATACCTATGTCACATCTTAACACTAGAGTGATGCATCACGATAACTTACTCTACCAAAAAAATTACCAAGTAGTTGAAAAGAAAATTATGTATGCTGTTACTGTTATTAATCCCTTCTTATTGTTCTTTCCATTCCAAGTGCTCCTTTTTCAAAGAATATGGATCATAAAATTATTATTTAATAGATCTGTTGGCAGAAAGTGTTCACATTAGCAAATGCACTTAATTTTATTTTATAAAGCCAATGCTGAAACACAGCTGGAAACCAGATATTAAACAAAATGAGCAATCTCTCAACTAGAAAGACAATAGATGTAAAATGTTTCTCATCATTTCATTATGCATTTTAGTAAATATCATAAATTAAGAGCTCCACAGTGTAATCACATGTTTTCAAGTTTGAGCGTGTTGTATTTGCGATGCTTTCGACAAAGAAATGTCAAGAGCGAGGATAATGGCCTCCTTTTCTTTCTCCACCTAATGGCTTTCTTCTGTCAGACGACTATCTCTCAGCTGGGCGCCCAAAACGCATTACGTCAAGGTGACCTACCTTCCTTACCAAAATATTTACGACATCAGTTTCCGCTACAGTGACAGTCTCGTAAGCCGGCCGAAGTGGCCGTGCGGTTAAAGGCGCTGCAGTCTGGAACCGCAAGACCGCTACGGTCGCAGGTTCGAATCCTGCCTCGGGCTTGGATGTTTGTGATGTCCTTAGGTTAGTTAGGTTTAACTAGTTCTAAGTTCTAGGGGACTAATGACCTCAGAAGTTGAGTCCCATAGTGCTCAGAGCCATTTGAACCATTTTTGAACAGTCTCATATAAAAATTTCACAGGTCGAGAATTTGGTTTACAAATGTGTAGAAACAAAATCCTGTAAATATAACAGTGTCCACAAAATTTTCGTCGGCATTGTGGTACATTCACGCATTTACACACATTTCATAACTCTTAAAGTACGATTCTTGGTTTCCAACATCCTTTTTCACAAGTCAGAGTCCCTAACCACTACTCATTATTCCTTACCTTACTACACATATAAATATTCGTCGACACTTCTTCAATATTTCATCATAATAAATACGTAGCATAATCAAATTCCTCATATAGCATCAGCTTACCTCAACAGCATAATACATATTGTCATCATAATAATAACATCATAACATTTTAACAAAACTGAAGGTTGTTTTCCAAGATCAATGGAACGGCTCACATGGAGACGTTTCAGTAAGTGTATCGGAGTATGCTGTTGTAATATGGTGCTTGGTATAGTAATGGACCATGTACGTCTAGTCTTGTGAGAGGATGACGGAGAATAATGCGAATACCTTTCCCCCAGGTTGCGTTACCGTCGAGAATTTCCAGGATGTGTGTAATAATTCTAATTTACACTGTACCTCATTATGAAAGAAGTAGTGGACACTCTAGGGAACCAATGACTTGAAACACGATTGCTGTTTTCCAGGCAGGAGGACGTCGTGAACGCAGGCACCAGTGGACACCAAGGTGAACCTACAGCACATGGGAAGTAAGAAATGAGGCACGGAGATGAAAAGAGACATTGAAAGGGCTGCGTCTCGAAGCTGAGAGGAAAGCAGTATTAGAGGAAATATGGGGAGACTACCAAAGACAGCGGCTATTAGCGGTTATAGGATCAGTTAATCAAGTGATGGATTTAGCGTCATGACATTTTTACGACAGAAGAAAGTGTGATTAGTCGCAAGTGGGAAATTACAGTTACACTTGGGGAAAGCAGATGCAATGTGATGCGAAAGGGATGTTCTGACACCAGTCCTATATTTCTAAAGGATTGGTATGCATTAGGGTTACTCTGTGTTCGCTCCATATATAGTAATAGTGAACTGTTATGAATACAGTCAACCGAAAGGAATGACAGGCTTCGAATTGCAAAATAGTGGAATACTAATTAATGGTACAACTTGTGATATAACAGGCACTATGTTCCGTCTCACAGCTACCATCACTAGAACAACCATAACTAACATGAAACAATCCTTATTGTATAGGTTGGAAAAACCATTAGAAGTGTTCCTAAACGAGAATCTGACCTATTTAGATGACGTCCTAAAACGAAACTACTTTTATGCACTGGATGAGCTCATAACGTCTCAGAAGTTTGATATTACTGCTGAGAGAATGTTGCAGCATGTGCGGCAATATCAAGATGAGTGAATCGGTTTCTGTTACTTTTGAGGTTCTGATTCTCCTTTGTGAAACGTGCAACTACCACAATCAGAAAGCCACCCACCCTATGAACTTCCAGTACATCAATCAACAGTGGACTGGGTTACCTGTAGCAAGTAACAAGTAGTTAAGTAGAATTAGATGAGTAGCTACTTGATAAACAAGGAAAAATGCTGAGCATAGGAAACAACCTATG
The DNA here is from genome assembly GCF_021461385.2 of Schistocerca piceifrons. NCBI lineage: Eukaryota > Metazoa > Arthropoda > Insecta > Orthoptera > Acrididae > Schistocerca > Schistocerca piceifrons. Next base: position 422,123,921 of record NC_060141.1, read on the forward strand.
GGACTATTTGCCGTTAAATGGCTGCTGAGGAATTTGTCAAAAAGAGAGAAAATGGTAATGTAAATACTGTATAATAATTTGTAAGTGATGATTTAATGGAACCATGTTGCTATAAGGAAGCAAGAAATGTACAGTGGCCTAATCATAGAAAATAGCATTTATATTAAGAATACAGCCAATGAACCTTATGGTTTAAGCTGAACTAGTGTAAAAGGGAAACTGAATGTAATGTACGTAATTGCCATCCTGTAAGATATTTGTCCGAGACTTTGGAGAATTGCCATGATCTAGGGTCCTGTGGACTGAACCTTCTGAAGAAGCGAGGCTGAATAAAACTGGGATGGCTAATGCAAGAGGCCATGAAAGTGGGTCAGATCGAGTCAGCCAGGTGCTGATACAGCTGGCCGAGCTGAGGGGCCATAGTCGCAATAGCTTCGATGCATCAGGAAGGTAGAGCTGCTGTGGCACTGGTGGCCTGATTGCTTCACGTTCGATCCATGGCTACGTTGTTTCTTACGTGATGTCAACTGATGCCTTGGTAAAACGGATTCGAGCCAAACCCATATATATACGAGGGGCGTTCTATAAATAACGTAATACATATTTTTCTCGGCCGATTTCAGTTGAAAAAATGCTGTATTGGTTGTGGGACATCGTGGAATATTTCTGCTTCAGCGCCTGCAGTTTCATGAAGTTCCAATAGGTGGCGGCGCTATACGTAGCCTTCAAAAATGACGTCTGTAACTTGGGTGCATTCCAAGCGGAGAACTGTGCTGAGTTGCTTTCGGCAGGGCATCGCAGATATTCGTAGACGCTTGCAGAATGTCTACAAAGACCTGGCAGTGTAAAAAATTTTGGTGAGTTGTTGGGTGATGCGTCTGTCATCATTGCAACGAAGTCGCGCAAACCTGTCCGATATGCTGTGTGCCAGACGGTAACACACAGCTTTGACTCCTTCAGTACTGGAACGTGCGGACACTCTCATTTGAGGTGATCGACAGAGCACAGTCAAACACCTCACTTCACGTCCCTGTTGGTAGTGCAGACATACTCGCCCGCCAGTTGAGGTGCTCAAAGGGTGTGCTGACTGGGCTCCTCACGACGTAACAGAAGACCATAAAGAGCAACAAATTTAATCCAGCGAAGGATGCACTTCGTGGGAAGCAGTACATGGATGATGGAGAGGTTATTGATGCAGCAAGATGTTGGCTCTGACATCGACCATTAGAGTGCTACCATTAGGACATACAGCGCCTCGCTGTAAGGTGGCGTCAGACTGTCGCGTTGAACGAAGATTATGTTGTGAAAAAGAGTTTTGTAGCCAAAGGCGAGGGATAATATGGTGTATAGGATTCCCGAATGAAACCAACTTGCTTTCAGATAAAAATGTGTTGCATTACTTACTGAATGCCTCTCTACTACTCATTTCTAGACACAAGTACTCAGTCTGACAGCCTCCAGTTCTGGACAGGTATCTATGCTGATTTAAGAGTCTGCATGAATCAACTAGCAGTCACTTCTGGACTCAGCTGCTGCTAAGTGCGGCCATTCCGTTCACACAGAGGCCGATGACGCTGACTTAGCGCCCTCCAAACAGTGGGTCTCCTGCGGGCCTACTTTACCTGCTGCCAGCCTGATACCCTACAGCCACTCAGTTACCGTCATCTGTGTGGGCTAAGTCCTTGCTCTCTGCCTCCATTGTGGTGGGTAGGCTGTGCTGCTATGTGTGCACAGGCTCCCGGGTTCGATTCCTGGCGGGGTCAGGGATTTTCCCTGCCTCCAGATGACTGGATGTTGTTGTGTCGTCTACATCATCATCATTGATCCCCATTACAGTCGTAGGAAGGCAATGGAAAACCACCTCCGCTAGGACCTTCCCTAGTCGGCGCTGCGGGTCTCCCACATCGTCCCCTACGCTCCTCGGAGTGTGGTATCTTATCATCATCATCATCATCATCACTGTCTCATCCACACTGGTGCACGATTCTGTGTGCTATGGTGAGTTCTACCCCGAGCTGTGAGGCCACACTTAGTTCAAATGGGCGCTGGAATGGGCCTCTGCATGTGTCCAGTATCAATGACCTTGCTGACGTCATCGTTTCATCGGCCACAGACGTCGCAAGCTGCCTATGACATACCGCATACTAACCGCAGCACCTTGTCGCCTGCCGTGTACACCTTTCACTTTGGCTTGCGTTGGCTTCTCCGAGCAACTTCCCAACTCTTGTATTTGCTGAACATTAAATGAATGTTTTAGCAATGCTGTTTTCACGACGAAACTTCGGGCGACAACCAAGCATCCATTCACTGCATCCTGTCCAGGATGGTGAACTACCAGCTTCCTGATCTCTGACAAGCATATCCTCCACCTGCTGTAGAGGCTAATCATTCCCAGCCTCCACAGTCCCGCCATTACAGTCAGCTTTAGACATGTCCGACGTTTCCTATAGTCGTTATATGTGTTATGCAAGCATTAATAAATGTCTTTAACGCTACTCATAGTATACAGAGAAAAACCACAATAAATTTTGTAGCATATAATTCGTAATACTTCCTCGACTTTAATGCTGTAGCATGTTGTGATAGATGTAATTTGTATTTTCTATGTAGTCTGTAAGCAGAAGCTTGCCGGAGTGGCCGAGCGGTTCTAGGCGCTACAGTCTGGAAACGCGCGACCGCTACAGTCGCAGGTTCGAAACCTGCCTCGGGCATGGCTGTGTGTGATGTCCTTAAGTTAGTTAGGTTTAAGTAGTTCTAAGTTCTAGGGGACTGATGACCTCAGAAGTTAAGTCCCATAGTGCTCACAGCTATTTGAACCATTTTGTAAGCAGAATGCCATACTTACATCAAACAAGCAACAGCAAATATTTTTATCCTGTCGCCACTAACCGTATCTCTAGAAACAGGCCCCGCAGACAGCATTTCTATAATTGTGTACCAGCTTCAGTCAATAACTTAGTAATCGTATTCATCTTCGGTAAATGAAAAATGTGCAACAAACCAGTAATATGATACGCAGAAAAAATACTCTTGAAAATAATTTTCTGTGTAACCAAGGCGGATATACTATTGGGATGTATTAAACCGACACAACAAATTATCTTAAATCATAAACTCTGATAATGAAAAAAGTAAACCACTTAGAGTGGGAGGAGGAAGTGAAACGAAACAACACAAGTTGAGATTGTACATAATGTTAGTTCAGTGGTTACTGTATCTATTCAAATTTAAAAGGACCTTGGCAGATGGGCCCACTTATCTGTATGAAGTTGCACAATCTCTGGCCTGCGTGCATGCTCTGATTCAGTTGATGGCAGTTGCACCCTCTCCTGTGACAAGCCAGCTCGCAACTGTCGTATATCCTGGATGCTCGCACAAGGACAGAATTGACGTCTGAGCTGGTCCCAAACATATCTTATCAGGGACATATCTGTGGGTCTTGATTACCATGGGAGTACCTCAACATCATGCAGACGGTTCGTACAAACACGCGCTTTGTGTGGACGAGCGTTGTCCTGTTGAAAAACGACACCATGGTATTGTTGCATGAGAGGTAATACACGAGGATTCAGGGTATGTGTGTCATACCGTTGTGTTGCCAGAGTTTCCTCAATCACAACCAACCATACCCTATGGTCCCACACACCATGACGCTAAAAGTAACACTGTTGTGCCACTCCAAGCCATTGGAAGAGCGGTACCTCTCCCTAGGTCGCCGCCACGTTCGTCAGTGGTGGTCATCCGGGATAATGCAGTCCGTGGTTCATCACTCAACACAATGCCACGCCATCCATCAACAAACCATGGCGCCTGGTCACGGCACCACTCCAAATGCGGCCGTTTTTTTATTGGTGTTAACGGCAGCCTACACCTGGGATGGTAACTCCATAGTCCGACTGCTAGTCTCTACCCAATGGTGCAGGATGATACAAGTGTTCCAGGGAGTCCGCTGCAAGTTCTCGGATGAGAGATGTAGATATGAAGGGTGTACAATGTGTTTGGTGCACAGTACGACGATCCTTCATTCGGGTTGCCAGATTTGATCGACGGACCTTGACGACGAGTGTGCCTTTTCTAATGATTCAAATCAATTCAATATCGGGACACTGCCACATGCATATTCCGCACAAATAAGGATATTGCACAATTCGACCAACTGGCAAAATGGAGACCCACAATAAGGCCCCGTCGAGACTCTGACAGATGTTGATAACGCTGTCTCACACGAATATACGTCATCTCCTTGTCCTTCGCAGTGACCATTAAACGTCTGACACTGTTCACACCCTGTATATACCCTACTATGCCTGGTAACACTAATGGACTCTGGTGGCCGTTCCAGCTATCACAGAGAATTGTAGCTCTTAATCATTTACATACCCGCCGATGTTACATTTACATCCTACCATGTCTTATGAGAGCTTCACTTTTTTCGTCAGGCAGTGTGTTATGACGTTGCAATGGACTGGATCCCATCATGTAGCTGACCAGTGGGAAGATCTAGAAAGAGATGGATGGATAGAGTAAGACAAGACTTCCTACAGCTGGGGGCATGGAGAACTGGAGACAGACAGCAGAAGATGGAGTAGATGGAGAGCTTTAATTCTGCTTTCGCGCGGTCCTCTGGGTCCGATCACTTAAAGCAAGTAAGCATGTAACTGAGTGTCACATTCGGTAGGAGAGGGAATATAGATCTGGATTGGTGTTATCTGTGATGTAATAGTCGGGATGTAAGTGATTCGTGAGGAAGAAGAGATAACTGTCAGTGTAAAATATTCCGCCAACATCGAGTTGGCTAAAAGACTGCCACCCCAGAATTATACTTAAAAATACGAACTATATTACGGAGAAAATTTAGAAAGAACACATTCTATTAATGAGTGCCTCGAGATAAACGAAACTTTGTACTACACCGAGGTTAGAACACGGATTTTCTCCTCCTCGCGAGCTGTCGCCTTAACCGTCAGGCTATCAGGAAATTATGCCAGACGTGACTCAGTCACAATAAAATTTTAGTTCCGTCAATGACTGGCAGAAATTCATGTCAAAGCGTGCCACAACTAATTGCCGCACCGGCATCTGTGACCGAGATGTTCTAGGCGCTTCAGTCCGGAACCGCGCGCCTGCTGCGGTCGCAGATTCGAATCCTGCCTCGGACATGGATGTGTGTGATGTCCTTAGATTAGTTAGGTTTAAGTAGTTCTAAGTCTAGGGGACTGATGACCTCAGATGTTAAGTCCCATAGTGCTTAGAGCCATTTGAACTAATTGCCGTCAACGCAGTTACGAAATCTAACTCTTGGTAATTTCAGGACATTGCAAAAACTTGACGTTCGCTCTTGAGCTTACTATAACATGTAATAGGCATACAAACTTAATAAATGTGAATTTCTAATGTCCCGTAATAGGTTTTCAATTTTAGTCTTAACATTTGTAGTTCAGTCATTTTCTTCGGTGAAAATAAATCAAGGTTTTTAGAATCAAATCGACAAAACGGTGTATGGGTGCAACCCCGTAAGAGTGTTCAGCATAGGAACTACGCAACTGGAAGTGGTTGAATCTTCATGTGAAACAATAAATGTAGTTCAAGTTTTGACAGTCTACAGTTTATTGGAAAATTCACAGATAGAATAGATATTTATCAACACTTGGCTATTATATGAAACAAAATACGGAAAAGCTAGATATGGAAAGTTGTCGTTGTTAGCAACACATCCTAAGCACACTGCATGGATTGTGAAAACATTATTACTCTGTATCATGCCAAGATGACAGCTTTAAGATTGTAGTCACATCGGTTATGTATAATGGGCTATTCATATCCATACTAATCAAATTTTAAAAAGATCTGAAGGTGTAGCTGCAAAAATTAGATCCCTCTTACCGCGACCAAGAAATGTTCACGAACCATGCCTATGAGTTTAGCTGTAGACGTACAAACTTATGGAAATTCCAAGGACCACTGGAATGGAATTTTGATACATCTCACCTTCTGCGATATATATAGTTCATATACTGTTTATTGATTAATTTTATGTTGTACTCTGGCCGGTTGCTACTAACCAAATGGTCACGGATTCGCGCCCCGTTATAATCTTTGATGTGTATATTAAAGGGTATACTCTTTGTCCTCGTGATACAATGCTTTTTCTAAAAGAAGTGGGACAGTATGTATGGTAGATTCAAAGGAATCAGATTTCAGATCCCCCCTGCAGCCATTCAGAATTTGTTTTTCCATAATTTTCCTACATCAGTTAAATAGACTGACTGGATTATTCCTCTGAAAGTATCACGAGTGATTGCCTTTCCTCTCTGAGTTTTTAGTTCGTCGCTAATGACAATGAAGTTGACGAGACCTTAAATGTTTATCTTCCTATGTTTTCTGCTGGTGTCAAGGTAAAATACCAAAAAAAGACACAGGACCGTGATTTGTGACCGTCACAACACGGTACAAAGAAAATCCTATATGAATATAGAGAGGGGCGCTAGCAGGAGTGGGCTCAAAGTCAAGTATTGTGACAGACAACCAGAATCGAGTTATGTAATGATTTTGTTCAGACAGGATTTTGTAAGAAACTTAATTCCATAGCACAAATATAGTTTCTCGACGCGCATATTGATACACGTGAAAGCGTCTATATATGGGCTTGCAGGAAATCTGCAAGAAACGCTTTGAGCTTACATCAGCTGAGTTACGCAGGGCAAGGCCGGCCGTGGCTTTGTATTGGATTATGGCGCAACAGGGCGAGGAAGCCCTGGAGCAGGGAAGCCGCACCGAGAACCGGCCAAAACACGCCAGTCGGCCTCAACTTCCCAACGCAAGTGTCAAAAAACCAGCAAAAGAGGCAAACGGAATAAATTCAACACAGCTATCACCGTAAAAGGCCGTCACGATTCCCTCACAAAACGGAATTCTGCTGTCTGTTTAGGGAAGAAGTACACCCTGCTTCAATTAGGTTCAAATGGATCTGAGCACTATGGGACTTAACTTCTGAGGTCATCAGTCCCCTAGAACTTAGAACTACTTAAACTTAACTAAACTAAGGACATCACACACATCCATGCCCGAGGCAGGATTCGAACCTGCGACAGTAGCGGTCACGCGGTTCCAGACTGAAGCGCCTAGAACCGCACGGCCACAGCGGCCGGCGCTTCAATTAGGCATGGAATACACGATAAGCAATGCGTTGTACCACCAAATTCTAGTAGTGTCGGAACTTTGGTTACGAGCAGAGTGTACTCTAAAAGCTGCAGTTAGCACAGCGATGCCACAAAGACACAGTCTGGATCAGTTTCTAAGGGTAGTGTTATCCGACACCGTTAAGTAGATCTGACGAAGAACGCAGTATTAGCATTGTTGATTGTGCCACAAACTTCCAGTTCGAGCTTTACTGACGATTGCTGGGCATAGGAAATGTTCGTTATAGACCATATCGTGTGCACTTATAGAACACCTTATAATTACATTTCTCCCTGAAACATTGAAGTCTCTTCTTTATCTACGATACACCAGCGCTGGACGTTATGGGAAAGTCTTGTACCATAGGTGATCTTATAGATCTTACAAAACATTTTTGCCTGAGCCACTCAAGTCTCTTCTTTATCTACGATAATGATTGAAACAGACGAAATTAATTAAAAATTGTGCTGCGGCCAGGACTCGAACCCAGAACTTTTTGCTTGCTAGGCAGAAATGCTAAACATTACACTACCAGAGCACTACAGTAAGCGTAAGTGCCCTCCCCAGCACAGGACTTTCCCATTACGTCCAGCACTGGGGTGCTATTCCAATGCCGGAGAACCCTGGAAATAGAGACAATGTAAGGGAAAATAAACGGAAAATATGAATTGAAATTAGAATTATATTTTCAGCTGCTGACGGGCGTTGATATATATCAACGGCGACAGGTGAAAAAGTGTGCCCCAATCGGGACTCGAAGCCGGGATCTCCTGCTTACATGGCAGACAATCTAGCCATCTGAGCCACCGAGTGCACAGAGGGTAGTACGACTGCAGGGACTATCTCGCGCTCGCCTCAAGTACATAGATATGAATTGAAGTTTGTGTTGGGTAGTGCAGTCAACTTGAGAAGTTGGTGTAGCAATGCTCGCCGTAGGGCTGACGTGGTGCAATGGGTAGCATTTCTGCCTGACAAGTAAGAAGCTCTGGGTTCGAGACCCAGCTGCAGTACGCATTTTAATTCATTTCTTCTGCTTCAGTCATTATCCTATATCGTGTGGACGTTTAAAGGAGCGAGGGCCAGTATACCGCGTGACCACCAGTCAATAGCATCATTCTACGATGTCGGTCCTTAGCTCTGGGGGTGCATATAGGATATTTACCGTTAGTTTTTGTGTTTACACCAGCAAACTCCTGATTCTTTAAAGAGTCGAACTCCCATGCATAAAACATCTTCAAACTTTTGATTGCCTTACAGATGAGTTAATGTTTTACATATTTGCCGTTAAGCATGTGAGCGATAAAAACTTAAGATAAAGTTTGAAATTGTGCTTAAAGTTTGTTGGAAGTCGCTAAATGCTCTCATTCTCATATAATGGATGAATATAGTAGGGCTAATCCGAGCGTAGTTAACTACGCTGCCTCAATACACAGGCCTACAGTATCAGATCAGAGGTATTCGAGCATGCTTGTTGGATATTAATATGGTCTGTGTCCACCCTTCGTCTTTATGACGGCTTGAACTCTGCTGGAAACACTTTCAGTGAGGTACCTGAATGTCTGTGACTCAATGTCAGTCCACCCTTCCTCGAGAGCCGAAACCAGAGTAGGTAATGATGTTGGACGTTGAGATCTGGAACGAAGTTGACGTTTAACTCACCTCAAAAGTGTTCCACTGCGTTCAATTCGGAACCATGGGCAGGTGAGTCCATTTCAGGAATGTTATTGCCCACGGACCACTATCTCACAGATGCTAATTAATGATAGGATGCATTGTCTTGCTGATAAGAACTATAATCGCTCTGAACTGTTCCTCTACTGTACACTCTATACAGTGCTGTAAATACGATCATATCCTATCGCATTTAGTGTTTCCTTAAGGGCGGAAAGGAGACGACAACTAACCACGAAAAACACCTCATATCATAACACCACCTCCTCCGTACTTCTCTCTTAGCACTACACGTATTGGCAGGTACGTTTTCCAGGCATTCGCTACTCCCAAATTCTTCCATCGGATTAGCGTTGATTACAAAGTCATTTGTCTCTACAAATCACTTGTTTCCAGTCACTGTTCAGTGACGTCGCTCTTTACAAAACCTCAAGCATTGTTTAGTAACACTGACTAAAGAAACGTGTGGCTTATGAGGAGCTGCTCGACCACTGAATCCCATTCTTTTCAACTCATTACTCATAGACATTGTGGTAGCTGGACTGCTGGTAGTACTTTGGATTTCACAAATTATTTGTTACACTGATTTCATGCGATTTTTTACAACCACCCTCGACAATGCTCGGCGATCTCAGTCCGTTAATACAATAGGTCTGCCTGGTCTTGTTTCAGCTATGATTGTTACTCCCCATTTCCACTTCACCGCCATACCTCTAACAGTCGACTTGGGAAGCTTTAGGAGGGTTGAAATGTCCCTGATGGATTTGTTACGCAGGCGACATATCCAATGACTTGTCCACATCCGAAGTCACTGAGCTCTCCTGACCGATGCATTCAGGTGCCAGTGTTTCTCCACTGGCAGCTGAATACTCACAGCTCCTTTCGTGCTGGTAGGTCCGACTCTCATGACGTCTAGTGGCCAGTTCCATGTTACATAGTGTAAACGGGCGACGTATCTTATGGTCTTTATGCAAGTGGATAACGTATCTTAACTGTTGTCTCAAGCCCAGTGTGGCAAACAGGCATTCCACACAGATATAAATTTTGTCTCAAAATTAATTAAAATGCCACTGTTAGATTACAAGAATACTCAAATTAACATAAATGACAAGTATGGGATTTATCCCAAAATGATAACACAACCTCTCCCTTTCTCACTGCAGGAGCCTTCACGAAGATTGCGTTCACCACACGAACAACAAGCAATCGGGCGTCCCCTGGAAACGACCTAGTCGGCCAATCCTGCAAACACCGGAGCACCCTTTCTCATTCTACATTTTAATTTATGAAAGCCTTCAAAGTTAAAGTCATAAACGACAAGAGGGTTTAATTACTTTCAACTCTCAACAAATTAATTAACATTTAGACATTGAATATGTGATTATTAAAACTTTATCTCTACATATGAAAGCATTATGACAAATGAAACAATTATACCATTATCAATGATATTTACATCTACGTTGTCGTAACTGAGCAATGGTCTAAGTTGGTGGAGAATGAACTTTATATTTTGAACTAATCAAAACTCTCATATACTCAATGGAAGGTATGTTAGTAATTAACTCTTAAATTTCTAAATTCAAAGCGTACGCAGGTTGGAGTAAACAAAATCTCAACTCAACATTTAATCTTGCCTAACTTGCGTTGGTACATTGCCAATCGGGAACTGATGTGGTGTTGTCTCCATGCTGGATCTGACATACTAATTCCCTTCTCAGGCCTTGACTGAATTAATTCAGTCTTAACTTTCCTACGTTCCGTAGAAAATTAATGGCAATTGCACACACTCTTTTGGATGGAGCGACGTGCACAAATCTCAGCCCGCAAAAATTCCCTCAGGAATATGAACTACTGCTTCACGTTTGTCGCCACGATACGTGAAGCGTACCGCCCTCACTTCGCAAATGTAAAGTTTGAGTCTCAACGTCTTCGCTAATTTTCCTACACTTATGTGCGTGGCCGGCCGTGAGACGAGAGCTCTCTGTGTGTTAATTTAATTCTCAATATTCTTTTACATGACGTCACTCTCCCCACCACGATTCTACTACGTCACATAGTACGGCTTCGGCCAACTGCTTCCTCGTTATAGGTGAATTCTTATTTTTCTTGCCTGGGTTGCCACTAGCCTCGTTAATGTAGTATCGCCATTTACCCACGGTCTCGGCTGAGTTTATTCCAAAAGATATTATACTGTACTCGCCTTATTTCTTTCTGCACTGCAGCTGGGCCTTCTTTTGTTAATGTTAATTGGGATTTCCCAAGTCACGGCTGGTCTCCAAGCTGCGTTCACTTTATCTCGTTTACGCATGCCCCTGTCGTTATAAGGGTAGATATTGTTTTGTTATTTGATACATGACATTGCCATAATTACTTCCTGTTGACAATATACAGTTATTTTCTTGGCGTTTTATTCTGTATCGTACCTGTGAAGCTTATATAAGGTCGGTAAAATGCGGACACCTTACAGTAGGAGTGTCTGCATACTTTCCACCGAGCGAGGTGGCGCAGTGGTTAGCACACTGGACTCGCATTCGGGAGGACGACGGTTCAATCCCACGTCCAGCCATCCTGATTTAGGTTTTCCGTGATTTCGCTAAATCGCTCCAGGCAAATGCCGGGATGGTTGCTTTGAAAGGGCACGGCCGACTTCCTTCCCCGTCCTTCCCTAATCCGATAAAACCGATCACCTCGCTATTTGGTCTCTTCCCCCAAACAACAACCCAATCCATACTTACTATCAGATATTCTATACACCATTTCTAACTGTTCTTACTGTGCTAGGCCTTTAACATAATGTTATACCTCTTGATGTTTAGATAGTCGCAACATTTTAAATTTTTAAATGCGGTGAATAATTATATGAAACACTGAGAATCAAATTTTTGCTGCCCGTAGAAATCATTAGATGGGCAGCTTGCAACTGGAACCTTGAACCATGAACCATGAACTACGAGCAGCTGGTTAGTTGGTTAGTAATGTAGACATGGTGAGGTCTTATAGCCACTGTGTTGTTCATTGTGGGTGGCAAAAGGGAACACATCAAGTATTGCCTTAACAAAGAACAATATTTTCCGAGCATACTTCTTTTCTTTGAGAGAGTCTGAAGCAGAAACATTGTTCCAGTGTGGTGCTTACCGTAGCATTGCCTGTTACCAGACAGGTTACTGTGGCTGGAGCATGTGGCGTGAAAGAGAGCAAAAAGTGTTCTGCGTCTCTTCCCCATCTCCCTCTGCACAGAACGCAACATACACCCGTATATTACGTGCAGACTGCTATAGCACAAGGTCGACCAGGTATGACCACTCTGCATATCTTACCTCGACTACATGATGGAACCCAACAATGACTGCAAGACACTGGACTGCCTCAAGAATTGCTGCTTCTTCACACTGTCTACTCGTAGCTCACGTTATTTATCTCCGTGCCAGACGTCTGGCAGCTTGAGTCCCACTCCCGGCAGTACACACACCCTATGTGACCGAAAGTATCCGGACACCTGGCTGAAAACGACTTACAAGTCCGTGACGCCCTCCATGGGTAATGCTGAAATTCAGTATGGTGTTGGCCTACCCTTAGCCTTGATGACAGCTTCCAGTCTCTCAGACATACGTTCAGTCAAGTGATGGAAGGTTTCTTGAGGAATGGCAGCCCATTCTTCACGGATTGCTGCACTGAGGAAAGATATCAATGTCGGTCGGTGAGGCCTGTCACGTAGTCGGCGTTCCAAAACATCCCAAAGGTGTTCTGCAGGATTCAGGTCAGGACTCTGCGCAGGCCAGTCCATTACAGGGATGTTATTGTCGTGTAACCATTCCGTCACAGGCCGTGCATTATGAACAGATGCTCGATCGCGTTGAAAGATGCAATCGCCATCCCCAAATTGCTCTTCAACAGTGGAAAGCAAGAAGGTACTTGAAACATCAATGTAGGCCTATGCTGTGATAGTGCCACGCAAAACAACAAGGACTGCTAGCCCCTCCATGAAAAACACGACCACACCATACCAGAACACCACCGCCTCCGAATTTTACTGTTGGCACTACACACGCTGGCAGATGACGTTCACCTGGTTTTCGCCGTGCCCACACCCTGCTATCGGATCTCCACATTGTGCACCGTCACTTTGTGTGTGTGTGTGTGTGTGTGTGTGTGTGTGTGTTAGAGTGAATGATGAAGCAATTCGTGGTGCATCACAAGTGTCACCCGCAACTCTTTCTCAGATAAGAAAGCTAAATGCCCACAGTGAGGGTAGACACAGGACTAACTTCCCCTGCCTCACTTCTCTCCATTGCGGCACTTGCTTGACCTGCATACCGTAACCTAATTTAAAACCAGACAAGTTCAGTCGTGTGCACTATACTTAATATTCATAAATCACTTCATTGCTGCATTTTTTACTTCTGAATTGGCAGAAATTGGACAACTTCAGGCTGTTAACGTTTTGTGTCTAACCTCTCTAACGATGATGATGATTAGAATAATAATAATAAAACTTTGTACAGCACTATAGTAGCCCTTATGTAGTTATTACTGACTCGTGCTGCCAATTAATTCGATTATGTTTCGAAGCTAGTAATGAAGCATTTTCTGGACTACTGCAGGTACTGTCTACAACTTGAAGAAGACTTTTCTCTTGAGATATTTAACATTTGTTACGTATGTATCACACTTTTATCATCACAATGTACGGGACCAAGCGCAACCTATGTGTGTAGGGCGTGGCGTATCCGAGGAGCCTGTAACCTACACCGCTACTAATTGAGAAAAAGTAATTATTGATAACTTACATAATCAGTATTAGAGTCTTACAAAATTTTGGTAATAGTAACGATCTTTTGAAAGTAATTTAGTTTCATGACTGAAACAGAATCTAATTTTTTAGTTTTCAAGCTTCATAAAATTTCATTTTAGCCCTCAATGGGTAATTACCCCGGGTTGGGAACCACTGTACTACCACGATTCATATCTACCACTACTATTGCACTACTACTTAGCACTACTATTCATTATATCTAATTTAAATACATTACAGACAGTAATAACAACATTATTGCACGCTACATTCCACAAGGCATTCCGTCACTCCACATCCCGTAGGCACATCCTGCAGGTTCCTTGGGTGCTGCGATGACGCCGTAGTGGAATCTGCCTGTGTCCCCCAGGGGACGACTCCCCTCTTCCGAGGGAGCTTCCTTTTTGCCGGTGAGGAGCTCCATGTCGGCGCGCAGCACACCGGCTGCCGAGTGCTGTGCCCACAGCTGCACTTCGCTCTGATGCACCGAAGTTCGAGCGTGTGCTATTGGCCGTCTGTCTGCCGCAGCTGTTGAGCTCGACTCCCTTCGCTGTGTTGCTTCGCGGTCTTCCGTCGCAACTGGCGTTGACTGCTAAAGTGTCACACTGTCCAAGTCTTCCTCGAGATGGCGCCGCCGATATTCTCCAGGATTTGTCATCTCTCGTAGTGCAATGTGTCTCTGACATAAGGACTTCTGTGTTGATTCAGTTACAACCGACCATACCGACCACATCGACATACAGCGAATATCCACAGAGAGAATTTTCTGACGTGCAGATGGTAGTTTGTCTTTTTTCAATACACACTCAGTAGATAGCGTAAAGGCTGTGACCTGTCAAGAACTGTGTCATTCCTTTTGAGAGACATGGGGCTCTCGATCATAGCCTTTGTCTTATGCTGGGGAGGAAACCATAAGTACGACTCGCCGTTTGAGGATCATCACATCGTTTCTGTCGCTGGAGTAAAATCTGAACGTGAATTCGCTATTTTTTGTAACCCATATTCTTACTATACTTCTGCAGTCCAAGGTTTCGTATTTCTTCAGCCACTATATCGTCGCTTTCTTCCGATTGCAGACCGAGCGGACATATCCTGAGTACTCTCTACAATGCCTTAACTGACACAATACTGAAAACATATATTTACTAAGATGGTATCTGTTCTTTCGGACATGTCCGAAAGAACAGATAACATCTTAGTATATATATATATATATATATATATATATATATATATATATATATATATACACTCCTGGAAATTGAAATAAGAACACCGTGAATTCATTGTCCCAGGAAGGGGAAACTTTATTGACACATTTCTGAGGTCAGATACATCACATGATCACACTGACAGAACCACAGGCACATAGACACAGGCAACAGAGCATGCACAATGTCGGCACTAGTACAGTGTATATCCACCTTTCGCAGCAATGCAGGCTGCTATTCTCCCATGGAGACGATCGTAGAGATGCTGGATGTAGTCCTGTGGAACGGCTTGCCATGCCATTTCCACCTGGCGCCTCAGTTGGACCAGCGTTCGTGCTGGACGTGCAGACCGCGTGAGACGACGCTTCATCCAGTCCCAAACATGCTCAATGGGGGACAGATCCGGAGATCTTGCTGGCCAGGGTAGTTGACTTACACCTTCTAGAGCACGTTGGGTGGCACGGGATACATGCGGACGTGCATTGTCCTGTTGGAACAGCAAGTTCCCTTGCCGGTCTAGGAATGGTAGAGCGATGGGTTCGATGACGGTTTGGATGTACCGTGCACTATTCAGTGTCCCCTCGACGATCACCAGTGGTGTACGGCCAGTGTAGGAGATCGCTCCCCACACCATGATGCCGGGTGTTGGCCCTGTGTGCCTCGGTCGTATGCAGTCCTGATTGTGGCGCTCACCTGCACGGCGCCAAACACGCATACGACCATCATTGGCACCAAGGCAGAAGCGACTCTCATCGCTGAAGACGACATGTCTCCATTCGTCCCTCCATTCACGCCTGTCGCGACACCACTGGAGGCGGGCTGCACGATTTTGGGGCGTGAGCGGAAGACGACCTAACGGTGTGCGGGACCGTAGCCCAGCTTCATGGAGACGGTTGCCAATGGTCCTCGCCGATACCCCAGGAGCAACAGTGTCCCTAATTTGCTGGGAAGTGGCGGTGCGGTCCCCTACGGCACTGTGTAGGATCCTACGGTCTTGGCGTGCATCCGTGCGTCGCTGCGGTCCGGTCCCAGGTCGACGGGCACGTACACCTTCCGCCGACCACTGGCGACAACATCGATGTACTGTGGAGACCTCACGCCCCACGTGTTGAGCAATTCGGCGGTACGTCCACCCGGCCTCCCGCATGCCCACTATACGCCCTCGCTCAAAGTCCGTCAACTGCACATACGGTTCACGTCCACGCTGTCGCGGCATGCTACCAGTGTTAAAGACTGCGATGGAGCTCCGTATGCCACGGCAAACTGTCTGACACTGACGGCGGCGGTGCACAAATGCTGCGCAGCTAGCGCCATTCGACGGCCAACACCGCGGTTCCTGGTGTGTCCGCTGTGCCGTGCGTGTGATCATTGCTTGTACAGCCCTCTCGCAGTGTCCGGAGCAAGTATGGTGGGTCTGACACACCGGTGTCAATGTGTTCTTTTTTCCATTTCCAGGAGTGTATATAGTTAAGGCTCACCGGCGACTTGACCATCTTCTTCTTCTGTGCGAATCACAAACAGTGCCCGAACTCTTACGGGAATCGGCAACGCGCCGCGAGTAATGAGTATAATGGGCGGGGGCACTACGAATGTAGTGCGGGGCAATACGTTGAGAATGTGGGTTTCGCGGGAGGCGTGCCAGAGATAAATCCCTGCAGTCGCGCTATGCTCTGTCCTCGGTGGCTCAGATGGATAGAGCGTCTGCCATGTAAGCAGGAGATCCCGGGTTCGAGTCCCGGTCGGGGCACACATTTTCATCTGTCCCCGTTGACGTATGTCAACGCCTGTAAGCAGCTTAGAGTGTTCATTTCATTGTAATACTAAAAGCTCCCATCAAACGGAGAAGTATTCCACTTTGTAACCTGTTAATTGCCCATAATGATATTATGACCAGGAGTCTGTACGTGGAAACACTCTCGCCGTATCCCATCATCGCAACTCAGACGGCGTTATGATACTTCTTTATTTTCGTACACTTATTTCTAATCGAAACTGGCGATGCTAGTAATCGTATTCACTATGTTCTCGCCTGACATACTCATTTCTTTTGTACTGATGAGCCAAAACACTATGACACTTAACAGCGTTTGGGTTCGCCATTCGAACGCAATACAGCAGCGATTTTTCGTGGCATGCATCCGTAAGGTCATTGTCAGTTTTCAGGAGGCATGTGGCAAAAGATGTCTTCGCACAGGTCACACAATTCCTGTGGGTTACGGACCGTTGGTTTGTAGATATGGAGCTGGCAACCGATAGCGTCTCAGAAGTGTTGGTTCAGATCAGGAAAACAGGTAATCAAGACATAATCGTGAGTTCACTGCCATGCTCCTCAAAAAGCTGCAGCACAGTTCTCACCTTGTGAAACCTAATGTTATCCTGCTGGAAGTTGTACTCTCAGTCTGCAAAGATGTCAAGCGTGAACTGATGCAGGCGATCCGCAATACTCCACAGCTGTCATGGTGCCTTCTAATACTAGTACAGGTCCTATGTAAGCGCAGATGAATGTCGTTCACCCCCTTCCCCCCCCCCCTCCCCACAATAGCATAACCCTGCCTCTAAGGGTCTGTGTGATGCAGTGCATGTTTCAAGCAGACGTTTGCCTGAATGAGACCGTATCCGGACGACCATAGATCTGGTGTAACAAGAAACGTTATTCATCTGACCAGGTGACACACTTCCATTGATCCACAGTCTAAATTGCAGTCCTCAGCTGGCCTCCTTCTATCGAACAGACAGCCATCACTGGCATCAAAGCAGATCAGCTTTCATCAGAAAACACAACAGACCTTGACCTTGCCCTCCAATGAGCTCTTGCTTGACAGCACTGAAGTTGCAAATGGCAGTGGCTTCAGGTTTGTGGAATGCACACTGCAGGGCGTCTGGTCTGGAGATGTCCTTGAAGTAACCGATTTGTAACAGTTCGTTGTGTCAGTGTGGTGCATATTGCTGCTCAAATTGCTGCTCCAGATGCAGGACAAGGCGGCAGAGTCATACGCCAAACATGATGGCATTCCTTCTTGTAGTACGACCTGGGGTTCCGGAGCCTGGTCTTCTTCGACCTTACATTCTCGTGACCACTACTACCGCAAATCATATGCAGTGGTTATATTCCTGCCAAGTCTTACTGCAGTACTGCAGAAGGAACATTCAGCTTCTGCCCTACTACACGATATCGTTTAAACGCAAGGAGTTGCTGATAATGGCGTCTTTGTCTTTAAATTCATTCTTTAGTAACATTAGTTCAGTAACTAACACTCACGACCGTTACATCGTGTATTTAAGGCAAAAATGATTTGTATCCTCATAGTGGCACTACTTGTCCCACTCTTATGCTATTGGCGCGAAACTGGAATAGACAACATCATAAACGCCTACCAACTCTCTTTTATGTCGCACAACTCCTTCTTGGTGCTGCGACTTTTTTCTGTCAGTGTATTTTAAGTACTGGAATATCTATCTCAATAAGGTATAATAGAAGTCTCTCTTGTGCTGTACATGTTAGTAGTAGGGCAACCTGTGCGTTACACCACTCTGCATTGTTGCCAAATTTATTCAAGATGGCAGATCCAAGATGGTGGCAGTAGTTGTGGCAACGTCACAATGACGTCATGGCAGTAAGTTCACATTTTGGCGGGAAAATAGGTCAATTGGGCTACCTCAACTAATCTAACACCCTCCCCTCCTAACTCCCCCCTCCACACTCCCCCTCTCCTCCCCAGAAAATGGCGGGAAGTTCAAATTTTGACAGAAAAAAGGTCACTTGCGCTACCTCCACTATGCTAAGAAAATGGCGGCAAAAAGGTCACTTAGACTACCTCCACTAACCTAAGTCATCCGACCACCACCTCTTTCGAGGAATGGGCAGGGAATGGACTCAGCCTGTGGGATAGGATGGACATAAGTCCTTATTTTGCATTCAGTGTGTATTTAAACAATTTGAGGCAGTAGCTCAATCCAGTGTGTTCACCATGAGGTCTAGAGTCCAACTGACATAATACATAATGCTGCCACCAGAGGGCTCTTGCTGTGTCAGCAAGAAGAATCTGAGAAAACGTCGACATGGAAGCGAAGGGAACATTGGAAACAGTTACTTTTTTCTGTCTGGCCAGCATTCTACTATATTTCTATTGAGGTAACAGTGATACACACGAGTTGACTACTGTATTTGACGTTGTTCAGGACAACAGAGAACCATCTGCCTCTAAACTTATATGCAGCTGCATTAAAGGATAACAGAGAGTGTACAGGGTGATCGACTGAGATGGAGCTGTAACAAGGAACGATTTAATGGCGGACTGATGATGCTTTCTAAGGAGGGAGACGTTGCTGCTGATCATTTGACCATTTTTTCCGCTGTTCTGTCAGGATGCATCAGTTGCATGACATAGCCTGTGTTTGACTCGTATACAACCATGTGTTCTGTATATTGTGACTTAGAGCACTGTCTACTTCCGATCGATAACAGCAAACCTCTCGGTCATCAGAGAACTTCCATCTCATGTGTGATGAAATGTGGCCATCCTGTTTTGACACATTCCTCTATAAAAACGAAGATTTATGTGATGTACTCCATTTCCTTGTCGCATCTTGGGTATAAAATCGAGACTTCAGTTTCATATCTAAGATGATTTTAAGTTAGCGATAGGTGGGAGTGAGACACTGCAATCCCTGTGTATACATTTGTTTGACAGATGTGCTTTTTACAGAGTTTGTGGCAGCATGACGTGTAATTTCACATGTCGGACGCTGCTGCTAAGCTTTTTTGTGTTTCCTTGTAAGAGGTATTCTCCGTTACTGATGACCATTTTATGTAGGACTGATGCGGGCATAGCATAATTTCTGAACCATGATTGGATGTGAACAGTGGATGCTACACATCTTTGGAAAGCTATATTGCGCATGTATCACACAGAGCCGATGTTTTAAGGAAGAAGTTTTTTTCACTTTACACTTTGTTACCATAGTTTATCGTAGAGAAACCTGCAAGAAGGATGTATGGTACGCACTGGAAGTATATTTCTTACATTGGGATATTAAAAGCGCTGCATTCCACATGACTGATAGGTCAGAAACTGAAGTGATCTAACATCATAGCCTGTTTTAAGTGCAGAACCGTGTAGCCTTAGGAGCGCATGCGTTTGTGTTCTCTCTTACCAACACTCTCCTGGTACTGATCCCAGACACTAGAACAATACTATAAAATTGATAGTGTAGTTGATTTTGCGTAGAATGTTTCGAACTCCAGCTGTCTGGAGCTCCATCATGCATAAAAACCACCCGCTTCTTGTTCTTCTTAACCGTCTGCTATTACAACACTTTCAAATCTGTTTCTATACACCGAGAAGGGGTACTAACCTCCTCGAAATGGGCGCATCTGGAGAAATCTTGTGGACTTGGACGGGCAAGGACTCGGCAAGCTCCATTCATTCATGAGACGCAAAATGTAGCGGTCTACTTCTGGTCAGCTGCAGATTAAATCGGTAATTGTGCTTCAGAGCAGGTTGATCAAAGACAGTGCGAGGGAGTCTTTCAGTCTCTAATTTTATCCTAAGACAGCGAGAATGCTCTGTGACTCCCATTGTTATAGAGGTAGATTGTAAATTATGCACTATGCTCGAGGTGCCAGAAATATGTAGAGTGCTGTCTGGTATACTTTGATGATCTATATGTTCAAGAATTAACAATGAATAATCGTACTGCACAGTCATCTATCTACATTCGCAATGATACTCGCAAAGTAGTGGAGGGGCAATTCAGCGATGACACTGAAATTGGGAAACATGCTGTCGCATCATTGGTCGATGTTGAAATTACTGTAAAATTGCTAAACTTTTTCGCACTATCAACTGTGATGATTATTATTACAGTACATCGACGGTGTCTTTTCCATCCCATTCGTCCACCAGTATACTGTTGGTTATTAGATAATGATTGACTGACATCGCTTGTTTGTGATAGAGAAAGAGTTTTGCGGAGGGGCAACAACTTCTGGGGGTGGCTAGCACCGAAACAGTGATCGCGTACGTCACTGCAATATGAGGAATCAGTCGAAATGGAATGCAGAGCCATCAGCTATCCCGTCACTGTGACAGATGAGTTTAAATTTAGAGGTCATCAATCACCTTCGGACAGCAGTTGGGAAACGCTTGACAACACCGCCAAACTCATCCAGATTCCTTACGTTTTTAACTGTCTCTTATTTAAAACCATCCAGCACGTGTGGTGTGTTATGTTAGCAGCAGTAACAACATGATTTACGGTGTGAAATGTCTAGTTTTCTGTAAGAAGCAATGGATCAGAACATGTTACCGTCAGTTTAGAGCCTGATACAGACTTCGAAGTTATGGTAGAAAAAACAAAATGTATGGCAGTGTACAAATAGTGTTACAGCAAAAAAAAAAAACAACAATGTTTTGAACAATGACATAGGGTCACAGGGAGATGGTCCGTGCAATGGATCAATAGCTGTATACTTAATAGGATCGTCACATGTGCTCGATGCCGGCACGCAGACAGCATTTGTTTTCGATATAAGGGAGAAAAGAGATGCAGTAAAAATCTTATCGAGTTCTCCACCAGATGAAATTAGTGGAGCTTTTATAGTTCTAATTTTTCTCTGTTGGATGGTACAGAATAATGAAGATAGCATGTTGGGGTGGTAGATATGAATG
This sequence comes from Schistocerca piceifrons, assembly GCF_021461385.2. Taxonomy (NCBI): domain Eukaryota; kingdom Metazoa; phylum Arthropoda; class Insecta; order Orthoptera; family Acrididae; genus Schistocerca; species Schistocerca piceifrons. Next base: position 422,145,448 of record NC_060141.1, read on the forward strand.
AGCCCTGAGGGACACAGATCTGTTTTGAACAGCAGTACTTGTACGTAGTTTGAGGATGCATCACAATGCAGCAGCAAAATCCTCGTCCTTCCCCCAGTTCCAGTACTGTCTTTTATACTGCCTCATGTTGCAGGAGCAGGTTTCGTTTGGTGCTGACCATACACGTCGTACACTGTTGGCAGAGCTACGACAACATGTTCCCATTTCCACCGAATGGTCAAAACATAATCCTGTTGCACTAACTCATGTCACTCTGTTTCTACACAGGTTGCAGAAGGTGGTAGATACAGCTCTCTCCGACTTCTGCTCAGTTCTTACTTAAATTGGGACAATATCATGCGCAAAGCTGCAGGAATAGCAGCAGTTGCAAGAAGCATGGGGACTATCTAAAATTTTACTGCAGCTGATAGGTTCGAAAAAGGTAACTCGTTTCAAGATACGAGAGTGCCGGAAATATGATTCCGTAGTGGTTGTTACATTAAAGGACTTCTCTATAGGATTCAATGCAGATATGTGGTTGAATGGAGAGACTTGATTCCAAATCCTAGACAGCATTTCTACCGAAGAGCGTAACACTAGAGATATGAAAAGCTAGTGTACATTTCTTATGACCTCAATCAGCACACAATCTACTGTTTGTGATTCTTCTCAATCAACCTTCGCATATAACCCAGTGGATGTATTGCAGAACCTCTGACATCACATCGAGACAGAATGCGTTACTAATACTGGAGAAACATCTAGCAGTGGCATGAGGGAGTTGCTAATACTGGTTTCATACCACGTTCCTTAGTCGAATCACTTTCTAAATTCAGTTATTTTATCACGAGGTTGCATCGTCAGCTACGTGTAACCACACTGTTGGTCTGATAATATACACTCCAGCAATCACCGTCTGTATTCAGTGTTGCAGTATTTGTCTCGAAAAACCACTTCATTCGGAGGTAATGCCATACCTCGTTTTCTAAGACTAGTATAACTTTTAAAATGAATACTTGTGTGTACCTATAGAACCAAGACCGCTTGTGATAGTAATATGGTCGTTGCGATCGTGTTTTTTTTAACATATGGTGGTTTGTAAGACGATTACACCTCTCTTTCTAAGAGACAGTGGTACCACTCGCAAGAAAAACTTTTTGAGACATGTCCCCCCATCTCTGATTTTCGGTCAGTATTATTACGTATAGCCAGCAGTCAGTTATTGGCCAAGTATTATACTTAATAGTAGGGGATGCATAATAGTTTCGCCTTGAGCATCAGGCTTATGAAGTATATGCATGTGTGTGTGTTCTGACATGTGCATAGGAAGGTATGGGTTTGACGCAGAATACTGTGACAGCAAAGGGAAGAGTATGTCAAGTCATAAGAATGGTACAGATATTTCTATTTCCAGAGCCACAGATGTCAGCAGGGTGTATTTCCGATACTTCGCTCATTGTCGATTATCGTCCAGTTGAGACTATGATCGTGATAAAATGTACAGGGTGGTCCACTGATCGTCACCGGGCCAAATATCTCACGAAATAAGCGTCAAACGAAAAAACTACAAATAACGAAACTTGTCTAGCTTGAAGGGGGAAACCAGATGGCGCTGTGGTTGGCACACTAGATGGCGCTGCCGTAGGTCAAACGGATATCAACTGCGTTTTTTTTTAAACAGGAACCCCCATTTTTTTACATATTCATGTAGTATGTAAAGAAATAAAGAATGTTTTAGTTGGACCACTTTTTTCGCTTTGTGATAAATGGCACTGTAATAGTCACAAACATATGGCTCACAATTTTAGACGAATAGTTGGTAACAGGTAGGTTTTTTAAACTAAAATACAGAACATAGGTACTTTTGAACATTTTATTTCGGTTGTTCCAATGTGATACATATAACTTTGTAAACTTATCATTTCTGAGAATGCATGTTGTTACATCGTGATTATCTGTAAATACCACATTAATGCAATGAATCCTCAAAATAATTCCAGAATGAGATTTTCACTCTGCAGCGGAGTGTGCGCTGATATGAAACTTCCTGGCAGATTAAAACTGTGTGCCCGCGAAAGGCAAAGGTCCCGAGTTCGAGTCTCGGTCGGGCACACAGTTTTAATCTGCCAGGAAGTTTACTCAAAATAATGTCCGACAACCTCATATTCCTCTCAACGGTGAGTAGTTCACCTTCCATAATGCCTGCACATGCATTGACAATGCGCTGACGCATGTTGTCAGATGTTGTCAGTGGATCACAATAGCAAATATCCTTCAACTTTCCCCATAGAAAAAAATCCGGGGACGTCAGATCCGGTGAACGTACGGGCCATGGTATGGTGCTTTGACGACCAATCCACCTGTCATGAAATATGTTATTCAATACTGCTTCAACCACATGCGAGCTATGTGCAGGACATCCATCATGTTGGAAGTACATCGACTTTCTGCCATGCAGTGAAACATCTTGTAGTAACATCAGTAGAACATTACATAGGAAATCAGGATACGTTGCACCATTTAGATTGCCATTGATAAAATGGGGGCCAAGTACTCTTCCTCCCATAATGCCGCAGCATACATTAACCCACAAAGGTCGCTGATGTTCCACTTGTCGCAGCCATCGTGGATTTTCCGTTGCCCAATAATGCATATTATGCCGGTTTACGTTACCGCTGTTAGTGAATGACGCTTCGTCGCTAAACAGAACGCGTGCAGAAAATCTCTCATCATCCCCTAATTTCTCTTGTGCCCAGTGGCACGATGTTCAAAGTCGTCGCCATGCAATTCCTGGTGCACAGAAATATGTTACAGGTGCAATCGATGTTGATGTAGCATTCTCAACACCGACGTTTTTGAGATTCCCGATTCTCGCGCAATTTGTCTGCTACTGATGTGCGGATTAGCCGCAACAGCAGCTAAAACACCTACTTGGGTATCATCATTTGTTGCAGGTCGTGGTTGACGTTTCACATGTGGCCGCACACTTCCTGTTTCCTTAAATACCGTAACTATCTGACGAACAGTCCGGACACTTGGATGATGTCGTCCAGGACACCGAGTAGCATACATACCACACGCCCGTTGGGCATTTTGATCACAATAGCCATACACCAACACGATGATATCGACCTTTTTCCCAATTGGTTCAAAAATGGCTGTGAGCACTATGCGACTTAACTTCTGAGGTCATCAGTCGCCTAGAACTTAGAACTAATTAAACCTAACTAACCTAAGGACATCACACACATCCATGCCCGAGGCAGGATTCGAACCTGCGACCGTAGCGGTCCTTCGGTTCCAGACTGTAGCGCCTAGAACCGCACAGCCACTCCGGTTGGCTTCGCAATTGGTAAACTGTCCATTTTAACACGGGTAATGTATCACGAAGCACTGGCGGAATGTTATGTGATACCTCGTACTTATACATTTGTGACTATTACAGCGCCATCTATCACAAAGAGAAAAAATTGGTCTAACTAAAACATTCATATTTCTTTACATACTACACGAATATGTAATAAAAATGGGGATTCCTATTTAAAAAACGCAGTTGATATCCGTTTGACCTATGGCAGCACCATCTATTGGGCCAACCATAGCGGCATCCTGTTTCCCCCCCTTCAAGCTAGATGAGTTTCGTTGTTTGTAGTTTTTTCGTTTGATGCTTATTTCGTGAGATATTTGGACCGCTCACTATCGATGTGGCCAGTTTCCTAGGATTATTCTGTCTGCGCCAATCGCCTGTGGTGGGGATGATTCACGTTTTCGGCTAACGGTAGGAGCTGTCCGAATGGAGAGGCCTGTTGGTGTGGAGGAATGTAGCTGACTTAACCGTGTCCTCCTCTAGACGGCCGAATAGCGAACTAATACTTAGTATATGTTGGATAGCTTTTGTGATCGCATTTGAGAAGATTCAATATAGATGTATGTTTACGCTGGACCATTATTCCCTCCCATGTAAATTCTCCAGTTGACTGCTTGTACAAACTTCGCGCCCTTATTTAGTTGAGGGGGCATCGACTGTGGTGTGTGCATATAGCAGGTAAAAGACGGGTGGAAGGCACATTTGCTGATTCTCTAGACATAAGTAACACCTTAGTTGACTTTGTAAATTATAAGAATGATTTGGAATCTGTTACATCACTGAAATCGGTGGAAATAATAGTTTCCTCTATTTTTTTTCGAGTTTCGTGTAAAGGTCTTCACAGATGGGATAAGTTTCTAGTTACTCGATGGTTTAAAGCACGCTACACCTCGCTAAAGTTTAGGGTTTCTAGAGAAATAATTTCCAGTCTATATCTTCGGAATTATACTGTGCGAGCAATATTGCTGTGTGCTTGATATCGAGAAGTATCACGTAAATGGTATAATATTCTGGCAAACCATGTGAAAATACATGTGTTCTTCTAATCCCAGAATCTGGAGAAGTGTGTAGAATGCAAGCAAGCAAGCAGGTCGAGGCCACAAACAGTAACGCCTCTGTGCTGAGGGAAAACGAGCCCGACTTTCTACAACAGTTCTGAGAGTGACTTTGGTCCGATGAGTTCACGCTGGTCACGCCTTGGGAGGGCAAGACTTGTGACCATCGGCAGCAGTGGATGATCGCCCGACCTTCTGGGAAAAATCTAGTGCTTATGCTGTCTGTCTTCGCGGTGTATGTACGAGTGTCTGGTGGTCGATAGCTATATGCATGATGCAAAAGGGGCGATTTTATATGGCGCAGGATATGAACTGTATGTTTACTACATTGACTTGGTACAAAGGGATATATTTCAGGGTTTGACATTGGTTTCACTCTCTAATATTCAACCTTCCTTCTTCAGTGGCAAAACAGTGTAATTGATTGAGTCTTTTTGTATTTGACGATCTATAAGCCACTTTTGCAGGGTTTAACTGCCAGTGCATTGTGGCGATCTGTACAAAATAGTTTTTGCTACTGAAGGTCTTGTCTGCAGAAAGAAGAAAAAAAGGGAGACAGTGCTTACACACCAGCAGCATTAGCAATTTGGTGGGTAAACTCATTTAGAGCCAATCATAATGCTCCATTCATTCACAAGACATGCTTTGCGCCTGGGTCATAGGAGCCTCTACATAGCAGTGAGAACGTTTGTGTTTCGGAGGACTTAACAGTTTCCAGGTAGGGTAACACATGACAGATGGGGTGCTACGTTACGACTATCAAGAGGAATACATTCAGCGTTATTCTGGTGTATCTTCATAAACAGGTTCTGTTAGGACAAGAATTTCCCTGTGGATAAGCTAAGACTTCATGAAAGCTCCTACAAAAGCGACCGTTAACCATTTCTGGGACATTTTACGATTTCCTAGAGGTCGACTTATCTCTTATTTACATATCCATGTGATGTCAGTAAAACTCTGAGAACCTTTTAGATGCACCTGTGATGCTGAGTCGCTATGTGAACATTTCACAGTGATGCATCAGCCAAGCTTGGCAGGTAAACGCGTGACGGCTAGACGCAAGTCACATGTCCCGTTAGGATCGCTAGGAAGAATGCACTCTGTGCTATTCTGGGAAACATTGGAACCGATTTCTATAGCGTGACCTGTGATGTCAGTATAACACTGAGAGCCTTTATCTGCGTCTGTGAGGGTGACTCACTGGGCAATTTGGTCTTTGCTGGATCGCAGGTAGAGAGGCATCACGCCGGGAATGGTGAACACCTGCGAGTCCAGAGGGTGAATTGTCTCTTATTTTCAGAGATATGTGATGTCAGCATAACACTTGAATAATTCTAACCGTATACCCAAAAATAGATGCGACTTTCACTTGCTTGCTGTAGGCAGCAGAGGTGTGAGAGTGATGGCTTATGCTCCGGCGCTGGCTTGCGTCCAGCTGGCCCTCCAAAGTGCCCGTGCAATGTCGGCACGTGCGCATGTTGGAACAATTTGCTGATGCATCGTGGCTGACAATACTTCGAAAGCGGTTTTTACATGCAGCGAGTGTTTTTGAAGTGCATTATTTTCGACTGTTTAAGCGTTGTGAGGGTGTTTGCAGAGCCTTTTACATGCATTATTTTGACAATTTACCAGTTGTTTTCGTGTCTGTGTATCAATGTACTGCATTAATTCGGTAAATTACGGGTAGTTTGCAGGTCTGTATGGAGTGTACTGCATTATTTGGACGGTTTAGAATTAGTGAGCGTGTCTGAAGAGCATTTTAAATGCGTTGTTCTGATCATTTACAGGTTGTTTTCATGCCTGCACATCAGTATACTGCATTATTTCGACAGTTTACGAGTAGTTTGCGGGTCTGTATAATGTGTATTGCATTATTTAGGTAATTTACTAGTTGTTTTCATGTCGGCACATCAGTGTATTACATTATTTCGGTGATCTACGCGTAGTTTGCAGCTCTTTAGTGTGTGCAATGAATTATTTTGGTAATTTACGAGTTGTTTGCGTGTCAGTACATCAGTGTACCGCATTATTTCGATAATTTACGAGTGGTTTGCAGGTTTGCAGACTAAGTAGCATGAACCCAAGCACATCAGAGCGAGTGTTTTGTATCAGTGTAATAAATGAACTACGTGAAATTCATTGCTAAATAAATTGTTCCAAAATAAATAAAATACACTCATTCCTCTCTCCAGCAGTTCCAGCACGATGAGTCCTTTTCCCGCCATTTCCCCCCTCCTCAGACTGCCCTCTGGTAGTAGTATTGTGTACTAGATCAGTTGGACTCGAGACCTCGTGGTGAACACATTGGATGGAGCTACTGCCACAAATTCTTTAAATAAACCCTGCATGAAAAATAAAGACTTACATCCATCCTATCCAGTGGCCTAGCACTGGCTGAGTCCTCCCTGCCAATTCCTAGGGAGAGGTGGCGGTCAGATGACAGGTTAGTGGAGGTAGCCCAAGTGACCTTTTTTCCTGCCATTTTCTTAGGTTACTGGAGATACCCCAAGTGACCTTTTTTCTGCCAAAATTTGAACTTCCTGCCGTTTTCTGGGGGTGGGGAGGGGAGAGGCTTAGGTTAGTGGAGGTAGCCCAATTGACCTATTTTCCCGCCAAAATGTGAACTTACCGCTATGACGTCATTGCGACATTGCCATATCTACTGCCTCCATCTTGGATCCGACATCATGAATAAATGTGGCAACACTGCAAAGTGGGGTGGCGTGCAGGTTGCGCTACTACTCACGTTTATTGAAACACATTGGTTTCTATCCTATATAGCAGATGTTACCATAATGGTCGCCAAAGGCAGAATAGGCATGCCATTAGTTCTCCCTAGCCCCTTCTGCAACCACAGTATGATGCTGCACCTGCCAGCTATAAAGAGTGCATCCACTACACAACTTCAGTGTTAAATGTATCTATGACCACATACATAAAGCAGTTCCTAGGCTGTCAATAATATAGGAAAATAATATTGTACAGTATATTGGTGGCTGGCTCGAGACAGCGAAGTAATATTGTGGAAACTTCATGCCAAATATCGGCGGTGCAAACATGACGGATGTGGGTGCCAGCTGTTATTTTGGCCTTGGGCCGGTTTTGCACTAGGGGAAAGAAAAAGTGCAAGTGTCGATAGACGAAGGTATGGAATAAGAAAAGAGAAAGCCTGATGGATGAAAATTTGCTAATGGACTTGACATCAAGCGGACCAAATGACCATCAGATCTTTCTGAAGGATAGTCACTCGCTCATTCTAAGGTAAGGGGGCCTAATATCGTTCCCGCTCCTAATTTCGTCCCCCAAGGAATTTTCGGTCCCCACTGTTGGTAACAAGTGTTTGGCTGTACGTACATGTCCAATATGTTGTTGAGAGAGTTTATTGTATGGAGCACGTGTAGCTTGCATGTACAAAGAACTCATTTTTTTATGCCGAGGTGAGTAAGTGTAGCAGTCAAATTAATAGCCTGCTATTCTTAGTGTGAGCACCGATTTGTGTACAAATATTGGGCTGTTTTCTGTAGACCTGTCAATATATTGTACCGGGTGATTATAATTAAAGTGCAGCTACTTGCGAAGGTCCAGTGCGGGGTGTAATTATTATATGGCACCGAAACTTTGTACGTAAGTTATGAACGTGGAACAGATTTATGCTGGAAAAAAATTATTTTCAATTTTAGCCGCCAGGTGTAAATAAAACTCTGTACAGCATCTCGTCGATGTCTCATACACTGAAGTGACGAAAGTCATGAAATTAAGCGATATGCACACATACAGATGGCGGTAGTATCGCGTACACAACGTATAAAACAGGGGTGCAATGGCGGAGTTGTCATTTGTACTGAGGTGATTCATGTGAAAAGATTTACGACGTGATTACGGCAACATGGCAGGAATAAACAGACTTTGAACTTGGAATGGTAGCTTGAGCTAGAAGCATGGGACATTCAGTTTTGGAACTCGTTAGGGAACTCTATATTCCGAGATCCACAGTGTTAAGAGTGTGCCGAGAATACCAATTTTCAGACATTACCTCTCACCACGAAGAACACAGTGGCCAACAGCCTTTGCTTAATGACCTAGAGCAATGGCACTTGCGTAGACTTGTCAGTGCTAACAGATAAGCGACGTTGCGTGAAATAACCACAGATGTCAATGTGGGACGTATGACGAATGTATCTGTTAGGACAGAGCGTCGAAAGCTGGCGTTAATGGGCTACGGCAGCAGACGACCGATGGGAGTGCCTTTGCTAACAGCACGACATCGCCGACAGCGCCTCTCTAGGGCCTATGACCTTATCGGTTGGACCCTAGACAACTGAAAAACCGTGCCGTGGTCAGATGAGACCGATTTCAGTTGCTAAGAGCTGATGGTAGGACTCGAGTGTGGCAAAACCCAACTAAAGAATGGGCCCAAGATGTCAACAAGGCACTGTGCAAGATGGCGGTGGCTCCATAAGGATATGAGCTGTGTTTACATGGAACTGGACCAATCATTGACTGGAATTGGTTACGTCCGGCATCCATTCCTAAACTTCACGTTTCCAAACGGCGATGGAATTTTTAAGGATGACAATGCGCCATGCCAGCGGGTCACAACTGTCTGTACTTGGTTTGAAGAACATTCTGGACAATTTCTAGGAATGATTCGGCGACACAGGCCTCCTGACATGAATCGCATCGAACATTTATGGGACATAATCGGGAGGTCAGTTCGTGCAGAAAATCCTGCCCCGTCAATCCTTACGCAATTTTGGACGGGTATAAAGGCAGCATGCCTCAGTATTTCTGCAGGGGACTTCCAACGACTTGTTGAGTCCAAGCCACGTCAAAATGCTGTACTACTCCGGTCAAAAGGCGGGCCAACGCGATATTAGGAGCCATCCCATGACTTTTGTCACTTCAGTGTGGTGAAGATATTGTGGAAGTGGTAGTAAAATCACCATTATGCCTTTCTCTCTTGTTTGGCCTTTTTTACCCATGTCCCATTCCTAACCCATTACATATGAAAACATTTCCATACGTCTGTCTTGCATTCACAGAGCTAGATTAGCATCTAGTAGCCAAAATTGGAACTAATTTTTATGCTGTGTAAATCTGTTTCACATTAACTCATTAGAATATCTACAAAATTTCCTTGTCATACGATAATTACAGACCACATTTTACCTCTGTGATTAGCTGCACTTTAATTACAACCACCCGGTACAATGTATTGGAGAAACGTCATTATTATCCATAGATGCTCGATAATATTACAATACTGTTGACAGTCTAGTGGTCGTTGAAGCCATCGGCACAGGGACCGCGCTTTTGAACGTCAGCGTTGACCGTGCCGAGTTCATCGTGCTACTGAATGTGTGGTAGATGCGATCGCAACGCGCTCCAGCAGCAGTTGTCGGCAGTATCAGACGCGCAAATCACACTACGAAATGGGTATGTCAAATTCTTACATTAGCTCTGTTAAAACGTACATTTCCTCCCTTGTCATTACACTAGTCATGTTCTGTCAACAGCATACATAAATAAAAACTTTCATAATCATGAACATGTTATAAGGCAAAAAGGAAAGGACCTTATCCAGTGAATAAGGACATGGGCTTATAAAAGTTCCATTACAATATTGCGATACAAATTTACAATAGTTCACCATATAACAAAAATTATTCCCACTTTTTAGTAAAATTCTAATGTCATTCTTTCTATTGTTTCTATTCAGTAGTTGAATCTTTACAATATGTGAAACAAAAAACTTGAACCAAGACAGTGCAAAAATCTTACTGCAAGTAGTAGAAGCTGTCTTGTAGATTAAGCCAATCGATCAAACTCACTCCTCAGAAACAGCGCGCTTATATGTACGTAACGTCGAATATGACAGAGTATATTTTCATTAAACTAATTAGAAAGTATCAGGTCCTATTAGAAAACGTGAAGGCCAGGGGAAAAAAATTTCTGGAAATAGTGAGACGCGAGCCAGCAATACATCACGCAATACCTCACAAGTACGTAACCCCACTCACTGCACTATACCGACCATGAGTGATATACTACGCACATACTTGACCTCTTACCATCTCCTGAAAGCTTTTATCGTACATATGTCGTTAAGTAACATTTAAACACAGCAAATTGCGCCAAGAACGATACGTTTTTGTTGGATCCTCCGTGTGGCGTTGCCTTCAAATGTCACATTGTCATAATACGCAAGTTAGAAAAATTATTTAAGCACAAATATGTTTCCCGTCATTATATTACAACAAAGCAGATAATGAACGACGGGTTTTCGAGAAATCCTCAATTTGTGGGTGCTTACAAACGGCATATTTACCTATGGACTTCAACTGAATGCCAATATGGCGTCTAGTGTGTACCGAAGAGAGATGGAAAGCGAGGCCCACGAGAAAGACAGGCCGCGGCGCGTATGTCACACAGCATGTGACAGACAGCAGGTTTTACAAATACCAGCAACTGTCCCTGACGGGGGCCGAGTAGCTATTTCAGACGAGTTTAATAATTGTTGACTGCGCGTTTAAAATCATGTAAGCTGTCGATACCACACCATAGTGTTAAGGACTTTAGTGGGTACTTCTCAATTACATGTTGATTTACTGTGGGCCCTTCACGGACAATACGACTAGTGTGACGTCACAAGTTCATTACAGGGCTAGTATTTCTCGTTGGCCCCGGATGGCAAGCATGTGACGTTGGTTGCGTTCTTCCATCTAATTGGTCCACGTTCAAACGCACCTTCTGAATTCTGACGTGCTAGGTATTGCGCTGCACATTCGAGAAAACTCCCCAGCGACCGAGCGAGGAGACACAGTAGCTAGCACACCGGACTCGCATTCGGAAGTACGATGAGTCACACCCGCGTCCGACCATCCTGATCTAGCTTTTCCGTGATTTCCCTAAATCACTTCAGGCAAATTCCGGGATGGTTCCCTTGAGAGAGCATGGCCTATTTCCTTCCCCATCCTTCCCTTTGCGATGGGACCGATGACCTCGCTGTTTGGTCTCCTCCCCCAAATCGACCAACCAACCAACTCCCCGACGTGCTTTTTCCACACTATGGCGTCAGAAATTCGGTACATTCAATGTTCAACATTCGATTGCGCGGTCCCTGTGCAGTCGGCTTTAATTACTTATTACATGTAAGTATTGTCACAGGATGAGTACTTTTTGAAGTTGAACGGCGTGTTGCGAGCTGAGCAGTTGCAACGTGGTAAGTGTGCGTCGTGTCGCAGCAGCGGACTCGGTGTTCCTGGGAGGTTCCGGTGAGGACGCGAGCGGGTCCGGCTCTGGGTCGGGGTCCGGGTCTGGGTCCGGGTGCGGGGAGGCGCGCTCGCTACAGTGCCCCACGTGCGGCTGCGCGCAGCCGCTGGCCGCCGGCGGGGTGCGCGCGCTGCCGCCCGACTTCCCGCTGCAGAGCCGCCTGCGCGCCGCCCCCGCCGCCGCCGCCTCCGCTGCGCCCCCGGCCGCCGCCGCGACACACGACGACGCAGAGCCCGCCGTAGCGCCGCTCTGCGACCTCTGCTCCACCAACGTTCAGGTAGAGTTGTAAATCTACCGTAGACTATCGTAAGTAAGCGTAGGCTTCGATAGTTTTCCTAGTAGCTTCGATCAGTTAAGGTCGTACCCGCATTACCTGTACGTTAGGTGTGTTGCATACCTATCGGGCGCTACCTCTTAACGATGGTTCTCTTTACGTTTGCGACCAGTGTCTCACTAGATTCCCCTGAAAACAGAATGTGGTAAAATGTATAGAAATTAAGTTGATGATATACAGGGTGCTACAAAAAGGTACGGCCAAACTTTCAGGAAACATTCCTCACACACAAAGAAAGAAAATATGTTATGTGGACATGTGTCCGGAAACGCTTACTTTCCATGTTAGAGCTCATTTTATTACTTCTCTTCAAATCACATTAAACATGGAATGGAAACACACAGCAACAGAACGTACCAGCGTGACTTCAAACACTTTGTTACAGGAAATGTTCAAAATGTCCTCCGTTAGCGAGGATACATGCATCCACCCTCCGTCGCATGGAATCCCTGATGAGCTGATGCAGCCCTGGAGAATGGCATATTGTATCACAGCCGTCCACAATACGAGCACGAAGAGTCTCTACATTTGGTACCGGGGTTGCGTAGACAAGAGCTTTCAAATGCCCCCATAAATGAAAGTCAAGAGGGTTTAGGTCAGGAGAGCGTGGAGGCCATGGAATTGGTCTGCCTCTACCAATCCATCAGTCACCGAATCTGTTGTTGAGAAGCGTACGAACATTTCGACTGAAATGTGCAGGAACTCCATCGTGCATGAACCACATGTTGTGTCGTACTTGTAAAGGCACATGTTCTAGCAGCACAGGTAGAGTATCCCGTATGAAATCATGATAACGTGCTCCATTGAGCGTAGATGGAAGAACATGGGGCCCAATCAAGACATCACCAACAATGCCTGCCCAAACGGTCACACAAAATCTGTGTTGATGACGTGATTGCACAATTGCGTGCGGATTCTCGCCAGCCCACACATGTTGATTGTGAAAATTTACAATTTGATCACGTTGGAATGAAGCCTCATCCGTAAAGAGAACATTTGCACTGAAATTAGGATTGACACATTGTTGGATGAACCATTCGCAGAAGTGTACCCGTGCAGGCCAATCAGCTGCCGATAGTGCCTGCACACGCTGTACATGGTACGGAAACAACTGGTTCTCCCGTAGCACTCTCCATACAGTGACGTGGTCAACGTTACCTTGTACAGCAGCAACTTCTCTGATCCTGACATTAGGGTTATCGTCAACTGCACGAAGAATTGCCTCGTCCATTGCAGGTGTTCTCGTCATTCTAGATCTTCCCCAGTCGCGAGTCATAGGCTGGAATGTTCCGTGCTCCCTAAGACGCCAATTAATTGCTTCGAACGTCTTCCTGTCGGGACACCTTCGTTCTGGAAATCTGTCTCGATACAAACGTACCGCGCCCCGGCTATTGCCCCGTGCTAATCCATACATCAAATGGGCATCTGCCAACTCCGCATTTGTAAACATTGCACTGACTGCAAAACCACGTTCGTGATGAACACTAACCTGTTGATGTTACGTACTGATGTGCTTGATGCTAGTACCGTAGAGCAATGAGTCGCATGTCGACACAAACACCGAAGTCAACATTACCTTCGTTCAATTGGGCCAACTGGCAGTGAATCGAGGAAGTACAGTACATACTGACGAAACTAAAATGAGCTCTAACATGGAAATTAAGCGTTTTCGGACACATGTCCACATAACATCTTTTCTTTATTTGTGTGTGAGGAATGTTTCCTGAAAGTTTGGTCGTACCTTTTTGTAACACCCTCTATAAAGGGCTGGGTAACGTACAGAACACTGATCTTCCAAATGCTTGCCCTCCTGTCTGTTACTTGAAAGTAAACAGCATTCATAGCAAGATCATATCAAATATCGCTTCAACACTTCGTCGAACTTGTAGAAAACATATATCTGTTATTTGTAAACAACTTTTGCATTTATCAATAATAACAGGAAACTCTTGCCTTTGATCATGATATATATAGAGAACCATTCAAAACGAAGTAACAAGTAGGTTTCAAACATTTATTGCTTTCAAACTACAAAAGATAGAACACAGTTCCAAAGTCCAACGTTCCTGAGAAGTTCACACTTTTATGCTCTCAGTGTGAGCACCGTATATTACACGCCAAATATCAAAACCGTCGCTCATTTCCTGCCACACACGAAGCAGTTGGTCTCTCGTTATCCAATTCACAGCTTCAACAATGCGATGTCAAAGGCTTTCTACAGTGTCAGCTACATAAGGGAACGCTTGTAAAACAGGGGAGTTGCTTGACGCTTGCACCAAAATCAACGTTATGTGCCGCCGTCATGGAATCGGTTCCAACTGACAGGTAGTGTTGAGGGCTTACACCGCACAGGCAGTCAAAGTTCGACAGGTGCACAAGATGATTGATATCTAAGATTTTTTAATCAAAGCACCTTGGTGTAAGAGCTCCAGAACTGAATTCGGTGTTCGAAGCAGCTACCGGACGTCATACACTCCTGGAAATGGAAAAAAGAACACATTGACACCGGTGTGTCAGACCCACCATACTTGCTCCGGACACTGCGAGAGGGCTGTACAAGCAATGATCACACGCACGGCACAGCGGACACACCAGGAACCGCGGTGTTGGCCGTCGAATGGCGCTAGCTGCGCAGCATTTGTGCACCGCCGCCGTCAGTGTCAGCCAGTTTGCCGTGGCATACGGAGATCCATCGCAGTCTTTAACACTGGTAGCATGCCGCGACAGCGTGGACGTGAACCGTATGTGCAGTTGACGGACTTTGAGCGAGGGCGTATAGTGGGCATGCGGGAGGCCGGGTGGACGTACCGCCGAATTGCTCAACACGTGGGGCGTGAGGTCTCCACAGTACATGGATGTTGTCGCCAGTGGTCGGCGGAAGGTGCACGTGCCCGTCGACCTGGGGCCGGACCGCAGCGACGCACGGATGCACACCAAGACCGTAGGATCCTACGCAGTGCCGTAGGGGAACGCACCGCCACTTCCCAGCAAATTAGGGACACTGTTGCTCCTGGGGTATCGGCGAGGACCATTCGCAACCGTCTCCATCAAGCTGGGCTACGGTCCCGCACACCGTTAGGCCGTCTTCCGCTCACGCCCCAACATCGTGCAGCCCGCCTCCAGTGGTGTCGCGACAGGCGTGAATGGAGGGACGAATGGAGACATGTCGTCTTCAGCGATGAGAGTCGCTTCTGCCTTGGTGCCAATTATGGTCGTATGCGTGTTTGGCGCCGTGCAGGTGAGCGCCACAATCAGGACTGCATACGACCGAGGCACACAGGGCCAACACCCGGCATCATGGTGTGGGGAGCGATCTCCTACACTGGCCGTACACCACTGGTGATCGTCGAGGGGACACTGAATAGTGCACGGTACATCCAAACCGTCATCGAACCCATCGTTCTACCATTCCTAGACCGGCAAGGGAACTTGCTGTTCCAACAGGACAATGCACGTCCGCATGTATCCCGTGCCACCCAACGTGCTCTAGAAGGTGTAAGTCAACTACCCTGGCCAGCAAGATCTCCGGATCTGTCCCCCATTGAGCATGTTTGGGACTGGATGAAGCGTCGTCTCACGCGGTCTGCACGTTCAGCACGAACGCTGGTCCAACTGAGGCGCCAGGTGGAAATGGCATGGCAAGCCGTTCCACAGGACTACATCCAGCATCTCTACGATCGTCTCCATGGGAGAATAGCAGCCTGCATTGCTGCGAAAGGTGGATATACACTGTACTAGTGCCGACATTGTGCATGCTCTGTTGCCTGTGTCTATGTGCCTGTGGTTCTGTCAGTGTGACCATGTTATGTATCTGACCCCAGGAATGTGTCAATAAAGTTTCCCCTTCCTGGGACAATGAATTCACGGTGTTCTTATTTCAATTTCCAGGAGTGTATATCTCATCAAACTGTTAGGAGACGATTGCATGATGTGAAGCCCCATTCCCGACGACCATGGTAAGCTCCACATCGTACACCACAGCACCATGGAGTCCATTACAGATGAGTAAGCAATCGTAGCAAAACGGACGCCTCAGAATTGCCGTCAGATATCGTTTACGGAAGAAACTCGGATCTGTTTGCACCCTGATAATCGCAGAAAACGTGTTTGGAGACTACCCGGTAATATCGGGCACCTCCAATACTTTGTCCCATATGTGCGACAAGGTGGTGATGGAGTGATGTTTTGCGGTGGCATTACGTCGAGCCACCGTACACCTCTCGTAGTTCTCAAAGACAAGTCACTGCTGAATGGTACAGGGCCGAGTTTCTACAACCAATAATGGGACAGTTTCGCCATCATTTTGGTTACAATTTCATCTTTGTGGATGATGACTCGCGTGATCATCGTGCTGCTCTCGCGAACACGTTCCTTCAGCACGATAGAATCACCAAAATGGAGTGGCCTGTCTGTTCCCCGGCCATGGAGCCATTCGAGCATGAGTGGAATCGACTGAAGGAGCTCTTTTTGGACGTCGACAACGACCACTTACTCTATACGACTTACACAGAATCGCCATTGTGGACAATTTGAACCAGTGCTGGCTTGATGATGTCATCGATAGTATGCTGCGACGGATTCAAGCCTGCATCCGAAAAATTGTACGTTCCACCACGTACTGACGTTGCTCAGCAGCACTGTGTAGAACCACCCATGGGAAAGAGTCGATTTTTTCGTTACACAAATGTTTTTAAAATTTTTTTATTGATATCCCAGCTGGTCTCAATCACGCTTACTGTGGCTCAGTCAGGTTAAATGGAAAAGAAAGAAAGGTGGAAGCACACGTTTCTAATATGTACGGGAATTGGATAAACGTCCCAATCTCCTTTTCTCCCCTGTCTGTCCACGTCCTCCTCCCCCTATCTTCGTACATCTACCCCTTCTTCCCCTCTCTGTTCATCACGTCCCATCTCTCTCC
This sequence comes from Schistocerca piceifrons, assembly GCF_021461385.2. Classification (NCBI taxonomy): domain Eukaryota; kingdom Metazoa; phylum Arthropoda; class Insecta; order Orthoptera; family Acrididae; genus Schistocerca; species Schistocerca piceifrons. The sequence goes on from NC_060141.1 coordinate 422,162,373, forward strand.
ATTTCCTCCTGTCCCTGTCTCTCTTTCCCTCTCTGTGCATCACCACCGGCCCCCTTTCTCTGTCGATCTTCTCCACCCTCCTCTCTCTCGATCTCCTCCTGACACCTCTCTCTCCCACTCTCTCTGTCCGTCACTTTCTCCTACCTTTCTATGTCCATCTTCTCCTTCTCCTCTCTCTCTCTCTCTCTATCTTCTCCTGCAGCCCCTCTCTATCCACCTCTTCCTTTCCGCTTTCTATCTCCATTTCCTCTCACCCATCTGTCCATCTCCTCTTCCCCCTTCTCTCTGATCTTGAGCCTTATTTATTGTTATTGTATATTCAGATTCTGTACTATTATTCTAATCATAAGCTGATAAGCCATAAACACTATTTTCTTGTTTGCTAACAACGTTTCACTAACGAGAGGCAGAGATGCCAACTACTACGAATCAATCGTAATAATTACTAATTTCCTCCAGTAATTACGACTTTACGAACGATATGGCAAAAATTACGATTTTATCTATTTTTTGTTGATTTGTAAGTGTAAGCGGTTGAAGAGCATCTTTACAACTTGAATTCTCATCAATATTTCTTTTTACATTTTTCGTAAACAGTTGGTATACTTGCCCTTTTGTGTGCCTCGTAGAATTTTGATTACACCAAATACCATGTATGGTATATGGCTTCACTCATCGTTTTGTGTATCTTGCGCGTCCGCAGCTCGTGGTCGTGCGGTAGCGTTCTCGCTTCCCACGCCAGGGTTCCCGGGTTCGATTCCCGGCGGGGTCAGGGATTTTCTCTGCCTCGTGATGACTGGGTGTTGTGTGATGTCCTTAAGTTAGTTAGGTTTAAGTAGTTCTAAGTTCTAGGGGACTAATGACCATAAATGTTAAGTCCCATAGTGCTCAGAGCCATTTGAACCATTTATATCTTGCATAATTTTTCTCTTTCCTAGTCACATATTGGCTCTTCCTGGAGAGCTCCCGCGCTGGTGTCTTTAAAGTTTTGATGCGACTACAAATTGGAGTCAAGCTACGTTTAGCAAATAATATGCATGTGCGTGACGTATTAACAAGCTTTTATTGCATTTATCGTAAGCAAATTAACATAGAATGCTCTTCTAGCGCATGCTAAGCGTATGTCGAGGAAATATGCTAGAAAGATATTGAAATAAATAATGAAGCGATTTCAGGTGCAGCAAAATGTATATGGCCCTGTGTACTGCGCTCCTCCAAATCTGACTCGTCCGTTTTGTGTAGAGGGTGTAGCCGGTGTTTTTCAGTTGCGCTTGGTGGAAGAGACGATTGCCGTAAGCACGTGGCTAGCAAAATTCATTCAGATACCATGAATCTGAGGGACATGAACAAGATTTCCACAGTTTTTACTAAATGAAAGTTTGGTAAGAAACGCAGAGACGTTATTTACGATATTCGTTCTTGAGCACAATTTGCCTTTAGCATGCAGGACGTTTGTTCAAGAAAATGTTTCCTCATTCGGAAAAAGCCTCCAAATACGGTTGTGCAGGAACAAAAGCCGGAGCGCTAATTGAAATTGTGGCTTCTGCAATTGAGGGAAAGGTAACAAAGTAAATGAAATCCCAGCCCTTTGCCCTGGAAACAGACGGCAGTAATTATATGAATGAAAAAAAGGCCCTACCCAGTAGTTGTGTCGCTTTTCGACGCCGAAACTATACAGATTTCAACAGCAATTCTCTCAATTCGAGAATCCAACAACAATACAGATAAAGGAATATTCAGTGTTTTGGATAATGAACCAAAGAAGAACGAGATTTTGTAAGATAATTCTATACGTTTAACATGTGACAATGCAAGTACTATGACTGTTGTTTACAAAGGTGTACGTTCCTTTATTTGTAAAGAAAGAAAATACTAATATTCACGTGCAGGGTTATGCTTGTCATATTGTGCACTTAGCTGCTGAAAAGAGCTGTAATGATCTTGTCTTTTAATTGACATTTCTTGTTACGTATTAAAGAGTTTAAAGAGGCAAAATGCTTTTGAGGTATCTCAGCAAATCTTTGGAGAAAAGTTACATAAAATATTGATGTATGTTTCTACTGGATGGTTGCCTCTGCTACAGCGTGGATTAAGGGTCTTAGAACAGTGGAACACTTTAAAAATATTCTTCTGTGAATCATATCCTGATAAGGCCACTTTAAAATTTCTACAAGTTAAGGCACAGCTTTAAAATCCATGTACTAAGCTTTACCTTTTGTTTCTCTCTCTGTTCTTCCACCTGGCAACTCCTTAAATGCATTCTTCCAACAAGAGGCCCCACTTATACATAAACTTCATTCAGAATTAAACGATCTTTTCAGTGATCTTATTGTTCACTTTGTGAGAGCATCCTCAGTTCCGGAGTCCGATAGTCCTTTGTTCGTATGAAATGTTGGTTCGTTAAGTTGCAGAAAAGTGGCAGTGAGTTGGTCACTAGAGCCACTCTGTAGGAATTCTGGACGTGTGGGATGTCGCATTGTCCTGCTGGAATTGTCAAAGTCTGTCGGAATGCACAATGGATATGAGTGGATGCAGGTGATCAGACAGGATGCTTACGCACGTGTCATCTGTCAGAGTCGTATTTAGACGTATCAGGCATCCGATATCCCTCCAACTGCACACGCCCCTCGCCATTACAGAGCCTGCAGCATCCTGAGCAGTCCCCTGCTGACATGCAGAGTCCAAGGATTCATGAGGCTGTCTCCACACCCGTACACATCCATCCGCTCAATAGAATTTGAAACGAGACTCGTCCGACCAGGCAACATGTTTCCAGCCATCAACAGTCGAGTGTAAGTGCTGATGGGCTCAGGCGAGGCGTAAAGCTTTGTGTCGTGCAGTCATCAAGAGTACACGAATGGGCCTTTTGCTCCGGAAGCCCATACCGATTACGTTTCATTGAATGGTTCGCTCGCTGACACTTGTTGATGGCCCAGCAATGAAATCTGCAGCAATTTGTGGAAAGGCTGCATTTCTGTCACGTTGAACGACTGTCTTCTGCCGTTCTTGCTGGATCTTTCTCCAGTCGCAGCAATGTCGGTGATTTGATGCTTTACAGGATTCCTGATATTCACACTACACTCGTGAAATCGTCGTACGCGAAAATCCTCACTTCATCGCTACCTCGGAGATGCTGTGTCCCATCGCTCGAGAGCCGGCTATAACACCGCGTTCAAACTCACTTAGCCGGCCGGAGTGGCCGAGCGGTTCTAGGTGCTACAGTCTGAAACCGCGCGACCACTACGGTCGCAGGTTCGAATCCTGCCTCGTGCATGGATGTGTGTGATGCCCTTAGGTTAGTTAGGTTTAAGTAGTTCTAAGTTCTAGAGGACTGATGACCACAGCAGTTAAATTCCATAGTGCTCAGAGCTATTTGAACCATTTATTTTTATTTTTTTTTTTTTGAAACTCACTTAAATCTTGATAACCTGCCATTGTAGCAGCAGTAATCGATGTAACAACTGCACCAGACACTTGTTGTCTTATATAGGTGTTGCCGACCGCAGCGCCGAATTCCGCCTGTTCATGTAGCTCTGTATTTGAATACGCACGCCTGTACCAGTTTCCCTGGCGATTCAGTGTGTATAAAATTAAGTTACGTTCTAGATTTTGTCGTTAGTAAATATTCCGAAACCCTGTGTGTTAAGTAGAGCTCGTGTCTCTTTTGATAAGATGCGAGTGAGCATTGCGCGGTGTGCCGCAGGCGAGCAGCCGGTGCGCGGACTGCATGTCGTGGCTGTGCGCCTTCTGCGCGGAGGCGCACGGCCGCCAGCGCGCCACGTCAGCCCACGCGCTGCTCTCGCTGGGCGAGGCGCGCCGCCCGCGCCCCGCCGCCGCTGCCAGCGTCGGGGCGCGCCGCCCCGCGCCGGCCACGTGCGCGCTGCACCCGGGCCAGGAGCTGCGGCTGTTCTGCGCGACGTGCGCGCGGCCCGTGTGCCGTGACTGCGCGCAGGCGCCCGGCGCCGCCCACCGCGGACACTCGCTGGAGGCGGCCGCGCGCGCCGCCCAGCTCTGCGCCAGGGGGCTGCGAGACGCGCTCGAGCGCGCCAGGCCCGTCGCCGAGCAGGCTGCGCTCGCCCTCGACCGCCTCGGCCACCTCGAGAAGAGGATACAGGTCAGCGGGCGCACCCTTCGCCTTCCTCGCGCCGCATACCACTAGTGCTACGCACATTTGCAAATCACCGAAGCTGGTTTTCATTTCATAATCGACGCCTTAACACGATGGCCGATAATAACCGACCCCAAAACAATGATATTTTTAACATCGACGTTAAATGATGAAATTATACACTGGTGCACCACACGTAAGGGCAAAATATGCCTTTCCCATGATCTATCACTGCCGAGGAACACAGTTCGATGAAACATGAACCGTACATAGAAAGAACTGCTGCACAATGGTGCTGGAGGTAATAGAAACAAGCACGCAATAAGACGATCAGAAATGACACTTTTTTTTCAAAGACAATAATTACACTGAAGTAGCTGTGAATCACGATCGTCCCCTGGACATTACAGAGGTGTGTGTGACCACCACTGACGACAGTGCATGCTCTTGTAACGTATTCCCGTGCTGGTCAAAAGGCTGGCAAGGAGTTCTTTCAGTAGGGCCTTCAATTCCTCCGCCAGCTTGGTTGACAACTGCCGGGTAGTGAAAGTGGTGTAATATGTCTCACCGAAGCATCCTACACGCCCACGATGGGATTTAACACAGGAAAAGGGGCAGGCCAGTCCATTCGCCGAATGTCCTCTTAGCCGAGCGGTCTGAGGCGCTGCAGTCATGGACTGTGCGGCTGATGCCGGCGGAGGTTCGAGTCCTCCCTCGGGTATGGGTGTGTGTATTTGTCCTTAGGATAATTTAGGTTATGTAGTGTTTAAGCATAGGGACTGATGACCTTAGCGGTTAATCCCGTAAGATTTCACACACATTAGAGATTTATTATGTTTTTCTTTTTTTTTTTTTTAATGTCCGCCGCGAGAGATTAGCCGAACGGTCTAAGGCGCTTGGCAGTCATGCCCTGTGCGGCTGGTCCCGGCGGAGGTTCGAGTTCTCCCTCGGGCATGGGTATGTGTGTTTGTCCTTAGGATAATTTAGGTTAAGTAGTTTGTAAGTTTAGGGACTGATGACCTTAGCAGTTAAGTCCCATAAGATTTCACACACATTTGAACATTTTGAATGTCCTCTCGTTCCAAGAGCTCCTCCACCTGTGCTGTTCAATGCCATCACAATAAAAATGAAATCAGGGACGAATACGCCCCAGAAAGACGCACTTGCGGAGGGAATAAAGGGTCAGAATAACATTGACTGGTGAGTGTGCCGTGTTCAAAGATTCGGACGTCAGTCCACCGAGTCAGCATCATATCTCCCCACCCCGTAACACGTGGACCACGGAAACTATCCTGTGCTACATGTTTGTGGACGTACCCTCACAGGGCGAGAGATTGGAACACGTAATGCACCCAGGAACATTGTCGAACATGATCGTTTTGGTGGTCTAGGTGTTATGGTGTGGCGAGGTATTATGCTGCATGGATGTACTTACCTCCAAACCTTTGAACATTCACCAGTCTGTGTTATCGTGACACTGTACACCTCCCTCATGTGTGTCTTTTCACTAGTGCGTTCGGCCTTGATTTCGTCTTTGTGGATGACAATACATGACTGCATCGAACAGCAGAGCCACAGGATATGTTCAAATGAGAGGGTATTGGGAGAATGGACTGGAATTCCCGTTCACCCGACTTAAATTCAATCGATGGCGTGTGGGATGCGTTGGAGGGACGTATTGCAGTACACCTTCACATGCGGCAAAGACTCATCCCTCAGTTGTCAACAGCGCTAGTGGATATACGAAATGCCCTACCAAAAGAACTTATCATGTTTATAGCCAGCATGGGAGCTCGTCGCAGAGCGGGCAGTGCCGTCCGAGGTGATTACATAGCGTATTTACAATCATATACCGGCTTTTCTAATTTCCAGAGGACGACTGTGAACTGCGATTGGTTCAGTGTAAATATGGTCTTTCAATAAAAGTGTTATCTCCCCTCGTCACACTGCATATTTCCTTCCTTTACCTTCTGCACTACAGTGTAGCAATACTTTCTATGTATGCTCCAAGTTTTATAGAGCTACACTATGTGATCAAAAGCATCCGGACACCACCAAAAACGTACGTTTTCCATATTAGGTGCATTCGGTTGCCACCTACTGCCAGGCACTCCATATAAGCGACCTCAATAGTCATTACACATCGAGAGAGAGCAGAATGGGGCAATCCGCGGAATTCACGAACGTAGTCTGGTGATTGGGTATCACTTGTGTCATACGTCTCTACGCGAGATTTCCAAACTCCTAAACATCCCTCGGTCCACTGTTTCCGATGTGAGAGTGAAGCGGAAACGTGAAGGGACACGTACAGCACAAAAGCGTAAAGACGGACCTCGTCTGTTGACTGACAGAGACCGCCAACAGTTGAAGAGGGTCGTAAGATCTAATAGGTAGCCATCTATCGGGAACATCACACAGCAATCCCAAACTGCTTCAGAATCCACTGCAAGTACTATGATAGTTAGGTGGGAGGTGAGAAAACTTGGATTTCATGGTCGAACAGCTGCTCATAAGCCACACATCACGCTAGTAAATGCCAAACGACGCCTCGCTTGGTGTAAGGAGAGTAAACATTGGACGCTTGAACAACCGAAAAACGTTGTGTCGAGTGACGAATCACGGTACACAATGTGGCAATCCGATGGCAGGGTGTGGGTGTGGCGAATGCCCGGTGAACGTTATCTGCCAGCGTGTGTAGTGCCAACAGTAAAATTCGGAGACAGTGGTGTTATGGTGTGGTGTGGTCGTGTTTTCCATGGAGGGGGCTTGCACCCCTTGTTGTTTTGCGTGGCACTATCACGGCAAAGGCCAACAGTTCGGGGATGGCGATTGTATTTGTCAACAAGATCGAGCATCTGTACATAATGCACGACCTGTGGCGGAGTGGTTACACGACAATAACATCCCTGTAATGGACTAGCCTGCACAGAGTCCTGACATGAATCCTATAGATCACCTTTGGAATGTTTCGTAACGCCGACTTCGTGCCAGGCCTCACCGACCGACATCGATACCTCGCCACAGTGCAGCTCTCCGTGAAGAATGGGCTGCCATTCTCCAAGAAACCTTCCAGCACTTGATTGAACGTATGCCTGCGAGACTGGAAGCTGTCATCAAGGCCACGGGTGGGCCAACACAATATTGAATTTCAGCATTACCGATGGAGGGCGCCACGAACTTGTAAGTCATTTTCAACCAGGTGTCCGGATACTTTTGATCACATAGTGTATGTTACAGGGTACGAGGGAGGGTCGAAAAGTTTCTGGCCTAACAAATAAAGAGTGACAGAAATTTCATAATACCAATTTATTTTTCAATACAACATCCGTGTACATTAATACACCGGCGCACGCTCAGGTTAATTTCTGCAAACCATTCAAATAAAAGGTCATCGAATTCGAGTCCAACCACGTGTTCACAGCATCAATCAGTGCATCATTATCAAATCGTCATCCTTTGAGGTCTTTTTTAGGTTTGGGAAAAGAAAGAAGTTTGATGGAGCCAAATACGGAGAATATGGCGGATGACGTAACAATTCGTACACGCAGCCATGTACAGTTTCCAGTGTCGTGAGGGCTTCGTCCGCCGGTGCGTTGTCCTGATGCAAAAGAACTCCGCGAGCCAATTTTTGGCGCCTTCTTTTTCTTTATCTCTTCTCTCAAACGGCGCAGGAGGGTGCAGTAGTACGGTGCACTATAGTTACGCCCTTTTGCAAGTAATTCACCATAATTACCTCTTTTGCATTCCAGAAGACCTATGCCACCACCTTACCGGCTCATTTTTGCACCTGTAATTTTTTTGCGGTAGGGGATTAAGGGTGTTTCTATTGTTGTGACTGTTGCTTTGTCTCGGGATCAATCTGGTGAACCCACGTTTCGTCCTTTGTCACATACCTTGCAAAAAAGCCATCTTCATCCGCTTCAAATTGACGGAAAATTTCTTTAAAACACCCTTCCGTCTGTGATCTGCTTTCAAGTCTTCCGGGACCCACCTAGATGAAACTTTCCATATTCCCAAAATATCCACAACAACGTCATGACCACGCCAATGGCAAATTCCAAGTGTGGTTTTAATGTGCTGTAACGTTGTTCGACGACCCTGCAAAATCGTATCGTGAATTGCAGTCCCTGTTTCACCAGTGCAAGGCCTTCCGCTCCTTGGTGCATCTTCCACACTCGTTTTTCCACGTTTGAAGTCGAACACCGAGTTTTTCACTGTTTCATAAGACGGAGCACTGTCCTTAAGTGTATTCCGCATGTCCTCCGCAATTTCCTTGGGCGTCATTCCCTTCAAATGAAGAAATTCAAACACTGCACGGTTCTTGATTCTCTCGATATTCGCCATTTTGCTTACACTGCCGTATACAACGCATTCTAGAGGCAAAACCAACGAAGCTGGAGCCGCGAAATTTAACTTTCATACCCACAAATGGTCGCCATAAAAGTAGGTGGTGTTTTTTGTGCGAGACATTACGGTAACTATCTCGGGCTAGAAACTTTTCGACCACCCCTCGTAGTTACACAATATGCGAAAATTAGTTTCGTACTTAAGATGGCGTAAAAAGTAGCATGCAAATACAGCTAATGCTGAAAACTTCCTTTTCGTCCGTTCTTCAGAGCATCCGTAGCGTCGTGCGAAATCACACTCGCGGCCGCGATCAGAATCCTCGCACTGTGTGGATTTTATCGGAAGCGTTTACTGGCGGACCTGAATTAATTCTCTGCTTTGCTACATCTCCAAGATCAGTATAAATAAAGATCGACAACTTCGCTTTGGCCCGAGAGATAGGGTTACACTTCACGACTCGAAAGCCCTGTAAGCTATCCAATTACTTTCATATCAGATTGCAACATCCGACCACTGAATTCAAATATGATCACCGCTAATAGTTCAGTGCACAGACTTTAACCGGTTACTAGCAAACTACCCCAAAATCGCACAACAAAACGGGGATACATCTAAAAGTCAATAGGGAAAGAAACATATAAAACATCACTCTCAAATCTGCCCACAATCATGCGAAACACCTGCGCATGGAAAGTTACAGCAAGCCGCAACACTAATTGTGAGCAGATCTAAGCTATGAGTTTAATGTGCACAACTTAATTGGATAACGCTAATTTTTGTTGGTGCTAGTTATAGGTTCTAAAGTGGGGATTTGCACATAGAACATTTAATTTGAAGGTGCGGTGTCTAACAGAAACAGTATTTCATTTAAACTCGTTAATTTTTTCACTGAAGACATCAGTCATATGCATGAATCGTGAGGAAATGTGGAGTAGTGTACAACACAAATTCTAATTAGCGGCTTTAATTGATTACAAATTTTACTCGATTGGACGAGGAGATATGCCCTGATGGCTTTAAAGTCGATCACAAAATCAGTTGTAAAACTAGTTAATCCCACAAGAAAAATAGTGACTGTAAGCGTAGCGACTAACTATAAAGCTCACATACCCAACACGCCAAGGCTGAATCTAAGACCGGCACTCGTACAGAGTTGCACACGTGCGGATGAAGAATGCCGTGACACCACTGCTGTCGCTTATGCTCACCACAGCTGTACAAGACTGCTTCGGTGAAAACTTCAGTTTAATTATTGTCTTTGAATAAAAGTGTTATCTCCCTTCGTCTCGGTGCGTTGTGAGGATGGCTCTCGATTGAAGAGGAGGGCGCGTACTCACTCGTCTTCTAAAATTGAGCTCATCTCTGTCTCCCACGTACGTGGCTGGCATGCACAAGATGCGCACAGCTCCGCGTCCCCCTAAGAAGACTAGATGCGTCCTCCTCCGCATCTCCACAAGTTCCTCAATTTTTGCTGGATTCTAACGCCCTGCTGTCTTTACCCACTGAACCGTACCTGCCCGCCAATAGCGGAAAATGCAGAACACAGCGGCCCAGTAGCGAGGTTCTTTCTACAGACAAAACCCCGCCAAAAGCAACACGTCGTGATCTGACGCCAATCACACAACAAAACGCCCATCTGCTACTAAAAAAAAAAAGGCCACTTCAGCGGCGTCTTCATGACAGTACTGATAAAATACTAATGACACGTTTTCGTCACCAGCAACTACCTTTACATCAGAGGTCCTCTGAAATTCTAACACCAGCTCACGAGGCTGGGCCATTATTTTCTGCAGGCCGTATTTTCTCCCTAAAAGCATCAGTGTTGCGATGTTTCAAAGAGTTCGTTATCGATATTGAAACATTGATGTTTAAAGTCCCATACTAGATATTTCGTAAATATCAATCATCATCGAATGTCCCTACATGCGACATGACGGCTCGGTCAATACCCTCTAGCGGCCAATCCACGTATAACATTGTTCCTGGCCGTGCTTATGGAATAAAACGCCAAACAAGTTCCATTAGCGAGAGCGTAAAACGACCAATGGATTGCCCTCATTTCTGCTCCTCTACGCCAGTAATATGCCTCATATACCTAGCTGGTAGAAACAGCAGTACTTTCTGAAATAGGTACTTTATTTCCTTTCTCATTTTAGAATATTGTTTGAGCACTGTCTCCCAAAAGCATTCATCAAGAAATTACCTGTGATGAATAAAGCTTGGCATGCTCTCAAAATCAACCGACTAGGAAAAATTTTATTTAAAATACGTCAGGTCACCAAGGAAGAATGAGCTGGCAAATGTGTTCTTTTGTAATCATTTCTAAGCGAAACAACTGTTGTAAACTTAAACGTATTATTTTTTACTTGAAAATAGCTTCCGTGAGTTAATTAAAAGAGGGGTATAAGAATGAAGCATAAAAAAATGTTTTCCGTCCACACTTTAACGTAAACAGTTATACTTCTTTTTTTATGCCTAGCTTAGTTGATCAGCGCTATCAAGATTTTTTGATTGTATTAGCGGATCAGCACAAATGTGAAAAAATATTCATCATCATCTTCCTTTGAAAGATTAGGCTGTTAGCTATTCCGTATTCGCAAACAAAGTCATTCCCATCTTTTTCTAGACCTTCCAATATCTCCTTTCCCATTTGGCTTGTAGTTCAAGATCTTCTGAGGAATTCTGTGACCTGGCATTCTCATAAGGTGTTGTTTCCAATCTTCACGATATTCTTGAATTTTTTTCATTCATGCTGAAAATACTTAATTCTGGTCTAATATCTTCGTCTCTAATTTTTTCTTCTGCAACTCTTCGTCTTCCTCAGGAACCTTATCTCTGCTGTTTAAATTTTGTTTTCTTGTCTTTTTGTGGTAACCTAGCTTTCGCTTCCATAGGATAACACCAGAACGACCATTACCTTGTAGAATTTCGTATAGTTTCTTTTTGTACTTTATGGCCCAATGTTCTGCTAATGGTACCACTGACAGCTTGGAATTTTTGTATTTTATTTTCAATATCAGGGTCCAAATCAAAACTTATAGCACAGTCTAATAAGAGATTTGAGACACTTGTTCTAAAACTGAATTATCTAAAACAGTTTTTGATCTGACTGGATATTTTCCTCGGAATGCAATTATTTTTGTTTTGTTACCAGAAATTTTAAAGTTGTACTTCTTGTTAATTTCGTTCAGCTGATATACTGATCTATGGAGGTCATCTTCATTCTTTTGAATAATAACGATGTCATCAGCAAACAAAGGTACATTCAGGTATTCCTCATTCGTTATCTTAATTCCTTTGTTTACTTTACATTTCCATTTGCGAATAATGAAGTCAATGTAGATACTGAAAAGGGTAGGCATAGTTCACATCCTAGTATAACGCCTTGGTTGATAATTACTTCTTCTAATCGATTCGTACCTGTGTTTATTGCAATGTGTCTAGTTTTGTAAAGACTTTTCACTACCTCTATTAGGCAATAAGGATACCCACATTCAGAGATAATCTACCACAGCCTATAAAGGCCTTCCCGAGGTCGATAAAGACCACATGGGTTTCTGTATTAATTTCTCCGTGTTTTTCTATGATGTTTTTAATTACAAACACGTTGTCTATGCATAAATGACCTGATCTAAATCCATTTTGTCCTTCAGAAATAATAGCTTCTGTGATGTTCTTCATGCAATTATTTATAATCTTTGAATGTAGTTTATAGCAAACGTTTAGAAGGCTTATGCCACGATAGTTCTTACAGTCATTACGCTTCCCTTTTTTGAAAAGAGATATTACTTCTGCTGTATACCAAGGGTCTGGGATCTTGTAGTTCGACCAGCATTCATTTATTAATTGTAAAAGTCTTTTATCTAGTGGTAACCCTCCATATTTAATTAGCTCTGCGTTTATTCCGTCTATTCGGTAGCTTTTCTGTTCTTCATGCCTTTCGAGGCCTATTGTAGTTTGGCCATAGTAATTGGATCTACTGTTTCATTGTTCATACTTCCTCCAGTATCATCTTTGGCCTTCTGTGTACACCACAGATCTGTATAATGATTTATCCATTGTTCATTGGGTACAATGTTCAGTGAGGCAGTGTCTTTTTCTTCCTTGTTGAGGGCGTTCATGACCTTGTGTACACATTGCTGTCCATCGTATACGGCGTGTTATAAACTGCTTGTGCGTAAGTAAAGTGACTTTGTACTCTGACGGACTGTTGGCAGAATATCTCGCAATTTTGTTTCTTACTCAGTATTTGCGACTGATTGCCAGAGATCGCCAGTGGAGAAAACGCAGCTAGCTGCTGCATTGACAGACCTTGTCTTTTATGAATGCGATGCCCTGTTGCCACGGTGGATTACGGTTTTGCACAAGGATTTCCATCAACAGTTTTTTTTTTTTTTTGTCTCCTGTATACCGAAAATCACTGGATATTTTAGAGGGTTCCAGGAAAAAAATAATTGTGGGTGGAAATTTGTGTCCGAAACCGTCTTCCACCGGAGCAAGAGAGCATCACATTCACAGGAGACAAGGCCCGTCCACGTAACAGCTAGCTCCATCTTCTCCACTGTCGATCGCGGTAATCAGTCATGATCACTGAAAAACAAACAACATGGCGAGACGTTCCGCCTATGGTCCGTCAGCGTACAATGTCACGTTTGCTGTCGAAGAGGTGGTGTAGTGGCAGACGCTGGCACCTATAACTCCGACGCTCTGTAGTGCCACTGGATGACGGTTCCAGGTACACGTTCTTAACACCCGCCACCGCCTCTCGAATCCTGTCGCTATCGTTTTGTAGCGCCCTGCTTATACATTTCACTGTTGATGTAAGTTAGACAAGGTGACGGAATCTCTCTTCTCCCCGTTATTTAATTTTCAACTGTTTTAGAAGGAAAAAAAGGAACTCTTCGTCCAGGCTTTGACGGCTCAAGGGATGTCGAACAACTGCCGTGTCATCTTCTGCCATCCTGCGTCATGCGGATGCGGTATAGAGGAGCATGTACTCAGCACACCGCTCTCCCGGCCGTTTTACTAACTTTCAAGACCAGTAAACCGCTACTTCTCAGTCAAGTAGCTCCTCAGTTGGCATCACGAGTCTGGGTGCACCCTGCACCAGTCTTCGCACCAAGGAAAACCGTTTGCAGGTGTTCTGAATGGCAGCCACGTACGCTGACCACTCACTTATGGAGGCGGACTGTCCGAGAAAAAAATAATCCTAAAATAGCGAAAACTAAAATTGAAGTCCAAGATTGAAGAGCCAATTAAATTAGGAAGAACATGTATTAAGAGAGACTTATTAGCTTTTGTAAAAAGGTTGATGACTCTAGGTCAGGAAATTCAAACACCACAAAAACATATAAAAATTCTTAACGAAAAATCAGAAAGAGTAGGTCTCAAAATATCCTTTGAAGAAATAAAGTACATATCTAGCAAAAACCTGGCATCAAAACTCTCTAAAAATTAAATATGAGAAAATCGTGCGAGTTTCTCAGATCAAATATTATTGGCGCAACCATTCTGGGGACTGGCCTGGAAAAGATTTGTGATGAACTGTATTGCCACAAACTGGAAACAGCCTTTAGACTTACAAAAGATATTTGTAACAAAAAATGCGCGTCAAAATGCGGAAAACTGAGATACGGCAACAGAATCATCAAACCAGAGTATCTTTATGGGGCAGAGACACTCCTTTTAAACAGAAAGAGTGATACTGAAGACATGCAAGAATGAGGACGACAACCAATCTGAAATAATTTATATCCATGTAATGATGAAGACGGAACGTACAGACTATGAGCAAATAAGGAAATTGAAAAGTGTTCCAACATTTATTCTTTATTCAGACTTGAAAAAACTCAGTCTAGAATTCTGTGGACATATTAAAAGAATGTAACCACCCAGATTAATTAGACAGATTGGGGGACTGTATGAAAGTGGTAGTAAAGATAAAATTAACACAAAAAATGGATTTGATTTGTAAAAGAAGACCTCAAAGAAGCACAGATAACACAACTTGACATATCAAAGATAAAAAATTGGTTTAATATTCACAACAGGACAGCTGGATTGGTGGAAAATCCCAAGAAGATCGGAACTGCTTAGTCTGACAGGTGGTAAAGAGCCAATGCTAAGAGAAAGAAAGTAATACGGGCTCAAAGCAAAATTCTGGAGATGCTCCTTGTACATCGTGAGGTTCAATAAGACCCAAACATCTGTTTTTAATAACATTATTCTTGTTGTTGTTGTTGTGGTCTTCAGTCCAGAGACTGGTTTGATGCAGCTCTCCATGCTACTCTATCCTGTGCAAGCTTCTTCACCTCCCAGTTCCTACTGCAACCTACATCGTTCTGAATCTGTTTAGTGTATTCATCTCTTGGTCTCCCCCTACGATTTTTACCCTCCGTGCTGCCCTCCAATACTAAATTGGAGATCCCTTGATGCCTCAGAATATGTCCTACCAAACGATCCCTTCTTCTAAGCAAGTTGTGCCACGAATTTCTGTTCTCCCCAAGTCTATTCAATATCTCCTCATTAGTTATGTGATCTACCCATCTAACCTCCAGCATTCTGCTGTAGCACCACATTTCGAAAGCTTCTATTCTCTGTTTGTCTAAACTATTTATCGTCCACGTTCCACTTCCATACATGGCTACACTCCATACAAATACTTTCAGAAACGATTTCCTGACACTTAAATCAATACTTGATGTTAACAAATTTCTCTTCTTCAGAAACCCTTTCCTTACCATTGCCAGTCTACATTTTATATTATCTCTATTTCGACCACCATCAGTTATTTTGCTCTCCAAATAGCAAAACTCCTTTACTACTTTAAGTGTCTCATTTCCTAATCTAATTCCCCCATCATCACCCGACTTAATTCGACTGCATTTCATTATCCTCGTTTTGCTTTTGTTGATGTTCATCTTATGTCCTCCTTTCATGACATTGTCCATTCCGTTCAGCTGCTCTTCCAGATCCTTTGCTGTCTCTGACAGAATTACAATGTCATCGGCGAACCTCAAAGTTTTAATTTATTCTCCACAGATTTTAATTCCTACACCGAATTTTTCTTTTGTTTCCTTTACTGCTTGCTCAATATACAGACTGAATAACATTGGGGGACAGGCTACAACCCTGTCTCACTCCCTTCCCAACCACTGCTTCCCTTTCATGCCCCTCGACTCTTTTAACTGCCATCTGGTTTCTGTACAAATTGTAAATAGCCTTTCGCTCCCTGTATTTTACCCCTGTCACCTTCAGAATTTGAAAGAGAGTATTCCAGTCAACATTGTCAAAAGCTTTCTCTAAGTCTACAAATGCTAGAAACGTAGGTTTGCCTTTCCTTAATCTTATATCATGAAATAAGTGGACAACCATTATACTATACCAGATCCTAAAGTATTCACCAGCAGCGCGTCATGATACAGTTCATTCTTTGAACTCGTCACAGTAAAAATTCTCAAAATGTTTAAAAGCGTATACACAACACATAAAAACTGACATCGAAGCAACAACGAAAAGCACCCATCCCACATTCAGGTGACGCTTGAATATGTAGTATAACTTGTGGCGTGTCATTGTTCGACTATGCTGTGCCAGTGGTAATAAAGAAAACCAAATACATGAAATGCATATCTCTTAACCCAGACACATCGTGAAAATTACAGAATCTGAATAATATTACATTTAGAAAATTACAGAATCTGAATAATATTATCCCAGTCTCATTTTGTTTAGTGTTCTTTCTCCCCCCCCTCCCCCCCCTCAACCATTACGGTTGGGGAGTGGGCTATCAGCTCTACAAACATCCCGCTTCTGTCAAGCATTGTTTATAAATGTATGAGCAAGGTACTATAAAAATTTTATGAGAAATAGGTTACACGTGTATTTATATTTATAAACGTTGCTGATCTTTTGCTTCTTTCTAAGATTAAAGGAAAGAAGATTTTTAAGAAAAACTGCATGCACGAAATCGTACATAAAACGTGGGCGCAGAAAATTGGAAGGATTTAAAATAAATAAATAGAAACAGAAGAAACGCACATTCACTAAACATTGAGAGAACCTGCTCTTGGAATGGGCATTAGGGGAGGGAAAGTCAGGTGTTCTTTAGGATCATAGAATGTGTACATAAACAGAAGAAGTCAGATGGGGTGTAACGTAAAGATGAGAGCAAGTGGAGGAGGAGTGTGGAAGGTGGTAGGCAGATAATACACTCCTGGAAATTGAAATAAGAACACCGTGAATTCATTGTCCCAGGAAGGGGAAACTTTATTGACACATTCCTGGGGTCAGATACATCACATGATCACACTGACAGAACCACAGGCACATAGACACAGGCAACAGAGCATGCACGATGTCGGCACTAGTACAGTGTATATCCACCTTTCGCAGCAATGCAGGCTGCTATTCTCCCATGGAGACGATCGTAGAGATGCTGGATGTAGTCCTCTGGAACGGCTTGCCATGCCATTTCCACCTGGCGCCTCAGTTGGACCAGCGTTCGTGCTGGACGTGCAGACCGCGTGAGACGACGCTTCATCCAGTCCCAAACATGCTCAATGGGGGACAGATCCGGAGATCTTGCTGGCCAGAGTAGTTGACTTACACCTTCTAGAGCACGTTGGGTGGCACGGGATACATGCGGACGTGCATTGTCCTGTTGGAACAGCAAGTTCCCTTGCCGGTCTAGGAATGGTAGAACGATGGGTTCGATGACGGTTTGGATGTAGTGTGCACTATTCAGTGTCCCCTCGACGATCACCAGTGGTGTACGGCCAGTGTAGGAGATCGCTCCCCACACCATGATGCCGGGTGTTGGGCCTGTGTGCCTCGGTCGTATGCAGTCCTGATTGTGGCGCTCACCTGCACGGCGCCAAACACGCATACGACCATCACTGGCACCAAGGCAGAAGCGACTCTCATCGCTGAAGACGACACGTCTCCATTCGTCCCTCCATTCACGCCTGTCGCGACACCACTGGAGGCGGGCTGCACGATGTTGGGGTGTGAGCGGAAGACG
This sequence comes from Schistocerca piceifrons, assembly GCF_021461385.2. Classification (NCBI taxonomy): domain Eukaryota; kingdom Metazoa; phylum Arthropoda; class Insecta; order Orthoptera; family Acrididae; genus Schistocerca; species Schistocerca piceifrons. Next base: position 422,179,850 of record NC_060141.1, read on the forward strand.
GCCTAACGGTGTGTGGGACCGTAGCCCAGCTTCATGGAGACGGTTGCGAATGGTCCTCGCCGATACCCCAGGAGCAACAGTGTCCCCAATTTCCTGGGAAGTGGCGGTGCGGTCCCCTACGGCACTGCGTAGGATCCTACGGTCTTGGCATGCATCCGTGCGTCGCTGCGGTCCGGTCCCAGGTCGACGGGCACGTGCACCTTCCGCCTACCACTGGCGACAACATCGATGTACTGTGGAGACCTCACGCCCCACGTGTTGAGCAATTCGGCGGTACGTCCACCCGGCCTCCCGCATGCCCACTATACGCCCTCGCTCAAAGTCCGTCAACTGCACATACGGTTCACGTCCACGCTGTCGCGGCATGCTACCAGTGTTAAAGACTGCGATGGAGCTCCGTATGCCCCGGCAAACTGGCTGACACTGACGGCGGCGGTGCACAAATGCTGCGCAGCTAGCGCCATTCGACGGCAACACCGCGGTTCCTGGTGTGTCCGCTGTGCCGTGCGTGTGATCATTGCTTGTACAGCCCTCTCGCAGTGTCCGGAGCAAGTATGGTGGGTCTGACACACCGGTGTCAATGTGTTCTTTTTTCCATTTCCAGGAGTGTAGTAGGTGAGTTGGTGTGCCATGGAGTGGGAGAGGAAAGGACCAAAGCAGAAGGAAGCTGGGTAGGATTGGGACAAAGGGTTACAGCTGAAATGACATAAATATCGAGGCAGGTTTCATTGTTTTTCATTGTTTGGGAGGGGGGGGGGGGGGTAGGAGTCCGCTGAAGTTGCAACAGGGTATTGTTGAGAGTGTGTGTAGGTTTAGAAATGGAAAGATAGAGTGCATGGTAATCAAGGATTTGGAGGGTGTCATAGAACATGGGTGGAGCAGATATCAAGGCAACAGTGGTGTAGGAGAGGTTATGGTGGTTCAACTTTTGTAAGTTTGGAATTCTGCGGGGGTCGCAGTTTTCATGTTTGGCTGCTTAGTAGCTTTAGTGTAATGTGGGCTGTCTGCTGGATGGTTAGTAGATAAGGTTTCCAAATTATTAGCCGTTCGAGTGTTAGTCCAAATTATTTGATTTTTTTTGTTAACTGAATAGTATGGTTGTAAATAGTTAGGCAAAAGCCATGTGTATGGAAGTTCTGTGTGGGTCATCCTATTACTACTGACTGTGTTATGTTTGGACTTATCTTCAGGAGGAAAACTGTTCAAGATAGAGCTGGAAGAATCGTTGAGACTTTTTGAGTATTGGGTAGAGGGCAAGAAAAACAGTGTCATCAGCAAACTGAAGGTGGTGGAAAAGGAGTCGGAAGTTTAGGCAGTTATTCCAAAGGATTAACGTACTTAAGTACGCAAATATACTAACCCGTTTATACATTATCTGATCAGAAGTATGCAGACGCCTATTGGTGGATATTAATATGATTTGTGTCCACCCTTCACCTTTATGACAGATTGAACTCTGCTGAGGACACTTTCAATGTATGAATGTCTGTGGAGAAATGTTAGCCCATTCATCCTCAAGAGCAGAAACCAGAAAGGGTAGTCATGCTTGGGACTAGAATCTGTAGCGTAGTCGACATTCTGACTCATCCTGGAGGTGTTCCATTGGGTTCAGGTGAGGACTCTGGCAGGTCAGTCCATTTCAGGGATGTTATTGTCCACAAACCATTGTCACACATATGCTGATTTATGACAAGGTGGATTGTCATGCTGATACAATCAGTCATGGTCTGTGAACTGTTCCTCTGCTGTACACCGTGCATAATGCTGCAAAATGTGTTCATACCTTCCACATTAAGTGTTTTCTTAAGGGAAATAAGGGGATCACACCCTAACTACAGAAAACAGCCCATGTAGTGTAACACCACTTCCTTTGTACTTCATTGATGGCACTAGCCATGATGGCGGGAACCATTCTCCAGGTATTCACCAAACTCAAGCCCTTCCATTGGATTGCCACACGGTATAGCGTGATACATCACTCCAAATCATTAGTTTCTAATCATCCATTGTCTAGGGGCGTCACTCTTTAGACCAGTCTTGATTTAGCTGTGTATGTTCCTTCGCATTTCCCTTTCACAGTCACGTCACCAATAGCCGAGTTGGACAGCTTTAGAGGGCGAAATGGATTTGTTACTCAGGTGACATCCAATGACTGACCTACATTCAAAGTTACTCAGCTCTCCTGGCCGACAAGTTTTGCTGTTACTGCTTCTCTACCGACAACACAATATTCTCTGCCTCGTTTCATACCGTAGAGTCCGTCCCTCATAAAGTCTAGTGATCAATTTCGCATTACATAGGGGTGTCCTGACACTTTCGATCAGGTAGTGTAGGGTTACACAATGAGGTGGTAAAGCCATGGGATAGAGATATGCACATATACAGATGGTGGTAATATCGCACACAAAAGGGCATTGCATTGCCGGAGCTGTCATTTGTAATCGGGTGACTCATGTGACAGGGTTTCCGACGTGATTATGGCCGCATGATGGGAATTAACAGACTTCGAACATGGAATGGAGCTAGACGCATGAGACATTCCATTTCGGAAATCGTTAGGGAGTTCAATATCCGAGATCCACAGTGTCAAGACTGTGCCTAGAATACTAAATTTCGGGCATTAACTCTCACCACAGACAATGCAGTGGCCGACGGCCTTCACTTAAAGACCGAGAGCAGCTGCGTTTGCGTAAAGTTCTCAGAGCTAATAGACAAGCAACACTGTTCGAAATAACTGCAGAAATCAATGTGGGGCGTACGACGAACGGATCCTTCAGGACAGCGAGGCAAAACTTCGGCATTTTAACTGGCTACGGCAGCAGAAGGCCGACGCAAGTGTCTTTGCTAGCAGCACTACATCGCCTGCAACACCTGTCCTGGGCTCGTGACCATATCGATTGGACCCTATACTACTGGAAAATTGTGGCCTGATTTCTGCTGGTAAGAGCTGGTGGTAGTGTTCGATAGTGGCGCTTACTCCACGAAGCCATGGACCCAAGTTGTCATTAAGGCATTGTGTAAGCCGGTGGTGGTTCCATAATGGTGTGAGCAGTGTTTACATGGAATGGTCTGGGTCCTCTGGTTCAACTGAAACAATCATTGATTGGAAGTGATTATGTTCGGCTACTTGGAGACCATCTGCAGCCGTTCATGGACTTCCCAAACAACAATGGAATTTTTATGGATGACAATGAGCCATGTTACAGGACCGCAATTGTTCGCAATTGGTTTGAAAACATTCTGGACAATTCGAGCGAATGATGTCTCCACCCAGAACGTCCGTGGTGAATTCTATCGAACATTTACGGGACATAATCGAGAGGTAATTTCGTGCACAAAATCTTGCACTGACAACACTTTCGCATTTATGGACGGCTGCAGAGGTAGCATGGCTCAATATTTCTGCAGGATTCTTCCAACGACTTCCTGAGTCCATGCCACGTCGTGATGCTGCACTGCGCCAGGCAAAAGGAGGTCCGAGACGATATTAGGAGGTATACCATTACTTGTCATTTCAGTGTATTACCGTTTCATTTTACAATGTAAAAATAACAACTGTGTCTGAGCAGGTTGACTCATTGACAATTATTAATATCAGTATAATGGAAGAAAATGTGTTAGGAAGCAAGGCGTGTGGAATAATCATTCTTTACTACACTATTGGTCATTAAAATTGCTACACCAAGAAGAAATGCAGATGATAAAGAGGGTATTCATTGGACAAAAATATTATACTAGAACTGACATGTCATTACATTTTCACGAATTTGGGTGCGTAGATCCTGAGAAATCAGTACCCAGAACAACCACCTCTGGCCGTAATAACGGCCCTGATACGCCTGGGCATTGAGTCAAACAGAGCTTGGATGGCGTGTACAGGTACAGCTGTGCCCTTGCAGCTTCAACACGATACCACAGTTCATCAAGAGTAGTGACTGGCATATTGTGGCGAGCCAGTTGCTCGGCCACCATTGACCAGACGTTTTCAGTTGGTGAGAGATCTGGAGAATGTGCTGGCCAGAGCAGCAGTCGAACATTTTCTGCATCCAGAAAGGCCTGTACAGGACCTGCAACATGCGGTCGTACGTTATCCTGCTGAAACGTAGAGTTTCGCAGGGATGGGAAGAAGGGTAGAGCCACGGGTCGTAACACATCTGAAATGTAACGTCCAGTGTTCAAATGCTGTTCACTGTTCAATGCGAACAAGAGGTGACCGAGACGTGTAACCAATGGCACCCCATACCATCATGCCGGGTGATACGCCAGTATGGCGATGACGAATACACGCTTCCAATGTGCGTTCACCGCGATGTCGCCAAACATGGATGCGACCATCATGATGCTGTAAACAGAACCTGGATTCATCCGAAAAAATGACGTTTTGCCATTCGTGCACCCAGGTTCGTCGTTGTGTACACCATCGCAGGCGCTCCCGTCTGTGATGCAGCGTCAATGGTAACCGCAGCCATGGTTTCCGAGCTGATAGTCCATGCTGCTGCAAACGTCGTCGAACTGTTCGTGCAGATGGTTGTTGTCTTGTAAACGTCCCCATCTGTTGACTCAGGGATCGAGACGTGGCTGCACGATCCGTTACAGCCATGCGGATAAGATGTCTGGCATCTCGACTGCTAGTGATACGAAGCCGTTGGGATCCAGCACGGCGTTCCGTATTACCCTCCTGAACCCACCGATTCCATATTCTGCTAAGAGTCATTGGATCTCGACCAACGCAAGCAGCAACGTCGCGATACGATAAACCGCAATCGCGATAGGCTACAATTCGACCTTAGTCAAAGTCAGAAACGTGATGGTACACATTTCTCCTCCTTACACGCGGCATCACAACAACGTTTCACCAGACAACGCCGGTAAACTGCTGTTTGTGTATGAGAAATCGGTTGGAAACTTTCCTCATGTGAGCACGTTGTAGGTGTCGTCACCGGTGCCAACTTTGTGTGAATGCTCTGAAAAGCTAATCACTTGCATATCACAGAATCTTCTTCCTGTCGGTTAAATTTCGGGTCTGTAGCCCGTCATGTTCGTGGTGTAGCAATTTTATGGCCAGTAGTGTAGAACTGGAAAGACATTGGCACCATTTCCTGGAAAATGAAACTCATTCATTACTAAAAGCAATTACCAAATGTGGAAAAGCATTGAGATAAGGCGGTTTCCTCTGTCTTGCGTGACACAGCAATGCAGTGTCTACATTTTAATGACGTTCACTGGAACGTCACCCTAGTGTTTTGTTTTGATCGTTTGTTCGTACTCGCTATGCTCCTCGTTGTTCCACTCTGTGTGGGGAATGTTTCCTTTCTCATGACTCGGCTGGTGGGCGCAGACGCGGTGCAGCCAGGTGTCGGACGAGGTGGAGCGCTTCATCGAGTCGTACTCGGCGGCGCTGGAGGAGCACCGGCGCTCGCTGCAGCGGCAGGTGCAGGAGGCGCGCGCCGCCAAGCTGCAGCTGGTCGAGGCGCACGCCCGCCACCTGCACAGCCGCGCCGACCAGGCCGCCACCGCCGTCGCCTTCACCGAGGACCTCCTCGCAGAGGCCTCCGACGTCGAGGTGCGTCTTCCACCCCCTCACGAGCTCCACCTACAAACTGACACGTCTTACACGGGGATCGTCAGACCTGTTAATCACGGATTTTGAAGAGACTTATGAATGTTGTAGAGGGAGAGGGGCCTGTTCTGATTAGGCTTTTCACGCGACGGCCCATAGTTTCCGGAAGAATCGATGTCGAATTCTTCATGTGTGTCTCCTACACCTTTAATGTCAGTCTTGTTTCGAACTACCGAGCGTAGCGCAGCAGCTAAGGTTCAAGGCCGCTATGCTACTGGTTCTGGTTCAAATCCTGAACATGTTCTTTAATTTTTTCTCAATTTCATCGTGTAGAATGCCTTTAAAGGGGTAACACTAGTGTAGAATTATCAAAAAATCTTTTTTTATTGCCGTAAAAGATGATTTGAACCTTGTGGAATAGGGGCAAAAAGTCTAATCCCCGGAAAAAAAATTGTTCTACGGAAATACGAGCTCCTCCTCTAGCGCCTCAGATGACTCGAAACGGCCTGCCTGCGCCAACTCGATACCCCCTGTAGCGTCTGTATATAGTTAGAAACATTTCAAAACAATGACGCGTTTGCTTGGCGTCAGGAATAATCAGTACGTGTATGAAAAAGGCAATTCTTTCGCTTCTAATCTTAATTTTTGTACTCAGTATTGACTTTTGATAGTACATTTGTACTCTTATAATATACAGTTTTGCCTTTCAACTAAAAATGAGTGATAAAAAGTGTACTCGGGTAGAAAAAGTACGAAAACGTCGTATCCAATACGGCTTCGAAGTAGTATGTGTCATCAAAGCTTCCAAGGAATAGATATGAGTCTGAGAGCAGTTTGGAGGGAGTCAGTGCCTCTGCTAAGAAACTGAGAGGCAGTGGCCTGGATTTTGATGTGAATTACGAATTGAGCCGTTTTCTTTGTTATTTCTGAAAACGAGAAATGTGCGACGCAAGAACGAAGTTCTCGGGCCTTAAGCGTCACAGTAACCATTGCTTGTCAAAACCGCCCAGAAGCTGTTATACCGAGCAATGAGTTTATAAGGTAAGCATGTGAAATCAATTGTTGAATCGTCCTATCAATGCACCTGCTTGAAATAGGGCTAAACGGAATTGCAAAGTTTTGTGCATTCATGAAATTGCCACAATCGACATTTCAATCGTGCTACAGTGAACTAGTGAATACGATTTCGAGTTCGACGGCAACAGTTCGACTGGCCAGCCCTTAGATAGCAGATTAATGGCACGAGTTTTCTAAAAGTTGATTTTCTTTCATTTGTTCATGTCTATAACACATTTCAAAACTCCAAACGCGTTTCTCAAGGATTACGATTTTTCAAAACAGCACGTAGCATAACTCCAAAAAAGTCAATCTTTCTATTTGAAAATTTAACCACAACTTTGAAATAACATTTTTGATTAGTTAGTATAAACAATATTTATTAACAAATGATTGTCCTTTTTGGTGAAAATTGAACGACGTTATTGAAACACTTGCCAATTATCTAAAAATCGATATATCTAAAACACTCTACGTGGTTCACACTCATGTGTTCACTACACTCATGTAGAATATAGTTTTTTCTTTTTTTTTTTTTTACCAGATTCAAACTGGCACCAGTTATAGTGCGTGCCGCAGATCGCCTCAAATTCAACATGTCTCGGGAGAATTGCCGCAATGTCGCCATTTTGTAATATTTTCCGACAATATTTTTTGTGTTATACTTAAGTATATGCCTAGTAACCAACCAAAGTATTATTTCTTCAGCACCTGTCCTTCCCCTAAAGAAAAAGGACCTTTTTTAGACCGTTACAGTAGTGTTCCTCTTAAATAGAACGTATATGTCGAGCAAAATTATTCAAGAACAGTCATTTTTGCCGTAGTATTTCATCAACAAATCAAACATTACAGCACACTTTCTTCAAACGTATATTCCGTTTGTGATTCGTAGTTAAAATTCCCAATATTTGGAGAGCTCCACAGAATTAGCAACGATGGACGAAAATTAGCAGCTGCGGAAGATTTCCAGATACAGACAAAAGCACTCATCCCTTATTTTGGCCTGGATTATGTAATTAACACTAATCATACCGGCTGACAGTGTCAATCGATATACAATAGACTCCTTGTGGACCAAGGAGCGGAAACCGTCCTAGTACACACACAAAAAAAATTCATCAAGATTAGTTATAGTGTCACAGGGCACTGTACTATAACTGCGTCAAGAAAGATATTCTCTTACGTTTTTTCATGTATGCAAGAACCACCCCTCAAATTTAGTCGGCCTGTTCAAAACAGAGTGGACAACGTGACTCATAAATTACAAAATGTTGTCATATGCTCAAAATCAGGGAAGTTAACGAAAGTGCTGTACAAAGACTTTTGAAAATCTATCATTCTTCCACAGGAGGACAAGAAAAATTTGTTTACATATTGATTCGTGGGGAGGGCAGACCGATAAAACTACGATCAAATCTCTGTAGGTGAAAGAAAAGCCTGCACGTGCATCATACAGATTATCCCACCCAAATGTGCTCCACTTTTTACGTAAAAAATTCAAACTGCTCACGGGTTGCTAAAGACTAACGCAGAAATCGCTTCGAGGGAAAACTGTACAAAAATTCATTCTTTAATTCTGATCAATTTAGTGCAGCTCATTTGCAGAGGAATGATTGAGACGAGTGGCTCGTGTCGAAGTTGATCGAAGAAAGAATAATCTTTCCTAATTTCAACGAACTATGTTTTGCGGTCAGAAGCGTCTGACAAACCCATGTGCCCTGTAAGGCAATAAGCTTTTATTAAATATACGTGATATTCTACGAATCTCTTTCGGTTGCTTCTACGAGAAATACTATCCGGAATTACGTTCTAGCACAGCAAGCGATGCAACAAATAGCAAGTACGATGATTCTGTAACAAACAGAATACACATTTGAAGAAAGTTTGTATACTATTTAATGATATTCGTGATGAAATTGAGAGAAGACAAAGTACAGGAGCAGAGTCTGAACCTGTACCGCCAGCGTCGTAGCCGTAATTTTATCCGCTACGCCACTCTCACTTGGTTGACAGACAGAGTTACAAATATAGACCGTACACATAAAACTTCAACATCGATTTTATCGGAAACTAGTGGTCGTCGCATAAAAATCCGCTAGTCAAGACACTAAGCACCGTCATCCTATCCTCGATAATGGCGTCAGATCCAGGGTTCGATTCATCTGGGTGGTGGCGAGAGGGGCGGGGGGTGGTGAGGGGAGGAGCGAAGGGAGCGCTCAGCAGGTCACAGTTTGTTACTGTCGCTGTCCGCTCCCCTCGTACCCCCCTGCCCCTATATACTGCCGGAAAAAAATGCAACACCATCAAGGACACGGTCATTTTATTGGCAAGTACACGTCACAGTAAAGGGTGCCCAAGCACTAGCATCAGTAAACAGTGTAACTCTCCTCCCCTCTGGCGATAACACAGGTGTGTATTCTCACATGCAAACGATCATAAAGGTACTGAATAGCATCCTGCGACAGACTGTCCAAGCGTTTTGCGCCTTTTGTTGCAGTTCGGCAATGATTCTTGCGGGCCCTCGAGATTGAGTAAATTTCCGCTTCATCATGTCCCCGGCGTGTTCAATTGTCCAGAGATCTGGTGATCTTGCCAGTCAGAGCGTACATCAAGTTGCGTCACAACAGCCATACACACTACGTGATCGAAAGTATACGGACACCCCCAAAAATATACGTTTTTCATATTAGTTGCGTTGTGCTGCCATCTACTGCCAGGCACTCCATATCAGCAACCTCAATAGATATTAGACATCGAGAGAATGGGGCACTTCGCGGAATTCACGGACTTAGAACGTGGTCAGATGATTGGGTATCACTTGTGTCATACATCTGTACGCGAGATTTCCACACTCCTAAACATCCCTCGGTCCACTGTTTCCGGTGCAAGAGTGAAGTGGAAACGTGAAGGGACACGTACAGCACAAAAGCGTAAAGACGGACCTCGTCTGTTGACTGACAGAGCTTGCCAACAGTTGAAGAGGGTCGTAAGGTCTAATAGGTAGCCATCTATCGAGAACATCACACAGCAATCCCAAACTGCTTCAGAATCCACTGCAAGTACTGTGATAGTTAGGTGGGAGGTGAGAAAACTTGGATTTCATGGTCGAACAGCTGCTCATAAGCCACACATCACGCCAATAAATGCCTAACGACGCCTCGCTTGGTGTAAGGAGAGTAAACATTGGACGCTTGAACAACCGAAAAACGTTGTGTGGATTGACGAATCACGGTACACAATGTGGCAATCCGATGGCAGGGTGTGGGTGTGGCGAATGCCCAGTGAACGTTATCTGCCAGCCTGTGTAGTGCCAACAGTAAAATTCGGAGACAGTGGTGTTATGGTGTGGTGTGGTCGTGTTTTTCATGGAGGGGGCTTGCACCCCTTGTTGTTTCGTGTGGCACTATCACAGCACAGGCCTACATTGATGTTTGAAGCACCTTCTTGCTTCCCACTGTTGAAGAGCAATTCAGGGATGGCGATTGCATTTGTCAACAAGATCGAGCATCTGTTCATAATGCACGGCCTGTGATGGAGTGGTTACACGACAATAACATCCTTGTAATGGACTAGCCTGCAGAGAGTCCTGACATGAATCCTGTAGAACACCTTTGGTATGTTTTGAAATGCCAACTTCGTGCCACGCCTCACCGACTGACATCGATACCTCTCCTCACTGCAGGACTCCATGAAGAATGGACCGCCATTCCCCAAGAAACCTTCCAGCACCTGACTGAACATATGCCTGCGAGAGTGGAATCTGTCATCAAGGCTAAGGGTGGACCAACACCTTACTGAATTCCAGCACTACCGATGGAGGGCGCCAAAAACTTTTAAGTCATTTTTACACAGGTGTCCGGATACTTTTGATCACATAGTGTATGCTGTGCATTGTCCTGCTGAACAAACACAGGAATGGTAGTAACATGGGGATAACAGCCTGTCCAGTGAACAAGCATTGGTTACTTTATCCTGCAGAAACATCTTATGTGACCGTGAGTTGTAACTAATGGTCCCCACGTCATAAAGCCTGGGATGGGACTTACGTGTCGTGGGTGAATGAAGTATGGAACAGGTAACTCACCAGGTCTACACCATGCACGTGTACATCCATCACTCACATACAGACAGAATCTACTCTCATCACTGAAGACAACAGAGCGCCTTATTGCTGTCCAGTCAACTCTTCCACGACCCCAGAGTAGCTTGATGGTGCCATGCTGTCAGTGGCAGCCTAACCAGACTCATACTGTATGTGCTCTCAATCCTGTTGCAAGCAGGTGTTCCCGATGGTCCCTGATGACACAGCAGGTACAATATGTGCCTGGATTTTATCCCTAGATGATGCTCAGTCAACCACTGCTGCTCACGCAATGTGAAAATGTTCCACAGACCACTGCTGAAAGCAGTGAAACATCACCAATGATTTGTGCCCAAGGTGTGCAGCAATCCGTCGATATGTCCCTCCAGCTTCCCTCGGGCCCACAGTGTGATCCCGTTCAAATGGTTGCAGCTACTAAATAGTTCATAGTGGTCGGTAAGGCCTGGTTGTACCATAGAGTGAATGTTGCAAACACTGTTCCTCTTTAAACTGTCCACAGCTGCTGTCTGCAAAGTCAAATAGAGGGCCTACCATCCCATCGCCGATGACCGCGACAAATGAATCACTGACACTAAAAATCCCTCAATATGCACATATTATACCCTGGTGCCAATGAACACAGTCCTTGAGAGAGTTTCATTTTTTTTCTGGCAGTGTATGACTCTCGTTGTCAGCCCCACCTTTAACGTGCCACAGATATGCTCAATTTAAATTATAATAACAATAAAGTGCAAAAAAATCTCATTATAATCATAATAAATTGTTTAATTACCATAAGTATTTTAATGTACAGTAATAATAACAATGACGATAGTAATAATAATTTGTTGATAACAGTGAATAGTACATCGATTTAGCATAACATCCAAGATACTGATAGTCAGAAAAATACGAACTTTGAAAATCATTCCTCCGAAAATTTGAGAAGTGGGCTTGCATATGTCACGCAGTTAATTTAAGAACCATAATAACGACATATTCTCACAACTCTGATAATGTCGAAATTTACATAAAATAAAATCGATGTTTCCTTCTTAGTCGAGTGTCTTTCCCTTCCCGTCCTCTCTTATCAACTTCCTGTGACACGCCGATTCTACTACCTGGAGACTCACGAGCCATGTCTGATTTGTTGTTGACAGCACGGTGCATAATGCCTTTACCTGGCTGAATATTCTCGGCAACCACTCAGGCTGCATGCCCGCCCCCTCAGACAAACAACCGAAAAGTATACTGTTTTAAACTGTAGCTTCAAAGTTCTAGAATTCCTTTACATTTTCAAGACTTTTTTGTTTACATGCTACTCTATTCTCTGAAAGTTAGGTGCGAATTTTGGAAGCGGTTCCACTAAAATCTGTTTGTGGGCTGACGGATCAAGACTGCTATCCCCTTGGATCTGCAACTAATTTTGGCATGGTAGACAGTCTGCAATTTTCTTCAGGTATATCAAATGAAAATGAAATCACTTAATCAGTTATTATATTTTATAGAGCTGCCTCATTGCTGGGATGCTGACTGCTACATTTTATTTGTTGTACCAAATAATTCCAGACGTTTTCTATGGAATTCACAATCAGTGATTTAGTGGGCCAGTTGAGGTGCAATAAGGTGCATGGCTGTTCATCAAACCAGATGTGTGTGTGCAGCCCTCCGTAAAGGGTGTCGTCATCTTGCAAGATGATGGTGTTCACAGCACACTCATCATGAAGAGTAGAAGAAAGGGAACTCTCGTTCACCAAATATTGAATTAAACATCCTGGATCATTGTCACAGTAGACTGAATGAGTGGGCCCAAGTCAAAGTACAGCAAATACCCCTAAAATATCATTCAACCACCTTTGGCCTGAACTATAACTTCCATTCACTTTTGGTTAAATGCCTCATTACGCCGTTGGTGCACTAGGTGCCTTGTATCAGTTGAAAAGAGGCAAAATCATGACTTCTAGGGCATAACTATGTGTCTCTGCTCTGCCGTTGTTTCTGTATCTTCTCACACATTGAAGGTGTGTAGCTTTATATCACTCTAAAAAGAAATTGCTTTTAGCAAGATACCCTGTTCCAAATGTCAATTGCATGCAATTCCTTTTGCAGTGTTCATCTCCAAACTGTTTGAGATGGGCCTCTAATTCATTGACACTACCAAATCTTACTGTTATGGCTGGGAGTGGTACACCCTTCCTTGCAAACACAATGGACAGCCGAGATTGACACGCCATCAAATCAAACTATGTCATTCATAGTGCGGTCATGGGTACTTTCAAATGTAGTTTCTTTTTCAAGTCGACCCATCTTAGTGTGCTGATTCCACACAACCACAACTGTGACAATGATCCAGGATGTTTAATTCAATATTTGGTGAACGAGAGTTCCCTTTCTTCTACTCTTCATGATGAGTGTGCTGTGAACACCATCATCTTGCAAGATGACGACACCCTTTACAGAGGGCTGCACACACACATCTGGTTTGATGAACAGCCATGCACCCTATTGCACTTCAACTGGCCCACTAAATCACTGATTGTGAATTCCATAGAAAACGTCTGGAATTATTTGGTACAACAAATAAAATGTAGCAGTCAGCATCCCAGCAATGAGGCAGCTCTATAAAATATAATAACGTGTCAGAGATAGTAAGTGCTCTGCAGCTATGAGGAGTGTCGACTACAGTTTGGCTTAAGTGTGCTATTCTGTCATTGTAATAGGGGTTATTATCATATGGAAGAAAGCCGCAACCAGTAATGTTGCACAAATAGAAGACTTGAACACCTGTCTTCTCCAGTGCATGTGTCATCTGCTCCCCCACTGGGCTTTGTCTTACTGTATCCAGTAGCTGTCTGACTTTATCTGGTGGTGATATCTGTGTGTCCTCCAGACAGCTGTTATTTTCTCTGTTGACAGTGTATGGTTTGAGATACATACTTGTTTTGGTTTTCTGCGGTGGAATATTTGGCCTAGCTTATGAGAAACCTAAAGCAACTTGAACTTTGTGCCTATTCTTCTTTCGCATTATTCGTCAGGATGTATTTGGACTACATGCGAGAAATGAATTGGGTCCACATGTTACCAGAAAAACATGCAAGCCCTAAGATGAAGTAACTTTTTAAAAAACATGTTTTTTTACACTTAACTTTTTACTCAAATGTGCAGAGCAGATGGTCATTTTCTCTCACTACATAAGCAAATGGACTCTTGCACTGTACAGAAGCTTGCCAAATAGATATTCATGGTCCAGTTACATTACTGTGACCACCACCTATTTTTGAAGGCAATGTGCAATAAGAACTCACAGATGGCACGTGACAGAACTAGCAATGAAGGATATGTAAAGTCTATTGAGAGGACATGGAAAAAGGTGCAGTCATTGTCATAATGTGGCAACGGAGTGACTTCTTTGACATCCAAAAGGACTTTTTCATTGGCTCCCAGGTCATGAGTGGAAGCTAAGTTTGTAAACTGTTCTTGTGCTGTCATGGTTAAACTATACCGTTCATGACAAAATGGTGTGCTCCAAAACCGGCACAAAGGAAAGTTTAGTGCATCATGGGCCATAGATGATGGGTGAACGAAAGCTGCAGATACGTGCACATTTGAATAGATGTGTAACTGTTGAGCAACTGACTGATCAGAAGAACCAAGGGGCTACCAAAAGTCTCTTCTCAACAACTGTTAAACCAATATTGTTGTGTATGGGCCCCAGCAGCAGGCACCTAGTTCATGCAGCCCTGCTGACTGCTCAACATCAGTAACAAAAGCTGGATTTTACATGCCAACACTGCGACTGAATGTCCATTAAATGGTGACAGGTGGCCTTTTCAGATGAATCATATTTTATGCTCCATCAGACAGATGGAGTGTGAAAGATTGAAAACAAACAGCCTGCAACAATCAGCACAAGCATCCAAGCAAGAGGAGGGAGCATCACAGTCTGAGGAATGTTTTCGTGGCTTTCCTTGGGTGATCTCATCATTCTGTAAGGCACAATGGTACACTACATTGACATAAGTACACACTATCCATGGGGGCCATGACCACCCCTACATGCAATTCATCTTTCCTCAGCATGATGGCATTCAACAGCAGAACAGTATGTTACACAGCTCACAGTGTACTAGTGACTTGAAGAGCAGCAGGATGAGTTTTCCGTACCCTTCTGACTACCTGACTCTCCAGATTTAAACCCTGTCAAATATCTGTGGGACCACCTCGATTGGGCTGTATGCGCCTTGAATTCTCAACCAAGAAACCTAACACAGGCAGCCATGGCATTGGAGTTGGTGTGGCTCCACATCCCTGTCAGTACAATATAGAACCTCACTGTCTTCCTGCATGTCTTGCAGCAGTCTGCACTGTAAAAGTAGGCTTTTGACAGGTAGGCTCGTTACTGTTATGGACAGTGTATAAGTCTATGCTAATGTGTGTAAATTTCGATGCCCATCATCCATTTAGAGATGAAAACTAGAGTACCTTTATAACTAATGACTTCTTTATTCAACAAACAAAATAGTAAAACATAATGAATTTTCAGGTAACCTAATTTTGTTTCTACAATCATTATAGCTTGAACAACTTATAACTTAAGTTTACTTGCTTTGGCAAAGACAGAACTAAAACATTTATGTACTTGGGATTTTTCTACGCCACCTACTTGAAATGTAATGAAGTCTTGCACATCTACTTTCATGAAAACCAAGTACATGTCTGCAATCACAAACAAACAAGGATCTATAGCTTGAAGGGTGAAAGTCAGACATATTTTTGATAGAGTTCAAAATCATCTAACAGGTCTTATATAAAAAATTTCAGGAAAAATATGTTAGTAGGATTTTTGCTATTTAACTGGCTTAGTGAGAATTCAAGCAGCTCCAGCCCATAATGTTACAAATTTCTTAAGAATAAGTACGTAAATAAGAAGCTGAAAATAGAGGTGGAGTTCTTGAAAAATATATTTTGGTGACTTGATGCAGTAGTAGTTTTTTTAGGTAGTATATCTCTTGTAATGTCAAGAAGTAATATGAAATTTATATTCGGGAAATATTTAATCACATAATATTATATCTTGCAGGTCTTTGTGATGGGTATTGTGCACGAAAAGACCATTTGCAACTTATTGATTACCTACTTTAACTCTGTTGCACTCTACATTAATGCAGACTATTGGCACAACCATGTAAAAAGTACTATTTATTTTTCTCAGCACTGTGCAGCTGACAAAGCAGAACACAGGTGAAAAGTTCTTGATTGCCTGGGATTCCATAAGTTTTAAGGAATATCTCCGCCCATGTGGACATAATCAGTGAAGGAGTAATGGTGCTCTTATCTAAAATGACAGAGCTGATAGAGGAAAATCCATAGCTTGTTGCAGCTGATCAGTTCTGTATAGCTTCATTGATTTCATACAGCTGTTCAATGAGAATTGTCATATCAGGCACTGTCTATAAAGGTTTTCTAAGATTTTGGCTGGTAGCTGCCAAGCACTTCCTTTGGAATCGTCACATCTTTAATGCTACCTTTCGTGGAGCTACAAAGTTAGTGAACTCAATTACTCCACAACAGACGTCCAGTGTGTCTGTGAAAACCCTCTACACTGGCTTGCTGGATGAGGCAATCTGCCTCCAGCAGTGACGGTTGTTCCTTGATTGGTGGTAGCCGAGATACTGACACACATGGTGTGCGTGTGAAAATCTGGTGGGAACATTTACAGGCCACCACAGTGAGTGGTGAAATGTACTGATTTTACCATTGTCACATTCCATTAGCAAATGTTGTGCAGAAACAAGTGTTGGTAAGCCTCCATTATGTGTTTGAATCTCTGTAATTTTATCTACATGATCTTTTTTCAAGGTATATTTAGCACAAAACAATATATTGGTTGTCTGCTCTAGGAATGTAAATTCTTAGAATTTTAATAGTAAACTACATTGAGATCCACACCACCGCACTGTGACTGAAATGGATGGGTATCTTTGTGATGCTTTTGTACTTACTGCACAAAACCATGACAAAATGAACTGATCTGCTTTATTTCCTCTAGCAATTCTATCTGGTAAGAGTTACAGATCGAAGAGCAACACTCAACTATTGGTTGAACGAGGATTTTCTGGCCACCTCCTTCGTGAATGGACTACACTTCCTGGGGATCCCTTCAATGAATCTCACTACATCTTTGGCCTTTCCTATGATTAATTGCATGGTTTTATTTCATATGCCTACTTTCAGATATTTAGTCAATGTGACTATTTCCAGTGGTTGTTTGGCCATTGTCCAATGGAACAAAAACAGGTATTTTCTACTGTCTGAGTGGAATACATCATATTTCTCTACAGTGAGGGTAAACTGCCAAACCCTACATCAAGTATCGCTCCTTTGTATATCTTTCTGTATTTTGCTGCAATTTGCTAGCCTATTGACTTCCCTATATATGAAAACAGCATCTGCCAACACCCTCATGGAGTTTCTAAAGTTATCCACTCAATCCTTTACATGTATAGTTCATAGTAATGGCCAAATAATACTCCCTTAGCCTTAGCTACTTTTATACCTGAAGACTTGTCTCTGTAAAGAATGCTGTACTGTGTTCCCCCATGTGGAACTGTACTGAATGCTTTTTGGAAGAGAAGAAACACTGCATCATCCTGGGTGTCAGTATCCACTATCTTCTCAGTCTCAAGAGCATAGTGAGCTGGGCTTCAAAAGATTGTTATTTGCAGAATCCATGTTGTTTCCTGCAGAGGAGGGTTTCAGTTTCCACAAAGGTCATAATACATAAGAATCAAATGTTTTCCAAAATTCTACAACATATTGATGAATATTGCAATCTGTGACTAATGAGGCTGTATTCTCCCTTCTCCAAAATCAGTACGTAATTTTTATCAGGCCCACGGACGAATTGTCTCTACCCTAAAACACAACACTTGTTTACAACATACACGTTCTGCTACTTTAGCAGCATCATCCTGCTCATAGCGCATGTCCTGCCTATTAAGGGGGTGGAGGGGGATGAGAGTGCTACAGCTCTCCACTAGATAACTGAAGTCAAGAATTCTGCATTCAAGATTGTCAAAGAATTATCTGAGCCACTGGTTTAAGCCACATCAAGGCGATCCTGGCCGCCTGACAGAGCTAACTAAGCTACACACTCGTCCCTCCAGCCCCACCCCCTTGGGTAAAACTACCTTTCTGCAAAAGTTTCTATGCAGACTTAGTAAATTTTACAATTTTGTAGGTATATTTAATAAAAATGAAGCACAGTAAAACTGCATGCCCAGTGAAATTTGCTACAATAAATACATGGATTGAACATTTAGCACAGCGATTAGCAACAAAACTGAATACTTATGGTGCTTTAGCATGTACCAGTTTCATTTGCACTATAACAACAACAACAATATACCTAATACGTAAGTAAGGCTTTCACCAGGTCCTAGAGCAACACAGCTAATGACCAATGGCAGAGCCTATGTTTGTTTGCGTAAGGGCTAAACTTAAATCAACAGTATTTAGCTGTCAATAAGCATGACTAGCAATTCCTGCAATATTATTAATCAGAAACATATGGTTTGTTCTGGATTTATTTTTTGTTTCCACAACATAGTCACACAACTGAAATTAGGGAGCAGCAAAACTACAGCCTAGAGAGGCAAGGAAATTACATAACCCCTCCACCTTTCTTGTAAGCTGCTTCCATCACTGTGTCTTGCTCCAGTTCTCAACCGACAAAAATCAAGAGCCATTAGCTTCAGCACCCAATTGCAGACCTATGAGATTCCACAATACCACATGGAAGTAGCAGCAAAAACTCCATTGTCGAACACGGGCAAGTCGTTTAGGTTGCACCTGAATGAACGAAGTGCACCTTTGACACACAAACCATGTCAGCGACAGACGAACTGATCAATAGTTGTCACTTCTTTATGATGCTGCTCAGATGAAGTGGGGGCTTAGAAATGACACTGACAACAGTGCACATTTACAGTTGCTAGCTAGAAAAAGACTTCCTCACAAGGCAGAAGATGGATTGTGAGGGGTAGGAGAACTCATATACTTCTCCCAGTTACTTCTTAAACCATTGTCTTTTTATGCTTTGTTTTTCTTTTTTCATTAATTTTTCCATCTGCCAGTGCCCATGCCCTCAGCGGACACCTATCTGGCCACCCTAACAGTATGGTCCTGATAAAAACAAAGGATTCTCTTCTGACTAACAAATGACTTTACTTTTGTACGTGAGATTTAATTACCCATTGATTCATGAGAACTACTCTCCTTTTTTCCAGAATACTAATTTATTAAGAAGTTGATATGATGTTGTGAGTCATCTTGAATCATTTAACAGAAAGGAAGAAGTTTATCATAGTGGATGCTCAAATGGCAGACTTGGTGTTTCAGCTGCTGACGCTGGTCTCCCCAGTGCTGCGTCGTCTGGAATGGTGCTGCAACAATGGGGCTAGTGGCAGCCTCATGGAACCACGTGTGTCTGACTGCCTGCAGTTCCTTCCTGAGGAGGGCTGTGGCCGAATCAAATCACACACCCTCTTTGGCGTCATAACAACACAGACAGTGTCTCCACAACACTGCACGCTCAACACTGACAGTAAGTGCTACTGAACGAGAAGCATCAATTCAGTATCAGATCAGTGAAAACTGAGAAGTTTGTCTGGAGACATTCTATGTTAGGTCCATTTCATTAATGCCAATTAAATACAAAAATTATTGTCATGAGTTACTTTTATTTACCTTTTCACTATGTGTCTCAGAGGATCATACCTTCATCATCAGGTGGATTTAATGAAACTTAAACAGTTCATATGAACAGTTTTCTGTGCAACCTGTGGCACTGCCTATCAGTTGCCACAGGCTTTTGGTACAAAATATATTTACATTAAACACTAACGTAAATTCCTGGATGGAACAATAAAGGCAACCACTCACCTACAGCAGACTGATGTGTCAAGCACAGAAACACATAATGGAAAGTAGTATTCACACTAGCTTTCATGCTCTTGCTCTTTTTCTGCTAAAAGTACACACATCCACAGACACCCAGAAGTACATGCTCCTGGTCAATGCAAGCAAGGTAGTGTACGTTTATCTGTGTGGGTGTGTGTGTTTCTAGAAAAGAGCAAGAGCTTGAAAATTAGTGTGAATACTGTCATCTGTTCCTACACAGACTGCTAAATGTAAGTGGAATCTTTTCCTTTATTTTATGTATTATTACATTTAACACTTCACTTTCAATGAACCAACATAAATGGAGATTGCATACCAATCTTGAAAGTGTGACTGCTGAACAATACATCGGGCAGCATTGGCAACACAAAAATGAAACATGTGGGCACGTGTGCTCATACATGATCTACAAGAAAAGGCAACAGTCTCCTGGATGTTTTATAATGTAGTTTACTCGTCTTCCATTAGGATGTCATTTTAGATTTTTTCTAATCTCCTGGAATCTTGCATGTCCTCCTCTACAGTCTGTTCCAGGTACATGTGTTTGGCCACCTGTCTCTACTTTTTATTCCTTGCATTCATCTCACCAGTGCTCAGTATTTTAGTAGTTTTCACACTGTTTCGGAAACTCTACTTAGTTTACTAAAAGCACTCCAGGCCATTTTTACTCACCTATTTATTTCTTTTTCTGTACATCCAAGTCACTGTCCATCTATAAATACAAAAATCATATACATGGTTTTACAACCTCTAAGTTGATTGATGAGTATGCTGATAGATGAACTCCACCATAATCTCATTCTTTATATAGTCACATTGCCTGCTTTCACAACTAAGACAACTGAACTGACTCTTGTAAAATTCTTGGGAAATTTTAAACAAGTACACTACAGAGCTAAACGTTTTCCTTTCTTTTTTTAAATGTAAACTTACAGGAATAAAGCATGGAGCCACAAAAGCACTAATACTGAACATTAAAATGTGAATAAGAACCATCCTCAGCTGTCAGTTACAATAAAGCTGAAACAACAGCAGTGAGATTTTTTAAAAAAAGATGGCTACCGTGTTCTGAATTCCTCACAGCGCGTGCACAAACACGCAAAGAAAATCTGTAATTCTAAGCTTGCTGTCCTATACACAAATAACACAACGTTACACTCTAAATGATGATAAATATCTGAATTGTAGATCTTCAAAATCTTTGGTACTTAACTGAAAAAAACAATAAAAATTTATTTATCCATAATGCACACTGCTATATTTAACTTTTATCTGATACATAGTTGGAAGGTATAGAAATTTTACTATATAACGCTCTTCACTGCTTGACTTGAAGGACATAATAGTGATTTGTTCTCAACCTGCAGCTCTGATGATTTGTCGACAGCATAAGAAAGCTGAAGCAGTTCTAACAACAAGAGATGCTGATGAACAGCCACTATGTCATGGTGGAGAGAAAGTCACTGCAGAACTGCGATACAAGGATGCCAGCAACAGGTACACTGTTGTCCAAATTAATTTTAATATCAGATTATGATTATAGTAAGAAAAATTTTGGCAAAATGTAAATAATTTAGAAATAAAAGAGACCACTCACCAAACAGCAAAAGCATTGAGTTGTCAATAGGCAGGCACACACAAAAGAGAACATGCTCCCCCCCCCCCTCCCCCCTCACACACACACACACACACACACACACACACACACACACACACCCTACCTGTGCTCCTGAATTGAGTCGACTGGACACACAATGCTAGGATTGCATTTAAGCAGGTGGACAAGGGTGAGGTTCAGGTGGGTAACTAATAGCTCAGAGGAAGGCAGCAAATTTGCTCGCTAGGAATGTGGGAAAGAGGGGTGGCAGGTGCACATGGTAAACATGTGGAACATGGGTACTGGAGCTAGTACCATGTGGTGTACAATGAAGATGACATGGAGGCATGGATTCGGAGAGGAGGACAGAAATGGAAACTGTTGTACAGTGTGTGTCAAGATAGTGCGTTAATGGAGACAGAAGTCAGAGGGATTACGGGAGTCCAGTACGAGCTGTAAGGATAATTCCCATCTGCATAGTTCAGAAAAACTGGTGGTGGAGCAATGGATCCTGATGGCCCGAGCTGTGAAGCAAATATTGAACTCGAGCGTGTTGTGCTCAGCTGCATGTGATGCCACTGGATGGTCAACTTTGTTCTTAGCCACAATTTAGTGGTGGCCATTCATTCCTACCAACACAAAAGGCTGAGCAGTGATTGCAAGCAGATTTCATACAAGACATGGCTGCTTTCACAGGTGGCATTACCTCTGATGTGGTAAGATTAACCTGTGGCAGGACTGAAGTAGGAAGTCCGGAGTGGCTAGATTGGGCAGGTCTTGCACCTCAGTCTTTCTCAGGGATATGACCTCTTTGGCAAGAAGTTGTGAGTGGCAGTGGCAGTGGCATAGAGAGGACTAGGATGCTGAGTTGGTTGGGCAACTGAATACTACTTTAGGAGACATGGGACGGAACTTAGATAAAAAGTCAATTATTACCGGGCATGATGATAGATAATCAAAGTGATGTTGAAGGATATGGTACAGTTATTCCAGTCATGGGTGATATTGGGTGATGAGGGGGCTTTCCTCTGTGAGTGATTCTTTGGGATGTGGGAGGATTAGGGGTGCATGGGGGGCGTGGGCAGGAATCAGGCAGTTGGCAGAAGCCTTCTGGCAGGTAGCCACTGCGATTCGTCGCAACAGTGGTGGAGCCTTTGTTTGCTAGGATGATTAACTAAGAATCTGTTTTGAGGTTGTGAATAGCTGTCCTTTCTTTTATCGTGAAGTTAGTATTCTAAGCATGGAACCTGGAAAGGATGGTAAGGTCAAGTTGAAAGTAAGGAATTCCTGGACAGTAACCGGGGTGCTTAGGTGAGAGGGTCATTGTTAGATAGTGGTATGAACTGGGAGAGGCAATGTCCAGTGTTGGACTTAGGCTTACTCTGGCTGGAGCGATTGGTAGTAAAGGTTTCCATTGTATGCCCAACAGAGTTAAACTTGGATGGTCAGCTAAAGATGAGGTCTCTAGATAGGACTGAAACTTCTGTGAAATTAAGGTTTTGGTGGAAAGATTAAAAACAGTGTTCTGGGATTGCTTGGATTCGACAGGGTTTGAGTCCTGTGAGTGGAGAGGGGAGTTCAGTGTGGGTAGGACAAGTGTTGATGTGTCATGGTTTTCTAAGGCAGGAGCAGGACGTTAACAGGTTGGACGATCCATGGAGGTGGTGACTAGAATTACACACATCAAAAAAAGTTTTGCATCACCTCAGTTCTGAGAGTTCTGGAACTTGTACAGAAAATTGGAATAGAGATCAACATAAACATCATTTCTGCACTTTTTATTGCTCATGAAAACCACACATTGCATGATATACCACCATACAGTGAGACCTTCAGATGTGGTGGTCCAGATTGCTGTACACACTGGTACCTCTAATACACAGTAGCACGTTCTCTTGCACTGATGCATGCCTGTATTTGTCGTGGAATACTATCCACAAGTTCATCAAGGCACTGTTGGTCCAGATTGTCCCACTCCCCAACAGCGATTCAGCATAGATCCCTCAGCGTGAATAGTTGGTCATGTCGTCCATAAATAGCCCTTTTCAATCTATCCCAGGCATGTTTGATAGTGTTCATGCCTGGAGAACATGCTGGCCACTCTAGTCAAGTGATGTCGTTATCCTGAAGGAAGTCATTCACAAGATGTGCACAATGGGGGCACAAATTGTCGTCCATGAAGTCATGTATCGTACAGCCATTACGGCGCCTTCGAAGACTACCAGCGGCGTACGTTGACCCCACATAATGCCACCCCAAAACAGCAGGGAACCTCCACCTTGCTGCACTTGCTGAACAGTGTGTCAAAGGCCTTCAGCCTGACCAGGTTGCCTCCAAACACATCTCCGATGATTGTCTGGTTGAAGGCACATGTGACATTCACTGATAAAGAGAATGTGATGCCAATCCTGAACGGTCCATTTGGCGGGTTGTTGGGCTCATCTGTACAGAGCTGCATGGTGTCGTGATTGCAAAGATGGACCTCGCCATGGATGTCAGGAGTGATGTTCCGCATCATGCAGCCTATTGCACACAGCTTGAGTCATAATACAACATTCTGTGGCTGCACGAAAGGCATTATTCAGTATGGTGGCATTGCTGTCATGGTTCCTCTGAGTCATAATCTGAAGCAGTCATTCACTGCAGTAGTAGCCCTTGGCCGGCCTAAGCGAGGCATCACTGACAGTTCCTCCATGCCGAAACAATATTGCTTTGGTTCACTTCAAGACACCTGAACACTTCCCTTGTTGAGGGCCCTTTCTAGCACAAAGTAACAATGCGGATGCAATTGAACCACAATACTGAAAGTCTAGGCATGGTTGAGCTACAGATAACATGAGCCGTGTACCTCTTCCTAGTGGAATGACTGGAACTGATTGGCTGTCGGACACCCTCCATCTAACAGGTACTGCTCATGCATGGTTGTTTACATCTTTGAGCTGGTATAGTGACATCTCTGAACAGTTAAAGTGTCTGTGTCTGTGGTGCAATATCCACAGTCAATGTCTGTCTTCAGGAGTTCTGGGAACCAGGGTAATGCAAAACTTTTTTTGACGTATCTTCCAGTTGTTCAAGGCAAACATTTCAATTTTGGAGATGTGGCTTATGAAGTGAGGATTTTTCACAGCAAAAATACCTTCTGGAAGGAGCAGAGTTGGTTCTGACATGCCTGTGCCATGAAGATGTGTTTCTGCAGTACCAGGTCTGTGAGGGATAGGGATTGGCATACACTGAAAAGAAGGTTCATTGTGAATGGAAGGATGGGATCTCAAAGGAGAATTTTTAGGGTTAGGCCATTGGGGGAGGTGGTATTCCAGGCTTTAGGAAGGATTTAAGGAACAGGGACTGTGTTTCAGCTATGGAAATGGTTGCTTTTCAGAGTGGATGCAAATGGATGGAACAAGGGTTCATTTGAACTGAGATGGCACTAGGAAAACGTGAAATGACAGAGGAAATGGACAAATGAAAGCATCAGGTGGTTGTAAAGGGAAATGGATAACAAAACATGAGCTTGGAGAGTGAAAAGAATGGAAGAAATTTTGCTGAGTGAACTAGGATAATTCTGTGATGTGAGGATACTTGATCACACCTAAGTTAACATAAAAAAAGGAAAGACATAAAATTCTGAAGGGAGCAATGTGGGGAGAGGTGGACTGATATGGTGATCAAATTTAGTGGTTTGTTGCTAGGACAGAGCTGTAACTATGTATTCCCTTTCCCAGTGTGCTAAAAATCTTATCTGAGGGCCTTAACAGACCAGCATTACCCCTCCCCTCCCCCCCTTAAACCCAGTCTGTAAACAGATTTCCTATGTCATATCCTCCCACAATCCTAATCCACCAACTGCACCCAAAAATCATCTACAAAGGAGGAACCCCACATAACCCAATATCACCCTCAACTGGAACAACAGTACAATATCCTTCACCAGGGTGGTGATTATTTATTATCAGCCCAGAATTAAAGGACATTCTACCTAGGATCCTTCCTAAAGGGATAGTCGATCACCCGCCCAACCTACACAATATCCTGGTCCATCCCTATGCCACTGCCACTCCCAACCCCTTGCCACAGGGGTCATATCCCTATGAAAGACCCAGGTGCAAGATCTGCCCAGTCCACCAACTAAGCACTTCCTGCTCCAGGCCTGTGCCACTTGTGAAAGCAGCCCACGCCGTATACCAGATCTGCTGCAATCAATGCACAGCTTTTTACGTCACAATGACAAGCAACTGGCAGTCCACCAGAGTGAATGGCCACAACTAAACTGTGTTCATGAACATAAGTTGACCACCCACTGGAACAACATGCTCAAGTTCAATGGCTGCTTCACAACCTGAGCCATCTTGTTATTTCCCTCCACCACCAGCTTTTGTGGACTAAACAAATGGGAGTTATCCATGTAACACACACTTCTCTCCTGTAATCTTCCTGGTCTCAATCTCATCTAACCTATTTTCCCCATACCCTCTATCCAAATTTTGCTTCCTCTGTCCTCCCATTCAAAGCCTCTAAATTGTCATCATCGTGTGTCACACTGAACCTGCTCCGGTATCTATGACTCACATACTTAGCCTGTGCACCTGCCACTCCTCCCTCTCACATTCATAGCAAGCAAACCTGCTGCCTCCCTTCAAGACATTAGCTACCCACACCCAACCCCTCCAACCCCTCTTCCAGTCTCCTGCCTCTCTCACCCTCTACCCACCCCACCCGAACCTATCCCCACCCCAACCTAGTCCACTGTCAAATTTAAATCCTGGTACTGTGTCAAGGATTAGTTCTGAAAGCTAGCAAATTTTATTTATGTTTTGTATGTGCCTGTCAACAACTCAACACTTCTGCTATTCAGTGAGCGAAGTAAGTTTGTACAAATAAAGTAAATGATTGATGGTGTTCATAACCACAACACAACACACAAACATAATCTCCACATAGGCTTAGCATTATTACCTATGTTTCATAACACAGTTTGGGATCACGATGCTAAAAATTTCTTTCATCACATTTCTTAAAAACATAAGTCAAAAAACTTACAATTCCCAAATAAAAAATATTTGGATTTTGCCATTACAAATCCTTATTACAAATTTAAGCAATAATGTGCATAGCAAATCAATACTTCATTTCTACTGTATATAGTTAAATGTTTATAATCACTGCAGCTACATATAGAAGAGGAAGAAAAACAACTGTTGACTAGAGTAACAGTAAAAATTATTCCATTTTCCTGTGTCATCCCATCCAATAAGCCTTCCTTGATTTGGATGACTCTTCCTACATCCTTAAGCATTACTAGGCTCATTTTCTACAACTCATGGACATTCACAAGGGAGACTGGGACGAGGGGAGGAGGGTGGGCAGAGCACTGACCCCTCCCCCTCTCCCTCCCTATGGAATCTGGACTACAGGGTTTTCACTCATATATTCAGTGGATTAGCATCAATTCATTGATATATAATAAGTTTCTGATTTCACCTATAAAACATAGCTCTTATGGTGTGATATGTCCCACAACTGACCAAATCCTTTATATAAGAAATATTTTAGAGTTTTTCCACACCCTCGAAAAATATCTGCAGACAACCATGCTTCAGCTCATTCCTAATTCTAACAACTAGCAATTTTACATCTTTACACATGTTCACATGTGCTGCCACTTGGTGACTAGATTATGTTTAACCATATTACAAGTAGTTCATGCTTTTGTTCATGAGAATTGTTGGAGTAACAAATATGTGCCAGCAGTATTAACTGCATCTTTCCATGTCTTTATCAGCCCAGCCCCATATACTTGTAGGCTCTTCATGATGGAATCTACTCAATAAAATGCATTCACCAATACCAAGTAGACTGATTTTGATTAAATTTGCCACAAGAACATCTTTCAAGGCTGAAAAATCATTGCATGCTAGTACACCATGATAAACAGTTCCTTGGTAATGTAAAGAGTTGCACTTAATTTGAAATTACATAGTACATACACATTTTCTTCAATGACAAATCAACTGTCTAATTTTAAGTTAAGTAATACATTCACTCAGTCAATCACTGTGTTCCAATGATAATCAAGAATGATAACCTTAAAGGGTGTGGAGCAAGTTAAGATACACATTAACAAAGTGAAGATTCCATTATAAACTACATTAATAAACTTTAGTTATTATGGATGCATCTTAAGAGAGAAATACTGCATGATATTTCAACAATATAAATTAGTAAATATTGATAAAGTAATATTACAAAACATAATTATTCAAACACAACACAAAACTGATTAGCATGGCATTCTTCTTCCATAGGTATGCAGAAAAGGAAATTGACACTCTTATGATAAGAAATAACTTATTACGAGTATTTAAAGTCATTAAATTTCAGGAAGATTCCTATCCACGTGGCTGACCGTCGAGATGGAACGTACTTGCTAGTGTTTGTACCAGACACTGCAGGGAACCTCAGTCTCTCTGTCTATGTTCGTGGGAAACCAATTAAGGTAAATAACAGTAATAAAATAAAAATATCTGTACATGTTAGCGTCAAGCCAAAAGATACAGCAGGCACATAAAGTAAGCCAATTTTGGCCTTTCTGGGCAACTCTGCTCCACATATAGCAAAAAAGATAAAGTAATTTCCTACAGGAATTATGCTGAAGGTGACATAAATCATGTGTTCTACATTCTTTGCTAGAATGTATAATCTCAGTCTAGATAGTGTGGCCCTTTTAAATGTGTCTATCAACAGTATTAGATATTTTGTTTCCTAAAGCTAAGTACTGGCCAGATATTCTGTCTCATAATTTATTAGTTTTCTCAAATGAATCTTCCTATGGTACAAAAAAGTTATGGCCAGTAACACTATTCAGTCACCGTATACATCATCCTGCAAACAAAGACAGGGTTAAATTGTCATTATTATACTCAGAATAAACACGTGCTCTATGAACCACACCTACCTTCTTAGAGATGAATGCCAACAAGTATACGCTGTGCCCAATGAAATCCTGTCTGTACACCATATTTTTAAAGTGACATGTTCACAACAGCACAACTTTAGGATTATCCAGTTTTCTGTTACTGATTTTATGAGACAACAAAGTTTTTAAATTCTGTCCTGAGTTGGACCACATAACTAAGTTGTTAGGGGGAAATTTTTGTGTGTAACAGAATGACCAACTCGTGCAAATTTATTCCTGCACATATAAACAAACACAAGTAACACATTTCAAATAATGACAAAATTTTGAGGACAGATTGCTACTCACTATATAGAGAAGACACTGAGTCACAGACCAGGACAACAAAAACACTGCTACAGATTTAAGCTTTCACCCAAAGGGCCTTCTTCTAAAGTAGAAAACACGCACATTCACACAAGCACAACTCACACACACATGAAAACTGTTTCTGGTCACTGAGGGTGGACTGTGTACAACAACTGTGCCTGATGGGAGAAGCAGTCCGTAGGTGGTAAGAGGGTGGGCATAGCAGAGTAGGGGTGGGAGAGGGTGCAGTGCTGCTTGTGGGAGCACATACTGACATTGTGGGAACAGGGTAAAGCTACTAGGTGCATTCGGGAGGTTGGGGGGGAGGGGTGGGGGGCGGAAAAGGAGAGACGCAAAGGAGGGAGAAAAAAGACTAGTGGGTGTGCTGGCAGAATAGAAAGGCCTGTCTTCAACTTTCTGTGTTAAATTATTAAATTTTTGTGTTAGGCCATTAAAGTTTTGTGTTTGTTCATTCCTAACATCACTATGAGTTTTCATCATCCCTTGCATAAGTTGTATGAATGATGAAAACTCATAGTGAAATTAGGAATGAACAAACACCAAAATATGTCTTCATTCCTACATTAGACAAAGTTTTTGGTCCAGAACTACTTAATTAAGTCACTTACTTGCTACCAGTAATGCCTCTCTGGGAACAGTATTTGCAATTTTTAGGACAAGCACTATACTGATTCTCAGAATACGGTGTCACAGAAAATTTAAAAAGCCTGAATTTGGGAAGGGAAAGGTCAAATTCCTAGGATACACCATATCATTAGAAGGTACTTTGCCAGATGCAGAGAAATTAAATGCAATCAGACATTTTCTCCAATGTCAGGACAAAAAACAACTCCACTCAAAGCTTACCTGGGCCTGGAGTCTTTAGAAAATTTATTACTGACCAGTTGCTGAACAGTGGTGCCCTGTTAAATTAGTTACAGAAGAATAACCCATGGATATGGACAAATCAACGTCAAACTGACTCAGAAAGCATAAAAAATACTCTACTCAATGCAAATGTATTGTATCATCTAGGCATGTCACAAGAGTTTTGTTTAAGTGCTGATGCATCTTCACAGGATCTGGGCACTTGCCTATTCCAAATCACCAAGACAAATAGACAACAAACACCCAAGATAACTCTTACTGAATGTGAGTGATCATATTCAATAATGTAGCTCGAAGCCCTCTCTATAGTGTGAATATTATTTGTGGAGAAAACACACCACAGTCTACCATGACCACCAAGTGCTTTCTTTTCTCTTGACATGCAAACTTCTGCACAGAAGATTAGCTACATGGTGTCATTACTTGCGGAAACTCAGTTTGAGGTACTGTACATCAAAGGTAAACAAAACATACAAAGGTTAAAAGACTTTTTACAACTCATCGAACACAGTTCTGAAATCAGCGTCCTACTTATGCAAGACAAAACTTGTCGACCATATTGTGTAAAAAAGTGCAATACCTTGAAGCAATTGCAAGAAGATCCACACTGGAAGAAGGTAAGACTCAGACTATGTGAAGATGATGATAATAACAACTTTAAAAAGTTTTATATTATTTATAAAGGAATACTGTTTCACCGACGTACACCTAACCAAGAACAGTTGTGCATATGTTTACCTAAAAACTTTGCAGACAAGTTCATTCTTTACACTCACTACGTATGGGGTCATTGTGGTGTTTCTAAATGCACTGATAAGATTAACACATACTGCTACTTACCCAACATGTGATGCCAAATTCTCCAAGTAATCCAAAAATTCATTACTTGTCAGAACAATAAACATTCCAAAAAATCAAAATAAGTTGAACTGCATCTAACAGTTCCCACAAAACGATTAGAATTTCAATCATTGGATGTTGCCAGTTCTTATCCAAAAGGAAAAGGGGGTGTCAAGTAAGTAATTTCCCTATGTGGTGTTTTTGCCAAGAACGTTAAGTTGCATGCAGTGAGGTCAGTGACCACCGATTCTATTATTAGAAGAATTACAGACGACTATCACCCTCGAATAGGGGAGCCACAGACACTGTTATCTGATGATGCACCGTATTTCACAGGTAACAGATGGAAACAAAACAAAACACGTACTGCTATCATGATTCCACCCCAAAGCAAGGCCATAGGTAGGGTGTTTAAGGAATTTAATAGATTTATATGCTGCTACACACCACAGAAAAATACATAATGTATCAAGTTCGTCTCACCATTTCAGCAGATCATTAATAATTTGCCACATACTTCAACAGGTTTTAGACCAGCTGCATTAATGTTTGAGAAACGAGAAACGGATGAGTGGGACAAAACCACTGCTTAAAGTACCCAAGGGACATATGTCATTTGATGAAAAAAATACAGCAAGCCTTGATTAATCTAGTAGAAAAGGCTGAGCGGAGAAAAAGGTCTTTCAACAAAGATTAGGGTGCACTGTACAATTCCATACAGGCCAAAAAGTATTGCTGCAAATGCACTCAAGATCTACCAACCATGGAAAACTTAATCACAAATGGAAACTCTTGTCAACTGGACCTTTTATAATTACAAGGATCATATGGACTAGCTTACCCTGTAAATTGAAAGGACAAAGGCCTTTAACCACACATACGGCTCTAAAAAAATTTGTGCAATAAGTGAGTCTGACAAAAGGTTAAACCAACTCGTGAAGTTATTGTTCTTGCTTATAGTGAAAATATTTCACTATAAATTATGAAAGATGTTCACTTAATTGCCATGATGCAAATTCAATACTACAATATGTACAACTTGTGACCGCAAATGGATAACTATAGTGGGAGAAATAAATGATGTACCATTACGACAAGAGGCTACACACAAGTGCAGTAGAAATTTTCTGCAAGTGCAGTAGAAATTTGCACCACAAGACAGTGATCTCAGCACATGTGCAAAGGCAAAACAGGTCGAAAATGCTGCTTATCACACCCAACACTCAGGTAACATTAGAAACCTGTACACCAAATACAGTATATGTGAAAGATTATGAATATAAACTGACTACTAAAATAAATACCAAAGTCTGCACTATAAGAATAAAATTAATATAAGGAAAGAGAACTAAGATAAGGATATATTTGTGTGGAAGGAAAGAAAATGAACTAACTACAAGAGGATATCTACACACTAGGTTATTATTTATAATACGAGGGTTGGAACTTTAATAGTGGCAACTATTCATTTACAGCTTGTACAAAATAGATACATGTTTCAAAGTTTTACTGACCTTCAAAGTAGTCACCAGCATTGTGTATAACCTGTTGCCAGCAATGTGAAAGTCGGAGGATACTCTTAGCAGTGCTAGTTGTGTTACAGTTCGAGCGGCGTGGTCTATTGCCCGACGAATTTGTAGCAGTTCTGAAGCGAATGCCGTGAAGTGTTTCCTTCAGTTTAGAAACTGAGTTGAACTCACGAGGGCTTAAGTCGGGGGAGTGCAGTAGGTGGTATAGCACTTAGCAGCCCCATCAGTCAAACAAATCATTAACAGCTTGAACTGTATGTGCTTGAGCATTGTCCTACAAAATTATGTCAGGTCCTGCAGAAAGTGTCATCACTTCTGTCTCTATGCTGTTCATTTTTGGAACAAAACCTACAACCAGCTTTGAAGGTCAGTAAAACTTTGAACAAGTATCTATTTTGTACAAGCTGTAAATAAATAGTTGCCACTATTAAAGTCCCAACCCTCGGATATACACAAAAATCTATATGATGACAATATACAAATTAAATTAAACACTACATTATACCAAATCTGTATGGACCATGAAAGAATGAATAATTCCAGGCATATGCTCATGCTCTGAATAAGCTACAGGATGGGGTAATGATACTATTCCTCATCTAGGACAATATCTATTATTTTTATGTGCACTCATCCTATGGAGATGGAAGATATGAAAGTGATAAAAATGCTGTTAATATTTGCTCCCTCACAAAAAGATTTGAATTCTGAGAATCTGAATAATGAACTAAAAACATTTGCGTACTGAATGAAAATATATACATGTTACAAGTGAAAATGATACATTGGTCAGCTTTGGATCAACTATGTAGTTGGTCTATAAGTTAATAGATTAGATTAGATGATTCATTCCATAGACCCACAAAAGTGGGGATCCTCCTGGGTGTGGAACATGTCAGATAAACACATTACAAAACTGTAATTAGAAAAACTTGAGTTTCATTAATTTTAACGATCCTCAGTCAATAAAGTAAAATTATGTACACGAATTAAAATTCAACTTCTAATATTTACAGGATTAATACTTAATCTGCTTTCATTAAATCCATCATTCACACAGTAGCTAGTTACTTAGCTATTACAACCAAGTATTGTCAAAAATTAAAGTAAATTATTCATTTCAATGATCCTCAGTTAAGAACAGTCAAATTATGTACAAGATTTAAAATTAAACTTCCACTATTTACAGACTTAAGGCTTACATCTGCTTTCCATACATCCATCATTCACACAATACGTAGTTACTTGGCTGTTACAACCAAGTATTGTCAAAAATTAAAGTATAATAAATTTTCATTAAAATGGTCTGCTGCACTTGTTGAGAAATTCATGGATGGAATAGAAGGAGTTGGCCACCAAAAATTCTTTAAAATTATGTTTAAATTATGCCTTGTCTGAAACTAAACTCTTCATGGTTGCTGGTAACTTACTGAAAATATGCGTTGGTGAATAGTGGACTCCATTCTGAGCAAGAGTAAGTGATTTTAAATTTTTACGTATATTGTTCTTACTCCTAGTATTGATACTGTGTACTAAGCAGTTAGTTGGAAAAAGAGATGTATTATTTACAACAAACTTCATTAAGGAATAAATATACTGAGAAGCTGTAGTTAGCATGCCCAATTCTTTGAATAGGTTTAGACAGGATGTTCTTGGATTTACGCTACACATTAATCTTGTTATACACTTCTGTACTCTTAAAACTTTTTTCTCAGTTTGTGGAGTTAACCCAAAATATGATACCATATGACATAATGGAGTGAAAATAAGCAAAATATGCCAGTTTTTTTATATTTATATCTCCTATATCTGACATCATTCGCATTGCAAACACAGACTTCTTTAGGCGCTTTAGCAGTTCATTAGTATTCGTTCCCAATTGAATTTATTATCAAGTTGTAATCCCAAGAATTTTACACTCTCAACTTCTCCTATTTCCATGTCGTCATATTTTACACATACACTAGAAGGAAATCTCTTGGAAGTTCTGAACTGCATATAGTGGGTCTTTTCAAAGTTTAATGACAGTGAACTGGCTATGAACCATTCATTCATGTCAGTAAATATTTAATTAGCTGCTCTTTCTAAATTTATATTTGATTTACTATTTTTGCAATGTTTGTATCATCTGTAAATAAGACAAACTCGGCATCTGGTAATGTAACAGATGGCAGGTCATTAACACACACAAGAAAAATTAGTGGACCTAGTATGGAACCTTGGGGAACACTACATGTAATTTCTTTCCGATCAGATTATGTCCGATTGCCTACTGCTGAAGTGTTACGTAATGACACCCTTTGTTTTCTATTAGGAAGATATGACTGAAACCATTTTGCAACACTACCAGTGATGCCATAATATTTTAATTTACTCAAAAGCATGCTGTGATTCACACAGTCAAAAGCCTTTGACAGGTCACAGAATATGCCAGTTGCCTCTAATTTGTTGTCTAATGAATTAAGGACATTTTCACTGTAAGTGTAAATAGCCTTATCAATATCAGCACCCTTAAGAAACCCAAACTGTGACTTTGACAGTATGTTATTTTCACTAAGGTGCTTCAGTATACATTTAAACATAACCTTTTCAAAGATTTTTTAAAAAGCTGGCAAAAGTGAGATCAGTCGGTAATTTGATGGCATTTCTTTGTCCCCTTTCTTGTGGAGAGGTATAACTTCAGTATGCTTAAGCCAGTCCGGGAATGTTCCTGTGATAAGTGATTGATTACACAAATAACTTAAGCTCACATGAACACACTTTTATTAACTTTGTTGATATGTTAGCATAACCACTAGAATGCTTTGATTTCAAGGACTTTATGATGGATTCTATTTCTTTGGGTGAAGCAAGTCTCAATT
The DNA here is from genome assembly GCF_021461385.2 of Schistocerca piceifrons. Classification (NCBI taxonomy): domain Eukaryota; kingdom Metazoa; phylum Arthropoda; class Insecta; order Orthoptera; family Acrididae; genus Schistocerca; species Schistocerca piceifrons. The sequence continues at coordinate 422,214,484 of NC_060141.1, forward strand.
CCATTTTACTGAGATTGCTTGTGTGCACTGGTCTCAGATATTCCATTGCATTATTTACTGAACCTAACAATCCCATGCTATCAGTAACAGAGACAAAATATTACACTTCTTACAAAGAACACCCCTGTAATGAGAAGAAAGGAATTTAGATAGTTGGTACCAAAAGAAATGGGCCATACCACAACATGAGTAACTATTTAGATTTAAATATGTGTATGAATATGATAGTTTGAATGTTATGTGTGGATATAAAGAAATTATAGTACGTAAAATATTGTGAAGTAAAGTCAAGGTCCTGAACAAAAAAAACAGTAACAGATATGAACACCGAATGGCTGCGGATGGTTATGCTTGCTTGTGTTGATTGGAAACATGAGAGTGAAGTTCTCTATGCCTTTCATCAGAAAGCACGGAATTACAAACAGTTGAGTTAAATGAGATGATCAAAGTAGTTCATGGGAATGCATATATGTACAGTAGAGTCCCATTAATAAGAACTAATTGGGATTGGACCTTGTTCAGATTACCGATTTGTTCAGATTAGCCGGAATTACGGTGACGAGTTTCTAGAATGAAGTATACCAAGCAGATAAGTAGGTACACCATGGTTAACAAATGGGAACAAGTGTGGGAACAATGGATCACTCTCACTCCCTGCCCTTGTTGTGCATTGTTGAGACCTTTGTAGTGTTTGAGGTCAGTGCACTGTCAGTTGGCTAGCAAAGTGCTTGGTTATGTTAGTTATCAATCGCTGGCACGCGTAACAGTTGTATTGTATTCGTTCAAGTGTAGTGGTGTACGTATTTTCGTCATGGGTAAACAGAAACATACAACGTTAACTCTCAAAGAAAAACTGAATGCTTTGAAGTGGATAGACAATGGTGAGAATGTATCTAAACTGGCAACAGAACTGGGTGTTGGTAAAGTAACCATTTGTGATTGGAAGAAGAACCGAGTCAAGCTTGAATAGTCCTGTGCAACGTCTTCAGGAAAAACACTTGAAATTCAGCAGACTTTGAAACAGTCCCAGTATAATAAAGTGGATGAAGCTCTTTTCCTTTAATCAAAATATCCACGGGTGTACTGCCGGTCTACAGTGTCCAACAGGCACAATATTTCGGCGATTATACATGTCGCCATCATCAGGTGAACTGACGGACTGAGCTCCTGTGAACGTGCCGGCACGGAGATCCGTACGCTATGGCTGCTCAGAGAGAACTGGGTTCGGTCGCGGCGGCGGCCGATTTAAATACCCTCCTCCCGTGGCGCGCTCCCTCCGCTGTCCGCGCCCCGCGCCACGGTCGCGCGGTGGAACAGATTGCGACGGCGTCTGAGATGACGTCGGAGCGATGGCTCTGTCCACCATGGTTGTCACAACTATTTTCCCTTTGGTTTACGCAGGAAAGAGAAAGGGGAACTCCTTTGAGTGGAGCACTGGTTCAGGAGAAGGCTGTTTACTTGAACAAGTTAATGAATGTTGATGAGCCTTTTAGTGTGTGTACGGGTTGGTTGGACAGATTCAAAAAAGTCATGGAATCCGTCAGCTAACAATTACTGGAGAGAAGCTTTCTTCCGACCATGATGCAGCGAAGGAATACTTGGTTTAGTTTGAAAAAATGATAAGAGAGGAAAAGTATTCTACCCAACAAATGTATAATGCTGATGAGACTGGCCTTAATTTTAGGGCATTGCCAACAAAAAGCCTGGCATCAAAAGCAGAAGACCATGCTCCTGGTTTTAAAATGTGCAAAGATCATGTGACTATTAGTGTGCAGCAATGCTGCTGGTAATCACAAGCTGCCTTTAATGCTGATCGGCAAATCTGCTAGGCCCAGAACTTTTAAAAACTGCAACATGTAGTCCCTGCCCATATATTATCACAACAAGAAAAAAGCATGGATGGATGGATGGTAAGCTGTTCAAAGAATGGTTTCACAGCCAGTTTGTTCCCTCTGTTTGACTGTTTTCTAAGGAAAATCATTTGTCGCCCCTAACAATCCTTTTGACTGATAACGTGCCATCTCACCCCAGCACTGAGGAATTATGCAATGGAGAAATTGTGGTGAAGTTTTTGCCGCCAAATGTTACACCACTTCTACAGCTGATGGACCAGGGTGTACTGCAAACATTACAACTGATTTACAGAAAACATTTTTTAAGAATGCTAATCCAAGATGATAGCATTCCTTTAGTGGACAAAATAAAAAGACCAATGTGAAGGATGTTGTTTATTGTGCCGCTGAGGCATGGCAGAATATTTCAAAAAATACTCTGAGAAAATCGTGGAGAAAACTGTGGACATCTCTTGAATTTCAGGACAATGTAGTTGAAAATGAAGAGGAAAATCTACCACAAATGATACAGACAATCCCTGGATGTGAAGAAGCTAGTGAAGGAGATGTAGATGAGTGGATGGCAGCGGATGGGGCATGTGTGGAGAACCTTACTGTCGCTGATTTAGTTGCTGCTGTGACTTAAGACCAGGAAGACGTGGACTGCTGTGACGTAAGTGACAATGAGCCTGAAAGCAACAAAGGAGAGCTGGTGCCACACAGTGACGCAGCAGAAGCCCTTGACCTTGCGCTATGTTATTTGGAGCAACAGCTCAGTACTACACCAACTGATTCGATATTCATGAGATGATGGCGCAACTATGCGTCATATGATAGACTGTCTTCATTACACCAAAAAACAATAACTGAGTTTTTGTCATCCAAAATGTAGGGATAAAATGTCCGCTGTATTTTAGTAAGTTTGACAGCTTTTCTTTCATTGTTACACATTGTTTAAACCTAATGTTTTCATGCCAATTTTTCTAATACATGTTTACTGTACTGCGTAAATTAAAATAGTGTGTACAGCAGTTTACCGCACAGTTTTCCATACTTAGACTAACATTTTTCATGTTTGGATTACCCAAACGCTCTGATTACCGGGGTTTGAATTAGCATGACTCTGCTGTACATTGTTTTTTCAATCCTGACATATAATATGTTTTGCAATTTATTCATGTAAACAAATACAATGTAATGAGTTTAAAAGTTAAAAGGAGTACTAGCTCATCATCATGAAAGTTGTAAACATAAATGATTTATTAATGATGAGAATTAACATGAAATAACTTGTCACAGAAATGTTGCCTTATGAGTTTTGAAAGAAACGACTTCTTAAATATTATTCACTTGTTTTTAAATATTTTTACACAAACATCAAAAATGACGTGGCAAATTCATGTATAAACTTTTGTACAAGTAAAATGTATTAGACCTAACGTGTCAGCTAAAATTAAAATGACATTTATTTGTTGTTATAAGGGGCAAATTTTCATCATGTTTTAATTTCTTTATGCCAGTCGTGTAAAATTTTACGCAATTATACAAAGACATGTCAGGAAAACTGTATATGAAAAGGGTGTTTAACACATGCAGAGAAAAAAGGGACTTCAAGAAAAACTGTTGACTCATAGGTTTAGCATGTGTTGAATAAGGAATACACACTTATGTGAAGTGGTGATCAAACCTATGTGTGTCTACAATGATGAAAATACAGGGTGATTCAAAAAGAATACCACAACTTTAAAAATGTGTATTTAATGAAAGAAACATAATATAACCTTCTGTTATACATCATTACAGAGAGTATTTAAAAAGGTTTTTTTTTTCACTCAAAAACAAGTTCAGAGATGTTCAATATGGCCCCCTCAAGACACTCGAGCAATATCAACCCGATACTCCAACTCGTTCCACACTCTCTGTAGCATATCAGGCGTTAACAGTTTGGATAGCTGCTGTTATTTCTCGTTTCAGATCATCAATGGTGGCTGGGAGAGGTGGCCAAACACCATATCCTTAACATACCTCCATAAGAAAAAATCGCAGGGGGTAAGATCAGGGCTTCTTGGAGGTCAGTGATGAAGTGCTCTGTCACGGGCTGCCTGGCGGCCGATCCATCGCCTCGGGTAGTTGACGTTCAGGTAGTTACGGACAGATAAGTGCCAATGTGGTGGCGCTCCATCCTGCTGAAATATGAATTGTTGTGCTTCTTGTTCGAGCTGAGGGAACAGCCAATTCTCTAACATCTCCAGATACTGTAGTCCAGTTACAGTAGCACCTTCAAAGAAAAAGGGACCAAAAACTTTATTGGCTGAAATGGTACAGAAAACGTTCACCTTAGGCGAGTCACGTTCATACTGAGTTGTTTCCCGCGGATTCTCAGTGCCCCACGCTGAACAACTGTCGTCGATTCAGTTCTGCCGTACTCAATAACACAAAAAGCTTTCTGTTGAGCGGTCGCCATCTTAGCATCAACTGACGCTGACGCCTAGTCAACAGCGTCTCAAGCGAACAAATGTACAACTAAATGAAACTTTATAGCTCCCTTAATTCGCCGACAGATAGTGCTTAGCTCTGCCTTTTGTCGTTGCAGAGTTTTAAATTCCTAAAGTTGTGGTACTCTTTTTGAATCACCCTGTATTTTAAGTGCCCTTTGGAGTGGCACTGGGTGTTGAATTTTGCACCTACAGAGGAGGGACTAAGGCAAGTACTTTATGGACTTACTGTAGTGTTACCTTTTATTATCTTGTCCTCATTAGCTATTGAAACAACCTCGCTTTGTAATGTAATTTTAATTTTCACCCAAAGGCACATTCAACACAGCGCAGAAAAATACACGTCTTTCGTATCAAGACAAGAGAGAGAGTCCTCCTTTAGTTCTTAAAAACAAAAAAACCTACGCAAAAGTAAAAAGACGAACAAAATTATTTATAAAATCGGTCGCTGGCGCAGCGCTCTTCTGCGTGCGCGATCGTAAATTATATCTTTGTATTGGCGGAGGCGCAGAAGTCAAAGTACCATTACAATGCCTCCTCTACTGCCATGCTCCGCAAGCGAGCGTGGCAGTATAGAAAATTTACAGATACATATATATGAGAAAATAAGAAATTTACATATTACAAAAAATATTTCTGAGCACAATGCCCTTTGCGTATCAGTCTTTGTATACAGTCCTTTTGGTGTGTATCTTCTTTAGGAGTCGTAACACTAATGTCTTTGAATTGCAGCGTATTATCGTTGCTTAGCACAGCGTTTGAATTCAGTTCACATGATTCGTGTTTACAATGGAATTAATTCGAACAATAAATGTTTCTATTATATTGCTTCAATGTCTTTAAACGTAGTATCGGATGCTGTGTGTGTGTGTGTGTGTGTCTGTCTCTCTTGCGTGTGACTTGAAGAAAATCCAAAGTTTGTTCAATGTGTCAACACGAAATTGTGATCTCCAGCAGTCGAATTTTGGTGGCGTCTACCGGGGTATAAATGGTCAATGAGGGCACAGGAAACACCTCACTGCCTACGACAGGTGATGAGCTTGTCTTTTACACCAACCTGAAGACCTGCCGGCTTCCACAACACCGTACACTTCAAAGCATATTGTCACTACGTAAATATTGCTTGACCAGTGTTCCATCACGTTGGTTTCTTCTTTGCACTTACAGTTCCATTTATATGAATTATGTGCTACATGCACAAGTCCTTTGCAGTTCATTAACATCTCCTTAAAATACATTTCTTGATATAGTAAGTACTTCATAAATACTAGTAAAGTCATCCCCTACAGTGGACTACACAAAATAAAATATGATAAAATACATGTTAATATAATGTAAAAGTTCCTATACCTAATACCATTTCTAAGTGTGATGTCCCCAGTATTGCTGTTTCTATGAGTGGTACCCCTCTAAATATCTTAGGGTCCTACAAGTATGTACATCAGTGTGGTGTGTGTGTGTGCGTGTGTGTGTGTGTGTGTGTATATATATATATATATATATATATATATATATATATATAAAGATGAGGTGACTTACCGAACGAAAGCGCTGGCAGGTCGATAGACACACAAACATACACACAAAATTCAAGCTTTCGCAACAAACTGTTGCCTCATCAGGAAAGAGGGAAAGACAGAAAGAAGTGTGTTTTAAGGGTGAGGGTAAGGAGTCATTCCAATCCCGGGAGCGGAAAGACTTACCTTAGGGGGAAAAAAGGACAGGTATACACATACAGACACACGCACGTATCCATCCACACATACAGACACAAGCAGATGTCTGCTTGTGTCTGTATGTGTGGATGGATATGTGCGTGTGTGCGAGTGTATACCTGTCCTTTTTTCCCCCTAAGGTAAGTCTTTCCGCTCCCGGGATTGGAATTACTCCTTACCCTCTCCCTTAAAACCCACTTCCTTTCGTCTTCCCCTCCCCTTCCCTCTTTCCTGATGAGGCAACAGTTTGTTGCGAAAGCTTGAATTTTGTGTGTATGTTTGTGTTTGTTTGTGTATCTATCGACCTGCCAGCGCTTTCGCTCGGTAAGTCACCTCATCTTTGTTTTTATATATAATTTTTCCCACGTGGAATGTTTCCTTCTAAAATATATATATATATATATATATATATATATATATATAATTCTATTCATAAATAAATATTTGTGTATGTCTCTCCATTCTGTCAGATAATCACAAATTATATAATGTCAAATCTTTCATCAACATGTATCAATTTTTCTAAGGGAGGGATGAGAGTATGAGCCGCTACAGAGGACTGACGTTTTCTCCTTTCTATTTAAAGGCGCATTAGTTCAGTACAGTAGATGAGCTTTAATTATGTCATTAGATGACTGCTAAATATGTTCTCTTAAATAATTCTTCCAATCTGAAGTGTCAAGCCTACATAACTCCAAAAATTTCATTACAAGTTCCCATTAGATTAGTGTTAAAGTGTTATAGATTTAAATCTTCTGGTATATTTCCAACAGTGGCTGCTGTAAATAATTCTTTCCACATAAATCCATACTTTCACCTTTAGTTATAAGAATATATATGACACCACATAAGTTATTATCTCAGGCATACCAATCTTTCAATAAATAATATTCTTTCCACTACTTTCATTCTGTATTCCATGAGTACATGTGATATAGCATTCAAATCTAGTTTCTCTCCTCTCAACATATTCTCAATTACTCATAACATTCTCACCTATCCATTATTCATTCTTCACATAATAACATATACTTATTCCTCAGCATTATATATATATTTTTTCCTCTTATTCATCACCACTTATTTTTTACTTCAACAACAACAACAACAACAATAATAATAATAATAATAATAATACCCTTTTCTCATCTTATATTTCATTTACCTCTCTCCATATTACTATTTGTCCTCTTATTAAACTAAAATTACATTCACTCATCTCATTGAGTCACTCACATCACTCATACCAACATTACTATTATCACATGCCTCCTAAAGAAAATAATTCTGTTCAGCTCTCTGCCTCCTCTAATGTGTATATGCCTCAATAGCAACTCCTCTTATAACCTAATATCTTATTAGCTATTGGATGGTTCACATTGCTTTCTAGACTTACCTGCATTCATTAGATTGTAAGTGTCTGTATAACTTAAATGTAGGCTCATCATAACTGTATATCATATTAATTATCTTCTCCTCATTAGCTAACATTTTACTGTATGTATTTTTTCAAATGTCTGTGTGGATGTAGACCTCTGGGTTTATGTGTTAAAGGATATTCTAACGAATAACAGCCAGGATGTGGAATATTTGCAATTCGGTATGGTCCAGAGTATAAGATCTGCCATTTCCTGTTTAAATGTTTCAGTTTTGTGGGTTTATGATGTGTTCTTAGCAAAACTAACTCATCAACTTGAAATGTTTGTGCTTTCCTGACACCTCTGTCATATTTCTGCTTTCTTTCCTTAGCTTTGTCACATCATGTTGTGTAAGCTTGTATTACCTTTTCTTCTAAACTAACATGATTTGTTGTTGCTGTAAATTTAGGTAGAGGGTCTGTCCATTCATTTCTTTCTGTTTTATCCATAATTAATTCAGTTGGTGTGTATCCAGTAGAAATGTGAGTTTACTTGTTCACTATTTGTTCAAATGGTGCTAGGTATTCTACCCATTTTGTGTGCTTCTCTGTTGTGTGTGTTCTCATAAACTGTTCAAATGCTCGAAATGTTCTTTCTACTGGGTTTCCTGCTGCGTGAAATCTTGAAATTAAAATATGTTTAACATTCTGTTCTTCAATAAAAGTCTTCCATTTTAAACTGGTAAAATATGCTGCATTATCCGTGATCATAACTTCAGGTTTTCGTATTCTTACGAAATAATCTGTTAATAGACGTCTGACAATAGCAGTGGTAGAAACTGAACGTAAAGCATATAATTTTAAATACTTTGTGAAAACATCTAACACAGCAAGGATGTATTTCATTCCTCCACATGCTTGTGGATAGGGTCCTGCAATATCTAAAGAAATTAGTTGTAATGGCCTCTTAGGTATGATTGGGTGCAATTCATTCATGCTTGTGCGATTAGAATATCTGGCCTTCTGACATATGATGCATTTCCTAATATTACTCAATAGTCTTCGCCTTAAATTTGGAAAGTAGCAATATTGTATAATCTTATCTGTACATTTGGTTACACCATAGTGTCCCCAATTTCTGTGTGTAAATAAAATAAAATCAACAACATGAGCTTCAGGTAAGCAAACACACCAATGCTGTGATTCAGGGTTTCATCGGTGAAATAATACTTCTTTGTGTAATGTGTAATATTTTTCAAGATGTGGGTCTGTTCCTGCACGTAATTTATTCTTTATCTGGATCCACCTGGGATCATTGTCCTGCAATATGGCTAACTTCCTGCACATGTTTTTGTAGTAAGGTGCAAATGTACCGTCATACATGAGTAAAATTTTGAAATCTGATGTTTGTTCTGTCACATCTGAAAATTCTTGTAGGCCTTGTGGCAAACGAGATAGAGCATCGGCTATAATGTTGGATTTTCCTTTTATATATATAATATCAAAATCATATTCTTGTAGTGATGCACACCAGCATGCAAGATGTGAATGTAATAACTTGCATGATAGCAGGAAAGAAAGACTTGATGATCAGTATAAAGCTTAGTATGTTTTCCCCATAGAAAGTAGCAAAACTTGCGAAATGCCCATACTATGGCAAGTGTTTCACGCTCGGTCACTGAATATGACTTTTCGCATTCAGTGAGCATGTGGCTAGCAAAACTTATAGGTTTGATGACTGTTTGTTCATCTTCTACATGAATTTGGAATAAAAATGCTCCGAGCCCATAGGAACTTGCATCTGTTACTAGGCAAAAGTCTGACGTCATGTCAGGATGACGTAACAACGGTGCATTAACTAAAGCATTCTTAATCGCTTCAAAATCTGTCTGACAGAACTCTGTCCATTTCCAAATATTATTTCTTTTGAGTAAAGATAGAAGATGTGGACTGTTAAGAAGGTGGTAGGGTACAAATTTCCTGAAGGATGAAGATAGACCAAGAAAGGCTTTGAGTTGTTTACGATTCTGTGGGGATGGAAAATTCTTTATTGCATCAATTTTTCTTGAGTCTCGATAAATGCCTTCAGTTGATATGATGTGACCAAGGAATTTGATTTCTCTCCTCCCTAATTTCGTCTTTGATAAATTGATAGTGACACCTGCGTCAGAAAATTTAGTCAGAAGTTGCTTCAAAAGATTTACATGTTCTTCCCAAGTAGTGGTGGCAATGACAATGTCGTCAACATAAACTGTGATTTGCGATAACAATTGTGGTCCAAGAACAGCATCTAAGGCTTCAATAAATACTCCAGTACTCACTCGTAGACCAAAGGGTAGAACACAAAATTGATAACTACGTCCCTCACATAAAAAATGCAGTGTATTTACAACTGTTTTTATGGAGGTTCACCTGCCAAAATTATGAGCGGAGGTCGATATTGGTTAAATACTGTACATTATGAAATTTTAAAAGTTGTTCTTCCAAATTAATAGGTCGTGTGTTGATTGGGATTACAACTTTGTTAATTTCTCGTGCGTCCAGCACTAACCTTACACTACCATCCTCTTTATTAACTGCTAGTATCGGACTGCAATATGGTGAATGTGACCTTTCAATGATACCCCAAGCTTGCATTTTTTCAATCTCTTTCAAAACTGCGGGTTTCTTTGACCAAGGAATATTATAATATGTTCTACAGTATGTTTTGTGTGGTTTAACATCCATCTCATAAGTATAGCCTCTAATAATTCCAGGTTTCTCCACAAATACCTCAGCAAATTGCTGCAAAACTTCAAGTAATTCAAGTTGTTGTTCCTTCGTCAGATATTCAGATTTGTGTATTTCTCTTATAAATCATTAGGTTTAATTCCCTGAGATACAGCTTCATTAAAAGTTAAATCACATATGTTTGTTGCTGGTGGATACACAAAATGTAACCGTTCAAATTTACCTTGTTTACTGTTTAAGTTTTTACCCTGTGTTAACTCTATTGTCAGTTGTTGTTGGTTTACGGTTAAATGACATTTCCCTTTGCCTAAATCTATGATTGCTTGATATTCATTCAAAAAGTCAATTCCTAATATGCAATGCATAACTAATTTGTCTACTACCAGAAAACTGTAATTGAGTGGTATATTTGAAAATGTGAAGTTAATTAGCACTTGAAATTTCACATTCTTTGATTTGTTACCGGTGGCACTTATAATGTGACAATTCTGTACTGGCAATGTTTGTATGTTCATTATTTGTTTGAGTTCATTATATAAGGACATTGAAATGACACTTGCTGCTGCTCCTGTATCCAACATTACTTCCACTTCATAGCTACCAATCATAACTCGTGTTATAGCCTGAATAATCTTCTTTGTTTTACTGGTACTATTAAAATCTACATCCTGATATAAATCTTTTTCTATTTTCTTACTGTCATCATATCGGAGGAAACAAATCGTCGGTTCCGTTGCACTCTGCTCCCTATCAACCTAACTCGAGTGCTTAGCTCGGTCGTCGTTCGTTTTCCGGCAAATTCGGTTGTTGCTGCGGGTTGGGTTCATTGCCCAACTCAATAATATTTACATTTCTGTCGCGCGTCACCCAAGTATCAGCTGTTTGGTTGTTGACATTACCTCACGTCGCATTGGGAGTTCCGTTAGGTAGGAATTGAGGGTTGCTGTATTGCATGTGTCGTGGCAGTGGTCCATTGTGATTTCCCCATACATTATTTCGCCCATGACTGTAACTGGTATTGTCATTACTGTTATTCCGCAATACATGTTTGGATGTTGTTTCTCTGAAAATATCCTGGATGGTACCTGTCATCCTCTCTTCTTTGATCTCTATGATTTAGGTTCCTTCTTCTGTTGTTGTTATTTTGAATATAACTGTTATTGTTCTGATTGTAATTACTGTTCGGATAACCATTATAGTAATAATTACTGTTTCCTTGCCAATGCTGCGAGTTGTTTCTCCTAATATTGAATGGATTTGTCCCAGTGTAGTGCGAATTGTTTCTTTGAGTGTTTTGTTGTGGTGTCGGAGGCGGATTCCAATAGCCTCTGTCATTTCCGTTGTGCGTACGCGAATTTCTTGGATGGATCAGATACAATTGATTGAAATTCCTGATCTCATCTCTGTAAACAACATCTGTCTCATCAACATCTATCTCATCAACATAATTAAAAAAATTCTTTATGTTGTCCTCGGACACTCCTATTAATTTATCACGGTAAGGAAATGGTAAGTGGCTTTTAAGTGTTCTAATTACGTCTGGTAAATCTGCTGGTTTTGTCCAATATAATGTTTTGTCTAGGTAGCGTTCAAAGTATTGATGTAAAGTCTCTTTCTTCAGGTTGTAAATTTCTGGATTGTATACTTCTCGTTTTAAATTTTGCTGTTCTGTGATCGACCAGAATTCCTCAAGAAATGCTTGTTCAAACTGTTCAAATGTTAAACATCGTCTTTTCATTCCTGCTCCCCACTTAGCTGCTCTTCCACGTAACAAATTTGTAACATATCGAATTTTATCGGCTTCTAACCAATGTCTCGGGAAAATACCACCAAAAGAGTGGATGAAAACAATCGGATGCACTTTGTCTTTCTCATCATATGAAAATGTCTGAAAGTATCCATGTCGTACTAATGTTTCATCAGCTACTCCCGATGGTATTATGGGTCCTGCATTTTGTGTCAAACTGTGCATAGTATGTGGTGATGTCTGATAGTAATTTTGATCTTGTGGTATCATTGAAAATGGTTCATTGGGATTTGGATCACTCATTGGTAATTCTATTTTCGGCTGTGTGCTGGGTCTAGCATTATTATGATTCTCATTTATGTTTTGGTTGCCTGTTATGGGTTTTGGTATCACTGACGAACTTGGTATTACATTTTCTTTAAGTTTACGTACCTCTTTCTGGATATTATCTGTTTCTCCCTTTACTTGTTCCTTTGTCTTATCTAAAATGATCTGTGTCATTGTCTCAAACTTCTCATCTAAATAATCATCACATAATTTGCATTCATGTACAAGTTTTTCTGCTAGAGTTGTGTCATTCTTTAAAGATGCTACATCTGCTCTGTCTTCAAGCTTTTCTAACTTTTCCTGTAAGGATTTCTGCTCCAATGTTACATCATTTAATCTGTCTGAAAGGTCTGTAATCGTCAGGTCTAAGTGTTCTTGGTTTGTTTTTACGGAATTGTGTGACTGTCGTAATTCGTCAACTTGGGTACTGGTTTTCTGTTGTTCAAAAACTACTGTTAACAATTTCTCATTACATCGTTGTAAGTCAGTTTTTGTCTCGTCACTGAATTCCACAAATACCTTTTCTTGTCTCGTAACCTTGTCTGATAAGTCAGTAAATTTCCTTACAAGACTACTGGTGGTTTCTGTCAAGTCGGCAATTTGTCTCGATTGTTTTTCAAAATTTTGTTTTATGTCCCGTGTCAGTTCATCGAATTTAGTGTCAAATTTCCCAATGTCACGTTTTAAATTGTCGTGTAAAGCGTCAAATCTTTTGTCTAAAGTGTCAAATTTTCTGTTTTGGTCACCAAGTAACTTCAGAATCTGGTTGAGCATGTTAGAGTCCTGTGTCTTAGTTTCGTCATTTTTTCGTGTCTGATTGATGTCTGGTTCTGAAGTTGACGTCAATGTCACGTTTTGTCGCGTAGTACTCACTCTCCATTCGCCTGTATATCTGTTTAAATATAGGGGTTGTTGTCTTAATCGATCCAGTAAAATTATGTCTTGAACATCCTCACAATTAAATTCAATATTCATTTGACTGTCGGACATGTTTTTCAATGTGTCACTTTCACTAAGCTCGTCCGCGGAAACAATTTCTACGCGTCTAGCGTCCACCTTGCGATTTTCGTAATTAATTGCAAATAAAATTTTCCAATGGTAAAAAAATTTTTTTTTAAATATGATATGTTGAAATCTGAAATTTCTCTTATGGAAATGGATATTTCTATATGATTTCTAATTAGAAATTTAATTATTAAACTGGTACTGAAATTTCCCTCTCACAAATAAATGACTGTGAATATGCTCTTCACTTATCATTTGCAATAATAGTAGTAAATCAATTTTAACTACAATTTGAAAAAATAATTTCGAAATAAATGGATCGGAATAAAGGAAGTACAGATGGCTGCTTGAAACTGGAAAAAATGTAAATTTCTATACTCACCATTTTTTTGTCTTATGTTGCAAATGTAGCGTCAAATATACAGTTTTCAATCCAAAATTTTTCTTTCGCGTCCGTGCAAATTATTTTATGGAACATTATCCTTTTCCCTTTTTTTTTTACCAAATTAATTTCCTCAACATGAAAATGAAAATTAACACGAATTAATAACAGGGAAAACAATATTGTTGTAAATTTCATGGACGTAACATTAAAATTGAAATGAATGAGACTTAGTCCAAATTCATTTTCTGATGCTATTAAGTGGTTAAAATTAGATAAAATGTCCAAAATTTATAATAACTACACTTGTATCAAATCCAAACTGCACTTGTATCAAATCCGAAGATTGCAAGTCCTGTCACCAGGACGCCAATTGTAGTGTTACCTTTTATTATCTTCTCCTCATTAGCTATTGAAACAACTTCGCTTTGTAATGTAATTTTAATTTTCACCCAAAGGCACATTCAACACAGTGCGGAAAAATACACGTCTTTCGTATCAAGACAAGAGAGAGAGAGTCCTCCTTTAGTTCTTAAAAACAAAAAACCTACGCAAAAGTAAAAAGACAAACAAAATTATTTATAAAATCGGTCGTTGGCGCAGCGCTCTTCTGCGTGCGCGATCGTAAATTATATCTTTGTATTGGCGGAGGCGCGGAAGTCAAAGTACCATTACATTACCAAGAATATAGTGAGCGCTCGACATGTTACCGATGATACAGTTTGGCCTTTTGGACACTGAAATATGTAATGGACGAAGTAGTCTACATCACCATGGTCAAAACTGTATGGCTTCTCCATCAGGGTATCAAACTTTTTAACCAAACACACATCAATGTACTCTTATCCTAAGGAGCTACCCTATGAACTCGATAACAACATGGAATTCATCGTCATCTACAAAGTTACACAACTGAGGCCGAACTATTTTCCATAGTTGCACCAATGGTAATGCAAGGAACGTTCACAACGAACACCACTTAATGTGTGGAGATGCGACAGCACAAACTATGAGTGGCAGTTACACCTCAATAATGAAGCAAAAGATTCTAATTCAACATCCCCTATGTCGAGCCATGATCTCTCAGAAGCTGAACCTTTAAAGTTTTGTAAATTTCATGTAAATTAATGGCAATATAAATAAATCTGACACATGCAGAGGATACATAAGGTATAAACTTGGTGACAAATACAGAGACTTGATCCTCTGCCAGGGCAAGTGGTACTTCCCTATAAAATTTGATTATTTATGTCACGTACATTTGTAAAATGCATTACTACTACTGTATAGTCATCTGGTAATAATGGGCAATGCCAGAATACTGTGGGGTGGCAAATTGTGATAGATCTTCTTTTGGTTCAGCCTTGAAGTATATGTCAATCAATAAGTATCAGAACACTGGCAAAGATGTAATATGAACATGCCCACACCAAAAAGAGATCCGTACAAAAATGAAAGATGAACATATATCTGTATTACAATGTTCCCTTAAGCTGACATCAAATTTTTCGCTCTCCAACTATCTGTCTCTTCCCGCCCAGGATTCCAGGTGGATGTATTGCGTGTTGTCAGACAACAATACATAAAGTTTTTACAATATATCTTATAGCAAGGGAGGTAGTTTCTTTCATTTCTAAATTGTTTCATCCTGAAAATTATATCTGGATACAATGCAGCCAACAAAATTCAAAAAGCACAGCGACATTATTTATGATTGTATTCTACTGCAGCCGGCCGGGGTGTCCGAGCGGTTCTAGGCGCTATGGTCTGGAACCGCGCGACCGCTACGGTCGGAGGTTCGAATCCTGCCTCGGGCATGGTTGTGTGTGATGTCCTTAGGTTAGTTAGGTTTAAGTAGTTCTAAGTTCTAGGGGACTGATAACCTCAGATGTTAAGTCCCATAGTGCTCAGAGCCATTTGAACCATTTATTCTACTGCATTCTTTGCAAGGAGCTGGTCAGTGCACGCTTTTCTACACAAAAGAAGAGGTAAATATCACTCTGTTCAAAAGGAGAGTTAATATACCAACTAGACCATTACAGTGGTAACTGTAGCGAGACTGTGAAGATGCAAACTTAGACGCATGAATTGTTGCTGGAAAAAGTATCTGCCAGTCACACACCTCAAAATAATCGACATTATTCACACCTCCTTATGGCACCAGTACTTAAAACACCACTATACTTCTCATCACTATAGATGTTTCAGCCATGGGTGGCTAGGCTGTATGGGAGGGACTACTTGGAATTGAATGGGTGGCAGTTGCCTAAGTGAAGGTATTGTTGGTGGTTGGCAGCAGGCCTGATATGGACGGAGATATTGATGTAGCCATCTTTGAAGTGGTGATCTATATCAAGGAAGGTGGCTTGTTGGGTTGATGATAACTATTTGAAGCAAATGGGGGTGAAGATGTTGAGGTTCTAGAGGAATGTGAATAGGGTGTCATCACCTTCAGTCCAGATCATGAAGATATTATCAATGAGTCTGAACCAGATAAAGGATTCTGGATGGTTAGGAAGGAACTCTCTACATGGCCCATACATTGGCTGACACAGGACGAAGTCACACAGGTGCCCATCTCTGTACCACAGATCTACTTGTAGGTGAATCCTTGAAAGGTTTAATAATTGTGGGTGAAGATATATTTAAGTAATAGATTCCAAATATATTAATTGTTTGAACACACTGTTCAATGTTTACATGTGATAACTGTCATAAAAGATACACAGGCACAGCTAATAATTTTGGAAACTTTAACTGTCATGCAACCTGGAAAGTAACCAGCATCACCATTATCACTCCTCCCATTTTTTACACAATTTATTTTATTTTGTTTTCATCAAGCAAAAATCAACTTGCTCCAAACCAAAAAAATTTTCAAACTGTTGTGTAATCAGCACAACATTTTGTGCATTTGGGATCACTGCTATAGTGAAGGATGGTCGTGATGCTTGCATTTGAGAACAAAGCACTTAAATTGAGGAAACACAGAATGAAAACCTGTATTTCTGTTGTTCATAGTTCAATATGTTACACAGAATATTAATGTGGTGAAATAATTCAGTTGTCACAAGAGTAGGGAAAGAAATTAATTATGGCCTTGTTGGATAGTTATTGAAAACATAACATAATAAACTTGAACCAAGATGGTAGCTTACATTGTTATTGCTTGTTTTCTCAATAACTTTTTCACTCTAAATGAACAATTGCTACTTATTTCAGTAATTAAAATTTATTTATAGACACACATTTGCCTTTAAGAATGTTTCATCAGTCAATGCATTATTTACTGCTTGCATGAAATTATGAGGTTTGTAACGGATTATGGTAATATGGTATTTTTTTTTAGATATGTCAATGACAATGGGGACAAAAGTATATTTCCATAAACACTACATTACTGTGGAATTAAGAAAAAGCCACAGAATGGATCTAAGTTACATAAGTGGTACAAAGCGAGAAGTCCTTGAACTTGTAATACATCGTACACTTTCCACTGAGTGTAGCACAGAGGTCCAAACTTGTTTTTATTTTCTGGTAACACTGACAAATATCCAGGGTATGAACTGAATAATAAAGCAAATAATTTACGCAAGGGAACCAGTTCATGGTTTATATCTAATAAACTGATTCCTTTTACAGTAAGCACAGTATATTCAGTTTCTCATCCACAATTCTGTAAGCGACATTATTCCAGTACCTTGAAACAGTGTCATGAAGGGGAGCACACTAGATTATTGGGACAGAGGTTCAACGACAAGTCCTCATGGGAGCCACCTTTTCTTAAACTTTACAGTAAGCACAGTATATTCAGTTTCTCATCCACAATTCTGTAAGCGACATTATTCCAGTACCTTGAAACAGTGTCATGAAGGGGAGCACACTAGATTATTGGGACAGAGGTTCAACGACAAGTCCTCATGGGAGCCACC
This sequence comes from Schistocerca piceifrons, assembly GCF_021461385.2. NCBI lineage: Eukaryota > Metazoa > Arthropoda > Insecta > Orthoptera > Acrididae > Schistocerca > Schistocerca piceifrons. The sequence goes on from NC_060141.1 coordinate 422,232,006, forward strand.
TTTTCTTAAACTGCAGAAGTAGAATGCAGTTAGTAACCTTTATGATTAAAATATTTTCTCTCATCAGTACCTGTGATACACTTTTATGTTGGCTTATTTTTCATTCATTCACTCCTTGATGTCAATTGGCTATTTCAGGAGAAAATGTTGGAGTTACTAAGGCTATTTCTTGAGCAAAACTGCACAGATGGTGTTAACTCATAAAACTCATAGGACACTAGTTAGCTTCTCACACAGTATTCTACCTATGTGTATTCTCTTGTATGATTTGTTGCATAAAACATGCATTTGTCTGAAAACTAACACAGTACTAAGGAATTATTTGCACATGCAGAGTACATCCTTCTCGATCATTCAGAAAAGAAAGATCTCATATTGTTTTCAACAGATAAAGTTTGTCAATTATGGAATATAAATACATATTTCATCAGCATCAACTATTACAATCATTCCCACAACTTATACACATTCCCTTGCTGCATTAATTGACATAAATAGTGACTGGTAACAGTAAACATGTTGTTTCATTTGATTTCATTGTCATTGATGATACTTTGTTTCTTCTTTTATCTCCAAGATGTATTTGAAAGGTGTAAACCTCCATCATCAGGTGGATTTACATTTGTTAGCATGATGTATGTGTTGTGTTATGATTTCTGGAGGAACTTGTGGCACTCCAGTGGTAACAAGTTCCTTTCACTGCCTTAACACATCACATGTACACTGTCATATTTTGTAAACAAAGACGGTGTCTGAAAATGCCGCCTTTATAAATGTGTCCACTCAAGAGCAACTTGCATATCTTTTACAGGGAAGTCCTTTCCTGGTCTGTGTGAGGACACTGCGTCCTCACCATGGGACATTTCATTGCTGCAGCTTTTGTTCCAGTAATGGGAGCAAAACTGCTACATGTGGATGTGGTGGGAAAATGCCAGGTAATAGAATATCTAACAAAAGGTTTTATATCGGGAAGATAAGGCACAAACATTTTCTTTAACCTATACATCTTGTATTCTCAAACAATATAACACTTCCTTTCATTATTTTTCCATTAAAATTAAGTTTCCATGCAAACTGTACATGTATATACAATCTATCAATGTATAAGAACCAATGTGAAACTGAAGTTGGCACTGTACAATAAGGACCCACAAATAACAGACATCATCATAACTTAATTTTGTTTATGTCACCAGGTGGCTACCAGGGTTGCGGCCATGGCCATGCTGGACATCCTGGTCGCCGGCATTGGTCTTGCTGTGGGAACATTCTTGAAAATTCCGAGTGTGGACGTACAAATTCTGCTCTGTACCAATTCACTCTGTGACTGGACATTACTTACATTTATATGTGGAATTTACTGGGTGCGAGATAAACACAAGCACCACTAGAAGCATGCATTAAATGAAATGACGTGCAGTAACAACTCAGATAATTTATTATTGGAGGATAAAAACAAATAAATTTTAAAAACAATTATAGGAAAGTCCAGTGACAAAATATAGCATAGGAACAACTTCATCACACACAAATCACAGCCCCTTATAATGGAACATTTTCCCAAATAAATGTGTTCAACAATTATTATTTTTATTGTACTTCTAGGAAATAAATACATTCAGCTCCTACACCACCCTCTTCCACAATTAAATTACTTTTTAAGTGCATAAAAAAATCTTAAACGTCAGTTATTGAATTTTTAGTCGCACTCTTAAATCAAAAACTGAATAAATAAATAAAAGGCGCGCGCGCGCACACACACACACACACACACACACACACACACACACACACACACACACACACAGAGAGAGAGAGAGAGAGAGAGAGAGAGAGAGAGAGAGAGAGAGAGAGAGAGAGAGAGGGGGGGGGGGGGTTCCCTATTTGTCCAACAACCATCCAGTAGCCTCCTGCTTAAAGTGTCCACATCTACTTACTCCGGAAAAAAATTTAAAAATGCTTAAGTCCAGAAAACTACTTGAACTGTTGAGGTGGTGGTCCAAAGAGGCCACCACTTTGCTTGCTTGCTGTTCTAGAAGGAGCAAACCCAAGCAGCTTCTGGATGTTCTGGAAGTGACAAAAAAATTATATAATTGAAATGTCTTCTTTAAAAGGAAACACAAAGGAACATTCAGCACAACAAACTAAACAGGAAAAAAATCATATATGTGCAGAATCAATGCAGAGTATATACAGGATATATACTTATATGTTTTTCATACATAACATGCTAACTACAGGAGTGTCGAAACCAATGCAAACCCATGACTTTATGTAAAGATTGAGCTTTTGAAAACTTTTAATGCCGTTTTAAGTAGATACAGTAGTTCTGACTTATGAAGGAAGGAAAATTAGATTTTTGAACATCCTATTGGTTATGAAATCAGTACAGACTGAAGCTTGGATGGAGGAAGAAAACAGGTCATGTCCACTTGAAAGGAACCCACACCAGCGATTTCATTAAACCACATAGAGCCTAAATCTGGATCATCAGACAAGAATTTAAAATCCAGTCTTCCCAAATGTGAGCCATTGTCTTAACCACTGCATTACCTAACTCAGTGATACAAATCAATCTCAGCAGTTAGGCTTCTAATGGTTATCACATTTTCAACCCAACTAGGCCTCCAATGTGCTATTTTGGGTGCATATTTTCACATTACACTCCTGTTTTTTTAAGTTCTTTACATATTTGAGACATCAAAATAAAACACCTGTTTTCTGTAGTGAGAAAAGTACATACTGGAAGAGCAACTGAATTAAAGTATCTTAAATATCTTGTACATTAATGAGTAACCTGTAGATAAAGCAGTACAGCATGGGCAAATATAACAATGGCAACATTCAGTGTCAACGATGTTAAGACAGCAATGAAGGATTAATTATGACAAGATCAGAATATGTTTTTGATACTGAAGTTTGATTATATTCCATCTTAGTCATTTCTGGCCTACTCCTTGTTAAGAGTGCATGTAATAGTGTGCACACTACACAAACTGTTTATCTTACTGACAGTGGCTCCCAATAGTTGTTTGAAGCGTTAGTACTGATGCAGAAGTGCCACACAGCCTGACATAAATAACATGTCACACTTGTACCTCCTATTAAACTTTTCAGTTTTTGCATCATAAGCATGTATCTACCAGTATACTACTTACTTACATGAATGGCAAAATCTGACAAGTGTAGAAAACTAGGCAAGTGCCAGTAAACATCAAAATGGGAACAAAAAATTCCCGAAAGATAATCTTGGCAAAATCCAAACTCAATGTTTATCTTTGCACATCACAGCAGTTCATTTCAAATCATATTATAACTAGGCTATTGGTAAACATGGTTGCTATAATGGAACTACTTGGTTGCTGAAAATATGGTTCAACGCAATCCATTGCCAGAGTTACACAGATTATTGTAGAAGAAAATGATTAACATGCAGGATTGCATAGACAATTTTTAAACATTCATTCAAATGACAAGTACTGTCACATCTCATTTCAAATTCTGTCATAAAGTTAACAAAAGTAAGAAATAAAAATTAGCAGAAAATGTTGCAGGGTTGTATTGCACTGATAGCACATTGAGCAATCATTAATTAAAATTGAGCTGTCACTGTAAATTTCCACAAACCACATGCCATATAATATTTGACAAATCTGCAAAGTAGGGGTAATACAACGGCATGACCTATGAATGGTGGATGACTGGGGTATTACAGAACAAGAGTGGTAATTAATATGGTTACTCTCAAATGTTTTTGGGTTTTTCAAGATTGCTTCTGATTAGAGTATTTCCAAGAAAGAAAGTTAGTACTGGCCTGCAATGTGAGTTATGCAACTTTTGTCTTTCTTGCCATTTGTCAGACTAAGATGGAAATGAGCTGTCAATATTATTATTTCCCCATGATGACTCAAAAGTATGAGTGAACACACTGGAAAGTCTGCAGTCGGCTTTCAGCAAGTCTACGCCTTCCAAAGAACAGTTTGTCACTGATTTAGTTCAGCACAAGGAAACCATTATTGAAGATGAAAGGCAATCATGACAGGTCACAAAAGCCAATACCAAAGAACGTGAACCTTGTCAGCTACCAGGCTGCGTGAAAACTGAATGCCCGCCGGAGCTAATGGACCTCAATGGCAGTGTCGCCCAAGCGCTCCACTCGTCTAGTGAGTGCACCACCATTTCGCCACATGGATACACCGGACAACAGTGTCCCTCGCGGGCAGAATAAATATCGATGTACCTCGACCACTCAGTTAGTCATGTACTTCATCTGATAGCGTTTGTTACTATCTTCACCATATTACTGACTACTCGTCAATGACTTCACTTTGCTATTGGTTTTCCTCTTTGGTCCTGATTTCAATTGTGGTTTGTACTTGACCTGTTAACAGTGCTGTGTCAAAAGTTCACTGCACTTTGTTGTTGCATAGATTGTATTGACTTGCTCTTGGTGTGTCAGGTCTGCCGTTCTGTCAGCCCTGTTGCTCAACGCCAGCATGGGTTTGAGTCCCGTGCGTAGTCGATCTCCTCCCCTTGCGTCATATCTCCTCCCCTTGCGTCATCATCGTTTCTCTCCTGTTTTTCTGAAGTCAGCTGTTCGCAGATATAGCACTTGAGCCTGGACAGTAATTGAAGAGGATCTCCGCTGCATTTAACAGCAAATTAAGTGCTCTCTTGGGATTGGGTCCTACCTCGACATCTACATGGATACTCTGCAAATCACACTTAAGTGGCTGGCAGAGGGTTCATCGAACCACCTTCACAATAATTCTCTATTATTCCAATCCCGAAAAGCTCATGGAAAAAATGAACACGTATATCTTACGTCCTGTCTCATGTCAGTGACATTCTCTCCCCTATTCCACGATAATACAAAATGTGCTCAATGCACTCAATTAATCCTACCTGGTAAAGATCCCACACAGCACAGCAGTACTCTACAAGAGGATGGGCAAGCATAGTGTAGGCAGTCTCTTTAGTAGATTGTTACATTTTCTAAGTGTCCTGCCAATAAAACGCAGTCTTCGGTTTGCCTTCTCCACAACATTTTCGATGCATTCTTACCAATTTAAGTTGTTCATAATAATAATTCCTTGGTATTTCGTTGAATTTACAGCCTTTAGATTTGACTGATTTATCGTGTCACTGTAGTTTAATTGATCCCTTTTAGCACTCGTGTGGATGACCTCATAGTTTTCATTATTTAGGGTCAATTGCCAATTTTTGCACCATACAGATATCTTTTCTAAATAGTTTTGCAATTTGTTTTGATCTTCTGATGACTTTACTAGATGGTAAACGACAGTACCATCTGAAAACAACCTAAGATGGCTGCTCAGATTGTCTTCTAAATTGTTTATATAGTAAGGAACATAGAGGGCCTACAACACTATCTTGGGGAACAAGAGAAATCAATTTTGTTTTACTCAATGACTGTCTGTCAATTGCTACAAACTGTGACCCCTCCGACAGGAACAGAAATCCAGTCACACAATTGAGACAATATTCCATAAGCGCACAACTGCAATACAAGCCGCTTGTGCAGTACAGCGACAAAGCCTACTGCAAATCTGGAAACCTAGAAATCAACTGTCAATAGCACTCAACACTTTGCATGTACAAGAGCTAACTGGGTTTCACAAGAATGATGTTTTCTAAATTTGTGTTGAGCATGTATCAATAGACCATTCTCTTTGTGGTAATTCATAATGTTCGAGCTCGATATACGTTATGTTGATGTTAATGATATGGGCCTGTAATTTACCTTTCTTGAATACTGGTGTGACCTGTGCAACTTTCTAGTCTTTGAGCACAGATCTTTCGTTGGAGGGTTGTATATGATAGTTAAGCATGGAGCATACTCTGAAGGGAAACTTATTGGTATACAGTCTAGACCACAAGACTTGCTTTTATAAAGTGATTTAAGTTGCTTCACTCCTCCGAGGATACCTGTTTCTAAGTTACTCATGTTGGCAGCTGTTCTTGATTCACGAGTGATTTAGAGATAAGGACAGGAAAATTCTGCGAACAATAATGCGAAATTGGCAATGTTGAGCAAAATAATGTTAAATTTGCAATTTCATGATGTATTGTGAAATTTTTAATTCTGCTGTATGCAAATGTTATAAATCTGAGGACAGTAGTTCACTATTATCAATAATTGATAGTAACTGAATGTTAAAACTGCATTTTGACTTCTAATCCTCTCAAGACTGAGGATTGTGTATATCTTAAATTGAAACTTCCTGGCAGATTAAAACTGTGTGCCCGACCGAAACTCGAACTCGGGACCTTTGCCTTTCGCGGGCAAGTGCTCTACCATCTGAGCTACCGAAGTACGATTCACGCCCGGTCCTCACAGCTTTACTTCCGCCAGTATCTCATCTCCTACTGTCCAAACTTTACAGAAGAACTCCTGCGAACCTTAGACAAGGCTTAGCCACAGCCTGGCGGATGTTTCCAGAATGATATTTTCACTCAGCAGCGGAGTGTGCGCTAATATGAAACTTCCTGGCAGATTAAAACTGTGTGCCCAACCGAAACTCGAACTCGGGACCTTTGCCTTTCGCGGGCAAGTGCTCTACCAACTGCGCTACCGAAGCACGATTCACGCCCAGTCCTCACAGCTTTACTACTGCCAGTACCTCATCTCCTACCTTCTAAACTTTACAGAAGAACTCCTGCAAACCTTGCAGAACTAGCACTCCTGAAAGAAAGGATACTGCGGAGACATGGCTTAGCCACAGCCTGGGGGATGTTTCCAGAATGAGATTTTCACTCTGCAGCGGAGTGTGCGCTGATATGAAACTTCCTGGCAGATTAAAACTGTGTGCCTGACCGAAACTTGAACTCGGGACCTTTGCCTTTCGCGGGCAAGTGCTCTACCAACTGATCTACCCAAGCACGACTCACGCCCCGTCCCCACAGCTTTACTTCAGCCAGTACCTTGTCTCCTACCTTCCAAACTTTTAATCTGCCAATTAATTGGGAACATTGCAGTTTTGTTAGTGGTGAGCATGACAAGACATCCTTATACTGAGTTTGGCTGAAAATGATACCAAATGTGGCAATAAAAAGACAGAATTTGGCAAAAACTACACCACATTTGGCAATCAAATAACAACAAATTTGGCAAAAGTGTTAACTAATTTGCAAAAATAAATGATTCTAACAAAAATAGCACCAATTTTGTCAAAAGAAAACATTGTATTTGGCCATAAAATAAAACAATTTTTTTCCTGTCCCTTTTTTTAAGATGTTGCTTGAGAAAATTCAGGTTAAATATTTCTGAAGTTGTTGGATACTGCATCTTTAAACACTTGGACAGAGAAGTTTCCACATTGAATTCTGTCAGTAAATGCTATGCATATGCAGTTCCAATCAAAAGCAGTATTTAATATCATAAATTGTGATGAAACAAAGCTGAAACATGGCTATTCTCAGAAGAAATTCTCCCAGCAAACCACAACATTGAGTGTGTGTGCACACACAGAGATGGTGTGCACGATCTCTCTGAATACCTCTACAAGTGTATAAAAATCAAATATGGATGGGATGCTGCTTCATAATTACAATGAACCAGCTCACAGCATGGTGAAAATTAAATCTCTTGAGTAATCTCGCATCTACACTTTTCCTCATCTATCCTATAGCTCTGATCTGTGTTGTTCTTTCTTGTTCCCACAGCAATAAAAACCACCTGTAAATGTCAAGTTGAGTCTCCTGCAGCAGCCAAGGCTGTGAAAATAGTGACATCATATTGTTACGTAACTTAAACAATGGAAAATCCATGATGGAATGTAACAACATTATAAAAAGAAAGTTGCTACTCACCATATAGCGGCGATGGGAGATGCTAAGTCGTAGAAAGGCACAACAAAAAGACTGTCAACAAATAAGCTTTTGGACAGCAAGGTCTTCATCAAAAATAGACAACACACACACACACACCACTGCAGTCTCTGGCAACTGAAGCCACACCGAGTGTGTGTGGCTTCAGTTGCCAGAGACTGCAGTCGTGTGTGTGTGTGTGTGTGTGTGTGTGTGTGTGTTTTGCCTTTTTGACAAAGACCCTGCTGGCCGAAAGCTTATTTGTTGACAGTCTTTTTGTTGGGCCTATTTGAGACTCAGCATCTCCACTATATGGTGAGTAGCAACTTTCCTTTTCATAATATTGTCACATAAGCAGTGTATACAAAGCAGCGGATACAAATAAAACCATTCGTTATAAAACAGAAGTGGCACCAAGTAACTGCTACCATTCAGGAATGCTTGCTTTTAAGCTATCAGAAACATCCAGCTATCACTTGAGTAGGTTAGGTTGAAGACTGAACAATAATTTAAGAAACACTGGTCTGACACCATTCATAGACAATTTCTGTGAAAATTCACACAACAAAGACAGGGATGGGTACATTTTCTACTTATCACCATTGAAGAAGCAATACACACAATTGCATTTTCTAATTTTCTGGATTCCAATAAGCTGACATACTTGATTCACTGCACCTGATATTACCTAAGTAACATTGAATTTTGAATTCTTTACAATTAAAATGCACCTCAAGAATACCACATACAAGATCTGTTCAAAAAAATCCGGAACTTTGTCCACAAAATTTTTCTACATTTACCTTTTACTTATAGTGCATAGTCTCCTTCAAAATACTCTCCTCCACAATTGATACATTGCTCTCAATAGCGTTTCCATTTCCAGAAGCAGTCTTAGTGTGCCTCTTGCCAGATTCCGTGAAGCCCTGTCTGCACTACTATTGCATATCTTCACCATTTCAATGGGGTTGTCAACGTTGGAAATAAAGTCCACAGGGGCCATCTCTGGAGAACACGGAGGATGAGGCAGCACTGTGATTTTTTTTAAGCGATAGTCTTGCACCAACAACCAACAGGGATGAATGTGCGGGTGCGTTATTGCGATGCGAGAGTCATGAATTGTCTCACCACATTTCAGGCCATTTCCTTCTCACGTATTCTCTCAGATGTCGCAACATGTCCCGATAGTACCATTAGTAACAGTTTGTTACTGTGGCATGAATTCGTGATGTACTAATCCTTCTAAGTCAAAGAAAACTATCAACGTGACTTTGACATTTGACTTGACCTGACAAGCTTTTTTTTTTGCTCTTGGAGAGTCTTTCATGACCCATTGTGAAGACTGAACCTTGGTCTCAACATCATAACTGTAGACCCACGTCTCATCACCAGTTATGATTCTCTTAAGGAACATCTTGTTCTCGTTTGTGTGATCCAAAAGCTCTTCACAGATTACAAGGCGAAGCTGTGAGCTGTCGGACGAACTTGGCGGTAACACGATGCATTCCAAGATGCCGTGTCAGGATTCCAGGACATGAACCTACTGAAATGTTACATTCTTCTGCAATCTCTCAGAGACCGTCAGTCCTCAACTGGTATGCACAATTTCATTGACGTTTCTGACATGAGCATTGTTGGTAGATGATGAAGGGCATTCTGAACGAGGGTTACCTTTAACTTCTGTCCGGCCATTTTCAAACTGAGTGAACCACTTGTACCACTGAGTATGCCTTAGCACTCACCACTGTAGGCTACCTGAATCATTTGGTGTGCCTCTGTAAAGGTTTCACACAAAATTTAGTACAGACACATTGCTCCTCTAACTCTGCCATTTCGAAATTCGCAAACTGTGCAACACAACACACTACTTAATATAGCATTTTACAATAACTAACAGATATACAACAATGAAACTTCCAGCAGTTGCATATGAAATGCTGTTGCACATGTCAACCGAATTTCGCCCCAACACTCCACTGGCGCAAAATTACAAATGTTATGAAATTTTTTGAACAGACCTCATACATCAAACAAGGTAAAATGAAGATGTTCATTCCCCAATACTGTAGAAGAATGAAAGAACACATAACTACAGCTGGAAGCTCTGTGAGGATGTTTGTAAGCAATGCTGTTGTCTAGAGTACAGTTGCATAACCCAGAAGGCTGAAGTAAAATTCAGGAAAGCCTGCAGGTGATCAACAATTGATGCAATGGCTGACAGCTATCAATCACTCTAAAATCTTCCATACACTACATACATGTGAACAACAATTTCTTTCTCAGTAAAATGATCATCTTATGTACCATTTCTTCAACAACAATATGTCCTACTTTTCATGACTTCTGAAAGTGAACAACATGTGTACAAATTCCATAGGATGCAGAAATGAACGCAGCAAACAATTGCAGCTGCAATCAATTGTAACACTGATGCCTTGTATGATATATTTCAGACTAAAATGAGCTGTTGCCATAAAGTACGTATTGAATTTGTGACAAAATCATTTTGGCTAAGTTATTACAATAATGTAAAATCTGAGCAGGACATAAGGAATAGAATACCCAAGATAACCACTCTCTGTACGGAGGCATTATTGAACAGTGAACAGACTCTCACAAGATACTGAGAATTGTAATCTAGCTTACAGACACTCAAAGCCATAATATTATGTCACTCATAAAACAGCTCCTTGCAAAGAATAATCATGCCTTCAGGAAAAGTAACTCACGTTACAGCTTGACAATATTATGAAAAGAATAGACAGTTGTTACTCACCACATAGCAGAGCTGCTGAGTTGTTCTATGAGCACAATAAAAAGATGTCAAACAAAGCTTTCAGCCAAACAGCCTTCATCAGAATTAAACACACACACAAATACAAATACAACTCACACACATATGACCACAGTCTCATGCTGCCAAGGCCTGGTGTGTGTGTGTGTGTGTGTGTGTGTGTGTGTGTGTGTGTGTGTGTGTGTGTGTTATGTCTAATTCTGATGAAGGTCTGTTTAGCCGAAAGCTTCGTTTCACAGTCTTTTTGTTATGCCCCTCTCTGAATCTCCACTATATCGTGAATAGCAACTATCCTTGTCATTATATTGTCATTATTCCATCCTGGATTTTCCACTGTTTTATTTTCTTTCATGTTAATGCTTTATTAACATAAAATATCTGGACAACAGTAAACACAGAAGACCAGGCAGACTCAGCATGTCTACATTTTTGACTGGTGTTTGAAACTGTACCACACTACCACTAATTACAACAGATTCACAAATATCCAACTGTTTCAATGAATTTTGACTAACAGAATCAAGAATGTTGCATAGAGCAGCAAATGTTCAACACAAACACAAGCAACAAATGCTGCTCCAAAGAAGTTTAATAAGACCACTAATGTTCCCTACACAAGCGAACAATTTATCAGATATGGTCACTCAACTGGAAAATACCAATGTTAGACAATCACATGGAAATATACAAAAAAAATTGACAAAACTTTCAATTCATGTACAGAATGGAAAAATAACCTTATAGTACTATATCACAACATTAGTGTTAAATATTTTGAGCCTATAATATTTAAATATCTAGGGATAATACTACAACATGATATTAAATGAGACAAACATGTGAAATAAGTAGTAGATGTGGTGATTTACGATTTAGGTTTTATTTGGGGATATGTGTGCTACATCTGTAAGGAAATCACACACTATATGCTAGTGCAACCAATTCCAGGTGACTATGCCAGTGTTTGTTGTTCTAATCCAGCAGGCATGGCAACAGGGAATTTTCAAGGATTTGCTGCTATAATCTTAACAAACAAGTACAGCCCCTATGAAGGTGTAAATGGTGATCACCTGAATGGACATCTTTAAAAGACAAGACATCACAGAACCACTATTCAAGGAAGACTATAGCAATTCTACTATATCCATAATATAACTCTTTAAATTAAGGCTGAGAGAGATTAGATCACATAATGTGGCATATAGACAAATTTTCCCCTAACTTCAAACAGAATATCAGTAAATTTAGCATAATGTGCCTTCCTCCCAAGGACTTGTGGAGTACAGATGTAGATATATTATCAGAGCCAGTTTAAAGTCTCAAACTGTTTTCTATTCACTGAGTATCAAAGGAAGAGACGAAATACAGAGAGAAGTCAGGCAACACTTTAGTAATTATAGAAATAGCGGAGACTGAAAAGGGTGGAGCATGTTCCTGTGGAATGTTTCTTAAGTGTTTCAGGGAAATTGTATGAAACCCATACCTGAACCAGGAATTAAGCCTGTACAAACTGAGTTCATAATTCAAACAAAAAGGTTTGGGGTTAAATCCTAACCAATCTGATTTTTTCTGTCACTTCTAGAACAACTATTTTGCTGAGTTTCAGTACGGCATTTTCTTTCTGGAATTCATCTCCCTATGAATGTAGTCAGACACTGGTAATACTTCTATTTCCCACAGAGTGTGAAAGTATGAACTGGAGGGATAAGAGGAGACAAGAAACAAGATTACAGCCTCACTGAATTGGTAGAATGCATAATTCCCTTGATGCTTATGAGAAATTTGTCTTTCAGCAATAGGCTCTCAGTTAGTGTCACAGAGTGGTAGAGCACAATAGTACAATATGCACATTTGGTTTACGTAAGTTATTTTTCTGTATGCTGGAAATTTACACACTGCAAAATAGCAAAGTGATTTTTTTTAAAAAAAAAAAAAAACATTATACTATATCATTATTCACGGTACAAGAGAGTCACAGATAAAACAAAAACATTTTTCTTCTTTTCTGCATATTCTACCAGTGTTTCATTTAGTATGGTCTATGGCATAAAAGGAGCTGTTCACAGAAATGACTTCCTGTTAGATTTAAAATGTCCTTTGTGACTATCAACCGCACAAACGGATTACAGGTAAAAACATACACTGGTATGCAACACTTAAGGATGTGTCACTTGCAAGGAACATACCTTGACAAAATTAACACCGTACATAGAAAAAACTGCTACGGTATAGTACAGAAGGTAACTGAAAGAAATATGCAATAAGATGAATAGAAATGATACTTTTATTCAAAGACAATAATTACACTTAAGTCACAGTGATTTACAATGGTCCTCTGGACAATACAAATGGTGGGATATGGTTCTTCATAGGGCACGCGATCACCACAGATGGCAATGCATGCTTTGCAACATGCCTCTATGCAGGTCACAAGGCTGGTAAGGTGTTCTTGTGGTGGTGTGTTCATTCCTCCACCAGCATAGTTGACAACTACTGGATGGCCACTGGAGCATGTGGACACGGATGCGCTGCAATAAGTCTCCCCAATGCATCCCACAAGTGCGCGATGTAATTTAAGTTGGCGGAACAGACAGGCCAGTTCATTTACTAATGTCCTCTCACTCCAAGAGCTCCTCCACCTGTGCTGTACGATGCAGTCGCCCGATGTTACTCATAAAACTGAATGCAGAGCCAAATGCACCACTGAAAAGATGCATGTGGGGAAGCAGTTACAGTGTCACAACAACATCGACCAGCAAGTGTACCATGTTCAAAGATTTGGAAGTCAGTAGGCCCATGCAACACTGTGCATCCCTACAAAATAACACCTAGACCACCAAAAGATCATGTCTGACAATGTTCCTGGGTTAACTGTGTGTTCCCCCTCTCGCTATTTGAGGCCTCATCAAGAATCATTACTCACAAGGAGACCACACGGCAACTGGACCTTTGTGATTTTTTTATATTTATGGTAAGTGAAGTCCAAAATTCTCACGTTTCTGTTTCCCAAAGCAGTTTGATGCAACTCTCAAAAATTCTAAATAAAATTGACTTTAAAGTTTTCTGAGTGTCTTTAATATTATAAAGTACTGTTGGCATTTTGACAGGCAGTGTGGTGCTGCAGCAGAATGCTCACCTACCATGTGGGGGGGGGGGGGGGGGAAATCAGTAGCACGCGAGACTAGAAACTGTTGGTTCCAGTCTTGTTTTGGTCATTACCCCTTTTTTTTTTTTTTTAAATACCTTCATCATTTAAATATAAAATGCTTCGAATCTATATTAATTAACACACATCTAATTGTAATTTTTATGAAAAACACATTTCTTCTTATTTATGATTACATATGGCTCTAACAATCCAGTTTACATTCTCAATATAAATTCTTAATTCCCAATCTTTTATAGATTGCTTAAAAGAAAAAAAAGAAAAAATAATAATAATTACAAATTGAACTTTTTTTGTCTTTATACATTTCAGGCTTCACAGAAATTTTTGTGGAACATGCACCTTTGTTTAAAAATTCATCACAGTCAGAAATTGAACTTGGACCGCTTATGTGGCAGGCAAACGTTCTGCCCGAGCGACCACTTCACGCCAAACTCTCAGAAAATTTCAAAATCAATTTTCTCAGGAATTTCTGAAAGACAACTGCCTTGCGAGATTCATATTTGAGTGCTGAACTTCACATACCATAAATATAAAAAAATCACAAAATTCCTACTGCCACGTGATTTTCTTTTCAGATAGTCTCTTATATGCTCTTGACACCTTCGAAATCGGTGCCACCAATGTGCAGGTGTCAATGCAACACCACAAACTGGTTATTGGGCAAAAACATCACTCTCATGTACTCAATGTGCCTCGCAATCCTGTTAAATGTGACTGCAATTGCATCCACTGTTTAATGTGGATCCCTTCTTGCGTACTGCACAATGTAGCAGTCATCTACTGCTTGGTTGGCTGCAGTTGACCACCTCCTCTTCTTCGGGCAGCAGTGCCTGTGGTTTGGAATCCTCCCCATGCATGTGAAACAATGCTATCAGCAATACCACACTCCTGAGCTGTACTCATCACACTTCGCCCTTCTTCCAGCTTCCCATTGATTCCTCCCCACCTGAACTCGTACAAATGTTCTCTCTGGGCCACGCTGTTACAAAGAACACTACCACAGTGCCATACATGCTTGACGATTGTCGCACACTGTCTTTTCTCATTCATTCAGTTGCCTAATGTCATGGAGCCAGCCCCACATGGCACTATCATAACTTTGACCAGATGCCATGTGACATCCAGATTTATGTGCACGACTGGTAGACCTCTGGCAACAGCTGTCACACTTTCATTCATTTCCACTAAGTTATTAATGTGTTGTATTACTTAACCCATCTCTTCCTTTAAGTTCTGCAGAGCAGTGTATTTTCACAGTTTGCATTTGGCCAGTCAATACCCTTTACAGAAGTAATTAACTATTCACAAAAATTATGACATATGGTATTAATGAATGAACATCTGCTAAACACATGAACTGTTGATTTTCACAAACAGACAATTACGAAAAAGGACCAAGTTTCTGAACTTAGCTTGTCGAGGAGCCACAAGAAATCATTTCTTCCAGTTCAAACATTCATCAGTAAGTTCACCAAGATATTTGGAGCAGTCTATGCTACCCTCTGACTCCTATTCACGTATTACATTACAACTCATTTTGTCATGCAGTACTAAATATATTTTCTATGCTGAGAGTTCGGTATCCCTACTGTATTTCTGAAGGCATTTTAAACTGACTTAATCATGCAAGACCATTCACACATTCCTTTTTTCTCCCTTTTGTTGTCTGTTTCAATGGTGAGTCAAAGAATTACTGGAGCAGTATACAGGGTAGTCCATTTTTTATTCGTAACTTAAAGGATAAAAGAAGTCAACATACGAATTTACAATTTCTAAGCTGTGACAGTGTCTTAAGGCCCATGATTCTTATAATTTTTAAACAGATTTTTCACCACCTAGATTATAAAGGTTATTTCTCTTTATTACAACATTTCTGGAGAACAAAAATCTCTTCTGTAAAAGTCAGCAAGGATTCCACAAACAGAGATCTCGCAAAATTAAGCTCACTCTGCTTGTGCAAGAGATCCTAAACACTGTAGACAAAGGTGTCTAGGTTGATCAAATGTTCCTTGACATTCAGAAGGCATTCAACACAGTTCCACATTGCCACGCTGCCGTATAGTGAACAAAGCACAAGTTTACTGTGTATCAGACTAAATTTGTGATTTAAGTTAGGACTTCCTTGCAGACAGAACTCAACGTCATTCTTAACAGAATAAAATCAGTACATATAAAGGTAATTTTGGTAGTATCCCTATGCAATGATATAGAGCCATTACTGTTTACAGTTTATATTAATGGTCCAACAGATAATGCTTAAAACTCCATAAGGCCATTTGCAGATGACGCTGTTTCTTTAGGACTGTCACAATGCCACAAGATGAGGAAAACAAGATGACCTGTAGAGGATCGACAACTGGTGCAAGGACTGGCAGTTGACTCTGAATATAAATAAATGTAATGCACTGTGGGTAAATAGGCAAACAGATCTACTATTGTTCAGTTACACTACTGATGATAAATCATTATAAACCGTAACTACTGTAAAATACCTAGGAATAACCATCCAGAGCACCCTTTGGAAACACCACATAAACAGTTGGGCTCAGACTCACTGGGAAAATCTTAAGGAAATATAATTCATTAATAAAAGAAGTGGCTTACAAAGCACTTGTTTGCTGGTTCTAGTGTTTTTCTCATCAGTCCGGGACACTTTTCCATATTAGGATTAATAGAAGGCGTACAAAAGATCGAAGGAAGAGCAGCACATTTTGCCACCACATTGTTTAGTCTGCACAAGAGCATTACAGGGATGCTCAGCAAACTACAACAGTGACAGATTCTGCAAGAGAGGCACTGCACATCAGACAGGTTTGCTGTTGAAAATGCAAGAGGAGTCAGCAAAATTTCCTCCCATATGTATTTCGTAAAATGACCACGACAAAAAAAATGTTGTAAATTAGAGATCATAATAAGGTTTATCTACAATCACTGTTCCCAATGTCATTCATTAATGAAACATGAAAGGAAAAGGGAGAAGAAAATGTGGTACCAGAAGTACCCTCCACCACACACTCTGGCAAATGGCCTGCTTTGTACAAATGCAGATGTTAAGATCAGTTCCAGTTATTTTTCATAAGTATCTTCAGATCTGGTGACCCATATAACAGTTAACCTCAGTCTGTGTCAGTGTCGAACGTGTATAATGTCTTGCTAATTCATAAAGCCTTGAGCAGGTTATTTTCCAAGTTTCTTTTTATTTAATCAAAATAAATTGCTTCAAACTCCAGGACAGCTTACTTTGTCAAATCAGCAGAGAGTAGGTTGGCATGATTGTACAGCAGCAACACTTGATACCATCTTCTTGGTTGTTTTTCTTAAATTGTAACTACAAAGTGTGCTAGATGCTGACAACAAATCTCGATTGTGACTACCACACCTCTGGGAAGCAATTTCTAGTACTCATTATCATCTTTGTGCCACGAGATGCATAACAATGTCTGTTGCGGATGTACATTGGTCTCTGCATGGAGAGATGATTTCTCCTGAGGCTCAGAAATTAATTTTTTCTGTTGAAGTTAACTTAAATGCACCATAGCTCATCATCAATAATGACACTGGGTAGGAACACTTGTTCTTCAGAAGCAAAAATGTAGGTATGGCAGTACCCACACACCTAACTTTCGGATCGGGGCTACTGAGTGGACACAGATGATAAATGGTCACAGTTCACACCTGCCAATTACTGAGTACACTGATATGGTCATAACATAAAATTTAAATGGTCTTATTCAAAGCACACTGATCTCCCTGAAGTCTTCCTGAATGCAGAGAATCACTCACATCAAAACTACCAACGAGAAAACCACTTTTTGGCTTGATTTAAACGATGGTACTCTTTGCATACACAGCACAAATAGTTCCAGCTGCCTCTATCAAAATTAAAGCAAACAATGTTTCTCCAGCAAACACACTATTTTCTATTGATCGTGACACTTGTTAGTTTCAAATATGCAAAATTCTATATGTATAATCTCATCAATTCAAGAAAACTAAAGTCAATAAATACATTTTTAACAACCCTCATACTCAAAGCTTTAAGGTAAATTTTAATATGACGGCAAATTGGGTGTTCCTCACTCGCAACCTGCACTAGCAATTAACACATCAATAGTGTTCTGCAGTGTTAACTGGGTTTGTTGTGAATATTTTGCACTGAAACTCACACTACAAAAATAAATAATTTTATGTTTGCTAAAGTGTGAGATACAGCACATGCTGTAGATTGTATGTACAAGGTGCAATGAGATGGAAAACCTCAGGTGGTGATGAGCCACCTTCAGCTGCTTCATTGAGGGCCAGGCAAAAAATTTCTGGAATGAATCACTATTACTAGTTCAACATTAACCACAGTTTCACTTGTGTATACTTGCCATTAATTGTAATTAGCACAAGATTACATCCGAAGATCAAAGACATTTTGCTGTAAAAAGTTCTAACATTCTAATATTCTAGGAATCAATAATTCTCTTCAGATATTATGGCTGAATGCCTCCCTTCCAATGTCAAGGCAAGCTAGCAGCTGACACATGAGTAAAATTTGTACTTATTTGTTCCTTGAGAAGCTACAACATTCTGATGTTTCAACCCAAACTTTTTGTAATAATGTTGGAACTGTTGAACCTGCAGCTTCTTATAGAAACCAAACAAAATTATTTTTGGCTAAAGTGCAATTATGGTGTACCAGGCTCTTCCACTACATGCTCTGTTGGCAATCTGTTTCTTTTGGTCACAGCCAATAATATGGTAGTATGAGGTAGCCAATCAGAATCGATGAATCTAACAATTTCCTTCGACAGAAGATACGAAGTAATTAAATTTGTTTTTGATATGGAAAGCATGAAGAAAACCAAATATGCTGTCAGAATGAATTGTAGTGTAGACCAAGGCCTAAATTAGGTTGGAATGTGATAATTTGATTGTGAGCTGTCAAAGCCAATAAATGTGAATAGAAGCAAACTAGATGCACTGACAAACTGGCCTGTAGTGACGCCTGAGGCCTAAGTTAGAAAGGACTGTGATAATTCTGTTGTGACTTGGCAAAGCCAACAAATCTCACCAGGAAAACATGATTGCTATAATAGACAACATGTAGCTTAGCCTGAGATGTAAGTTCATCATTGCAATAACATATTTGTTTGCGTTATTTCTGATTTTGGTGAAAAGTCTCACAATGTGGTTAAAGTTTCACTTAATAGAGGAACATCCCAGCTAACTTTACTTAAGAACCACAGGAACTTATGAATGAGCATTCTGACTGACTACTGACATGAGACTCACGATTCATCATGATTACTTCCCACCATTCACCATGCATATAGCCAATTGCAGCTGTCCCACTAATATTTATTTGTCTCTTGTAGCGGAAGTGAGTTATTACCTGATGACAGTCAGATATGCTGAAAACCTGCTCATAATAAATAACATCTGTTTATCACCATTACAAATGTCAAATTACAATTTTAATTTAGATGATGTGACAAAGGTGTTACAGTGTTATTCTTTTGTGTGTGAAATGTTGAACGGCTTAGACAGAGGTCTACATATGAAGTAAGAAATGATACCACACAGAAATAAGACATACTGGCGATTACGTCACAACTATTATCAACTGAAGCATATAAAACTCCATTCAAACTACAGTAGTAAAGTTCTATTGTTGAAAAGATAATTTTGTTATAGCAAACTTACCTGTCTAATAGACATTGTACAAAGAATGTACAAGAAGATAAAGGAACATTCTGTGTAATCATCTCCAGGCAGATTCCTGTGAGACAGTCCTTGGATCCAAGAAATTGGAACAAAAGGTAATCTTGCAACAACTCTTCCATCAAAGCTGAATGAAAAGTTCAGACATCTATGACTTACAGAATGCTTTAAACATTTTAGGCATTTGAAATTTCTTATGTAAGATACTTACATACTATTAAACATGCTCAAAAGAGCAGTGAAGGCAAAACCAATTGCAAAAACTGATTTCATTTTCACTAATGACAGATCTCTATTATTGTTCTTCAGTTTCTCTTCTTCTCTTTCTATTTTCTTCTTGTGTTGTTTATCAAAAGAGTCACCATGTGCCTCTTTGCGTTTCTCCACTGAAATTAAACAAACATGTGTCATTACATTAATTTATTTACACTTTTCCATTAATTTGCAGATGATATGAACTCAAAGTAACGTTATGTATATATTTACCACCATTTACTGCACAGAATAATGAATTCATTAACTTACATTGAGCAGTCTTAATCATGATTCAGACTGTAGTGAAGTTCCATGTACACCCACTCTCCTTTGACCAATGATGATAAAACTTTTTTCAGCAAATTGATCTGTTGGGATTAGGTGAGATGCGAGGTGGTGATGGTTTGGTTGTGCACTGATAAAGGAGGCAATCAAAGTGCCATTACAAAAAGCATACTTTTTAAATGGAGATTGTGGCGACTAACCTGTAGCATGGCCCCAGGCCTAGCATATGTTTTAGGCGTATTATTTGTTTAATTGTAAGTTATACGTCAGGACTATTTCATTTATATACACTGTGTCTCAGCTGAAAACCCTCGTCTTCACAGTACAGTTTGATGTTGTCAAGGTTTTAGGTGTTAATAACTAGAACAATCCCAACTAAAACAAACAATGATAGTTCAAGTACACGTGACTGGGCTATCAAGTATACATGATTGGATAAAAGTTACGTAGTGGATCCTTTTTCATTATTAGTAATAGGCCATAATCTAATATACCTATTCTGAATTTATCTTCGAGTTTTTGTTTTTATGACAAAACATATGTGTGAAATATGGCATGGACACAGACAGCAGTCTATGCTACAGCTCAGTCTTACTGCAGCCCTTTTTTTTTTTTTTCATATTCACTGGCTTGGCCAACTTACACCCAAACTATCACCTTCCAACCCGACTAAGAGCTCAGGCTATGCTCCAGATCAGTCTGTTACCACAGCTAGTAGGATCAACTCCCACACTCTGGCCCATGGTTTTATAAAGCCAAGCACCATAGCGGTTACATACGACTGAACAATATTTGCCTTAATAGCACAACTGCTCAAAGCTGACAAAGCTTTATCTTATTCTCCAGTACTTTCAAAAAAGTAAGAATCATGTTTCACTGATTTGGCAGTGATAAAATGGACGTAGGTGTCGAAATCACATTTTTTAAGAGATCTAAACAAATATAACTGCTTTGTAGAACCTATCTCTGATTAACTATAGCATTGTATGTGGTGTAAAAAATAAGTTACTTTACCAAAGTGATTGATTTTATTTACTCACATTTCATGAGTGGCTATGTTGCTTATAACACAACAAAAGTTAGTGTAGTCCAGTGCCCTCATATTTGGCCTGCATATTATAATTTAAAACAAATAACTGACAAACTGACACTTACCAATGTTAAACATGGGTCTTATGGTGAAAGTTTACACTAGGGAGAATGTCATACTCGTGTTTCGTGCAAGAATGTTATCAGTGCTTGACGTGAAGTATGATGGGAACAAATGAAGGTGTATCAGCTGTTTGCATTATGCAGCCAATGAGAGAGCAGCAGACAGATGACATGTTTTGAAGTAATAGATTCAGAAGAAAGGGTGAAATATTGCTGTAAATGAGGATTATAACTGCTCCTTTTGAGTAACAGCTACTTAAACTGTACTACTATCTGCATCTGCAAACCAAGGACAGTGTTGCAACTCATGATATATTCGAAAAAGCAGTAAAACATTTCTCTGCAATCGATCTGCATGAGCATACTGAGTAAGGGATGTATGTTTTTTTATTGAATCATGGGAGGAGTTAGGTGCATCATTTTTTTTTCATTAAATAATGGGTGATGGTAGGTGGATGAATGTTTATTAATATATCAAACATGCAACTCATTATTAATAAACATTGATCCACCTACTTTCCCCATGATTGAATTAAAAAACATTGACCACTTGCTCCAAACGAAGGCTTTTGCTGCACTTCCAGATGATTCCATTCACACAAAACTTTGAATCTTTAACAGGCACTTCATACCACATTTGATACATTTTAATGTCTCTGCAATTAATTCATGAGATATGCACTAACAGATGATTCCACTATACGGCTCTCGCTGCCATTAATGTTTCTCTTGAAACACATTAATACAATGAAAAGCAGCAAACAAGATAATAATTTCAATTTTGGTGCTAGCAATACATTGCCTCTGTTCTCGTCTCTCGTTGGTTATGTCAAAGACTCATCCCAGTGACTACGCAAAACTGATGTGCTACCAACCTATGAATAGTAGATAAGCACCGCCGTGACTACCGCTGGCCGTAATATAGACTTTAGCTATGGCTTACAGTATTTGTATACTTTATACAGGAGATTATGGACACACAAACAATTCATCTCTACACCTTTATCTGTTGATTAGATTTAGATTTTAATATTACTTACAGAAAGTTTCACATAGATAACTTCACTAGATATATAGACCTATACATCTATAAATAGTTTCAATCAGATTCTAAATGCTACATATACTTACATCTTTTACTCTGTCTCTCTACTTCAGCTTTTAGTTTCTGATATTTTTCTGTTCTGTATACCATTAGCCATGTAAGACCTAAAAAAAGATATCATTTAGCTGTGACTATTGTACTGAATTTCAGTAAACACAATCTACACAACTTTCTTTAGTTGCATAACAAAATAGCGAAACAGCTTCGTAACATTTGTATGGCAATTAATAAAAGTAAAAAAGCTGTAATAAGTAAGATATTTATATTTAATAACAAACATCAGAATTCACCAAGCAAGAAGTGCCAAATGCGTGTGTCAGTTTTTAAAGGACTTGCTCTGAGGGATCGGCTAAGATTTATAGTCTAGCAAAAAGCTGTTTCTACTACACACATTAAAAACTACAAATGCAAACAAATCCATTTTAAGTACTGTCTACCTCTACAATCGGTACATGACTGAGAAGTGCACAGCACAGCAAGTGTACTGGTTATTATGGCTTTTTCCAATTCCATTTACATATGGCACGTGGGAAGACTGAGTGCTTAAATGCATACTTAATTAGTGTAATCTTTTCTTTGCAACCCCAGCATAGGAGGCGGGGGGGGGGGGGGGGGGGGGGGGGGGGGACCGGGGGGGATTGGGTAGGGTGTTATAGTACACTCCTAGATTCATCCCTTAAAGTTGGTTCTACAAACTTGCTAAGTAGGTTTTCATGGGATAGTTTGAATCTTACTTCAAGCGTCTGCTAGTTAAGTTCTTCTTCATCTTCGTGACATTTTCCCATGGGCTGAAAAAACCTACGGCCACTTGTGCTGCCCTTTTTTTGTATCTATTTAAGTCTATTTGGTACAGGTCCTACAATACGTGAGCAGTATTCCAGAATGGGTCACATGAGTGTTTTGTATGCAGCCTCCTTTGTAGGCTGATTGCACTTTCCTAGTGTTATACCAATAAATTGTAGTTTGCCATTTGCTTTCCCTACGACTGAGCCTTTGCGATTGTTTCATGTCATATGCCTACGTATTGTTACACCCAGATATTTGTACGAGTTGACTGATTCCAACTGTTACTCACTGATAATTTAGTTACAAATACTACACTTTTTGTTTCATGAAGTGCATAATTTTATATTTCTGAATGTTTAAATCAAGTTGACAATCTTTGCATCACATTGAGGTATTATCAAGATCTAACTGAACATTTGAACAACTTTTTTTGAATAGTATTTCATTACAAATAACTGAATCGCCTAAAAAAGTATTGAGTTATTATTAATACCAGCTTCTTTCAGACAGCATTTCATTATAGATCCCTGCATCCTCTACAAAAAGAATTAAGTTCTTTTAAAAACTGTCCATAAGGTCATTAACATACAACATGAACTGTAAAGATCTCAATGCACTCCTCTGAGGCATGCCCCAAGCTGCTTCTACATCTGTCGATGACTCTCCATCCGAGATAACTTACTGCATACTTCCTACCAAAAAACACTCAATCCAGTCACAAATTTCACTTGATACCCCACACAAAAGTACTTTTGATAATAAGCATAGATGTGGTACTGAGTCAAATGCTTGTCGGAGACTGAGAAATACTGCACCTAACTGCCTGCCTTCATCCAAGGCTTTCAGTTATTTCATGCGAGAAAAGTGGAAAATGGGTTCGACGTGATTGATGTTCTCAGTATCCATGCTGCCTGGCATACAGGAGGTCATTCTGTTCACGATACCTCATTATGTTTGAGATCAGAATGTGTTCTAAGATTCTGCAACAAATGGGTCTCAAAGGTAGTGATTAAATAGCTATGTCATTCAACATTAAAGAGAGATGTAATTTTACTGACACAATGATCCTCATAAATTTCGGTTTGTGATGTTACACAGCATCAAATTAAGTTTTCTGCAATGTCAAGGAATTTGTGGAAATGCCTTGTTCCTTTTGGTGCTACACAGTTTTCAAATCTGGTTTGAAGTATTGTTTTCATATGCAAAACCACTTCTTCTTTCTTGATCAGACAATAGGTAAAGCCTTTAATATTATCCTTGCAAAAGACATACTTGTCCTGTACTGTGAGAATATGGTCTGTGGTTGGTCTTTGTAGGCTGGCTTTACTTCACATTTTGTTGTTCCTCCTACTCCATCAAATGCATTTTTACCATGGCAAGATGAAAAAAGTGCCATTCAGCCTCCAACCCAAAGTCTATTTTGTGGTTGCACAGACTTGAAAAATTCTTTTTGCTCTTATATGGACTACCACTTCCATCTGAAAAGTATATCAGCTTCTCAACCTCAGGAAAATTTTCTTTTATGTAACCTATTACATACTTTTGAAACACATGTACACCCAATGTGTTGTGCTATAAGTAGTCACTTAGAATGCAAATTGAAAAACTGAAAACTTCATCTTTCTCATTTTTAAAGTAGATAATAAACTGATGCACTGTTGCCTGGTCATTAACCCAGTGGTACCCCTGTATTGCATCCTGAATCACAAATGTAAAATTTTCTGCAAAATCAGCTAGCACTATGCATCCAGCTTCATGAAGTTGTGCTTTTTTTGTCCTTAAAAAAACTCATTTTCGATTTTAGAAACATAGTGGTGACTTTCGAGTTTTTGTAAGTTATCAATTAAAGATTAAAAGTACTCTTCCTGAGATTTAACCACTGTTATCATTTGTGCCCTGTCAGTTGTGACCCACTGTTTGAAGGTAATACTGTCTGGCATTTCCTCATCACATTCGTGAAACAATTCAATAACGGTTTCCTTACCAGGGCATTTATTACACAAACTCATCATGCAGTCATTACTGTTAGTGTACAGACCATGAAATCTAGTAACTCTTTGTAGTTAAGCTCACTGAGTTTTGCACCCGCAATCATTAGTTTGACATATTGATGATGTAAACACATACGGAGTGTGTCACTGAGAATCCAGTGATAGTGTTAACTAAATATATGCCACAATTAAATTTTATTACAATGAAACAATAAACCATTTAAATAGGCAACAGCCATAAGATCAGTTGTAGAATAATGTGAATTATTTCTCATTTTCAAAAATTCATATCTCTTTCACAGTTAGATATCAATGTTGAAATTTTTACAGTACATTGCTATCATATAGGTGTACAAACTGTGCAAAAATCATATTTTTATATTCCCACCTGAGATAACTAACCCCAAACTTTACATAAAATGAAAATTTTCAAAAATTCATAAAAAATTAAGGAAATATTTGCAAGTCTTCTTGCTCTATATGAAGCTAGTAGTGTATGATATCCAACTATACGAAAAAAAATAGACTCTTGTAAATCACTCCTTGTTTGTTATTTTTGGGCCTAAAAAGTGGATTTTTGAAAATTTGGATACCAAACTTTGGAGGTTATTTTGACTGGTTATTTTTGAATTTCGGTTATTTTGTGTACTGGACAATGTTGTAGTGGGCACTTTTCTAAAATCAATCATGTCAATTGCAATGTTATAACTTACCCCGGTGCAGAGATATTCAGATTTTCGCTAATGTCTCCAGACTCAAAAATAGTCATGCGCCTACATATAAAAATGGTCACCATCCAGAAAAGATGCAAGATAAATTATTTAACTCTTTGTCTGCCATGTGAGTTAAATATAAATCACAGGAAGTGTTCTCTTAGGGGCCACGTGAAGTAAATACAACTCATGGACATTTTTCCATTTAAAGCTCCGTGGTGTAGTTGTAACTCACAGGAGCACGCTTTGACTCCGAGTTATAGTAGGTTATGGCACCAGTAACAAATCATGTTTATGGCCAAGAGCTCAAGAGTAGTTATTGACATTTGAATTTGTGAGTTATATATAACTCTCATTGCTTAGTCGTATTGGACTTTTCTTCTTTTTATTATTTAGTTTGACATAATACACAGTAGATTGTAATTGCAAATCACATACAGTTTTATTGACATTCTTCAACTCTAATTGTAACAACAATGAAACTGAAAAATTTGGGTCATTCCACTTTGTTTCCCTAACACCTGTATGCACTGTGCTTTATGAAAAAACACTCTACACAAAAATATGAATCACAATTCTTAGATTTCCATGCAGTTTCTTTGCATTTCTTGACATCTTGCTCTTGTCCAAATTCATTTTTTCGTAGCACACTGTACACCTACGTACGGCTGCTCCCATGTTCACAATGGCTCATCGGCATCTTCTGAATGGAGTAGTCTCAAAGTTACTTTCTCTTTGAATTCTGTGATTGTGATCTTCTTGTTGTTGATGTATCGGTGAGTCACATAAGCATTTACCAGTGCTGACCCTGTCAACAATTCAATTGCAAGCTTCCTGTACCATGTCACACCCTGCCTTAGACAATGCGAATATGACTTAATTTGATCAGAAAGGTCTAAAATGTGTTGATTGTTCAAGAAGCTGGTGTGCTAGATGAACACTTGTGCAAAAATTGTCTGTATATAAGATTCTGCCCTCACTGAGTAATCCACTCATAAGGCTCATAACAACAGAAGTGGCAAGAGGAACACCAGGATTAGCATTCTTCCCAAAGTAAACTTTCATATTCCAGGTGTAGCCATCCTTTAGACAAAGTTTGAACAATTTAATTCCCAATTTATGGCCCTTATTCTTTATATACTGAATTAAATTTAGCCTTCCTCGAAATGGCACAAGTGTTTGGTCAATGCAAATTTGTTTCTCCGGCACAACTACACTCTGAAATCACTGCAGTAATTTATAAGAGGTTGAATTTGTGATAAGCGGCTTACCAATGGGCACTGGTTGTTATCGGAAAAATGCCATATACGTAAAAGCAGTTCAAAACGAATGTGTGACATAACATTTTTCACACTGTCGTGATAGAGCATATTTCTTGACCAATAATTTGGAATCCTCAGTTTTACATTTAGTGACATCCATAACAAAAATCCTAAAAATTGTTCAATTTCAGTTTTGCTGACATCAGTCCACTTTTTCAGTCGTGAATTAACAGTTACTGAATGACTTTCTAAGACTCGTTTTGCATACAAACCAGTTTGTTGTCATGTATTCTAGAATTTCATCAGGTACAAAATATTTGAAGAAATCGTATGGTGTCTTGCCTTTGAGTGTTAGTGCAACAGAAGCATTTACACCAGAACTGGAATGAATAAATGTAAAGTTTTTCATATTTTTACCCATAACTGGCCTGCAGACAATCTCATTAGAATTTGTTCTAAGTGTGTCATCCTCATCTTCAGAACTTCATGATATCACACTTACTTCAATTGAACCTGAATCAACTGCACTAACATGGTTAGAGGTGCTTTGTTGCCTCGTTATAACAGCTGTGAAGTTCGGTTCTTTGACTAGATGTGAACATAAAACTCTTCTTCCTACTTCACTCATGTGATTCCATCATCAGAGGTTCCGGTTTCGCTTCCGGTCTCCTCTGGTAAAAATTCGTTTGAGCTATCAACAAATAAAGACACAGAATCTTCATCACTTACGCCCATAACTTCATCTAAAGGCTGCTGTACAACCCTTTGTTCATCTTCGTAACTTCTACGAGACATTTTCTTCTGCTACTATATCAATTTGTTATAGAGCAAACAACACAATAAACACTGTAGCAACAATGCAGGAATGCAATAATGGAACGGTACACAAATAATGCTGTGGAGTGAAAACCTGACAGGAGTACAAGTCTAAAATGATTAGCAACATAGCAAATGACACACCTGGTACCTTTACTCTGCGGCCATGGGAATCATATGTAACTCACACAAAAAAATTAAAAAAAAAAGGTACTAAAATGCCATATTTTCACTTTATTTGCACTTCACAAGTTTACTTGGAGCAAACTAAAGCAGGATATTTGAAAAAAAAAGTAAAATAGCTCCAAGGAGTCCGTAACCCAAATATACCATGGCAGTCAATGTGTTAAAAAAAAACTGTTTTGAACTTCTCAAATATAGGGCAATCACATATAAAAAAAATTTAAAATATTTAAAAATGGTCAAGCAACCATCACTGGACCACTTCATATGGATTGACCCTTTCTCTGGAACGTTTTTCAGTATTTTTTCATAAAACTAACTTCGTTAAAGTTTACAGTGGAGTCAATTTTGCATAATAATCAATTATATATACATAAAACTGCAAAGAAAATAAATAGCTTATCTAAGAACTAAAAGACTTTCTTTCTTTTTTGGGAAAAACATATATTATAATTATCAGTTTCTATGAATTCTTCAGTTGAATAGAATTCGCTGTATTTTGGCCAAGTTTGTAATATGCTCTTACATTTATTAAATGGTACCGTGCGATAAATGCAGATAGTATACGCACTTTTTATAAGTAAATACTAACGTAGAAATTAAATGTAGAAAGAGCTGATCCTTTATTTACAGTTCTTTTAAACAATTTCGTGTTTGCATATAGATTGTGTGATACCTTAAAGTTAAAATACACGCACTGAAAAGGGAACTACCGCAAATAACAGCACATGTTCATTGTAAAACACAGTGTTAAGACGATCAGTCATTCAATTAACACTTCCAACGCAGGATGCCTATTCCCATGCCATTCACTCTGGCAAAAAAGGCGTGATTCTCTAATCACAGTTGTGTAGTTTTAACTAAAAATTCGAAACTTTAGGAAAATAAAAACGTGTTATTCCCATAGAAAAAACTGAAGATAAATTATTAATTTCATTAAATAATCTCACCTTCTCCCAACAACGCTGTGCATACCGATATGAAAAGTATCAACAACGTATCAGCCCACATTTTGTTCCACAACACAGAACTCACACCACGTAACACAGCTGATCACAGCTTCGACCAATGGTCGAAGGATCACAGTCAACAGTCAACACAACAAGGAACAATTTCATCTTGCTTTCTGGCGAAAGATACGGCACTTCGAATGACACAAGATTACCAAAGAACTCTAAGAGCTCCCAAACTACAGGCAACTAAAACTTGCACCTCCCTCCAGCAGCCAACTACGTACTAGCCAGCGAGATGGGCTATGGAGTATGGAAACACGCTATTGACTGTCACGGCAGCTGGTCTGACAGAGAAGCTAAAAATCGTTTTAAGCCAGATTCACACTAAACGTGAACACATCAGAAGGGGACGTTATCGTCAAATGGTGATGTGTTCACATCGAGCGTAACGTCAGCACAATGTTGGTTCGTTTATTTAGCCCACTACCGAACGGTAAGAGTGATGGTATAGGTCCCTCTACACGATCAAGTAATATGTCTCATCCTGCCATTTTTGCCACCTATTTGACCATGTACCGCTGCTATTTGACATGTAAGTCAAACACAGATCGTGTTAGACAAATATCTTGGTTGATGGAAAACTTGACAACATGGCGGACGTTGTTTCTGTTTCTGTTTCGCCAAATATTTTAAATTGAAGAGTAGAATAGACTATTTATTCGCCTCTCAGTATTTTTTTTTCATTTAACTGGATTCGTCAAACTTGTTCAATAATCAGTCACACATACAGAAAGTAAATACTTTATTTAAGACCTAAATATTTTCTTTATCACTTAGGAAAAAACGTATATTATAGTCATTAGCTTCTAGGAAAACTTTAGTTAAATAAAATTCACTGCATTTTAGTCAACTTTATAATATGCTCTTTCATTATTAAGTAGTATTGTTTGAACTGATTGTGGTAACTTGCTGAAAATTTTATGCTCAAGTAGGCCTGTTTATAGTTATTATTGACTACAGAAAGTCTTAAGGAAGGTAAATCAAACAAGATGACATGAAATCCCACGTTCAATTTTTATATATTTCCTCTAAGACATATTAAACAGTTATATTCATATACAGGATCGGCAATGTCATACTACTAAGGCTTTTAAAGTGGTTTCTGCAGGACTCTCTGGATGATATTCCTATTAAACATCTGATTGGCTTCTTCTACCATCTGAATATAATTGGGAAATAGCCACAGAGCAATAGTCCATAACAAATTTGCATGTTGTTGTTGTGGTCTTCAGTTCTGAGACTGGTTTGATGCAGCTCTCCATGCTACTCTATCCTGTGCAAGCTTCTTCATCTCCCAGTACCTACTGCAACCTACATCCTTCTGAATCTGCTTAGTGTATTCATCTCTTGGTCTCCCTCTACGATTTTTACCCTCCACGCTGCCCTCCAATACTAAATTGGTGATCCCTTGATGCCTCAGAACATGTCCTACCAACCGATCCCTTCTTCTGGTCAAGTTGTGCCACAAACTTCTCTTCTCCCCAATCCTATTCAATACTTCCTCATTAGTTATGTGATCTACCCATCCAATCTTCAGCATTCTTCTGTAGCACCACATTTCAAAAGCTTCTATTTTCTTCTTGTCCAAACTATTTATCGTCCACTGTTCACTTCCATACATGGCTACGCTCCATACAAATACTTTCAGAAACGACTTGCTGACTCTTAAATCTATAGTCAATGTCATCGAATTTCTCTTCTTCATAAACGCTTTCCTTCCCATTGCCAGTCTACATTTTATATCCTCTCAACTTCGACCATCATCAGTTATTTTGTTCCCCAAATAGCAAAACTCCTTTACTACTTTAAGTGTCTCATTTCCTAATCTAATCCCCTCAGCATCACCCGACTTAATTCGACTACATTCCATTATCCTCGTTTTGCTTTTGTTGATGTTCATCTTATATCCTCCTTTCAAGATACTGTCCATTCCGTTCAACTACTCTTCCAAGTCCTTTGCTGTCTATGGTCAACTTTCCTGAAGAATGGCTATTCTAGCAAGGATATAGATAGGGCACTTCGCTCTAGGCAGAGAATCAGGAGCAATGACGAACAACAGTCGCCCAAGGTCAAGGTTTTTCTTCTGTTCATTAGTAAGGTCACAGATCGCAATGGGAAAGTTTTAAGCAAGTATGGGATGAAAATTGTTTTCAGACCCACCAGGAAAATAAAAGAATATTTAAGATCGGCAAAAGATGCACAACACCCTTTGGCTACACTGGGGGTATATAAAATTCCTTGTAGTTGTGGACAGGTTTACATCGGTACCACAAAGAGAAGTGTGAACACCCGTCTTGTTGAACATAAGAGGAATTGCTGCCTGGGTCACAAGGATAAATCGGCCATAGCGGAACCTGTTTACCAGGAAGGTGATCATGAAATAAAGTTCAGCGAGACGAGCGTCATATCTAAAACGTCGCATTATTATGCATGCATGTATAGAGAGGCTATCGAGAGTGATAAACACTGTAATAATTTTAACAGGAAAGATGAAGGTGTTAAACTGGATAAAATTTGGATGTCATCATTGTACCGCAAGCGTTACGATCGATTACCTTCAATCAAGAATGCTGGTATTACCAGAGACAGTGTCATAGTCGACGCCAAGTGATGGACAGTGGCGCCCTCTGTACTGCCTATATAATCAGCGCTTCCTCGAGTTCTCTTTACAGTTCGCTGCTGTACCTCGGAGGATGTCTCCCAAAGTTGGAGACGAAACGTCAGGGGAGAGTTTTATGCATCGACCACGGCCAATCAGCCCACCAGTTTTAAGTGAAGATAATAGCGGTTGTGAAAGCCTACATTGCATGATAAACTATTTACTGTTCATAACCAAGGTAATAATCGAAGTAATACAACAGAATGGAGAAAAATAATATATAGTCACAAGTGTTTGCACCAAACATCATCAATTTTTTTATTACTTTTTAATTCAGCAGTCTTTTGACTGGTTTAACCCTGCCTGCCATGAATTCCTCTCCTTTGCAAACTTTTCATCCCAGGATAATAAAACACTTATCACTGGATCTGTGTAAAATTATGAGGTATTTAAAGGGATTTATCCTGCAACTATAACAGGAAACATGGAACTCCTGGGACAGGGGCCAGAATCTAGAAATGACAATACAATCTTAGGTCCATGTACAGAAAAATACACAGCTTTTATATGTTAGATACCTACATGAGAGTGGTTGTTAGACCAGGAAGAAGAAAAAGAAGAAAGTCACAAAAGATTGATAGTAGATGGATGAATATATTTACATAGAACCAGGTAGTGAGAATTAACTTATCTCACAAGACTTATTACAAATACTGAGAAATAAAGACCTGTGTTCCATACTATCTGCTACTGTCTTAGGTATTATGGGAAGCAAAGGTAAGTTAATCAAACAGGAAATGTGTGTATCTATGAATGTCAGAAATTTTCAGCTTTCACAAACTTGACTAACAATACCTAATGTTTACTTAGAAATATTATTTGGTATAAACTGGTTATAGAAATATTCAGAAAAAACAGGGTACCTTGAACGACTAGAGATAGGACATTCATATTCACAGGACATGTACGTTAGTATGTTCTGCAGAAATGATTAGCATTTGAACCATGTCGGCCTTCAAGTTCAAGGCCAACTTTGATATCATGACACAACATCATCTACCAGTAAAATGTCCCTGTGGCTCTCATTGTCACTATAAACCGACGGAAATGGATCAGTGTGAGTTGGGCAGATGTGCGGGATGCCTCACACATGTGTATGTGAACGTTAGTGTCAAATCAGTGAGTCTGAAAGAGGGCACACTATTGGCGTGAGAGAATACGATGCATCCATCCAGGAAATTGCTGCTTGTGTGAGACAAAGTGTTTTGACAGTGCAACAGACTTACGCAGAATGGTTCACAGAAGATTGTTCAGGTTGCACCACCCATACCCTCCCTTGAGAAGATCGACACCTCACCCGAATGACATTGCATGACAGATCTGCATCCTCATCAGCTCTGGCGCAACTGTGGAACAGTGTAACACATTGGACGCTATCAGAGGTTATTACATTATGGGTTACATGCATGTCATCCACTTTTCTGCCTACCTTTGACAAATGTGCAGAAACATGCTAGACGGCAATGGTGTACGGAAATATGTCACTGGGTACACGTATGACATCATATAATGTTTTCAGATGAATCTAAGTTCTGCTTGTTTGAAAATGATGGCTTAAATTTTGGTTCACCACAGACAGGGGGAAGACGCCATTTTTCAACAAGACAATGTACCACCACACATTGCTGTGCGAACATGTTACTTATTGGTGTCACAAAATGTCAGTCTTTTGCACTGGTCCACCAGATCACAAGACTTATCGCCGATCAAAATGTGTGCGAATGGTGAAATGACAGTCAACCCCCACCAATGAACTTTAGAACCAGGTGAATGCAACATGGATAGCTATACCACAGGATGCCATTTGAACCTTATATGTGTCAGTGCCATCACATATAGAACAAGTTATCTGGGATCAAGGTGGACCCTGTGCCTACAAGCCAACAGGACACATGCTGAACCGAATGCTAATTGCACAGAAATGAAATCTTTTCTGTAGAACATTCTAATGCACAAGTCCTGTAATATGACCATCCTATATCAAGTCATTAAAGGTGTTCTGTTTTTCTGAACATGAGTGTGTGAAGTGACATTGGGTTCTGATGCATAATTATTGTCTTGGAAACTTGACACTTATCGACTAGCAGTAACTTTTAAAATGAGTACAGAAATTGATGAACAAAGTGTATTGGTACATAGGATATGCTTAGCTACTAATGTGCAATTGCTAAGCAAAGAAGAACCTATAGTTAATGTACAGATCTGTAATGATAAAATAGTAGTAGTAGTAGTAGTAGCTTTATTCATCTGTAGATCTCTTTTTACAAGGACATAGGATATGTCAAAGTATTTATAACTTTAGATCAATTTAAAATAAGCTAATTCGTACATTATATTTACAGAATTCTAGTTAGAGAATACTTTTCTTACAAATAACTTATTCAATAATGTAGAGAATACTTTTCTTACAAATAACTTATTAAATAATGTAGAGAATATTTTTCTTACAAATAAGTTATTAAATAATGTAGAGAATACTTTTCTTACAAATAACTTATTAAATAATGTAGAGAATACTTTTCTTACAAATAACACACACACACACAAAGAGAGAGAGAGAGAGAGAGAGAGAGAGAGAGAGAGAGAGAGAGAGAGAGAGAGAGGAAAGAAGAAGGAAAAAAATAAAGTAAAGGTTTTATGTGGAATGGTGGATGTTTAATAATCATTATTATTATTATTTATTTGAATAATATTTTTTATCAAACCCCTACTCTGTTTTATCTAAGTAATCCTTCAATGTACAAAATGTATTGCATAACAGGTACTTTTTAGCTGCCTTTTTAAATATATGTATTTTTCCACTTTCCTTAATCTCTTTTGGTAATTTATTGAACAGTTTTATTCCTTGGTAGAACATGCTGTTTTGAGTTTTTGTTTATTTTTTCTTGGTAAATATAAGTTGAGTCTATCTCTTGTTTCATGGTCATGGACAGAGCTGTTTGTGTAGTAATTACCAAATTATTTTTGATGTGTACAACTGACTAGTAAATGTATTCACATGAGGCAGTTAAAATCCCCAGTGATTTGAAAAGATCTTTACAATGAGCTCGATTAGTATTTTTGGTTATTATTCTTATGGCATTTTTCTGGAGTCTGAAAACTGTGTTCATATTTTGTGCATTTGATCCCAAAAAAGAGTTCCATAGCTAAGAATTGAGTGTACATATGAATAGTATGTAACTAAAAGACACTGTATGTTACACACTAATGATAGGATTCTAAGGGCATAACATGCTGATGACATTCTGTTTGCAAGTACCTTTGTGTGTTCACACCACTTCAACTGAGAATCAATATTCATTCCTAGAAATTTTGCATTTGTTACACGGTCTTTAGAGGTGCTATCTACGTTTAATTTAACATGGTCATTTTTCCTCTTCAAACTGAAAGTCATGGCACTAGTTTTCTTAATGTTCAATATCACTTTATTGCTTATTGACCAATCATTAACTTCCTTGAGAGTTTCATTTGCTTTATCAGCAAGGAGTTCTCTCTGTTTCTCAGTGACTATAATATTGCTGTCATCAGTGAAGAGAAATTTTCACCATGAGCAACACTACAGGGAAAGTCATCAATCTATATAAGGAACAGTACTGGTCCTAATATGCTACCTTGCAGAACCCCTATATTAATGCATTTTGATTCTGATAAGTGTTTTACTAAATGTTTAGATCTATTTGAAGTATGTGTCAGCTCTACTCTTTGTATCCTATCTGTCAGGTATGATCAAAACCAGTCATTAGCCACCCCTCTTACTCCTAATGCCTCTAATTTATTTAATAGGATCTTGTGGTTGACTGTATCTAGCGCCTTAGAAATATATAAAAATATGCCTGTGACGCACTCATCTTTATAAAGAGCATCAATTACAGCTTTTGTTAATTCTACTATGGCTGACTCCATATTTTTGCCACTTCAGAAACCAAACTGTGATTTGCATAAAAGATTGTATTTATTCAGGTAGTTTATTAATCTGTCTTTCATAATTGCTTCTATTATTTTTGAGAATGGTGACGGCAGGGAAATGGGTCGGTAATTTTCTGTATCTTATGCATACCTTTCTTAAGCAAAGGTACAACTCTTGCCTGTCTTAACTGCTTTGGAAATGTCCCTGATGTGAAGGATTCATTTATTATGTTTGTTAAGGGGCCTTGTATAAACCCTATGCATTGTTTCAGAACACACATTGGTACTTCATCTAAGCCTACTGACTTTTTATTTTTTGAACAGTTTAATTGATGTCATTCTTTGTGGTTGGAAGTAATATCATTGTATTTAGTGCAACATTATTTACTGATGTTGCTTTAGGGAATTTTTGCTGTAACTTTTCTGCAATACTTAAAAAAAAAGGTCGTTTTCATAGTTTGCTAAGTGTTGTGGATCATT
Organism: Schistocerca piceifrons; assembly: GCF_021461385.2. NCBI lineage: Eukaryota > Metazoa > Arthropoda > Insecta > Orthoptera > Acrididae > Schistocerca > Schistocerca piceifrons. The sequence goes on from NC_060141.1 coordinate 422,268,114, forward strand.
TATTACCTTATCCCCCTCACTTAGCAATACGTTATTCTGCATTTGTTTGCCTCTCCGCATTTCCTTTTTTATAATATCCCAGACTGCTTTGCTTTTATTCTATGCATTATATATTATTTTGTCATTAAATGACTTTTTTGCAGCAATCAGCACCTGCCTACAGATCCTTTTGTATCTATGATAGAAATTTATATCTATGATAGAAATATATAGTAAAGCTTATCAATCTATCCCCTTAGGTGACAATCAGAAGCAATTACATAATATTCTACGGAAACAAAATCCAGTATTCTAAGGTAAATTGGGAGAAATAGGAGATTACACTTATCAGTTTAAAATAAAAGATGAAAATCCATTATTTTGTAATATCCTTTCTTATCTTTAAAATCTGCTGTACAAGGGGAAGTACAAGGGGAAATAAAAAACATGAAAGTAAATAACATCACCGAACATAAGGCAACTGTTTACAAAAACCCACTGTTGATTGTTAAGAACTCTACAGATGGAGTACACCTCACCATAGTCTCAAAAAACATACCAAAACAGAAAAAAAACAAATAGAAACACTATGTGTATTGTTGAGTTGCTAGTTATATTAGAACAAACCAGATATTTCAGTCAATAGACTTCATAGGGTGTACTGGCAAGTGAGGTTACACGAAAATTTGAAATGCTATTACAGTCCTCTTGTTTGATGGAAAGTCATATCAATTCAAAATACTGCCTTTTGGCTTAAATATTTCATTTTAAGTGTTTATACACGCTTTATATGAAGAGTTGGGGAAATAATTATTACAAGAACTGATTATCTACATAGATAAAAGTTTAATAGTGTCTAAGGCACAGGAAGAGCATTGAAATTTATTAGCAAAAACGTTGCAGAAATGTTATCAGAAATATATACAATTAAACTGTCGAGATCTCATTTTGGCGTCGAGGAACTAAAGTTTTCAGGAAATCTCGGAGGGATACGAGGTATCAAACCCAATCCTGACAGTATAAGCACAACAGTCGATTGTCCAGATCCAGAGAACATGAAACAAGTACATTCTTTCTTAGGACTAGCAAGATTTTGTTGTCATTACGTGCACTGCCAAGTAATGAACGATCGTAGGATGCTAATATCACCAAAACGAAGATCAAGATGGATCTGGGACGAAGAGGCATCAGAAGCACTCAAGAATATAGTAACTTGGTGTGAAATTGAATAGAAACTGAAATTTTTGTGAAAACTGATATCAAAATATTGCACTACAACTTTGAAATCTTAGACATAGGATTTCTAGCTCTTTTTACATCAATGTGTTGCCAGAAACCTCCTTAAATTTTAATCTAAACTGTGTTCAAAATCACACAGGTCATGAAGTGATTTGTAAAACTGAATATATTGAACAATAATTGCATTCAAATGTGCAGAGAGGTGAATTAGAACACATTAAACACATCTAACAGCATTTTATTTAGAAAAATGCATTTATATTCTTGTGCTTAATATTAAATAATGCTAAGTAAAATCTTTTGTATTTTATAATAGAAAAACATTGAACTTCTGATGTTACAAATGCTTTTTTAGACAATGATGGTTTTCAAAACAAATCTCACCATCAATTACTTAATACCACACATTAGTTTACATGATGTAAATGCCTTCACGAGTTTTAAATATCATTCTTCCTTTCGGAAATCAGTTCCTTTCACCTTCATCACAAGGTTATTTGTTTTGGATGAGTCTATGATTTTGAGTGGATGTTGACTTCCGCTCTTGAGCAACATTTTGACAGCACAAGGATCATTTCAAAAGTTGGGCTTATCATAGTTGACTAGGTGAGACACCTCTCACAGTCTCCTCGAAATTTTTGAAACAGTGTGCTATAAATTCTCTGTTCACTTGAGCTTCACATTTTTACTGAAACATACAGAAACAACCTCGTTACATGAGAACAGAGATATCCAGGCCTATTGTCTCAAATCTCTTCCCTACTCTTCCACTTTGGGCCAAGTAACATGTCACAAATCGCTATCCTCAGTAGTCGCAATTGGCTGATGCCATTCTGTACATTTAAATAAGCCACTGGTTTCTATCCCCAAGACTATGTCCACCTATTTTCAAAGGACTTTATTACTTAACTTTCTTGAAAGAGTACAAGCAGGTATTCCAACTCTTTTATATGCATTCCTTAGAGATATTTTACGTGCCTTGACTCCATTAACAGCTGTCTGAAGACTCATCTTCTTATATCTTTGATAGTCAGCTGGTCTGATCTCCTTTTGTACATCGTGACATGTTCCAAATCAACCTGAAAAAATATGTTTTTTGCACATTTACCCCTGTAACTAAAGGATAACATATATGCACAATATTTGCATCACTATGACAACTAATATCTTTGGGGACTGTGGAAGACAGTTTCCATTAGTTATACTGAAGTATCTCTCCACAGGATAAATGATTTATTGAAAAGGACACAGTGTTCTAATTCAACCCAGTAGTTTCAGATGGCTCCAAATTATAATACGGCGTTGCTTCAGAACTGTTTCAAGGAGAATGGAATCCAGAAGTTGGGGAGCATAAGGCATCACTTTCACAAGTATAAACCTTCATGAGCATAAGTTAAATTACACGGCTACGGAAAAGTAGGTGCTAGGTGTTGTTCTAAGTATTCGAAAATTCCAAACGTTTGCTTGGGGACTCAAAATAATTATTCATACTAGCCATCAAGTGTTAGCATTCTCGATGAAGAGTTTAACAGGGTGGGCCTTGTTTTTACAAGAATTCGAATTGAAATTAATCACATAAAGAGATCTCACAACAAGTTCCCAATACATTGTCAAGATCATCGTTAGGTATGAATTAAATGAATGAGGGACTGGGTGTGATGTTTACAATCAACTGCCTAACCTCAAGTTATGCCAATAAGAAGGTAAAAACATCAGCCTTAAGAATAAAACAGGCAATAAAAAGAGACCGTTTTAGTATTAAATTTCAGCAATGTGAACAGGCAGCGTTGTGGACGGCTACTGACATGTTTTCCTTGGCTGTTATTCACTCAGATGTGTGTGGTCATTGCTCCTTGTAACTCTAAGTTTGGTTCTTTCCACTTTATATCTCTAACCCAACATTGGGTGTAGAAGGCTCTTTTTTGGAGGTGTGGAGTTGCTTGTAGAAATCCTGCATACTGCTTCTTCTAACTGCAATTCCTCTAAGTCTTACTTGTAACAGTTCCATGCACACTGACGTCACATTCATACCTTTGGTTCAACTACCTCATGTAAAGATGAACTGTTACTATCCAATTCCATGCAATTGTTTTAAACATAGCACATGTGAAATTAAACTTAGGACAAGGGGTGTAGCTGCAGCGGTATAAAAGTTATGGCATTAGAAACAGTGTAGGTAACCTAACATTACAAATGACATAAACCTTGGGGATGAAGGAACAAGTACATGAAATATGAAGAACAACCACTGACAGCAATAAACCATTTGGACTTTTCAAACTGTGTCAAAAGGACAAGAATAACTTTGTATACCTGCATGTCAGGTTACAAATCACACAAATTTTAGACACTATAATATTATAACATTAACAAAAATCATTACTGATATCGTTTCATATACACACGTGAATAATATTATAACTGGATATGAATGTCAAATATTAAAGACTATAGATTGCTAATACAAGTCAAAGAGTATAAAAAAATATATATAAACCTAGAAATCAGGTCAGAAATGAGAAACATGAGCTGTCAGCATAATTATATGTCACTGACAAGGGATCAACTGCTGCGGAGTGATATTCTGATGAATAATGGTAAAGGATAAAAAGTAAAGTAACAATTGATTACAAGTGAAGGAACAAAAAATATTAACGACTTCTGGAATCAGTTTATTATATGTTCTTAGGTTAGGAAGGAAAAACTATTTTACAACCATGAAACATGGCTGGGCTTATGCTGTTATGGCATTGGTCAGAAACATAATGTTTACATCAGCACCTAAACCTACTGTCTTAAACTCATCTTATAACAAAAACTAATGAAATGATCTGTTTCATTAATAACAACTTAAATTGTAATGCAGTTTAACATGAAGATTACTTTGAGGTACTGCACTCATAACTGACTATCCAATATTCATATTCTGGTGTCAGAAGGCAAGGAAGTTGAATGCGCACCAGAGGGTATGGACCTGGATACCCACTATGGGTTTCTGTGAAACAGCGCACACCTGAGCCTCGAGCCTTGCAGTGCAAGTGCGCCACTCTCTGTACAATGTGAATTCCACATCCAAATGCGTTTCTCGCAATCATATGTTTAGCCGGCCATACGGTAATATCCCGGTAGTCTGGGACTCGCTGTAGTTTGCATGTGCATGTGGTCTCGCCATGACTTTCACCTCAGTTCATGCTTGCTTGCCTTTTGTTGTGCCCTGGTCGGTCGTAGTGTTTGTCATATCCTTCTCATTTGTCTGTCCTATCTGTTCGTTGTTAGCGATACATCCAACAGCTTCCCCAACTGACAGCTTCACGTCACCATTCTCTGTTGCGAACTGCTCGCCAGTCGCTTGTGGCTATAACATTAGCTGCTCCAGGTACCTTTGGAAAATAGCCGGCGCCGAGGAAAACGGTTCGTTAGCTTGGAGGCAAGGTTGGCCTGTCTCCTGGAGCAACAGCAGCAACTCACACAGCCCATCATGGCTTGTGTCAATTATCTTGATGACATCTTGGTCAGCGGCTATACCCGCCACGAGAATCTACAAAACCTCAGTAGATTATTTCACGCCCTCCAGGCTGCAGGCTTACGCTGTCGGCTGCAAAAGTGTAGCTTCTTCCAACCGGAAGTCGAATACCTAGGACACTGGCTCAGTAAATATGGCATTCGTCCATCAGATCGCAACGTCACGGCCAACAACTCCCTTCTCCGCCCCAAGGATTTATCTGCCCATCTGTTTTTTTTTTTTTTTTTTTTTTTTTTTTTTTTTTTTTTTTTTTACTAGGTTAACTACTAGTTAAAGTTTTCACCCAGGCTGCTGACGTTACACAGTCCCTCAATCAGTTGTGTCGCAAAGGGATGCCTTTCAACTGGGCTCCTGCCTGTGATCAAACTTTTCTCGACTTTAAACCACGCTCAAGTCCACCCCTTGACAGACTCCCTTCTCTCTGGACTGCTTCTTGGTTGTTCTACTCGATGATTTACCGTCTATCACTACAAACTGTGACCTCTCTTAGAGGAAATCACGAATTCAGTCACACAACTGAGACAATACTCCATATGTACGCAGGTTTAGGATAAGGAGTAGAGTTTGGTAAAGTCACTCAGAACCCTTTGTCAGGGGAGACATACCAGATCAGATGAGAAGGAAAGATAACATATCTTTGGTGTGATGTTCAGTATAATAAACATTGTTATGTATGTATCATATCATGTTCAGCATGATGTTCACTATAAGAAACAATGTTATGTGTATACACTCCTGGAAATTGAAATAAGAACACCGTGAATTCATTGTCCCAGGAAGGGGAAACTTTATTGACACATTCCTGGGGTCAGATACATCACATGATCACACTGACAGAACCACAGGCACATAGACACAGGCAACAGAGCATGCACAATGTCGGCACTAGTACAGTGTATATCCACCTTTCGCAGCAATGCAGGCTGCTATTCTCCCATGGAGACGATCGTAGAGATGCTGGATGTAGTCCTGTGGAACGGCTTGCCATGCCATTTCCACCTGGCGCCTCAGTTGGACCAGCGTTCGTGTTGGGCGTGCAGACCGCGTGAGACGACGCTTCATCCAGTCCCAAACATGCTCAATGGGGGACAGATCCGGAGATCTTGCTGGCCAGAGTAGTTGACTTACACCTTCTAGGGCACGTTGGGTGGCACGGGATACATGCGGACGTGCATTGTCCTGTTGGAACAGCAAGTTCCCTTGCCGGTCTAGGAATGGTAGAACGATGGATTCGATGACGGTTTGGATGTACCGTGCACTATTCGGTGGCCCCTCGACGATCACCAGTGGTGTACGGCCAGTGTAGGAGATCGCTCCCCACACCATGATGCCGGGTGTTGGCCCTGTGTGCCTCGGTCGTATGCAGTCCTGATTGTGGCGCTCACCTGCACGGCGCCAAACACGCATACGACCATCATTGGCACCAAGGCAGAAGCGACTCTCATCGCTGAAGACGACACGTCTCCATTCGTCCCTCCATTCACGCCTGTCGCGACACCACTGGAGGTGGGCTGCACGATGTTGGGGCGTGAGCGGAAGACGGCCTAACGGTGTGCGGGACCGTAGCCCAGCTTCATGGAGACGGTTGCGAATGGTCCTCGCCGATACCCCAGGAGCAACAGTGTCCCTAATTTGCTGGGAAGTGGCGGTGCGGTCCCCTACGGCACTGCGTAGGATCCTACGGTCTTGGCGTGTATCCGTGCGTCGCTGCGGTCCGGTCCCAGGTCGACGGGCACGTGCACCTTCCGCCGACCACTGGCGACAACATCGATGTCTGTGGAGACCTCACGCCCCACGTGTTGAGCAATTCGGCGGTACGTCCACCCGGCCTCCCGCATGCCCACTATACGCCCTCGCTCAAAGTCCGTCAACTGCACATACGGTTCACGTCCACGCTGTCGCGGCATGCTACCAGTGTTAAAGACTGCGATGGAGCTCCGTTTGCCACGGCAAACTGGCTGACACTGACGGCGGCGGCGCACAAATGCTGCGCAGCTAGCGCCATTCGACGGCCAACACCGCGGTTCCTGGTGTGTCTGCTGTGCCGTGCGTGTGATCATTGCTTGTACAGCCCTCTCGCAGTGTCCGGAGCAAGTATGGTGGGTCTGACACACCGGTGTCAATGTGTTCTTTTTTCCATTTCCAGGAGTGTATATACACTGCTGGCCACCGTAAATGCAACACCAAGAAAGACAAGAGGTAGCACAACAAAATTTATTTTGCAGATAACATGTTGGCCAAGTATCAAATGATTACGTTTACAGTCGTTTGTGACATGTGGTTCCTGCCAGAATCAGTAGCCAGAGTAGCCGCCATTGTTGGAGATCACCGCTGCCACACGTCTCGGCATTGAGTCAAAGAGACGTTGGATGTGTTCCTGGGGTACAGCAGCCCAAGCAGCTTCCACACGTTGCCAAAGATCATCTGGTGTGGCAGCTGGGGATGTAATCTGGGTCACTCGTTGAGCAACCATGGACCACATGTTTTCTATCGGAGAAAGATCCGGAGAGCGAGCCGGCCAGGGAAGCACTTCAATCTGGTTATTGACGAAGAACCTTTGGACAATGCGTGCCACGTGTGGTCGCGCAGCATCCTGTTGAAATATGGCTGTCGCCGAGCCCTGAAGGTAAGGAAGGACAACTGGCTCCAGCACCTCGGATATGTAGCGCCAGCTATTTAAAGTACCGGCAATGCGTACTAAAGGCGTGCGAGAATAATATCCAATACCGCCCCATACCATAATACCCGGTGCAAGACCAGTGTGGCGGTGCATAATGCAGCTGTCCAGCATCCTCTCTCCACGGTGTCTCCACATTCGAATCCGACCATCGTGGTGCTGCAGACAGAAGCGTGCCTCGTCAGTAAAGACAACGTCATTCCATTCTGCCGCCCACATCCGTCTGTCATCACACCATTGGCGGAGACGTCTGTGGTTCTGCGTCAATGGTAGACGAAGCAATGGACGTCTTGCGGACAGACCACTCTGCTGTAAACGGCGTCGAATGGTACGCGCAGACACTGGATGATGCGTTACAGACGCAATGTGCTGTGCTATGGTTTGGGATGTCACTGAGCGATCCGTCACTGCCATGCGCACAATTTGCCTATCAGCACGTGCAGTGGTGCACCGAGGTGAATGCGATCGACCACGTCGGTCTGTCGTACCCTCCTGCATCCAACGGTCACATATCCGCATTACAGTTGTTTGGTTTCGTCCAACACGACTAGCGATTTCTCTGTATGATAATCCACAATCTCGGTAAGCCACTATCCTTCCTCTGTCGAACTCGGATACTTGATCAAACGATGTTCGCTGTTGTCTACGAGGCATAACTGATCGTCTTGTGAAACAACCGCAAGGTAAACACACGTGCCGAACGTACATTCGTCGAAATCACCAAGCCTTAAATGGCGCTATGAGGTGGCGCCACAGGCGCGCGTGATGTGCGTCTGCGCTGAAATTCTAATCAGTTGCATATCTCATCGCTGCAAACCCATGGTGTAAATTTCACTTGATTCGGATGCTTCCTTCAGGGTGTTGCATTTACGGTGGCCAGCAGTGTACATTCTCACATCATCTGTTTGACTTGTCCCATATCATGTACACCTCTGTACATGGTATGACTAAGTGTTTAATGAAGATAATTTGTAACATTTATTTAGTTGCCTTATTTAACAGTATAGTACTGTGTAAGTCCTTATACATACTCGATGATTGCTGTTTTTGTCTGTAATCTCAACATTTTGCCAACATTGAACCAACCTTGTATCAGTTGTACTCCCCGATTGCTTTTAATGAGAGCATTAAAGATCTACAAGTGTTTTTACCCTTTAATATTAGACTGTTTGGTGAACTGAGGTTACATGTACCTGTGATGACATTCACCTGTTAACTGGCAGTAGTCTTGTGGCAACCTGTCTGTGTGATTTATGACACTGGCTAAATTATACGTGTTGTAGGCCCACATCTCACTGTAAGATGTAGTTGTATTTGGTATTCTGATAAGTCTTGCATGAGAAATATTCATTTTTGATCCATCTGACGTACTGTTTTGTTAGTACTGACTAGGATTATGATGTACATAAGTAAAATACTTACAGTTTTAAATCTTTTCATCTATACACTGTTAACAAAAGTGAGCTTGTTACATAGTGTCTTGTTTTCAGTATTTGGTTATTTATAATGCGAATACATCAGGGATACACTTCCATTCTGTGCACGACTGTGTTCTGTGACATAAAACCCGGCCTGTGTGGCCGAGCGGTTCTAGGCGCTTCAGTCTGGAACCGCGCGACCGCTGCAGCCGCAGATTCGAATCCTGCCTTGGGCATGGATGTGTGTGATGCCCTTAGGTTAGTTAAGTTTAAGTAGTTCTAAGTTCTAGGGGACTGATGACCTCAGATGTTAAGTTCCATAGCACACAGACCCATTTGAACCATTTTTGACATTATAAAAATATATCTTTGCTTTGTTTTGTCTGCAGTCAAACAATGGAAAATCCAGGATGGAATGTAACAATAAAACAAAAGTAGCTACTCACCATATAGCGGAGATAAGCACAAAAATGTTCTGAGTCGCAGATAGGCACATTTTGTTGTGCCTATCTGCGACTGCATTTTGTTTTGTCTTCGTGATTACTGTCACTTTTGCTCCAATAAAAGTGTTTCGTTATTTGAATCTGCCGTTGTTCTAATATATGTGATTCTCAGCAAAATATAATTACAGACAACATCTATTACATATGTTTTTCTGTTTTTTATGTTTAGTTTTCCAGTGATAATGGTTGTAAAACCCAGAAGTGGCACAGAATAAAGTTGAATATGTGCAGCTGATGGCTATATAAATGCTTTTCTTCAAATATTTAACAGTTGTAACCAGTTACTTTCACATATTAATAATTAAATGTAAGCCTGGAAATAAATGACACAATCAACACTTCAGTTTGTTACAACCACTGTTAATTATGTCACATTCAAGAAACACTCTCTGAGTGGTTTATATTACATAGAGCCCCCTCCCCTTGAAATGTTGCTTTTTTAAAATAATTAATAGAATATTCCCCAATCGTTTAATTAAGGGTAAAATACATTAAGAATTAATTTCCTCTGTGTAAATAAATCTGTAACATAGTGAGAAAAGGTCACGATTTAATGTAAGGAATGCAATTTCTTTTGCTCTCGTTTGTTTTCGATGGCTGTTTCACAGAATGTATGAGTTGCTCGTGTATCTATAACTTTTGATTAAATAGTTACGCTAATTTATTTACAATAGTCGTGTTTAAATTAACAATCTACTTTCCTCTTTCATTAATTCCACATATCAAACTATTATGCTGCATTTTAGAACTTTTTCAGGTTGCAGCGAAGGACAGTTGCCGATGAATTGTTTGGTGGTCACAGACGAATGAATGAATGAATGAATGAATGAATGAAATTTTATTGTCGTTTAGCTATTACAGCAATTGACAAAGTCAAGTTACATATATACAAGTTATACAGCATATATACATGGGTTACAGATCAGTATGTGACATAGGTTTTACATAAAATACAATATTTAAAATGAAATAATATGAAAGCATTGCATCATAACTGATTCAGTTAAAGAAATGATGCTGCACTCTTCAAATCGGTACCACTATGATATTTTAAAGTCGTAAAATTCCTGAAGTGAGTAGTATGGATTTGCTGCTAACCAACTGAACAATTTGTCTTTAAATAAATCAAATGGAGCTTCTACCCATTCTAGTGGCAAATTATTAAACATCTTCATACCCACCACTTCGTAGCTGTTCAATGACTTGGATAATCTGTAGTAAGGGATGTCAAGATTGCTACTATTTCTGGTTCCATGAGAGTGTACATCTCTTCTACGTTGGTATTCCGATAAGTTGCTCTTTATATGCAGTAGGGCAGTGTAAATATACATGTTTATCACAGTTAATATTTTTAAGTTGATAAACAGTGGTTTGCAGTGGGCCAGTTTATCACTGTTTGTGATAATTCTAATTACTTTCTTCTGAAGTACCAAAATGTCCTGAAGGTGTGAGCTATTGCCCATATTAAAAGCCCATAAGGTATAATACTTTGAAAAAAAGCAAAGTAGGCTGATCTTACATAGGTCGCAGGTACATGGTTTATTAAATTCTTTAACAAATACACCACTCTAGAAAGCCTTGCACTAATCTATTTAATATGTGGCTCCCAAGTCAGTTTAGTATCTATAACAATACCTAAGAACTTAACACTATTCTTGAAGTCTTCTGCTGGCGGATCGCTCAAACTAAATACAATCTTTTGAGTTTTACTCTCATTAAGCAGGAACCCATTAGCTCGGAACCAAACTGATGCCTGTGATATTGTGTCTTTGGCCACAGTTTGGAGCATATCAATGTCTGAGCTGATATTGAAAAAAGTGGTATCATCTGCATAGAGAATGGAGTGAGTATTTATGTAGGATGGTAGATCGTTTGTCATTAGGATAAATAGCAGAAGTCCTAATACTGAGCCTTGTGGCACACCGCACTTCAGCTAGCTGTGATCTCTGTTTACCAATACAAACAATTTGTCTACGGCTGCTGAGGAAAGATTCAAAAATGTTGTTAACTTCACTGTTTGTGATTCCGTAATAAACTAGTTTGTTGAGGAGTGAAATATGCTCCACAGAATCGAAGGCTTTGCTAAGATCACAAAAGGTAGCCTGAGCAAAATTTTTTCCTTCGTAAGCATTAAGCACTTTTTTAATCACGGAGTCAATGGCATGGACTGTGGATTTGCCCTTCCTAAAGCCAAATTGTACCGCAGTAACAATGTTATTACATGCCAGATAATCACACAACTGGGAGTTGATTATGGATTCCAAAACTTCAGATAAAATAGGTGTCAGGGATATTGGGTTATAGCTAGATGGGCAATTTTTGTCTCCTTTCTTGTAAATGGGCACTACCATAGATAATTTTAATACTTCTGGGAATACTCCTTCAATTAGACGTCTATTTATACATTTAGTAAGAGGATATACTATGTAGCCAATTATCTTATTTAACATATTAGAAGAAATACCATATATATCTTCACTATCAGAGGGTCTAAAGTTATTTACAAGAGTTAAAACATCTGGTGTGACCTCTGTTAAAAGGAATTTATCGTTCAGGGTGTAGTCTACATTATGGTATTTAACGAGATCAGCAACAGTCTCTTGTGGCCTCACAATGCTTTCCCTAATTTTGTTAACAGATTTTGTACAGTAGTTATTAAATTCGTCTGCTGAAATTACTACCTCAACTTCCTGCTTGCTTTTGGCCACTGAATTTATTATAGTCCATGCTTTTCTGCATTTATTTTTTGATGACTCAATGCTGACTAGGTTATGTAGTTTTTTGGCCTCATTTAAAGCATACTTATATTCCTTTTGTGCTCTTGAGTACCTTTGTTTAGCCATATCAATTTTCTGAAGTCTGTAAGAATCTCTATACAACAACAGCCTTCTTTTCATATTGGCTAGTTGAGCGGTATACCATAGACTCTTATCCCTATGTCTATTAGTGTTACTTTTAGGGTTAACTTTACATTTGTATTGAGGGCAGTTGTCTCGAATATATTTAAGAAATAATGAAAAAATCTATCAAACAATGTATTGGCAGAGCCCTGAGCATTATTGTTAAACAGATGTGACCAGTCATAATTACTGAGTGAGACCATGAAATTAGACAATTTTTCTTGCGTTATTGGTCTTGTGATGACCATTTTAGGCTCTTTAAACTCCTTATACTCCATGTTAGGCCTATCTGTACCTATTTTTACCCAAACTGAGTCATGGTCCGAGAAATCGAAGACAGCTACATCTGAAGACAGTAACTATTGACATTTGTAAGTATGTTGTCGAGACAAGCGGACTGTTTTGTGGGTTTGCAGTTCGTAAAAATGAAGTTTAATTGTCGTAACAGGTTTTTAAATTCATTTACAGTGTTCACATCTTTGTTTACATCAAATGTGGCATTGATGTCACCACCAATCACAATACTATATTTCTTCCACTGAGGACTAAGAAAGAAATTTAGTAAAGTCTCAAGTTTTTCTAAAAATATTAATGGACTTCCATCTGGTGATCTATAAAGAGATACAATAGCAATTTTTAAATGATCCAGATATATGCCTGTGGCTTCAAAATGTATCTCACTGCACAAAAATCCTAGATCTTGTTCATTACTACAATTTATTAATCCCTTCTTAATGTAAATTGATACACCCCCACGAATATGTTGCTCTCTGCTGAAACTGTTTGCTAAGTGGAAATCATCTAGTACATGAAAAGATATTTCATTTTCTTTACACCAATTCTCACTTAAGCATAATGCATCAAATAAGTTCTCATTTGCAAATTCGTTTAAAATTATGTGTTTTCCACTTATACTTTCAATATTGAGATAACCTATCTTGAAAGACAATGTTGGTGAGTGGTTTTTGTTAATGGGGCATTCATCATTACTGCTATATTTCTCTCTAGTGTTACTGACATTTATTATATTATTCTTATCTTTAATCTGGTCATCTAGTGTGAATCTGGGCAAAGCTGTTGGTCTCAGCCCTTCTCTGCTACCTCTAAAAAAGAGTTTTCCTAAAATCTAAGTGGTATTGACTTAGAGCTCTCCATTTTTGTTATGCCTAACTCATTGGCTAGTTTTATGATTTCATTACTCACAACTTCTTTCCGAGTTGATTCAGATGGAGACCATGAACAGTGTGAAATCTTGTACCTAAGTTAGCTATGTTTACAAAACAGACATTTTTAAAGTATTTACAAATTTTCTTCATTTCTTCATTTACTCTTGTCACTTCAACATTCACACACGATCAGGATGGAAGATCATGCCGAAATGGTATTGAAAAGATGAGGATTTTTGTATTTTGTAGTTCCTGCAGTTTCTTCTTTAATGAGGACAAGAAGTCTTTTCCTTCATTTCTCGCTACGTCATTTGATCCAGCCAGAAAAACTGCCAGTTCCATGGCTTCTGATGGTGAAGAACCTGCTACATCTTTAAATTTTGCACTAGGTTTTATTGTGGCTGAGATATGGTGGCTTGAATTGTTCTCAACTATATCCCTTAATTTCCTTCCTTGACTGTCTGCATATAAATGTATCTTCACAGGCCTAGGTCTGTAATTGCTGCTTGCTTTCTTGTGGTTTTCAGTTTCATTACTTCTACTGACAGTTGACATAATATTTTTACTGCACCCATTATTCATTTCACTTCTATTGACAGTTGATGTAATATTGTTGCTACACCTATTACTCACTTCACTTTCATTAACCTTACTTGTGTTAAGCACATTGACTTGTGAGTCTACTTTAATATTTTTTTCTGTAGCAAGAATGCTAAATCTGTTTTCCAAAGGGTGGAAAGTTTACACAGACTACCGCGTTTTGTGACGGAAACAGCATGCCATTGCCTTTGTAGGCGATCTAATGGCCTACATTGATTGCTTGGTTCTGTGTACACAACACTAACCTCTTCTTGGGAAATTTGTTTAATGAGTTCCTGATTAATTGCTGCGTATTCCTTCTTCAGTTGTTCGTTTTCTTTGGCCAGAGCTAGGTTCTCTTCAATTACCACTGATAAGATAGCTTGTAAAGTATTATAGTCAGCGTTTACCTCATGTTTATCTTCCTTCATCGGCGCCATATTGTCCTTACTCTTCAGACAGACATTGCATCGCCATTCGCCGTTTTCGTCTGGAAGATTGTCTTCTTCTAACTTTGCACATCGAAAATGTAACCAACCGTCGCACTCGTCACACAGAATTCCGTTTTTCACGACTTTACTACACTTTATGCTCATCAAAATTCTACTTTTCTTGGGAGCTAACTCACTTGTAACCATACTACTTGCCGCCACATTTTATCTGAACGCTACTAGGGTTCAATCGGCTATTACTTTATCAAACATCTATTTCAGCATCCCTGTTATCTCTTTTATCGGTCGTTTCTATCAGTATCCAGGCAACGAAAATCCGCGAACTGCGTGATTTTGAGATTGGTCACTGCCTCTAAACAATGCAGCCGGTCAACATTTTCCTGAGTCTGATGGGAATCTGATGCTGGTTGGCGGAATGTATAACTTCATTATTCGTAAGTAAATTTTCTATGCACCATTTTACCATTTTAGAAGCTTGCTGCCAGCATAAGTGATAAATATAATATGACTATTTTTTTGAAACACCAATAATATTAAATCGGCGCAACCAATGTGTTGCTCGAACAAAAAATGTATGATGTTAATTGATGCTTGTTTGTTCTGTTTTACATGAATCGACTGTGTTGCTGGAGACAAGAAAAAACTGATGGCGGCTACATGAAACATAAATGAAATTAACTGATGTAACGGGAATCATAGCAGACTCCAAGAAGCAACATGGTAAAAAAAAAAGGTATCGCTACCAACATGTTACCATTCGCCTCAGCTTTCGTAGTTTGCAACGCGTACCTCATTTAATTCAGTGTCAATTCTGGATTTTCTGCATTTTACATAGTTTGTAATTGCAGTGGACAATGTTGCTAAGTGATATACTAAGATGGCTACTTTTCCGCTGTGTGCAGGCGAGATGAAAATGAGTGATAGTGGATTTTTTTAGTTTGAAGCATCCATGTTGTCATTTTAGTAATACAGCAATTAGTTTCTGGTTAATTTGCGCTAACAATTCCGTGTCCTGCAAGAGATTTTACGTCAAAGTATATTTTCAATTTGTGTTATGACAAGGATAGGTAAACCTGAAAACATGGATTTCGCAAATGATACTGTTTTTGAAAATAGCGTCAATGGTTTTAACAATAGCACCGATCCGACGGTGGAAGAATCCGATGCTCAAAATGTGGAGGCAGAAGCTAACACGCAGGCACAAGCAATTGATAGTGATGAGCAAGTACCTCCTCCCGCCGTAGATCCCTTTTCTCTGTTATTCAGTAAAATTGCCGAGATGATTAATGCTCGCGATAACGAACTAGGTTAAGACAATTAACGCACGCGATGAAGCGCTTGCTTCAGGTATAAATACTACTCTTGCTGAGACAGATGTAGCGCCTAAAGGAGGCTTATAAGAATTTACTAGAAACCGTTTTCAAACTGTCAAATGATATGGAAACAATACAATCAGCACAGAAGACGATGGTAGATACCACGCGCGAATTAACACAACGTGTCGACAGCTTGTCCATAGAAACAGAAGAAGTGATAAAAATCAGGGTGAATGATCAGAGTGAAAAATTAAACACCGAATTCGCCAAGTGGCTTGAGCAGAAAGACAAAATGCTCACCGATAAAATAAATTCCGAGTGGAAAGGCGCAATACAACGCGCTGGGAGCGAAGAGATGGCGTAACACGGCACGGCAAAACAAACGCTCCGCTCGTAAATAGACCACACAAAGCACACGATACATGACGACCGTACACAGTGACGAGACGAAGTTTCGTCATAGGTAAGAAGTACGACGTGCGGTGGAAACAATACCACAACCGTCACGAGAAGCTCCGACTATCGATACGCAAATGGAGGACACGTATATTGCAGTCCCACAGTGTTCACTTTGAAGCGTATCAGTCTGAAAAACCACTGTACAACAATCGCGTGATGAGATGGGGGATGGTGAAACCTTTCACAGAGATATTTCAGGAAGAAAGCTTGATAAAACAAAACACAGACAATACAGGTCTTTATCCCAGACAAAAGATAAGTCCATCCCGTAGTTTTTATATGTCCATTCCGCAACGTATTGCCCAGGTCATGGAATGCGAGGCAGAGAATACAATTCGGTGCTCACATATAGAAGGAGACGGTGCTTAATGGGCTACTGATTCCGTAGAGAACTGTACACATTATGATCAATTTGAAAAGGCTTTTCGCGCTAAGTACTGGTCAATGGGCATTTAAGAACACCTCAGGACACAGGTCTTCAGCCAAGAAATTTACAACCCAAAGCAGAGTAGGGTGGAATTAGGAAGTATTTCGAAAAATACGTTAATTTAACAAGATACTGGGACGAGTCGGTCGCGCAGACAGATGTATTGCGCATCTTAAAGGCAAAGTTGACCCTGCACATAAGGGAAAAGTTAATAACAGTCCCTGATTTTGATCTGGAACACTTTTTGTCAGAGCTTGATACCATGGACCTAATAGAAGATGATGCGAAAAGCAGCACTGGCAACAAAGGCTCGCAGTCCGCGAATAAGAACGGACACGGCCACAAATATAGCCGAACGGCTGGTCGCGAACGGACACGCACAACAGAACGGCAACAATGGTGGTCCACAAAGGAGACAGTCGTTCTTTCAAAGGCAGAGACGAAATAGTAATCGGTACCATCCCGGTTATCAAAATAATCGAAATGGGAACTGACAAAATAATAGTAGAAATCAAGACCACAATAATCAATGGACGCAAAATAATAAAGAGCAAGGTCGCCTGTAAACCAAAATAGGAATAACTACAATCAGGACGTCCGGATAGTAGAGGTGGTTGAAGCGCGCCGGCCGTGCGGTTCTAGGCACTTCAGTTCGGAACCGCGTGACTGCTACGGTCGCAGGTTCGAACCCTTCCTCGGGCATGGATGTGTGTAATGTCCCTAAGTTGGTTAGGTTTAAGTATTCTAAGTTCTAGGGGACTGATGACCTCAGATGTTGAGTCCCATAGTGCTCAGAGCCATTTGAACCATTTTTTGTTGGAGCGCCACCGACGACAACGTCCAGGGCGTCAATCTAAACGCGATTGTACCGTGCCGGCGTTGTGACCGAGCTGTTCTAGGTGCTTCAGTCCGGAACCGCGCTGCCACTACGGTTGCAGGTTCAAATCCTGCCTTGGGCATGGATGTGTGGGACGTCCTTAGCTTTGAGTAGTCTAGGGAACTGATGACCTCAGATGTTAAGTCCCAAGTGCTTAGAGCCATTTGAACCATTTTGACTGTACTGAGCTCCCTGATGCCAGTCGCGGGGCTGAATGGGGGCAATAGTTTGAATGAACAGATAAATTGCTCCGATATAACGACGAGACTGACATTCGTCAAGATTTATTTAATAAGGTAGACAATAATACTGAAAGTACCTCGGAGTATGTACAAGCTGCTGTTCAAGAATTTGTGGGAGGTATTGCCACGACATTGATTTTAGATACCAGTGCAAGCGTAAACGTGATAAAAGCTAATTTCTTCAGGAAAATAGTACAGTCTGTAAAGATTCCGACTTTGCCAGTTGAAAACTGCATAGTATCTGGTGCTGTTGGTGCCAGAGGCCAGACACGTTGCAGGCACAGTCAGGTATATAATTAGAGAACGGAGTGGATCAATGCACGTTTCTCGTAGTAAAAAATTTAACCGAGTCCTGTCTCGTAGGCATGGAATTCATGTGGGAACGGGATGTAAAGATCGACCTCCTGCATGGGAAATACCCAGGAACGTACCTACAGCTTTTGCATGGGGGGTGTCTAACGCTATCATTTAGGAAGGTAAACCTGTCTTCATCCACCACGTAAGAAGGTTTTGCTGTTAACGCCAATAGAGTCAATCAAGCAGAAATTTAAAAAAACACAAAAACGTTAGCATCCATATTACATGTGGGTAAAACTGTAGAGAAACACTAATTGGTCCAAGTGTCTTTAAATAAAACATATGTATTGTGGCTCTTGAGGTATTTATTTATGAAAAAGCAACTAATTGTAAGCTAACATTGGAGGTAATTATATATTTTTGAATATCATTATTAATCAATTGTATTAAACAATAATATTATTAAATTAGTCTTTGTATTTAAATTTTGACACTTTGGCATTTTGCTGTAACTTCAGGTTGTAAGTTAATTTAAAAACAAACATTAATTACTTTAATTTAAAGTATTATATTTAGCCTTTTACGTCTTGCTGTTAACTTACTAATAATTCCTTCACAATCTTGTTGCACTGCCAGGGGTGCAAAATTCTTTTTATCCACCACTGTTTGTCATACACTCCTGGAAATGGAAAAAAGAACACATTGACACCGGTGTGTCAGACCCACCATACTTGCTCCGGACACTGCGAGAGGGCTGTACAAGCAATGATCACACGCACGGCACAGCGGACACACCAGGAACCGCGGTGTTGGCCGTCGAATGGCGCTAGCTGCGCAGCATTTGTGCACCGCCGCCGTCAGTGTCAGCCAGTTTGCCGTGGCATACGGAGCTCCATCGCAGTCTTTAACACTGGTAGCATGCCGCGACAGCGTGGACGTGAACCGTATGTGCAGTTGACGGACTTTGAGCGAGGGCGTATAGTGGGCATGCGGAAGGCCGGGTGGACGTACCGCCGAATTGCTCAACACGTGGGGCGTGAGGTCTCCACAGTACATCGATGTTGTCGCCAGTGGTCGGCGGAAGGTGCACGTGCCCGTCGACCTGGGACCGGACCGCAGCGACGCACGGATACACGCCAAGACCGTAGGATCCTACGCAGTGCCGTAGGGGACCGCACCGCCACTTCCCAGCAAATTAGGGACACTGTTGCTCCTGGGGTATCGGCGAGGACCATTCGCAACCGTCTCCATGAAGCTGGGCTACAGTCCCGCACACCGTTAGGCCGTCTTCCGCTCACGCCCCAACATCGTGCAGCCCACCTCCAGTGGTGTCGCGACAGGCGTGAATGGAGGGACGAATGGAGACGTGTCTTCAGCGATGAGAGTCGCTTCTGCCTTGGTGCCAATGATGGTCGTATGCGTGTTTGGCGCCGTGCAGGTGAGCGCCACAATCAGGACTGCATATGACCGAGGCACACAGGGCCAACACCCGGCATCATGGTGTGGGGAGCGATCTCCTACACTGGCCGTACACCACTGATGATCGTCGAGGGGACACTGAATAGTGCACGGTACATCCAAACCGTCATCGAATCCATCGTTCTACCATTCCTAGACCGGCAAGGGAACTTGCTGTTCCAACAGGACAATGCACGTCCGCATGTATCCCGTGCCACCCAACGTGCTCTAGAAGGTGTAAGTCAACTACCCTGGCCAGCAAGATCTCCGGATCTGTCCCCCATTGAGCATGTTTGGGACTGGATGAAGCGTCGTCTCACGCGGTCTGCACGTCCAGCACGAACGCTGGTCCAACTGAGGCGCCAGGTGGAAATGGCATGGCAAGCCGTTCCACAGGACTACATCCAGCATCTCTACGATCGTCTCCATGGGAGAATAGCAGCCTGCATTGCTGCGAAAGGTGGATATACACTGTACTAGTGCCGACATTGTGCATGCTCTGTTGCCTGTGTCTATGTGCCTGTGGTTCTGTCAGTGTGATCATGTGATGTATCTGACCCCAGGAATGTGTCAATAAAGTTTCCCCTTCCTGGGACAATGTATTCACGGTGTTCTTATTTCAATTTCCAGGAGTGTATTTACTTTTCAGCCAATGAACAGTCACCATTTTTGCTGGCAAAAAAAGCTACTTCAACATGGACAAAGTTGCAACGATTACTCAATATTAAACTTCATAAAATTATATCACACTGTACAGTCTCAGTGATCGTCGTTTCAAGATTAGGTACCACAAAAAGAGAGCTCCAAAACAATCACACGCTTTCTATGTTTATATTGGCCATGGAAAACTTATTTTAGAAAAGCTATAAGAAACTTTCAATAAGTGACTGAATAATTCTGTAAGTTGAGATCTACACTGCCAATACATGTTCCTGTAACCACATGAAATTTCATTAACAACAGACTAACACGTTTCAAGAGTTTTGAAGTGAGTAGTTCCTAGGGAAAACGCCCATAATCCAGGCAATTGTTACTCTAAATATAAATAGAAAATAGTTACTAAACATTATAACCAAATTCTCTCATATAATAGCCTAACGCAGAATTAAACTAGAAAAATTGGTATAACGTATTTTGCGATAGGCCCATTTGTTCACTTGTAATTAAATGTTAAACTAGAAGGTTCTTTATATTTTACAAAACTGCGGCTCAAAATCATATAACCCTTTTTATAATGGTAAATAGGAGACTCACCCTTCTTTGCTTCATCCTCAGTTTTCCTGGATGGTCCCGCTTCATCATGCTGGGATTCCGCATCACGTGGTGACACGCCACACTCTTTCGAAACAAGTGCATCAGAATTCTGTGTCTTTTTTTAGAAAAAAACCAGATGGGATTTCTGTCTTGTCCGTTTCTGTTTTTTTTTCCAAACACGACTCTTAACAACTAAACACACGCACGCACAGTTTAAGCTGGCTTAACACACGAGCCCGAAACTTCGTCATTCAGTTTTGCCTGCCAAAAATAAATTAATTCCGCTACGAGCACATCCAAATTCCACAACAGTTTCATATGTAATTTATGATATAGTCTATGTAATTCCTGACGCTATACAGGCTAAACAAATGTTGTTGTTGTGGTCTTCAGTCCTGAGACTGGTTTGATGCAGCTCTCCATGCTACTCTGTCCTGTGCAAGCTTTTTCATCTCCCAGTACCTACTGCAACCTACATCCTTCTGAATCTGCTTAGTGTATTCATCTCTTGGTCTCCCTCTACGATTTTTACCCTCCACGCTGCCCTCCAATACTAAATTGGTGATCCCTTGATGCCTCAGAACATGTCCTACCAACCGATCCCTTCTTCTGGTCAAGTTGTGCCACAAACTTCTCTTCTCCCCAATCCTATTCAATACTTCCTCATTAGTTATGTGATCTACCCATCTAATCTTCAGCATTCTTCTGTAGCACCACATTTCGAATGCTTCTATTCTCTTCTTGTCCAAACTATTTATCGTCCATGTTTCACTTCCATACATGGCTACACTCCATACGAATACTTTCAGAAATGACTTCCTGACACTTAAATCAATACTGGATGTTAACAAATTTCTTTTCTTCAGAAACGCTTTCCTTGCCATTGCCAGCCTACATTTTATATCCTCTCTACTTCGACCATCATCAGTTATTTTGCTCCCCAAATAGCAAAACTCCTTTACTACTTTAAGTGCCTCATTTCCTAATCTAATTCCCTCAGCATCACCCGAATTAATTAGACTACATTCCATTATCCTTGTTTTGCTTTTGTTGATGTTCATCTTATATCCTCCCTTCAAGACACTGTCCATTCCATTCAACTGCTCTTGCAAGTCCTTTGCTGTCTCTGACAGAATTACAATGTCAGCGGCGAACCTCAAAGTTTTTATTTCTTCTCCGTGAATTTTAATACCTACTCCGAATTTTTCTTGTTTCCTTTACTGCTTGCTCAATATACAGATTGAACAACATCGGGGAGAGGCTACAACCCTGTCTTACTCCCTTCCCAACCACTGCTTCCCTTTCATGTCCCTCGACTCTTATAACTGCCATCTGGTTTCTGTACAAATTGTAAATAGCCTTTCGCTCTCTGTATTTTACCCCTGCCACCTTTAGAATGTGAAAGAGAGTATTCCAGTCAACATTGTCAAAAGCTTTCTCTAAGTCTACAAATGCTAGAAACGTAGGTTTGCCTTTCCTTAATCTTTCTTCTAAGATAAGTCGTAAGGTCAGTATTGCCTCACGTGTTCCAGTGTTTCTACGGAATCCAAACTGATCTTCCCCGAGGTTGGCTTCTACTAGTTTTTCCATTCGTCTGTAAAGAATTCGTGTTAGTATTTTGGCTAAACAAATAATTTAAGCTATAAACAAATATATTCCATATCTTTCCAGCTGGGGCATTTAACGATCAACGACAGCTAGGACGACAGTGTCCAATGATGGACCTGAATATCGTGCTTCATTCAAATAGTTGCTGTTAATATAGTAATTGAAGTTTGATGCGACACGTAATTTTCCTCTTTATATGGAATCTGAACAGGCTAAGGCATAAGGAGTTAATTTACGAGGTTTTTTTTTTTTAGCATTGTGTGAGCAAAACGTTTCAATGTTTATTAAAATCACAGTGAAATGTATGAATTTGTCGATGCAGCAATATTTTGATCACCTTCAGTTCTCAGATAATAATTGATACGTTTTTCAAACTTAGGAAATGTTCCTCCGTAATTGTGTACGAAATATAATAATGATCAACAACGGTTCTTGTTTTGGATGTCTAGTCATACTTTCAACAAATCACTTAACGTTTCTGCGAGTAGCTTAATAAGTCTTTTAGTTTTAATGTCTGTCATCATGGAGAAAGACTGTTCGGTATTTACATTTCCGTGCATATATTACATGTTTTGTACTTGGCAGTGAAAATTTACGAGGGTTTTACATTTCGCCAAAGAAAGTTGAATTTCAGAATTTCACCGCTACGCCACGAAGGCCAAAAAACTCCAATACTAGTAGCGGAATTCTGCTACGGTTGGCAAGATTGCACTCACTTCTGTTATACACATAGTGGGGGGTGGGGGGGTGGGGAGAGGGGTAGACACCCCGCAGCAGGGCACAGCTATTTTTTGCAGCCTCAGTCCTCCATGGCTTGTCACTACGTCAACCAAGCGCCGTGCGCGACTATTTTGTGGCACGGGGTTTTAAAAGCGGGTATTATTCTAATATTGGCGTTTTTTGTGTAAAGAAGGGAGGGGGGGGGGGGGCGTCCGGATCCCCCCCCCCCCTTATATACGTCCTTGGAAATACCATATAACGTTTGGAGGTGAGGAGTTTGTTTGTATCTGATAAAGACAAAAGCGAAACATAGCAGAATGTGCGCACAGAATAAAAGTTAAAATTATCAAGAATAGAGTCCTGTGGGTGCAAGACTATTCACAGTATACAAAGCTTGCACCTGAACAAAACAACAGTGGGCACAACGAAATAGATTCTTTGCTCATACAATGCAAATCCGATGAAGCGAAATCCTTATCAGACGAACAGAAAATGGAATTATGTATGTTACTTGAAAAATAAATTGAGGTATATTCATTAAAGCCTGATTAAGGATTATGTTTACTGGATATAAGTCCTACCGCATAAAATTTACAGCCAGGCAACCTATTCCGTTCCGTGGTCCAAAAGTGAGGCTGTCAAACAGGAGCTTCAGAAGATGATACAGTGGCGTGTTATAGAGCCTCCCTTTTGCCATACAGCAGCGCATTATTAGCTGTGGACAAGGCAGTAAGTGGGATGCGCCTTGTTCTTGATCCTCGATCGATCAACGAAATAATGATTCCTGTAAGAACCAGGCCAGAAATTTTATCATCAAGAAAAGGATGTGAAGAAATGTGTTCAGTAAAGATGCTACCGCTGTGTGTGGTGAATATGAGACTCTTTGAACCTGTCATACTATTAAAGTCTATTGCACAATGAAGAACATGTACTTGTGTACCAAAACTAAAAATATTACCAATGATATATACATGATTAGAATGTGACAAAACAGCTGACATTTGTTTCACATTAGAAGCAATAATAATCCTTCAGTTTTAAGTATTTGCTGAATATAAGTAGTTAGGAAGTTTTTCTGTATGTTTTCATGAAAGTACGTTTATGTTGTCAAAAGTGACTATGTATTGAGAAAGTATCACTGCAGCACTAAAACCGAGAAATGTGGAAATGAGGACTGAGTATTTTTAGAGTAAAAAAAAATATTTTCAGCATTGGTTATATGAAGTCTAGAAGTTTGACACGTTTATTATGGAAGATATTTCTGTACAGGTCATTTAAAGTATAGGATAAGGGAAAGTGATGAAAGGGCTAAATGCGCACTAAAGTTATGTTTTCATAATTTGTTGTCTAGTACAAACAGACAGATGAACTGTTACCTGTAAGTGTATATAGAGCAAGAGGCAGTAATATTCAGTGTAACTAGTTACCTTGTGGTAAACTTTTTTTTTCCAAGTTTATTTCTATGGATGTATATGTGATGCACTTATACATTGAATACTACCAAGTGAAGGCCAATTTAGTTAAACCTGATATTGAACTGTATGTAAACAGAGTGCGTTCTCTAGTCACACTTGTGCTATATAGGGTGACATTAAATTGAGCTGATCATTTATTGAAGAAATGATGTACAGGACATGTAATAACTATACTCAAACTGTAAATATTAGTATGTAATCAGCATGAAAGATTGCATTTCTAATATGTAAGTCAAACAGAAGGTAGTAGAAGCTGCTCTTGGACTGATGTTCTACTTTTTATGTGAATATTTATGTGTATGCTAATCTCTTGCTTATTATTTCACGTGAGTTGATATGAATTCTATTTTGAATTAGAGAACTGTTATGCAAATCTGTACTGTCACCATTTCATCAGTGTGATCTATTATGTGTTAAATGATGTGAGACCATGAGTTACGTGAGTTAATGTGGAGGATGAGTTTAGATTTTTAGCACATGCAATTTCGGAGGCATGTGTTAATTTCGTGAAAGTGGTCTGTGTTTGGATTTTATTTGTGCTTTGCCCGTTGTTGATACGTATCTAGAATGGGATTATTTCGTGGGTACGTAGTAACATGACGATAACCTAGGTAATGATACTCAATATGTGAGACATAAAAAGCGGGAAGTAAAGAATTTTGTGAACATCTAACTATGAGCAAAGCATTGTTACAAACACGGCCAACATAAAAAAAAACCACACGAGCGACACATTATTCATGGAAAGTACGCCACTTTTAAGAAAGACCAATGTACTGCTTCCTTACAAAGAGAAGAGTTAATTCTGTGTGTGGGGGGGGGGGGGAGGGGGGGTGCAGGGTATATTGGAGGTAAGCTCCGCCCATCGGCACACAGCATATTGGCAAGGTAATAAGTCGCGCTAACGTTACGCAGTGCTGGCAACACTCTGGCGTCCACATAAAAGTTGTGCTCCAAGCAGTATACACAATGCCATCTATTAGCCGCAGCAGCAAATGTTAATGTTGCGCATATACTAGTGCAAAAGCGGACGGAGGCATAATAAAAGATTGCAGGATACGTGAAATTATTTACGTGTAAAACCCAATATTGCAATTTCGACAGTTGGCCATTATGAAGTGAAATCGAAAGTTTCATATTGAATGATACTGCCTATTGCTACTAATTTCGTAACAATTCTCTTGGACAATTTGGCATTATACAGAACTAGCAGAAAAACTTCCATTGAGACAATAAAAAGAGAATTGACAATTGTTACGCTGTGTTGTACCCTCAAATACATCACTCTCAATCACTTTCACTGTACTCCTGTGTGTGCTTCATGTTCGTCGCTACTGTCCGTTTCGGCAGTGTTAATAATATTATCGTCTATTGCTAGTTCAACAACACTATCACGCCTCCAATATTCTTCTTCTAGTTGTTGGACCTTCCTGCAGTACCCTTCCCAGTCATTGGCAGTTACAGACAAAAAGGATTCACTTGCTGTCGCAAAAAGGTTAACTTTCGACATGAGGTGCTAAACAACTACGCGAATAGATGGCTGGGTCAATGTGGTAGCCCTCATTGAGGCCAAAAACTGGCGAACACAGAGCCGCGTGCACGAGAGCATTGCGTGGTGCAGGAACCACTCGCCAGAATTCCACAAATCCCGGCCTTTTTGCGCCAAACTTATGCACAGCCTTTTCAAATAAGTCCTCTAGTTGATAGATTGTTCTGCACTGATGTTCGTTGATCAGATCACTGATTTTGTCAATGTCCTCACTTCAAGCAGTTGAAGGGTGACTGGAATGGGATTGCTCTTCATTGATCATTTCTCCCTGTTTTAGTAAAAGCATGATCTTAGTAAGTCGTTTGCATTATCACAATAGTTTCTGCTGTGTTCTTGTCAAGTAAAAACAAAATTTCACAGCCACATATTGTTTGTCTTAGGGGACTGATGGCCGTAGATGTTAAGTCCCATAGTGCTCAGAGCCATATGAACCATGTTTGTCTTAAGTAGCTATTTTCTCGTGTCACGTCTTCACTGTACACATACACTCACAAAATTGCCAAAGAAACCACAACAGAAGCTGTTGGGTGACACTCAACCTACTTCTACAAGTACACGATGTGCAGCATTACAATTCCAGTTATTTTTGTGTCCGCCCTCGTACGTTGAAAAAGTAAGGACTATCCACGTACACTAGTTAGAAACAGTATAGCATACGTATTGAAGTGGAAATGATACAGAACATGTTACTGGCCTCCTCTCAGTTTATTCACAGAATCACTGAAGCTGTTGTATTTCATTCCCCAGTACTTGAGTTATTAATGTAAGATACTTTACTATACAACAGACTTACAGTGAGAATAAATATCGTTACAATGCAACAAGATTTACACACACCAAGAAAATGATGTTCACATGACCATCATCATCTCTGGGTGCATCATCACTCCCAGCTGAATCTATCTGGTTGTAGAACCACAATCATTTAGCAGGGACATATTTCAAAGCCATATATTTAACATCCTTTGCCCTATTTGCATTGACTTAAGTCACTGTGATGTAGAATACTTTATGCATTTGCTTTCTCCAGTACAAAGATGTCACTTACCGTGGTACTCCTATTGACACTGCATGACAGACCAATGCTGTTATACTCAGCGATCTATATTTTGACACTGTCAATGTGGCACCTATTCGAGAGTAGTAGAACAAACTATGTACAAGCCCATTTTGTTAGTGCAGCTTGCCTACATCAGGGGCAGGTATGCACTCAGGGGCAAACATGTTGTTCTCCTTTGATTGACAGGTACTTAACCTATTGTTCTGTTAAGTGGTTTTCCATGTCACCCCCATTTTCTTCTGACTGACAGGCACTTATCCTATTGTCCCCTCCCCACCCCTTCCCCCTCCAACCACCCCCTCTCGCTGCTACAGGTACACTTTCAGATCTGAGTTATTGGAATAGCTCCTCTCAGTCTTATCAATTTGATTTACTACTAGATTAAATTGGTCAATTAATTAACCTCTCACCCACTGGTAAATTCCCTCCCCTCCCCCCTCCTCCCACAGAAAATGGCGGGAAGTTAAAGTTCCATCATGACAATGCAACATACCAAGGCTACCTCCACTAACCTAAGAAAATGGCGGGTAAAAAGGGCACTTGGGCTACCGTCACAAACCTAAGTCATCCAACTGCCACCTCTTCCTAGGAATTGGCTGGAAAAGGACTCAGCCTGTGCTGGATAGGACAGACATAAGTCTTACTTAACCTATTACTCTGTTAAGTGGTATTTGATGTCACCCCCCATTTCCTTAAAGTTTAAGGCTTAAACTATTGTACCGCCTTTGATGCCAAATTAAGTAATTAGTTATGTCCTCCCACCATTTTCTGGTACACTTTTCGAATTTCACATGCTTTTGAACGCCATTTCTCACTCATTCCCCTCAGTCATCCACCCCCTTAAACTATTGTACTGCGTTTTACATAAAAGTTATCCAAATTAACTTTGTGTTCTGCACTTAACCTGCTGTTCTGCTCCATGTCACCACTCTCACACAACCTCCCCCAACTATTGTATTGCTAACATCACGTTGACATAAAAAAATTATGCGAATTAATTAAATCGATATTCTTCCCATGTATAGGGTAGTTTTTTTTTTAAATTCACAGCACCCTATTGGTCTTAAAGTATTGTTCGTCTGTATGGGGGGCCCTTACCAGTGGGGTCTGATTCAAGCGCTTGAGAAGGTCCAAAGAAGAACCGCAAGATTCGTGACTGGTACATTTAGCCATCACGAGAGCGTTAGAAATCTCACTGAAAGTTTGAAGTGAGACACATTTGCAGATAGACGACGTGCTAAACGGAATGGGCTGCTCACTAAATTTCAAAATCCCATCTTCGCCGAGGATGTATTATTACCACCAACTTTCATATTGTGCAATAATCACCATTCAAAGACAAGGGAAATTAGAGCTCGTACTGAGGTGTTCAGACAGTAGTTTTCCCTCACGCGATCCGCGAGTGGAACGGGGGGCGGGGATTTGACTTTGGCGCGAATAGTGCCCTCCACCACACACCATTAGGTGGATAGGTATATATGTAGATGTAGATAGAATATAGTTTAAACAAAAGATCATTCATAAAACACACATCCTGCCACACAACGTCAACACCGGAGTTGGGGGTGCATCGGCGGTCCGTGCGAAGCTATGACTTGACCGTTTGGTACCGCAAGGATGACATGACAGCACCTCTTTCATACTTGACACTTGAGAAATTCCTGTCTAAATACGTCTTCACCTGGCATGATGATGCATTGGGTCCAGCGCAGAGAGAGAAATGTTGCAGCACAAGGTGCATTCCTAACGGTACAGCCCGTCTGTCACTGAACTTACCCATCAAACTGTCACTACTACCAGTGAGACACCACCATCCGCCCTTTTTTTCTGCAGACGAGACTTTCAGTGCCAAAATTTTTTTGCACAGATCGCTACATTGCACTGATAGTAAAAACCCACAAAAGTTGCCTACAGATCATCAAATACACAAGACTCACAAGAATATTGTAAGCCAGGAACATATTTACCAGTCTAACTACAATTAAATATTATGATTGCTGCTGCAGTCTAACAACAATCGATGTACAGGTAATGTCTCCTCTTGACGGCTGTGGTTCTGGAACGAATCTCAGTATCTATAGCGCACGTAATTTTCCACGTTAAAGAAAATCTCTCTATACCCTCTCGGTTATCGATGTCCTGAATTTATACGACCCTCACGATAGGACACACACTCATCTTCTCTTACCAAGCCACAACATAAGACACAGTAACTTTACACTGCAATATATACGCATTTTACACAAACAGTGCAGTTATCTTTTATATCTGTACGGACCCAAAAAAATTACGGTATACCTACACTCGCACAGGCTATAGGTCTCGATTCTCCTCAGTCCAAGGAAATTATCTGACAAAGTTGTCGAATTACCACTTCTGGAAGGTGCTGCATCCTGCCAATACTCTGTCAAACAAGTGTTACGAAGGACAGGCGTCCAGCACTGTGTGATAATGAATAACGCACCCACGGACATAACTCTTGGAAAGGAATCACCGACGCACTGTAGATTACAACTGAAGAAACTGCAAAAAGGTGCGAATTTAAGGAGATGGGACCTGGATAAACTTACTAAACCAGAGGTTGTACAGAGTTTCATGGAGAGCATAAGGGAACAATTGACAGGAATGGGGGAAACAAATACAGTAGAAGAACAATGGGTAGCTTTGAGGGATGAAGTAGTGAAGGCAGCAGAGGATCAAGTAGGTAAAAAGAAGAGGGCTAGTAGAAAACCTTGGGTAACAGAAGAAATATTGAATTTAATTGATGAAAGGAGAAAATATAAAAATGCAGTAAATGAAGCAGGCAAAAAGGAACACAAACGTCTCAAAAATGAGATAGACAGGAAGTGCAAAATGGCTAAGCAGGGATGGCAAAAAGGAACACAAACGTCTCAAAAATGAGATCGACAGGAAGTGCAAAATGGCTAAGCAGGGATGGCTAGAGGACAAATGGAAGGATGTAGAGGCTTATCTCACTAGGGGTAAGATAGATACTTCCTACAGGAAAATTAAAGAGACCTTTGGAGAAAAGAGATCCACTTGTATGAACATCAAGAGCTCAGATGGAAAACCAGTTCTCAGCAAAGAAGGGAAAGCAGAAAGGTGGAAGGAGTATATAGAGGGTCTATACAAGGGCGATGTTCTTAAGAACAATATTATGGAAATGGAAGAGGTAGAAGAGGATGAAATGGGAGATATGATACTGCGTGAAGGGTTTGACAGAGCACTGGAAGACCTAAGTCGAAACGAGGCCCCAGGAGTAGACAACATTCCATTGGAACTACTGACGGCCTTGGGAGAGCCAGTCCTGACAAAACTCTACCGTCTGGTGAGCAAGATATATGAGACAGGCGAAATACCCTCACACTTCAAGAAGAATATAATAATTCCAATCCCAAAGAAAGCAGGTTCTGACAGATGCGAAAATTACCGAACTATCAGTTTAATAAGTCATGGCTGCAAAATACTAACGCGAATTCTTTACAGACGAATGGAAAAACTAGTAGAAGCCGACCTCGGGGAAGATCAGTTTGGATTCCGTAGAAATATGGGAACACGTGAGGCAATACTGACCCTACGACTTATTTTAGAAGCTAGATTAAGAAAAGGCAAACCTACGTTTCTAGCATTTGTAGACTTGGAGAAAGCTTTTGACAATGTTGACTGGAATACTCTCTTTCAAATTCTGAAGGTGGCAGGGGTAAAATACAGGGAGCGAAAGGCTATTTACAATTTGTACAGAAACCAGATGGCAATTATAAGGGTCGAGGGACATGAAAGGGAAGCAGTGGTTGGGAAGGGAGTGAGACAGGGTTGTAGCCTCTCCCCGATGTTATTCAATCTGTATATTGAGCAAGCAGTGAAGGAAACTAAAGAAAAACTGAGTAGGTATTAAAATCCATGGAGAAGAAATAAAAACTTTGAGGTTCGCCGATGACATTGTAATTCTGTCGGAGACAGCAAAGGACTTGGAAGAGCAGTTGAACGGAATGGACAGTGTCTTGAGAGGAGGATATAAGATGAACATCAACAAAAGCAAAACGAGGATAATGGAATGTAGTCGAATTAAGTCGGGTGATGCTGAGGGGATTAGATTAGGAAATGAGATGCTTAAAGTAATAAAGGAGGTTTGCTATTTGGGGAGCAAAATAACTGATGATGGTCGAAGTAGAGAGGATATAAAATGTAGGCTGGCAATGCCAAGGAAAGCGTTTCTGAAGAAGAGAAATTTGTTAACATAAAGTATTGATTTAAGTGTCAGGAAGTCGTTTCTCAAAGTATTTGTATGGAGTGTAGTCATGTATGGAAGTGAAACATGGACGAAAAATAGTTTAGACCAGAAGAAAATAGAAGCTTTCGAAATGTGGTGCTACAGAAGAATGCTGAAGATTAGATGGGTAGATCACATAACTAATGAGGCAGTATTGAATAGGATTGGGGAGAAGAGAAATTTGTAGCACAACTTGAATAGAAGAAGGGATCGGTTGGTAGGACATGTTCTGAGGCATCAAGGGATCACCAATTTAGTATTGGAGGGCAGCGTGGGGGGTAAAAATCGTAGAGGGAGACCAAGAGATGAATACACTAAGCAGATTCAGAAGGATGTAGGTTGCAGTAGGTACTGGGAGATGATGAAGCTTGCACAGGATAGAGTAGCATGGAGAGCTGCATCAAACCAGTCTCAGGACTGAAGACCACAACAACAACAACCACGTACATTTGGATATACTTCTCATGGTGTTGAAATCACAATTCACCATGTCCAATCTATCCTTCAATTGCGACT
This sequence comes from Schistocerca piceifrons, assembly GCF_021461385.2. NCBI lineage: Eukaryota > Metazoa > Arthropoda > Insecta > Orthoptera > Acrididae > Schistocerca > Schistocerca piceifrons. The sequence goes on from NC_060141.1 coordinate 422,300,078, forward strand.
AGACATACGCAATTTTTTTTGTTTTTGTTTTTATGTGAATAGCTGGCCGCTGTGGCCGAGCGGTTCTAGGCGCTTCAGTCCGGAACCGGGCTGCTGTTACGGTTGCAGGTTCGAATCCTACCTCAGGCGTGGATCTGTGTGATTTCCTTAGGTTAGTTAGGTTTAAGTAGTTCTAAGTCTAGTGGACTGATGACCTCAGATGTTAAGTACCATAGCGCTTAGAGCCATTTGAACCATTTTACGTGAATAGTAGTTTGATTACTTCCCACAATGTATGTCGGAACATGGAACCTTCACATTTAAGCAGCAGCGTAACATTTCTGACTATCAATTATGGGTGTATAAAGAAAATTATGATATGTCCACACTTGCACCAGCTCGGTGTAATTTTCACAGTGCAAAAAAGTCTCCCGCTATTACGTATTTGTCGATGAATAAATGATGTAATTACAATTTTAAAAAGCCCTAGAGTATTTTCGGTTTATCGATTTCATCACTTCCACGAAACCTTTTGGTATTTTTGATACTTTAAATCCAGCCAACACACAGTGGTATCTTTATATATATATATATATATATATATATATATATATATAAAATCTCCAGACAGCCACGCCCGATGAGTGACCAGAGCGCCCTCAGCGGACCAAAGTCACTCTCAGAACTATTTTACAAATTCAGACTCGTTCCCCCTCAGCACAAACGCGTTACTGTTTCTGCTCCGAACCTGCTCGCTTGCTTGCTTTTATACACCCATCTCCAGACTCTGGGATTACAAGAACACGTGTATTTTCGCATTGTTTGCCATAATTTATTCCATTTTCGCGATTCTTCTCGATATTAAGCACATAGCAGTATCCTACCAATAGCCCGCCCAACATAATTCCGAAGATATAGACTGGAAATTATTTCTCTACAAACCCCAAACTTTAACGAGGTGGAACGTGCTCTAGACCACTGAGTAACTAGAAACTTATCCTGTCTGCGAAGACCTTTATGTGAGAACTCGAAACAAATAGAGGAAAATGATATTTCCACTCCCGAATACCAATGTCGGTGATGTAACAGATTCCAAATCATCCCTACAATTTACAAAGTCAACTAAGGTGTTTCTCATGCCTAGAGAACAGGCAAACATGTCTTCCACCTGCTAGACTCACACACCACAATCGATCTTCTCTCAACTAAATAAAGAAGTCAAATGCAAAGAAGCAGTCAATCGAACATTTACATGGGAGGAAATAATGTCCCAGCGCAAACATGTCCATATTGAATCTTGTCAAATTTTCACTTGATCACGAAAGTTGTCCAACACATACTAAGTATTAGTTCGCTATTTGGTCATCTACATGACAATGCGGTTAAATCATCTACATTCCTACACTCCAACAGGCCTCCCCATTCGGACGGCTTCTACAGTTAATGGTAAACGTGAATCATTCCCGTCACCAGCGCTGCATGCCAAGCACGCACAGGCAGAATCGTCCTAGGAAAAGGGGCACACGTATGTTTTATCACTGCACTTACAACTAAATGTTCCGACTGTGGTCTCAGTTGAATGACATTCGACAATGAGCGAAGTATTGGAAATAAACCCTGCTGACGCCTGCGCCTCTGGAAATAGAAATATCTGTACCATTCTTATGACTTGACATACTTTGGTGTCACAGTACTGCACAAGTCCATATCCTCCTTACGACTGGACATAGTCTTTTCCTATGCACATGTTGGATCACTAAACACATACTTTTAAGCCTGATGCTCAAGGCGAACCTATCACTGTATGTTTCTGTCATAAGTGGTCTTAGTTCTACATGTGCACACAAGTATCCATTTTAAAAGCTATATAGGCTTTATAAATCTGCGTATGGCATTACCTACGAATCACGTGGTTTTTCCAGACAAGTGCCGAGATGGTGACTGCAGGAGTGTATATTATCACACAAGCAGTGTGGTTACACGTCGCCAATGGTGCACCCTCATAATAAAATTATCGAATTTTGAAAGTGATTCGGCTAAGGAGCATGATCTGAAACATATTTGCAACCCCCTCACGCCGGTGCCACTAGATATTTCTCCTGTATTTGTAACGCATTCTGTCTCGATGCCATATCATATTTCTGGCACTCTCGTATCTCGAAACGAGCCACCTTTCTCGAACCTATCCGCTACAGTAAAATTCCAACATGGTTTTAGGTAGCCCCATGTATCTTGCAACTACCGGTCCGACTACCGTCCCTAAAGCTTTGCGCATGTGATTGTTCCAATATAAGTCGGAACTGAGTAGAAGTCGGAGAAGCTATATCTACCACCTTCTGCAATCTGTGTAGAAACAAAGCTGAGTAACTGCGACAGAACTGTGTTTGGACCATTCAACGGAAGCGAAGCCTGCTCCAGCAACATGAGGTAGTATAAAATACAGTACAGGAACTGGAGGAAGGACATGGATTTTGCTACTGCATTGTGGTGCTTCTCCAAACTACAAGCAGGTACTAGAGATCCACGTCCCTCAGAACCTATTCATGTCTACCACCTCAACATTCTATCATTGTTATTCTATTCCATCCACCAGAGAAAAAAATTACGACCTATAAAAGATCCACTTACTTCATCCGATAGAGAACTCAATGTGATTTTTACCGAATCTCTCTCCTCCCATATACCAAAAAGAAATACCACATGCGTGCTGGCATCTAGCACATGTGACGATCCTATTAAATATACAGGTGTTGATCAACTGCACCAACCAGTTTAATGTTTCATCAAAGGTACTGTAGGAGGATGCCCGTATCCCACAGACCATACTGTAAGTCGCAAGAGATGCTCCCTGTGACCCTGTGTCATCGTTTGAAACATTGTTTTTTTACTGCTGTAACACGCTTTATACGCTGCCATACATTTTGTTTTTCCACCACGACTTTGAGGTTTATGTCAGGTTCTAAACTGGCATTAACAAGTTCTGATCCATTGTCTTTTGAAGAAAACTAGATGTCACATGGTGTAAATCATCTTGTTACTCCAGCTACCATACCACACCACACACACACACTGGATGATTTTAAATAAAAAGACAGTTACAACATAAGGAAACTGGAAGAGTTTGGCGGCACTGTAGAGTGTTTCCAAACTGCTGACCAAAAGTGACTGACGACCTCTACATTTAAACTCATCTGCCACAGTGATGGAATAGCTGATGGCTCTGCATTCCGTTTCAACCGATTCCTCACATTGCAGTCATGTACGCGATCTCTGTTTTGGTGCTATCCATTCCCAGAAAGTGTTGTCCCTCCACCAAAACTCTTTCTCCAACTCAAACAAGCGATGTCAGTCAATCATTATGTGGTAACCAACAGTGTACCAGTGGATGGATGGGGTGGAAAAAGACACCATAAATGTACTCTAATAATAAGCATCACAGTTGATACTGCAAACAATTTTATCAATAATATCAACATCGAGCAATGATGCGACGGCATGTTTCCCAATTTCAGTATCATAGCTAAACCTCCCCCATCTGCTTTGCGAGTACCATTGCAAATGTAGATAGATGACTGTGCAGTACATCCATTTATTGTTAACTGTTGAACACATACGTCATCAAAGTATACCAGACAGCGCTCTACATGTTTGCAACACCGCGAGCACAGTGCTCAACTTACGATCTATCTCTATGCTGATGGCGGTCACAAAGCATTCTCACAGTCTTGGGGTACAGAAAGCTGGCTGAAGCCAGAGATAAATTCTGCCGAAATTTTTACAAAGACAAAGGCGGTGTTTAGAAAGGATAGATTGCATGCGACCGGTGGTGGCGTGTTTGTCGCTGTTAGTAGTAGTTTATCCTATAGTGAAGTAGAAGTGGATAGTTCCTGTGAATTATTATGGGTGGAGGTTACACTCAACAACCGAGCTAGGTTAATAATTGGCTCCTTTTACCGACCTCCCGACTCAGCAGCATTAGTGGCAGAACAACTGAGAGAAAATTTGGAATACATTTCACATAAATTTTCTCAGCATGTTATAGTCTTAGGTGGAGATTTCAATTTACCAGATATAGACTGGGACACTCAGATGTTTAGGACGGGTGGTAGGGACAGAGCATCGAGTGACATTATACTGAGTGCACTATCCGAAAATTACCTCGAGCAATTAAACAGAGAACCGACTCGTGGAGATAACATCTTGGACCTACTGATAACAAACAGACCCGAACTTTTCGACTCTGTATGTGCTGAACAGGGAATCGGTGATCGTAAGGCCGTTGCAGCATCCCTGAATATGGAAGTTAATAGGAATATAAAAAAGGGAGGAAGGTTTATCTGTTTAGCAAGAGTAATAGAAGGCAGATTTCAGACTACCTAGCAGATCAAAACGAAAATTTCTGTTCCGACACTGACAATGTTGGGTGTTCATGGAAAAAGTTCGAGGCAATCGTAAAATGCGTTTTAGACAGGTACGTGCCGAGTAAAACTGTGAGAGACGGGAAAAACCCACCGTGGTTCAACAACAAAGTTAGGAAACTACTGCGAAAGCAAAGAGAGCTTCACTGCAAGTTTAAGCACAGCCAAAACCTCTCAGACAAACAGAAACTGAACTATGTCAAAGTTAGCGTAAGGAGGGCTATGCGTGAAGCGTTCAGTGAATTCGAAAGTAAAATTCTATGTACCGACTTGACAGAAAATCCTAGGAAGTTCTCCTCTTACGTTAAATCAGTAAGTGGCTCGAAACAGCATATCCAGACACTCCGGGATGATGATGGCATTGAAACAGAGGATGACACGCCTAAAGCTGAAATACTAAACACCTTTTTCCAAAGCTGTTTCACAGAGGAAGACCGCACTGCAGTTCCTTCTCTAAATCCTCGCACAAACGAAAAAATGGCTGACAGCAAAATAAGTGTCCAAGGAATAGAAAAGCAACCGGAATCACTCAACAGAGGAAAGTCCACTGGACCTGACGGGATACAAATTCGATTCTATACAGAGTACGCGAAAGAACTTGTCCCCCTTCTAACAGCCGTGTACCGCAAGTCTCTAGAGGAGCGGAAGGTTCCAAATGATTGGAAAAGAGCACAGGTAGTCCCAGTTTCAAGAAGGGTCGTCGAGCAGATGCGCAAAACTATAGACCTATATCTCTGACGTCGATCTGTTGTAGAATTTTAGAACATGTTTTTTGCTCGAGTATCATGTCGTTTTTGGAAACCCAGAATCTACTCTGTAGGAATCAACATGGATTCCGGAAACAGCGATCGTGTGAGACCCAATTCGCTTTATTTGTTCATGAGACCCAGAAAATATTAGATACAGGCTCCCAGGTAGATGCTATTTTCCTTGACTTCCGGAAGGCGCTCTACCCAGTTCCGCACTGTCGCCTGATAAAGAGCCTACGGAATATCAGACCAGCTGTGTGGCTGGATTGAAGAATTTTTAGCAAACAGAACACAGCATGTTGTTATCAATGGAGAGACGTCTACAGACAAAGTAACCTCTGGCGTGCCACAGGGGAGTGTTATGGGACCATTACTTTTCACAATATATATAAATGACCTAGTAGATAGTGTCGGAAGTTCCATGCGGCTTTTCGCGGATGATGCTGTAGTATACAGACAAGTTGCAGCATTAGAAAATTGTAGCGAAATGCAGGAAGATCTGCAACGGATAGGCACTTGGTGCAGGGAGTGGCAACTGACCCTTAACATAGACAAATGTAATGTATTGCGAATACATAGAAAGAAGGATCCTTTATTGTATGATTACATGATAGCGGAACAAACACTGGTAGCAGTTACTTCTGTAAAATATCTGGGAGTATGCGTGCGGAACGATTTGAAGTGGAATGATCATATAAAATTAATTGTTGGTAAGGCGGGTACCAGGTTGAGATTCATTGGGAGAGTCCTTAGAAAATGTAGTCCATCAACAAAGGAGGTGGCTTACAAAACACTCGTTCGACCTATGCTTGAGTATTGTTCATCAGTGTGGGATCCGTACCAGATAGGGTTGACGGAAGAGAGAGAGAAGGTCCAAAGAAGAGCGGCGCGTTTCGTCACAGGGTTATTTGGTATCCGTGATAGCGTTACGGAGATGTTTAGCAAAGTCAAGTGGCAGACTCTGCAAGAGAGGCGCTCTGCATCGCGGTGTAGCTTGCTCGCCACAGGTTTCGAGAGGGTGCGTTTCTGGATGAGGTATCGAATATATTGCTTCCCCCTACTCATACCTCCCGAGGAGATCACGAATGTAAAATTAGAGAGATTCGAGCGCGCACGGGGGCTTTCAGATAGTCGTTCTTCCCGCGAACCATACGCGACTGGAACAGGAAAGGGAGGTAATGACAGTGCCACGTAAAGTGCCCTCCGCCACACACCGTTGGGTGGCTTGCGGAGTATAAACGTAGATGTAAAATTAGAGACTGAAAGACCCCTCACACTGCCATTGATCAACCCACCCTGCACCACCGTTACCGATTTAATCTGCAAGCAACCAGAAGTAGACCGTTACATTCCACGTCTCGTGAATGAATTGAGCTAGCCAAGTCCTCGACCATCCAAGTACACAGGATTTCTCCAGATGCACCCATGTTGAAGTTAACACCCATTATCGGTGTTTAGTAACAGATCTGCAAGTGTTGTGATGTAACAGCAGACAGTTAAGAAGAACAAGAAATGGGTGATTTTTATGCATGATGGAGCTCCAGACAGATTGAGTTCGTAGCATTTTACGTGAATCAGCTACGCTATCAACTCTAAAGTATTGTTCCAGAGTCTAGGATCAGTTTCTGGAAGATACTGGTAACAGAGAACATAAACATATGCACTCCTAAGGCTACAACATTCCGCACTTGAAACATTATATTGTTAGGTCACTTTAGTTTCTGACATCAGTCATGTGGAATGCAGCACTGTTAATATTCCAATGTAAGAAATATATTTCCAGCACATGATATACATCCTTCCTGGTTTCTCAATGATAAACCATGTTATTGAACCATAAAACGAAAAAAACTACGGTTCCGAAATTATACTATGCCTGCATCAGCCATATATAAAATGATCGTTAGTAATGGGGGATACTTCTTGATTACACCAAAGGTCCAGTCGCAGGGGAGGAAGCTAAGTCTGGGCTCTGGATATGATGTTTTATTTACTCAAATCTCTCAAGTCCTTTGACAAGTTGAATACAAAGTGAAAAGTACCAAGGTTCTTATTCTGCGCCGGACAGTTATCCGAGAACAGATACAAGACTGATGTCGTCATGTATCTCAATTTGTATGAAATGATAAAGCACGCTGATCACCTTATTTTGACCCTTCCCACCAATAGTTTCATCGTATGTAACAATGATTTGCCTGGCTTTCTGGAGTGTATATGGAAGTTATACAACCACAACTGCCTTTTATAAAATATATCTCCACTCGGTACCACTGGGAGTGGTAGATTTTGCTCAAAATGAAAGGGAGAACTTCAGAGTCTTAGCCTGTTTTGTTTTCTCTTGAAGAGCTCGGTAAAATTCCTCACTTTTCTGCGTGTGCAACTCTAGTTCAAGCATAAGTTTCTTGACAGTAGCAGAATCTTTACCCCTGTTGATCCAATTGTCCAGTCATTAGATTAGATTAGATTTACTTTCATTCCAATTGATCCGTAGTGAGGAGGTCCTCCAGGATGTGGAACATGTCAGAAAAACAACAATACATGACAAATATTTAAACTAAAACAAATAAGCTAATGTACCATTCCACAGGTCCCAAGTGGAATGATCGTCATTTTTTAATGAACACTAAGAGTCATTTTACAAATACTATTGCACTGAATTTAAAATAAAAAAGTTTTTTATTTATTTATAAGGTAAGAAACATGTAATACAACTACTGTAATACTTATTTACAATGAACACATTACTGCACTGAAATGGTGCAGAAGTTAGATTACACACACACACACACACACACACACACACACACACACACACACAAATTTTCAGTGAACACATTACTGCAGTGAAATTGTGCAGAAGATATGTTGTACTTATATACAAATCAGTTGGTTTTCCTCAGAAATTCATCAATGGAGTAGAAGGAGTTGGCCACCAATAAATCCTTTAGGCTTCTCTTAAACTGAATTTCATTGGTTGTTAAGCTTTTTATGGCTGCTGGCAAGTTATTGAAAATGTGTGTTCCTGAATAATGCACACCTTTTTGTACAAGACTAAGTGACTTTAAATCCTTGTGAAGATTATTCTTATTTCTAGTATTGATTCCATGAATTGAGCTATTGGTTTGAAAAAGTGATATCTTTTTAATGACAAATTTCATTAAGGAATAACTATATTGGGAAGCTGTAGTTAGTATCCCTAGTTCCCTAAACAGGCTTCTGCAGGATGTTCTTGAGTTCACACCACATATAATTCTTACTGCACGTTTTTGTGCCCGGAAAACTTTAGCTTGGCTTGATGAATTACCCCAGAAAATAATCCCATATGACATTATGGAATGAAAGTAAGCATAGTATGCCAGCTTTTTCATTTTTATATCCCCTATGTCTGACAAAATTCGCATTGCAAACAGAGATTTGTTAAGACGCTTCAGCAGTTCTGTGGTGTGCTCCTCCCAGTTGAATTTATTATCAAGCTGTAATCCCAAGAATTTAACACCGTCCACTTCTTCTATCTTCTTGTCATCATATGTTAGACATATACTCTTGGGACACCCCTTACAAGTTCTGAACTGCATGTAGTGTGTTTTTTCAAAGTTTAGTGACAAAGAATTGGCTAGGAACCAGTGATTAATGTCTACAAATATTTTATTGGCTGATCTTTCTAAGACTACACTTGATTTGCTATTTATTGCAATGTTTGTATCATCAGCAAACAAAACAAACTTGGCATCTGGTAATGTTACTGATGAAAGGTCATTGATATACACAAGAAAAAGTAAGGGCCCCAAAATGGAACCTTGTGGGACCCCACATGTAATTAGTTCCCAGTTGGATGATGCCTGATAGCTTGATACATGTCTCTTTCCTAATAACACCCTTTGTTTCCTGCCAGAGATGTAAGATTTGAACCATTTTGCAGCATTTCCTGTTACACTATAATATTCTAGTTTACTTAAAAGGATATTGTGATTTACACAGTCAAATGCCTTTGACAGATCACAAAATATACCAGTTGCCTGCAATTTTTTGTCTAATGAATTAAGTACATTTTCACTGTAAGTGTAGATAGCCTTCTCAATATCAGAACCCACATGTTTGCCATCTGAGAGGGTGTGTTGTGGTACTCAGAAAAATGACAGTAGTAAAAATATTACACTATTATACAACATTTTTTTCCCTTATGCATGTTTTCAGACACTTGGTTCATACTCTTCCAAGCATAACCTATGCATTCTTGTCAAATTTAATTCCTGTGAGAGAGACCACTTCTTTTCATTTCTTTCATTACTGTGATGAGAGCTTCGTTTGGAGAAGCTAGTTACATGGCCATCAATAATTTGCAGAATACTTCAGGTATTCTGTTTGGCTTATTATTGTTTTCCCAAGTTGTCCACAGGAACTGGGTTTGTTTACTGTAAATTTTTATTATTCACTCAATCCTCCATTTACGCACACCAAACATGAACAGAAAGCCTTTTTACACATGTTAACCTCAAAGTCGCCTTGCTTTATTTTGTACTTGCATACAAATGCTCGATTTTGTCCATTGCCGGCTTTAGGCATATAGTCAGGCCTTGTAATACGCCCATCTGGAGCACTAGCCGGACTTACGTCGAACACTTTCCCTATCTTTTTAACACATTTCGCATTCATGATGCTTCCCTTCTGCTTCTTTCCATTAGCAGTTAGGGGTGTTGGTGTTGGTTAGGCTAGCATTTGATTTTCCTGGGACTTGTGTAGGTCCTCTAAATGGCCTACTATATAAATAAATATTTATGATTCTTATTCGTGCCATCCCCTTGGGGCAAGGGTATCATAGGGAGGTATAATTACATGAGAAAATTGGAAGCTGTATTATAATTTTTTTTCACCAGTCGATGTGTGTCGGTCTTTTGAGCTGGTGTGACAAAGGCATATATACTTGCATTCTCCCAATATTGTATTAATTAAGAGTTATAATATGCATTTTCATTCTCCTACCAAGCTATGCCCTCATGAGAACAGTCACACTGGCATTGTTGAACATCGTTGGAGAGACAAATTATGTATCAAGCCATACACTCCATCTCAATGTTTCTTTACCCACACACATCAATACCTGCATGCATTTCTGGGCATACAATTTCTGGTATGGCTAAATGTGCATTAGCATAATTACTTCAGCTCTGTACAATTCCCTTTATCTTTCACTCCTACCACTATATCTGGAAACTTATAAGACGACATAGCCATCGGGAAGGGTTAACACATTTGTAATATTTTAAAATAATGATAAAATTTTGTAAATTTTTATTATACTAATTGTTGTCTATCTCTGTTTCGTGAATGGTATACTGTATTGTCGCAACAAGGACTGAAATCACACGATGTGCAAAAGATGAAACATTATCAAGTGGAAAATTAATTCCGGAAGGAAATAAAAAGCCAATGAAAAGGTAGGTAAATTCATGATCCACTGCGTGAATGACTTTAGTAGCATCTCTGCCAATAGTGATCATAGTACCTTTCCTAAACCATTTCCCAAACTGAAGCATTCTCGTAAAATATGTAGACATGTGTACAGTAAATTAATTTTTGGGAGAGAGGTGTGTGCATACATTGATCTACGCTAACAATTTATTTTGATACTTGTTAGCACAGCACCACTGATAGGCTTCACAGTGGTATCTTCATTATTACAAAGAGAATTTTTCAAAGTTACTCATTTATTTTCCATGATTTTGTATAATTATCAAAATGGGTACGCATAACAGGCATACTGTTGTCAGTCCACTGCAGGATATCCAGGCACAAGATGTTGCCGACATGGACACGGCAACAAATGAAATCTGAACTGAAAATTTCAGTTGCAGTGCCGACGACCAATTACATTTTTCAGTTAACACGGACACAGATGATAATAACATTATCATTCAAAATGATATGATGACAGTTTTCTTCAAGGAGTATTTTTGCCCTTGGTGAAAATGAAACATGCAACAGTGCTGAATCATTAAATCATTCTTTGCCTGCCACATTTATGCCTAATGCAAAGGTGACTAGACAGGGTGCATTGTACACACCAGAAACCCTGATCATGAAGCAAACATTAAAACTGTTATTTAAACAAAGCTTCAATGATTTCAAGAACTAGTTTAAGGAAGAGCAAAAACAAACACTCAAAGTATTGGAACTTCCTGACAGATTAAACCTGTGTGCCGGACCGAGACTTGAACTCGGCGTCTTTGCCTTTCGTGGGCAAGTGCTCCACCATTTCATGGGCAAGTGCTCCACCACACTAGCCCGCAAAAGCCAAAGGTCCCGAGTTCGAGTCTCAGTCCAGCACACAGGTTAATCTGCCAGGAAGTTTCATATCAGAGCGCACTCCGCTGCAGAGTGAAAATCTCATTCTGGAAACTCGAAGTATTGATGAAAAATTTTATGAATTTTCAAAACAATGAAAAATGTAATGGTTTTACACAAAAGGAATTACTCGAACAGCAAAAGAAAATTCTTGGTGCTTTCAAAACCGACATAACATGACAGTTCAATGACTTGGCAAAAGATTTGCGTGTTGGCCTTTCAAATGAATTATCAAATAAATTTGTAAGTACGGGGAAAGATTTAAAAACAATTGCTCACTGATTTGTCACAAGATATAAAGAATTAGGGCAAAAAGTGTCAGCATTAGGTGAGAGACAAGAACCATTCACGGAGAAGGCAGAGGTATCCGAGGCTCACACAAACATGCAGCAGGAGCAGACACAGAATATAAATACACTTACATGTACTTTTAACAGGTCGCAAACAGTGTACGAAGGGGGACTACCTGAACAGATGCAAGACCTGTCATTGCAGTTAGGTAGCTTAAGTTTAAATATTCGGTTAATGACAAAAGAAGCAAGAAAGGATAGATAAAAACGATTAAGGAAATAAAGGATAGAACCGAGGCTGGTAGGCTTGACTGATGCAGTACCCTGGCGCAGGAGGTACACTAGGAAGCCAAGCATTATGTACATGTGATAGAGGAAGTGATGACGCTACAGAATGCACAACTGAGAGCTGAAATACATCAGAGGTTGAAGGCAGTCAAGGAAAAACCATGGACTAACATCGTTAGTAACACTAAAAAGGAAAGCCAACATTCAACACTATTCAAGTGTCAACCGACAGGATAGATAATCTGAACATCTAGCTGCATTTGAACCCTAACCTATTAGGTGAAATAGATGACAACCGAAACATGCACAGATGCTGCCAACTTCTGTCCCTGTCATGCATACGTATTCAGAATACAATCTGATACATCAAAACGGCAATGGACAGTGCTGCATGCCTTTCGACTTTGCTCTTGGATGAAGGCTTATTACAATACAGGCAGTTTCCAAATTTTCCAGTCATGCTCATAAGTCTTCCGGAATATTTGCCATGGAATTGGACAGAAGCGCAGAAGATACGCTTTGTGGTAGGTTATATGCAGGGTCTTGCTGTGGGCCACCTAAATCCTGGAAAAATGTCACACTTACAAACACTTTGAAACGGCGTTCCTAGACAAGTTCTGGTCCACTGCAGTACAAGAGAAATTGAGGCGCCAAGTGTTCAACCTGGCACCAATCAGCAGTAATCATGCAGGGCTCAGAAGATACTTTGAAAGCATCAAAACAAAACCCATTAGTGGACAAACCCGATATCATAGGTAGATGTCCTAAAAATTGAGATGTCGACTACCAGCTACCATAAGTGAGAAATTAATCCTCACCCTTAAGCACGATATAGACAATTCTCTCTCACAACCAGTTCTTGATTCAAGCGGTGTTAACTATGAAGAAAGACCTGCACAACCACAAATTGGCAGCGCGCAGGCAGACCCCACACAAACTAATGACCAACATGGCATGAATGGCAATAACAACCAACGCGGTTGGCAGCCAATATCCGCCTCGCAGCACTAGCAACAGGAACCAGTTTGGTAATGGAAACGGGCAAAAATTCAAGCGAGGGTGAATAAATAACACAGGACATAATTTCTTTCGGTCAGAAATTAAAAGCGAAAAAGGTTATAGTCAGTGTATAATGCGCCGCCGACCAGTGGCAATGATCCGAATGGCAACTGAATATACTGTAAGAGATAGGATTGTGCCCCCTACTAACATTTTCCTTTCCAGGTGCAAGAAGGTAAGGGTAGTAACAAAAACACCAACAACAAGAACGCCTTGGGCTGTGGATCGGAGCCGCCAGGAGGGGAAGCCGCCGGCGGTGGAGCACACACCACCGGGTAAACACAGGACGAGTCGGACGACAGACCAACGACAACTGACAACAACCGACCACCACCGACTATGAGCGACAAAACGAGGAAGAGATAAACAACGGAGGCTTGTGGAAACCACAACCCCAAACACCATACGTAAATCCACTCGGAACGAGAGCCAAGCAAATGTCAATAACGAGCAACGACTAGAACGAGTACCGCCGAGAGAGAAACAAAATCCAGACCGAGTACCAGACTGGCTGGACTAGAGCAGAGCGGGTCCCTATATACGAAACCGGAGGGAGTGGCTATTGGCCGCTGTCTGCACGTGGCGTAGCGGTGGCACCCTCGCTGCGCGAGAGCTGCTGCGCGGAATAGCCGCCGCGGAGGCGGAGCCCTCTATGGGCTGACCACGTCCATTTGTTCTGCCTCGTGTTCGACTTCCGCGGCGGAAGGTACTACTAGTAAGATGAAACAACAACCGCAGTACGAACTTATGCACTCTCAAAACTCATAAAAAAATTGATAAAGAATGAACTATGTACTGATAGAAATTGAATACATTGATATTGAAAGGGTGATCCATTAGTGGCCAGTGAGCAACTACGCACTTAGTTTTAAGTTAGTATTTAAGTGTGCTTCCAGCAAACAATACAGAGTCACGTCCTGGGTAAAATACGAGACACAATAGTTAGGGGTTTTTTTTTTGTTTGTTTTTTTTTGGTGGTTTTAGGGTGCACAACTTTAACGGTCATTAGCGCCCAGACTACATTAGGAATGCACCGCAAGGCCAAGTTTGAAACAGCAACTAAAAGGGAAAACACGAGGAAAGATCGACAGGCATAGGATTAAAAAAAACAGCATAATTAAATGTCCTTAGACAGGTTGGTCAATTCGATAAAATGAAGAATGCGAGCAGCTGCTCCTGGGTCATCCGCTAAAATGGCATCGAGAGTACATGGCAGGCCAAGATCAAGACGCAGTGGAGTAAAATCTGGACTGGACGTTAAAATGTGGCGGACCGTCAGCAAGTGCCCACATGGGCAGAACGGCGCCGGCGCAGCCGTCAGCAGATGGCGATGGCTGAACCGGCAGTGTCCAATTCGTAACCCGGCCAAAACTACCTCCTCCCGCCGAGAGGGGTGTGAGGAGGACGTCCAAGCCGCGGGAAGAGGTTACAAGTCCCGAAGCTTGTTGTCCGGAAGTGCAGCCCAATTGGCACGCCACAGCGATAAAATGCGCCGACAAATGACCCTGCTACAATCTGATGAAGGGACACAACAAGAAGCTGTCCGAGGCTGGAGGACCGCAGCCTTGGCCGCGGCATCTGCAGCTTCGTTCCCAGGGATACCGACATGGCCAGGAACCCACATAAAGCTAACCGGAGAACCGTCGTCCACCAGCTGCTGAAGAGAGCGTTGGATCCGGTGCACGAAAGGGTGAACCGGATACGGATCACTGAGGCTCTGGATGGCGCTCAGGGAATCAGAGCAGATGACATAAGCAGAATGTCGGTGGCGGCAGATGTAAAGAACAGCCTGGTAGAGGGCAAAGAGCTCAGCTGTGAAGACCGAACAATGGCCATGGAGCCGGTATTTGAAACTTTGTGCCCCGACAATAAAAGAACAACCGACCCCATCATTGGTCTTAGAGCCATCTGTATAAATGAAGGTCATATTAATGAACTTCGAACGAAGTTCGACAAAACGGGAGCGGTATACCGAACCGGGGGTAACCTCCTTTGGGAGCGAGCTGAGGTCAAGGTGAACGCGAACCTGAGCCTGGAGCCAAGGTGGCGTGTGGCTCTCGCCCACTCGAAAGGTTGCAGGGAGTGAAAAATCAAGGTGTTGAAGGAGGCGACGAAAGCGAACTCCAGGGGGAAGCAAGACAGAGACATACAACCCGTATTGACGATCGAGGGAGTCGTCAAAAAAGGAACGATAAGACAGGTGGTCGGGCATTGACAGTAGCCGACAGGCATACCGACAAAGCAGTATATCGCACCGGTAGGGCAGTGGCAATTCACCGGCTTCAGCATGAAGACTCTCGACGGGACTAGTATAAAATGCTCCGATTGCAAGAGTTGAGGCGGTGTAAGATGGACGGCCGTGCAGAGGAGTATACGAAGCTCCCATAATCCAGCTTTGAGCGGACGATCGACCGATATAGGCGAAGTAGGACGGTTCGATCCGCTCCCCACGACATACCACTGAGAACACGCAGGACATTTATTGAACGGATACAACGGGCAGCCAAATAAGACACATGTGGAGACCAGCTACGTTTCCTGTCAAATGTAAGACCTAAAAATTTTGTTGTCTCCACGAATGGGAGAGCAATGGGACCGAGTCGTAAGGACGGTGGGAGAAACTCTTTGTAGCGCCAGAAGTTAATACAGACAGTCTTCTCGGCAGAAAAACTGAAGCCATTGGCGACACTCCAGGAGTAAAGACGGTCAAGAGAACGCTGAAGACAGCGCTCCAGAAAACATGTACGCTGCGCGCTGCAATAGATGGTAAAATCATCCACGAAAAGGGAGCCTGATACATCAGCTGGGAGGCAATCCATTATTGGATTGATCGCTATGGCGAAGAGAGCGACGCTCAAAACTGAGCCCTGTGGCACCCCATTCTCCTGGCGAAAGGTGTCCGACAGGACAGAACCCACACGTACCCTGAACTGTCAATCCATTAAAAAGGAACGAATAAAAAGAGGGAGGCGACCGCGAAGGCCCCATGTACGCATGGTGCGGAGAATGCCCGCCCTCCAGCAGGTGTCGTAAGCCTTCTCCAAATCAAAGAACACAGCCGCCGTCGGGCACTTCCACAAGAAGTTATTCATAATGAAGGTTGACAAGGTAACCAAATGGTAAACAGCAGAGCGGCGCCTACGAAATCCACATTGTACATTGGTAAGTAGGCGTCGAGATTCGAGCAGCCAAACCAAACGAGAGTGAACCATTCGCTCCATCACCTTACAGACACAGCTGGTAAGCGAGATGGGTCGATAACTGGAAGGCAAGTGCTTGTCCTTCCCCGGCTTAGGAATCGGTACAACAATAGACTCGCGCCAGCATGCGAGAACATGTCCCTCAATCCAGATGCGATTATAAGTACGAAGAAGGAAACCTTTACCCGCAGGAGAAAGGTTCTTCAGCATCTGAATATGAATAGAATCAGGCCCTGGAGTGGAGGACCGTGACCGGGCAAGTGCATGTTCGAGTTCCCGCATGGTGAAAGGGGCATTACAACTTTCACAATTCGAGTAGCGGAAGTTAGGTGGCCTAGCCTCCTCTGCCTGTTTTCGGGGGAGGAAGGCAGGGTGGTAATGAGCGGAGCTCGAAACCTCAGCGAAAAAGCGGCCGAAGTCATTGGAGACATCCTCAGGGGCCACAAGGACGTCATTCGCGACCGTCAAGCCAGAAACTGGTGAGTGGACCTTAGTGCCAGATAGCCGGCTCAGGCTACCCCAGACAACAGAAGGAGTAAAACTGTCGAAGGTGCTTGTGAAAGCAGCCCAGCAGGCTTTCTTTAATAATACGACGACACTGCGCACGTAATCGTTTATAATTGATACAATTCGCCACTGTAGGGTGGCGTTTAAAGGTGCGTAAAGCACGTTGACGAGCACGTAAAGCATCTCAACATGCTGCGGTCCACCAGGGGACCGGTACGGGACGTGGAGAAAAAGTGGTGTGAGGGATGGAATATTCAGCAGCAGTGAGAATGACTTCCGTGAGGTGTGCAACCTGACTATCGCAGCTTGTGAAGGTTTGATCCTGACAGGTCGCCCTGAAAGAGAAGAGCCCCCAGTCTGCTTTGGAGATGTTCCAACTAGTTGAGCATGGAGAGGGGGTATGATGCAGGAGATGGATAACACACGGGAAGTGGTCGCTCGACTATGTATCAGAAAGTGCATACCACTCAAACCTGCGGGCAAGTTGGGTAGTACATATAGAGAGGTCTAAATAGGAATAGGTGTGAGATGTGTCCGAAAGAAAAGTAGGGGCGCCAGTATTGAGGCAGACAAGATCGAGCTGGTTGAAAAGGTCTGCTAACAGGGAGCCCCTCGGGCAGGATGCTGGAGAGCCCCAAAGGGGATGGTGGGCATTGAAGTCTACAGTTAACAAAAATGGTGCATGTAGCTGAGCAATAAGTTGAATCATGTCTGCCCTGGTAACGGCAGACGACGATGCAGTGTAAACGGTACAAATGGAAAATGAAAAAATGGGGAGAGTAATTCGGATGGCAACTGCCTGCAGGCCGGTGTGCAATGTGATGGGATCGTAGTAAATATCATCCCGGACCAGCAACATAACCCCTCCATGAGCCGTAATACCTACCACAGGGGGTAGGTCAAAACGCACAGAGGTGTAGTGTGCCAAGGCAATGTGATCGCATGGGCGGAGCTTCGTTTCCTGGAGGGCTACGACGAGCGGAAAGTGCAAGCGGAGCAGCAACTTCAAGTCCTCTCGGTTGGAGCGAATGCTGCGAATATTCCAGTGAATAAGCGCCATCGGAAGAAGAAAAGGAAGATGAAAGAAGGGATCACCTCCAAGGCCGCTGAGGGCCTGGCTTCGAGCGAGCACTGCCACCGCTATCAGTAGGCGGACATTCATCGTCCATTGGTTCTATAGGTTCATCGGCCATCTCGTTAAGATGGCCGGGAGGAGGAGCTTCCTCCGCCGGTGGACGGCCAGATGTTCGGCTACCAGCAGTGCGGCCATGCGAAACAGATGACGGCCTGGGGCGGCAACCGCTGGGTGGCGCAGGAGAAGAAATGCGCCATAGAGGAGAAGGAGAACTGCTTCCTATGAGCCTTCTTGGAAGGTCTTTTAGTGGAAGTACTGGGCGACGGCTGGGAGTGCGAGGTACGTAGGATGTCTGCACGGGACGGTTCCTTCTTGAAGGCTCGTGCATCTGATTTCTGGGTCTTCGTCTTGGCAGAAGCTGATGAAGGTGCTTGTGTTGGAGGGGTGGCGGGAGGAAGAGGAGACGTCGACCGCACAATCTTAGCATTGGCCAAACGAACGACCGTAGTGCCGAAGGTCAGATCGCATGTCTGCTTTGCCACCTGCCTGGTAGTCCGAGGAGAGGCGAGGACAGTACTGTACTTTCCCGCTGGGAGCAGCGCGGGCTTCCTACTAGCAAATAGCTTGCGAGCAGCCGAGGTGGACACTTTTTCTTTGAACCGAATTTCTTGGATACAGCGTTCTTCCTTGTAGATGGGACAGTCCCGGAAGGATGCTGCATGGTCACCCTGACAGTTCACACAACGAGGAGACGGAGGTGGACAGTCACCCTCATGGGCATACCTGCCACAAGTGACACATTTAGCCGCATTGGAACAAGACTGGCGAGTGTGATTAAAACGATGACACTGGTAGCAGCGTGTAGGTGTCGGGACATAGGGGCAAACAGAAATAACCTCGTAGCCCGCTTTGATACGCGATGGCAGCTGGACACTGTCAAAGGTCAAGAAAAGTGTCCGGGTCGGTACAAGGTCATTGTTGACCTTTTTCATGACCCTATGGACAGCCGTCACGCCCTGCTCAGCGAGGAAAGACTGAATCTCCTCGTCAGTCAATCCGTCAAGTGAACGAGTATAGACAACACCACGAGACGAATTCAAAGTGCGGTGAGCCTCCACCCGGACAGGGAACGTGTACAGGAGTGTGGCCCGAAGCAGTTTTTGTGCCTGAAAGGCGCTCTCAGTTTCTAGTAATAAGGTACCGTTACGCAACCTGGTACAAGATTTGACAGATCCGGCTATGGCATGTACGCCCTTCTGTATCACGAAAGGGTTGACAGAGGAAAAATCCTTTCAGTCCTCAGATCGAGAAACGACGAGGAACTGTGGGGCAGGTGGTAGTACTTTTGTCACTGGTGGCTGGTCAAGTTTCCGTTTTTGGGCAGAAGTGGAGAGAAATCCATTGCGGAGGAATCCCCCACGATTGCCAGCGTCTCCGATGGTGCGCTCCTTCCTTGTGGGGACCCTCTCCTTGTGGGGACCCTCTCAGAGGGCACTCCCGCCTTAGGTGAATGTTTACACCTCAGGTCACACCTCCCGAGAAACAGACGGAGGGACCAATCGGCATGGTCAGAAGGTATCAGCTCAGGCAATCACCCCTCCCTGGGCCTGGCCTTTACCAGGGGGTACGTGCGTGCCTTACTTGTCTACCCAGGGCGAGGAATTACGCGTTACCCCGTCACGCGTGCGAACGCGTGGGTCGACCTTCAGGTGCGCACAAGGAGGAAGGAAGAAGAGGAAAAAGAAGAGAGAGAGAGAGAGAGAGAGAGAGAGAGAGAGAGAGAGAGGACAGACTGTCTCAAAACGCTGAGGCGGAGACCAGAGAAGGCAAGGAGGAGGAGGCAAGGAGGAGGAGGCAAGGAGGAGGAGGCAAGGAAGACAGTGAGATGGAGAAGAACAAAGAAAGGAACCAATGAAAGGAAGGAAGAAATGAGAAGTGAAAAAGCAAAATGACCGCAAATAGAGGTCGTGGAACCGTCCGTCTCCGGATGCAGGCGCTAACTACCCCCTTGAGGGGGAGGGACTCCTTTTAGTCGCCTCTTACGACAGGCAGGAATACCTCGGGCCTATTCTAATCCCCGGACCCACAAGGGGGTCAATAGTTAGTTGTTTGATACCAAAGCAAAATGGCCACACTGATAATAAATAATGATATGTATGGGAATATGTGTGAATGTAATGGTGTGAATATGTGCATGAAAATTCTACAGTATGGCAGATGTATAAAAAGATTGAATTTAGGTCTCATGCTACGAAATGAAAAGGGATCGGGCCCAGCCTTACAAGTTCAAGTGATTGAGAAGAGCGAAGGGCAAGAGTTATTACAGTACATTTGCACACGGACACAATTTGTCTGAATACTGTTTTACACTTGCTCATTGGCACAATTCTCTTAGAGACATATTCTTGCACAAAAGTGATATCATGTAGCCAAAGGAAGTATAAGTCCTGACACTGAAGTACACTGTTTACAGGCAATGATGACACTTATATAACACAATGATGTGTGTGTGTTTTTTTTTTTGGGAGGGGGGGGAGGGGTTGTTGTTGTTGTTGTTTTTTTCAGTCCTGAGACTGGTTTGATGCAGCTCTCCATTCTACTCTATCCTGTGCAAGCTTTTTCAACTCCCAGTACGTACTGCAGCCTACATCCCTCTGAATCTGCTTAGTGTATTCATCTCTTCGTCTCCCTCTACGATTTTTACCCTCCACACTGCCCCCCAATGCTAAATTGGTGATCCCTTGATGCCTCAGAATATGCCCTATCAATCGGTCCCTTCTTTTAGTCAAGTTGTGCCACAAACTCCTCTTCTCCCCAATCCTACTCAATACCTCCTCATTAGTTATGTGATCTACCCATCTAATCTTCAGCATTCTCCTGTAGCACCACATTTCGAAAGCTTCTATTCTCTTCTCGTCCAAACTAGTTATCGTCCATGTTTCACTTCCATACATGGCTACACTCCATACATATACTTTCAGAAAGGACTTCCTGACATTTAATTCTATACTCGATGTTAACAAATTTATCTTCTTTAGAAACGCTTTCCTTGGCATTGCCAGTCTACATTTTATATCCTCTCTACTTCGAACATCATCAGTTATTTTGCTCCCCAAACAGCAAAACTCCTTTACTACTTTAAGTGTCTCATTTCCTCATCTAATTCCCTCAGCATCACCCAACTTAATTTGACTACATTCCATTATCCTCGTTTTGCTTTTGTTGATGTTCATCTTATATCCTCCTTTCAAGACACTATCCATTCGGTTCAACTGCTCTTCCAAGTCCTTTGCTGTCTCTGACAGAATTACAATGTCATCGGCGAACCTCAAAGTTTTTATTTCTTCTCCATGGATTTTAATACCTACTCTGAATTTTTCTTTTGTTTCCTTCACTGCTTGCTCCATACGCAGATTGAATAACATCGGGGAGAGGCTACAACGCTGTCTCACTCCCTTCCCAACCACTGCTTCCCTTTCACGTCCCTCGACTCTTATAACTGCCATCTGGTTTCTGTACAAATTGTAAATAGCCTTTCGCTCCCTGAATTTTACCCCTGTCACCTTCAGAATTTTAAACAGAGTATTCCTGTCAACATTGTCAAAAGCTTTCTCTAAGTCTACAAATGCTAGAAATGTACGTTTGCCTTTTCTTAATCTAGCTTCTAAAATAAGTCGTAGGGTCAGTATTGCCTCACGTGTTCCCATATTTCTACGGAATCCAAACAGATTTTCCCCGAGGTCGGCTTCTAACAGTTTTTCCATTCGTCCGTGAAGAATTCACATTAGTATTTTGCAGCTGTGACTTATTAAACTGATAGTTCGGTAATTTTCACATCTGTCAACACCTGCTTTCTTTGGGATTGGAATTACTATATTTTTCTTGAAGTCTGAGGGTATTTCGCCTGTCTCATACATTTTGCTCACCAGATGGTAGAGTTTTGTCAGAACTGGCTTTCCCGAGGCTGTCAGTAGTTCTGATGGAATGTTGTCTACTCCCGGGGCCTTGTTTCGACTTAGGTCTTTCAGTGCTCTATCAAACTCTTCTCGCAGTATCGTACCTCCCATTTCATCTTCATCTACATCCTCTTCCATTTCCATAATATTGTCCTCAAGTACATCGCCCTTGTATAGATCCTCTTTATACTCCTTCCACCTTTCTGCTTTCCCTTCTTTGCTTAGAATTGGATTTCCATCTCAGCTCTTGATATTCATACAAGTCTTTCTCTTTTCTCCAAAGGTCTCTTTAATTTTCCTGTAGGAAGTATCTATCTTACCCCTAGTGAGATAAGCCTCTACATCCTTACATTTGTCCTCTAGCCATGCCTGCTTAGCCATTTTGCAGTTCCTGTCGATCTCATTTTTGAGATGTTTGTATTCATTTTTGCCTGCTTCATTTACTGCATTTTTATATTTTCTCATTTTGTCAATTAAATTCAATATTTCTTCTGTTACCCAAGTATTTCTACTAGCCCTCTTCTTTTTACCTACTTGATCCTCTCCTGCCTTCACTACTTCATCCCTCGGAGCTACCCATTCTTCTTCTACTGTACTTCTTTCCCCCATTCCTGTCAATTGTTCCCTATGTTCTCCCTGAAAATCTGTACAATCTCTGGTTCCTACAGTTTATCCAGATCCCATCACCTTAAATTCCCACCTTTTTGCAGTTTCTTCAGTTTTGATCTACAGTTCATAACCAATGGATTGTGGTCAGTCGACATCTGCCCCTGGAAATGTCTTACAATTTAAAACCTGGTTCCTAAATCACTGTCTTACCATTATATAATCTATCTGATACCTTCTAGTATCTCCAGGATTCTTCCATGTATACAACCTCCTTTTATGATTCTTGAACCAAGTTGATTAAGTTATGCTCTGTGCAAAATTCTATCAGGCGGCTTCCTCTTTCATTTCTTAGCCCCAATCCATATTCACCTACTACGTTTCCTTCTCTCCCTTCACTATCTGAATAATTTCTTTTATTTCATGATACATTTCTTCAATTTCTTCGTCATCTGCAGAGCTAGTTGGCATATAAACCTGTACTACTGTAGTAGGCGTGGGCTTCGTGTCTATCTTGGCCACAATAATGCGTTCACTATGCTGTTTGTAGTAGCCAACCCGCACTCCTATTTTTTTTTATTCATTATTAAACCTACTCCTACATTACCCCTATTTGACTTTGTATTTATAACCTTGTATTCGCCTGACCAAAAGTCTTGTTCCTCCTGCCACCGAACTTCACTAATTCCCACTATATCTAACTTTAACCTATCCATTTCCCTTTTTAAATTTTCTAACCTACCTGCCCGATTAAGGGATCTGACATTCCACGCTCCGATCCGTAGAACGCCAGTTTTCTTTCTCCTGATAACGACGTCCTACTGATTAGTCCCCGCCCAGAGATCCGAATGGGGAACTATTTTACCTCCGGAATATTTTACCCAAGAGGACGCCATCATTTATCCATACAGTAAAGCTGCATGCCCTCGGGAAAAATTACGGCCGTAGTTTCCCCTTGCTTTCAGTCGTTCGCAGTACCAGCACAGCAAGGCCGTTTTGGTTAGTGTTACAAGGCCAGATCAGTCAATCATCCAGACTGTTGCCCCTGCAACTACTGAAAAGGCTGCTGCCCCTCTTCAGGAACCATGCATTTGTCTGGCCTCTCAACAGATACCCCTCCATTGTGGTTGCACCTACGGTACGGCTATCTGTATCGCGAGGCACGCAAGTCTCCCCACCAACAGCAAGGTCTATGGTTCATGGGGGGAGGGTTAGGGTGCAAAATATCTAAGGTCATAAGCACCCAGTATAGAACCATAAAATGCTGGGACTGCGAGGGTAAAAAACCGCTTTGAGGTCCAATACAGACAGGCAGAAGAAAAAATCAAAAATGTCAGGACTTTATGGAAGAGTATCTACGAGACGCTGACAAGACACCGGGGTCACCAGAAAGAAATCTAATCTCTTTTGTCATATTGCTGCTTTTTTAAAAACTTAAAACGCTAGCCACAGCTCGCACGTCATCCGCTAAAATGTCCGGCGAAGCGGGTGGAAGCCTCACCCTGTGACGTGAGTGGCTAAAATAGGGGCAGAGGATCAGGGCATGTCTGACTGTTAATGGATGGCTACAGAAAGGATGGCTACAGAAAGGACAGCTGGGTGCAGGGTCGCCGCTCAACAAGTGGCGGTGACTAAAGCGGCAGTGCCCTATTCGCAACCGAGCTAACATTACTTCCTCACGGCGAGACGGCCAAGTTGACCAGTCTGTTGGGAGAGGTTTGACTTCTCTGAGTTTGTTCTCATGAAGGGAGCACCAATGGTCATGACAAAGTGACGTGATACGCCGGCAGAGAAAATTACGATTATCTTGCAAGGGAACAGAATACGAGGCAGGCCGACCGAGAGTACTGCGGCCTTGGCTGCAGCATTAGCAGCGTCACTCCCAGGCACACCAACATGGCCAGGAACCCATATGAACATCACTTGGGTTCCCCCATCCAGGAACAAACTGAGGCAGTCCTTGATCCGTCAAATGATAGGGTGGACTGAAACTGGATCATCCAGACTCTGAAGGGCACTGAGAGAGTGAGAGCAGATCACAAAGCAAGTGAGCTGGAGCCTCCGGACGTTGTGAACAGCCTGACAGATAGCAAAAAGCTCTGCAGGAAAAATTGTGCACTGGTCGAGAAGCCAGTACTGAAATTTAACACCCCCGATGACAAAAGCACAGCCAACACCGTGGGCGGACTTGGACCCAACAGTGTACAAAAATATGCCATGCAGAGAGTAGAAAATGCATCCATAATCCAACTTTGAGCGGACAAGAGTTAGATAGAGGTGGAGGAGGACAGTCTGGTCAGCTTCGAAGAGGTACCAATGAATGCTTCTTTCTGTCCATAACATTTCCTGCAGACCAGTAGACACATCCTAGTAAATTTGTCCGAGGTTTAGTTGAATTTAGTTTTGTAGGCTTATGATTTCATGTTATGAAGTTCTCTCTCCTCAGCATCTGTAATGATGGATACTTGTGTCAGGCACAGTGTATGAACACGGAACTCATGCACATCCTGTGATAATGTTGTACGTAAATATTTTGTCAATACTAGAAAATGAGACTGAAAAAATAACAACCTGTGTAACATTAAAATAAGATGAGACTATGGATACAGATTGTCCACAAATGAAGATTCAAATGGACAATGCCCAAGAGCAAAATACGATAAAAATTATAATGTAAAAACTGAAAAATGTTATGCGACATTAGTCACAAGACATGTATGCAATATTAACTGTCTTGTATGTATAATTTTTGTACTGTGTTTATGCAAATTTTAGTACAATATTTATGTAAATAAATGTAAAAGCCATAGGAA
Source organism: Schistocerca piceifrons (assembly GCF_021461385.2). Taxonomy (NCBI): domain Eukaryota; kingdom Metazoa; phylum Arthropoda; class Insecta; order Orthoptera; family Acrididae; genus Schistocerca; species Schistocerca piceifrons. The sequence continues at coordinate 422,325,360 of NC_060141.1, forward strand.
AATTTATATGTACAAAGTAAGACATACACAAACCCAAGATGTCAATATATTTTGAAGTCCAAATACTTAGTTTACCATAACAATGATGAAATGTAAAAACTGTGAATAATGCAATGTAAAGCTGAAGGTATCTTCAGGATTGCATACGTGAACTAACAACTATAAACGTGCTAAGAACATTTTGTGAAGGTTTGAGACCCATAATTCCATGCGGCCCCATGAAAAATTCTCACTAGTGCTGGACAGGAACGAACATTTCTATTCTCACTGGACTCCTATATCAACAAGACATTCTGCCACAGAGAGGATACAGAAACTAATAAAGGCATTGGAGACTTACCTTTAACTCATTCAAGTGTCTTCGGAATGCTGATAACATGTGCCTGGTTCAACCACTGAAACATGAATAGTGACAGAAACAAATACCTGGGCCATAAATGATGAACTTCCTTGCCATAGCATTGATGGTTCCACTATGCACAAGCCTCAGCACACCACATTGCAGCAAAATATTGGCTTTGGGTAAACAAATGAAACTGTACACCTCATGGACAGCTCAATTTTAACAACAGCGTTGAACTCAAGTACACACGCAGCATATGTCATGCGAGATGCATGCGCTGGACAATGCTGCAATGGGAGAGGTTACATTCCAATAATCAAATTGCAGACTGAATTCAAATGCACTTTGTCGCGTCCCAAGCGTGGATATTGCGAGGGATTGCGCGACACTGTTCGTGGATGGGATGTTAGCCGGTTGACCTTAGTGAGAGGGAGACTTTTTGATCTGGCTAAGATGTAGAAATCCCTGGTGTGAAAGCACAAGGCTAGGAAGCGGGTAGAATTAAAGTCTTGATAATTTTAACAAATTGCAGTTTATTCTAAATGAATACAGCTCACCCTAACTGCGCGGTGATTGCATTCACAGGAAGGCCACGTCTAACACAGAGACGGTGACTGACTCCACTGTTCCGACTGCCTATTAGAAGTTCTGCAACGTTTCCTAACACCCTACGTTAGAGGCCCGCGGCTACACCCTGACGCTCTCCAGCGACCATCTCCGGCTGCCTGCCTACAGCCCCGTTCCTCAGCCCAAGTCGGCTGCTGCTATCACTCTCTAGCTACTTGACCCGACAAGACAAGACCCGACAAGACCCTCAGAGCCGCGTGCTATCGGGTTTTGTTAGAGTTTCCCCTTCGACCCCGCCAGCGCTTGTCATGACGTAGCGTCGAAGGCAACTTGTCCTTATTTGGTATCGTTAAAACATAGTTGTGCTATTGTTCTTCAGAGGCTGAATGGGGGGATAGAGGCGCCTCTCCCTATATGATCACGCACTGCGTCCTGAGCCCTTCATTTGCTCCTTATGACGTAGCGCTGTCCCCACCAAGGGCCCTCTTTCTTTCTCTCTCCACTCCCAGACCTCTCTCTCTAGCCAGGAATGCTTACTGTTTATACTTCTTAATTGATTGCTTATCATGAGTCCCTACACAGACCTTCGTTTGTATCTGGTGGCTGTTTGCTTTCTTATCAAGCGCCGCTGCCCAGCAGTTTGACTGCCGCCTCGGCTGACCCCTCGGCCACGCCTGGCGTCCAGCGCTACAACTTTAACTTCTTCCTACGTACTATTCTCAAGGTACTGCAATTAGACTTGTCTTGTTCCTGCGGTTACAACAACTTGCAACACAACCCTTAAAAGATTAACTAATAGTAGTAGTAGTAGTAGTAGTAGTAGTAGTAGTAGTGGTAGTAGTAGTAGTAATCTGTAAAGTGTTCCTTAAACAAAGCTAAATATCTATGTTACGTATGGACATGTTCCTGGAGTAAACAAGTAAACATGGCCACGAATAAAGGTCTCAGTACCCTTACAGGCCAAGAGTTTGAAGTACAAAATAGGTCACAATAGCGTAATGTACCACCAATGTATAATGACATCCAGTGATATGGATCACACCAAATGATTCTTATTCGTGCCATCCCCATGCCGCAAAGGTATCGTAGGGGCATATGATTACATCTGGGTAAGCTAACAGAGAATTGAAAGTAGTAGTTGTTGTAGTAGTCTTCAGTCCTGAGACTGGTTTGATGCAGCTCTCCATCCTACTCTATCCTGTGCAAGCTTCTTCACCTCCCCGTACCTACTGCAACCTACATTCTTTTGAATCTGCTTAGTGTATACATCTCTTGGTCTCCCTCTACGATTTTTACCCTCCACGCTGCCCTCCAATACTGAATTGGTGATCCCTTGATGCCTCAAAACATGCCCTACCAACCGATCCCTTCTTCTAGTCAAGTTGTGCCACAAATTTCTTTTCTCCCCAATTCTATTCAGTACCTCCTCATAAGTTATGTGATCTACCCATCTAATTTTTAGCGTTCTTCTGTAGCACCACATTTCAAAAGCTTCTATTCTCTTCTTGTCCAAACTATTTATCATCCATGTTTCACTTCCATACATGGCTACACTCCAGACAAATACTTTCAGAAATGACTTCCTGACACTTAAATCTATACTCGATGTTAACAAATTTATCTTCTTCAGAAATGCTTTCCTTGCCATTGCCAATCTACATTCTTTATCCTCTTTACTTCGACCATCAGTTATTTTGCTCCCCAAATAGCAAAACTCCTTTACTACTTTAAGTGTCTCATTTCCTCATCTAATTCCCTCAGCATCACCCAACTTAATTTGACTACATTCCATTATCCTCGTTTTGCTTTTGTTGATGTTCATCTTACATCCTTCTTTCAAGACACTGTCCATTCCGTTCAACTGCTCTTCCAAGTCCTTTGCTGTCTCTGACGGAATTACAATGTCATCGGCGAACCTCAAAGTTTTCATTTCTTCTCCACGGGTTTTAATACCTACTCCAAATTTTTCTTTAGTTTCCTTTACTGCTTGCTCAATATACAGGTTGAATAACATAAGGGGATAGGCTGCAGGACTGTTTCACTCCCTTCTCAACTACTGCTTCCCTTTCATGCCTCTCGACTCATAACCACCATCTGGTTTCTATACAAATTGTAAATAGCCGTTCGCTCCCTGTATTTGATCCTTGCCACCGTCAGAATTTGAGAGTATTCCAGTCAACATTGTCAAAAGCTTTCTCTAAGCCTACAAATGTTAAAAATGTAAGTTTGCCTTTCCTTAATCTAGCTTCTAAGATAAGTCGTAGGGTCAGTATTGCCTCACGTGTTCCAATATTTCTACAGAATCCAAACTGATCTTCCCCGAGGTCGGCTTCTACTAGTTTTAGTTTCATCTGTAAAGAATTCGTGTTAGTATTTTGCAGCCATGACTTACTGAACTGATAGTTTGGTAATTTTCACATCAGTCAACACCTGCTTTCTTTGGGATTGGAATTATTATATTCTTCTTGAAGTCTGAGGGTATTTTGCCTGTCTCATACATCTTGTCGAACTATCAGCTTAATAAGTCACAGCTGCAAAATACTAACACGAATTCTTTACAGACGAATGGAAAAACTAGTAGAAGCCAACCTCAGGGAAGATCAGTTTGGATTCCGTAGAAACACTGGAACACGTGAGGCAATACTGACCTTACGACTTATCTTAGAAGAAAGATTAAGGAAAGGCAAACCTACGTTTCTAGCATTTGTAGACTTAGGGAAAGATTTTGACAATGTTGAGTGGAATACTCTCTTTCAAATTCTAAAGGTGGCAGGGGTAAAATACAGGGAGCGAAAGGCTATTTACAATTTGTACAGAAACCAGATGGCAGTTATAAGAGTCGAGGGACATGAAAGGGAAGCAGTGGTTGGGAAGGGAGTAAGACAGGGTTGTAGCCTCTCCCCGATGTTATTCAATCTGTATATTGAGCAAGCAGTAAAGGAAACAAAAGAAAAATTCGGAGTAGGTATTAAAATTCATGGAGAAGAAATAAAAACTTTGAGGTTCGCCGATGACATTGTAATTCTGTCAGAGACAGCAAAGGACTTGGAAGAGCAGTTGAATGGAATGGACAGTGTCTTGAAAGGAGGATATAAGATGAACATCAACAAAAGCAAAATGAGGATAATGGAATGTAGTCTAAGTCGGGTGATGCTGAGGGAATTAGATTAGGAAACGAGGCACTTCAAGTAGTAAAGGAGTTTTGCTATTTGGGGAGCAAAATAACTGATGATGGTCGAAGTAGAGAGGATATAAAATGTAGGCTGGCAATGGCAAGGAAAGCGTTTCTGAAGAAGAGAAATTTGTTAACATCCAGTATTGATTTAAGTGTCACGAAGTCATTTCTGAAAGTATTCGTATGGAGTGTAGCCATGTATGGAAGTGAAACATGGACGATAACTAGTTTGGACGAGAAGAGAATAGAAGCTTTCGAAATGTGGTGCTACAGGAGAATGCTGAAGATTAGATGGGTAGATCACATAACTAATGAGGAGGTATTGAGTAGGATTGGGGAGAAGAGAAGTTTGTGGCACAACTTGACCAGAAGAAGGGATTGGTTGGTAGGACATGTTCTGAGGCATCAAGGGATCACCAATTTAGTATTGGAGGGCAGCGTGGAGGGTAAAAATCGTAGAGGGAGACCAAGAGATGAATACACTAAGCAGATTCAGAAGGATGTGGGTTGCAGTAGGTACTGGGAGATGAAAAGGCTTGCACAGGATAGAGTAGCATGGAGGGCTGCATCAAACCAGTCTCAGGACTGAAGACCACAACAACAACATACATCTTGCTCACCATATGGTAGAGTTTTGTCAGAACTGGCTCTCCCAAAGCAGTCAGTAGTTCTATTGGAATGTTGTCTACTCCCGTGAACTTGTTCCAACTCAGGTTTTTCAGTGCTCTGTCAAACTCTTCATGCAGTATCGTATCTCCCATTTCATCTTGATCTACATCCTCTTCCATTTCCTTAATATCGTCCTCAAGTAGATTTCCCTTGTATAGACCTTCTATATACTCCTCCCACGTTTCTGCTTTCCCTTCTTTGCATAGAACTGGATTCCCATCTCAGCTCTTGATATTCATACAAGTCGTTCTCTTTTCTCCAAAGGTCTCTTTAATTTTCCTGTAGGCAGTATCTATCTTACCCCTAGTGATATGCGCCTCTATACCCTTAGATTTGTCCTCTAGCCATCCCTGCTTAGCCACTTTGCACTTCCCGACGATCTCATTTTTGAGATGTTTGTATTCATTTTTGCCTGCTTTATTGACACATTTTTATATTTTCTCCTTTCATCAATTAAATTCAATATTTCTTCTGTCACCCAAGGATTTCTACTAACCCTCGGTTTTTACCTACTTGATCCTCAGCTGCCTTCACTACTTCATCCCTCAAAGCTACCCATTGTTCTTCTACTGTATTTGTTTCCCCCATTCCTGTCAATTGTTCCCTTATGCTCTCCCTGAAACTCTGTACAACCTCTGGTTTAGTAAGTTTATCCAGTCCTATCTCCTTAAATTCCACCTTTTGCAGTTTCTTCAGTTTTAACATACAGTTCATAACCAATAGATTGTGGTCTGAGTCCACATCTGCCCCTGAGAATGTCTTACAATTTAAAACCTGGCCCTTAATCTCTGTCCTACCATTATATAATCTATCTGAAACTTGTCAGTATCTCCAGGCTTCTTCCATATATACAACCTTCTTTCATGATTCTTAAACCAAGTGTTAGCTATGTTTAAGTTGTGCAAAATTGTACCAGGCGGCTTCCTCTCTCATTTCTTATTCCCAATCCATATTCACCTACTACATTACCTTCTCTCTCTTTTCCTACTGCTGAAGTCCGGTCACCCATAACTATTAAATTTTCTTCTCCTTTCACTATCTGAATAATTTCTTTTATTTCATGATACATTTCTTCAATTTCTTCGTCATCTGCAGAACTAGTTGGCATATAAACTTGTACTACTGTAGTAGGCGTGGGCTTCGTGTCTATCTTGGCCACAATAATGCGTTCACTATGCTGTTTGTAGTAACTTATCCGCATTCCTATTTTTTTATTCATTATTAAACCTACTCCTACATTACCCCTATTTGACTTTGTATTTATAACCTTGTATTCGCCTGACCAAAAGTCTTGTTCCTCCTGCCACCGAACTTCACTAATTCCCACTATATCTAACTTTAACCTATCCATTTCCCTTTTCAAATTTTCTAACCTACCTGCCCGATTAAGGGATCTGACATTCCACGCTCCGATCCATAGAACGCCAGTTTTCTTTCTCCTGATAACGACGTCCTACTGATTAGTCCCCGCCCAGAGATCCGAATGGGGAACTATTTTACCTCCGGAATATTTTACCCAAGAGGACGCCATCATTTATCCATACAGTAAAGCTGCATGCCCTCGGGAAAAATTACGGCCGTAGTTTCCCCTTGCTTTCAGCCGTTCGCAGTACCAGCACAGCAAGGCCGTTTTGGTTAGTGTTACAAGGCCAGATGAGTCAATCATGCAGACTGTTGCCCCTGCAACTACTGAAAAGGCTGCTGCCCCTCATTTTCTTATGTACCTCAACCGCTGGAGTCTATACTGCAAACTATGTCATGTGCACCATTACCTTTGTGCTCCTGTCACTGTGTAGTATACTAATACGAACTTTAAAAAATACGGAGATCATGTTTAATGAATGGGATTCTTCCATACATATTTGCAAAGCAAGCCATGTTTCCTTTTACCTGCACAAATAGCGAATTGCAAAACGAACTGCCCATCAACTACAGTACAGTGCAAAGAAAGTGTCATGAACCACTTAAAATTCATTTCTTGTTAGACCTACATCATTTGGCACTATCGTTCACAGTGTCACTTTCCAGGATACCTTTCCCGTACAACAAGATATGAGATCAAGTTCCATCAAAACCAAAAGAAGCTTAAGGGCATTCAATAGCGAGTTTATTAGCATCATCAAAACAGAATGCGACCTCAAATTACAGGTAACTTGATCACCACAACATACCTTCAAAACCCTTTAGTTTTCATCATCCTATGGGAAATTACATTGTATGCTAAATATGTGTCACATGATACAGATGGCTCAAAATGCTCTAGCAGAAGTATTGGTCGAGTCTCCTGGTGTCCTTATATAGCCTTTCAGAGAGAGACTGAATAAGTCGCTAACTGAAAAACGCACGACATTTGCCACCCACAAATTATCTGGACAGCATGCACTCTGAATTCTATTTATCTTCACACTGAAGTAACCAAGAGGGGCAAGTGGTGATTAAATGTCTTATTTCATGCAAATAGCAAATTTTGTAGCTGATGAAAGTAATTCAGTTAGCTTATGTTTCTGTGAGTGAGCCACAATAAGGGAATGGCAGAGGCAGGGCAGTTCATGGTGGCCTCCACGGGTGACCCACGAGAAAGCAAGTGGACAGGCCGTCCCTGGCAGGTGGCAGCCTTTGCATAGGATGGGGGTGAGATGGCGCCCTCCTCCCACATCGTAAAACTCAAAGCTGAGATTTTTCCATTACGTGGAAAGCTGGCCCAGGCTGTTTCTTGTGCCCAAGGTGCCATATTAACACAAAAGATGTTTGGCTCCACTACGGGCTGTGTTGGTGAGGTGCACTCCTTAAGAGCCCCCTCACATACCTGCTCTCGATGTGGGACACTGCAGGAACATTCCAATGGTTCCGTCAGAGATGCAGAAGCCTTAAGAACTTTTCAACATAAGATGCCTCCCAGAAGCTACTCACTGGCTGAAATTGTGTGACATAGTATGATGATTCCCATGCACTGTTTGGAAGGAAGATGGGGGATTGGCGCAAATTTTGTTGCGAGGAAATAATTGGGCAGCCGCTGGTACACAGGAGACACTGAGGCTACACTCAATATGAGGAAAGGAGATTCATGTTCTGATGCTGTAGTGAGCAGTCTTGGTATTCTGTATCGTCTGCTACCAAGTACGGAGATGATAATATTACCTAGGAACACGCTGTTTACCGCGATTGCGCATCATCATAGTTGCAGTTTCATCAGTCATCCACATAGCAACCCACCGAGCAATGCAGGCAGTCAACGCCAACACACGGTACTGCTGCAGTACTTCGATCAGCCTTGCTCCATCTTGCTAGAGCAACAGAACTCTGGACATTTGACTACCAGTTCACATGATTCGTGACCACCACTTCACATCATTTTTTTCCAATATACTGGTGATAGGATGCACATAGAATTTGTGCAGTACATCTGGATAGGGAGAGTGCCAGCCGTTACAGAAGTTATTTTGAAGTTTACTGTATAGATTTTAACTGTTCTCTTCTTACCACTTACGGAAAACTTAATACCAAGCTAATTAATTTCTCTCTTCTGCACTGAATAAATTCAATAAATATGCTGATCATCACAGCATTTATCTGTTCAGAATACCTGTTCCTTGGCACCCGCCAATTATTAATTTTAGAGGTTTATAAAAAAGGCAAAGACTTACATAATCTTACATGAAAGAAACTGGTCAAATTAGTTGGATAGCAGGGTGAACACAGCAATGTCAGCTATCATGCTGCGCAATTAAAATGCTCATCTCTCTGATTATTTCTTTGAATTTCAAGTCTAAATTCCAGTCATTTGCATAGTAAATTTTAACTTTCTAGTGACGACTCTGGCCAGTATCCAAACTGTGGCAGATAGCATGGAGCTCTTTAGGAGAGTATGTGGTGTCCATTTTAAAGGCAGTGAAGCCACTGTTTAATTCTTGTCTTGCAGTTAAAGGATTTTTGATATATGTAATTTGAGAAATAAATTTGCTGAAGAGCATAAAGAGTCCCTTAAGACTTGCCAATCAAGTTTACTGGCTTGGTATTTTCAGAGATACTGGACACTATATTCAAAACTTAAAAATGGTGCTGCGTGCAAGGAATACTTTTGCCTTTATATACTTTTCAATATTCAGTCCATTTGGCATATAGCTCTAAACAGTACAATCCATGTTCAATCCCTATGAAATATTTGTCAACTTACTAACCATCACAACACCATGCTTATTAACTAAAGCACGCCATGTGGCAGTTGATGTTGGGTAACTTTTGGTCCACTGAATGGGAATTGCTTGAATTTTGTGTGTTGTCTGCAATGTATTATTTTCACTCTAAAAAACATGCATGTAATGGAAAACACAGCAGCTACAGAATATAAATTAGAGATGTGGTCCTCACTTCTTGATGACATGAGTTTTCTTTCTACAAGCAAAATATACTGTACTTTATTGCAGAGTATGTGTCCTTGAACCTTTCAAAACAAACCACTCAATTCTCTGCACATACTGAAGCCATTACTAATGAAATCTGTATCTGTACATATGTCCACTAGTGATGGCGTAAGGTGCATTTCCATGAAGTTCAAAACATTTCTGAAACAGTGTTTGCAGTTAGTATTGTACTACTGATATTCACAACATGTGGGTAATACTAAACTAGCATTCTGCAGCTGTGTCTGTAGAGATCAAAGTAATATTTTTCCAGGCCTGCTACCACAAACTGTCACTAAGCACTGCTATTGTTTGTTTGGTCTATGTGTAGTGGTTGAATGGGTTGGTGCAGAGAGAAAGTAACTTATCACTATGAGGCAGAGGAATGCCTGTGCAATGTGCACTGGGGAAAAAGAAAAAGTAGCTGCAGAGCTTGGCACCAGCTACAGTGACAGGCCAAAAAAAACTTTACTCTCTCTCAATACTGGAAAAAAAAGAAGAAGAAGGAAGAGTATAACACATTGGGAAGCTGTTGGTATATTAAATTCTACAGTTCCTGAACAATATCCACAAATCAAATAAAACAACTGAAGAGGTAAACAATATTATTCTTGCATATGTTTGTTTTTATAATTTTACAGCTATCTCAGCTTCAATAGCTATGCCAAAGTACAATTCCTAGTAGACGCACCAAGTAATTAGCAAATTCATTATGTACAAGGGTTGGAACTTAAATAGTGGCAACTATTTATTCACAACCGATACAAAAAGAGTTAAATGTTTGTTCCTGTTACTGTCCTCCAAAGTAGCCACCACCATTGTGTAGAACCCGTTGCCAGCAATGTGGAAGGCATAGCATACTGTTAGCAGAGCCTGTTCTGTTGATCGTGCAAATGGAGCAGTTTACTGCCTGTTTAATCTCTAACAGTTCCGAAGCGAATGCCATGAAGTGGTTCTTTGATCTTCGGAATCAAGTCAAAGTCAAGTCCTTAAGTCCAGGGAGTATGGTGAATGGTACAGTACTTCCCAGTCCCATCGAACAAATAGAGCAGCCACAGCTTGCGCTGTATGCGCCCACGCATTGTCGTGCAAAATGATGGGTGGGTTGCGCAGAAAGTGTCGCCGCTTCCTTCGTAAAGCTGGTCGCAGGTGATGCTCTGAAAACTAACAGTAATACTGTGCACTGACGGTCTGCAGTGGAGGAAGGTAATGCGTTAGTATAACAATCACAGACGTACACGAGAATACCTATAACTTTCACCATATTGGGGCTCTGACGCACTTTCAACTTTTGTGGTAACTCAATGATGTAATTCGTTGGATTGGCATTTCAGTTTTGGCTCTTATGATGTGGCCCATGTCTCATCCAGTGTTGCGATACGGTGTAAGAAAGCCTCTCTTTCGCGCTCATAGCGCTTTAAGTGTATCTGAGCAGCATTGTAACATCCATTTCTGCATTTCCATTAAGTCATGCAGAACTCATCGTGATGCAATTTTTTTGCACGCCCAGGCGTTCCTTCAGGATGCGAAGCACGGTTGTATGCACTAATCCGGTTTTGTGAGTGAGCACACGAATCGTATGGCATCAATCACTGCCCACTCATGCGGCAACAGCATGCACTTGTTCTTATGCTGATTTCCTGCACACCTCTAAGACCTTTATGACACCATCGTGCTGTACGACCTCTGGCACATTCAATCTTGATCCAACTCCTGTTTCGAAAACATAGTGACACCATTACGTTAGAACACTCACTCACAAGTGACAATTTCCCTCGACTGTGCGCACGCCGGTGAGTCCATCTGCTCGAAGTTAGTTTGTTTGTTTGGTTTGTTTTAAGGCGGGAGAAGGGATCAAACTACAAGGTCATTGGTCCCTTGTTCCTAATAAAACAATGCCCCACAAGTGTGAAAATAAAATAGACAAAACATATAACACAAAACGGAAAGAAAGAAAATGCCACAAGAACGAAGGGAAGGCAATGAACACTAAAAGGAACAAAAGAAGACAAGAAAACAACAGAGACGCTAGAAACAGAAGACAGTGAAACATGACAGCAGATTACAGTGGCTGGCCAACCACGGGAATAAAAAGGGAAAGCCAGCCACTCAGCAACACATTAAAACCTCCACCCTAAAAGCACTAGGGTGGAGGACACAGAGGGACAAAGGACATGCACTAAAACCTACATAGAAGTATAAAACCCACTCTCATGGATAAAACTTAGAACTGAAGCTGCTGTGGAGGCATTGTTGCCCAACACCGAAGGCAGGGTGCTGGGAAAGTTAGAAGTCTGCTGCAGAGTGGCTAAAAGTGGATAGTCCAGCAAGAGGGGATGACTCTCATTTGGAAGCCGCAGTGACACTGAGGTGGGTCCTCACGACAGTAGGTAATCATGCATTAGCCACTTACAGCCAATGCGGAGCCGGCAGAGGACAACTGATTTCCTGTCAGAGGCCTGCATGGAAGACTCCCTCCTTAATGACATGCAGTTTGTTGTGTGTGCTGTTATGCCATTCCATCTCCCAAAGCCGGAAAACGCTGCGGTGTACGACAGAATGCAGGTCAGCTACAGAGATGTCTATCTCCCGAGCCGGTTTCTGCGTCTTATAACACTTCCGTCTACTGTTACTGCTATACCATAACCTTAAAGTTGGAGGCAAATCGTATAATGAAACTATCTTGTTAAAGCAATTATGATATAAAGCAACAGAGCAGTGTTAACCTCTGAAAGGAATTTAGTTGCGTTGACCGTGATATACCTTAACGGAGGTGGCTTATTGGAAGTGGAAGTCAGAATTACATGAATATTTAAACAGTAACAGACAATAATTTACCTATCCACACTGTCCAAATGATGATAAAAACGGTCACCAGCTTAATTAGGCATAAGAATGAGTAACATTCTTGTTCAAGAAACTGAAAATACGTAACTTCAATGGGCAAACACAGCCTATACTTTGTCACATCAGAGTGTAAAGAACTCTGGCACCTGCTTATGTTCACACTGAGGTTGGAGATTACAGAGCAGAACAAACTATTTGCATATATAGAACAGATAATGATACACACTATTACCTTCAGGACTTAGTCAAACTGAATGGTCTCAATAACATGACTATTAATATTCATTGTAGAATCATAAATTGGACATATGTTCAGTATTACTTTTCAAAAATTGTCCTATCAGACAAAAAAATTGTAAATGTAGTTCACAGCAAAATTATGAACTGGGCATAGGTTAAGTCTCTCTCAGCTAAATACATTTCTATTTAGAATGAAATTTAAATATATTTCACTAACAAACACTTTCTCACTGACCTTTGAATAAAAGAAGTTACTGTTATCATAGATGGTGGTCTTTTTATTAATCGTTATTTAGCTTAGCAGAATAAACAAACTGTGGGTCCTGTTACACTATTAATAAGCACTTTCAATACCCAAGAGGAACCCGAACCCAATACTGTACAGAACTTGACAGGAATAGCAGGAGTAACTGACACTTTCGATGATTAAGTAACTGTGCATTTGGACTACTTTCAAGGGGGTGTGGGGGCGGGGGTGTGTGTGGGGGGGGGGGGGGGGGGGGCGCTTACTCTTGACCACTGTAGTAGAGCAAAATAAATGCACTTTCATTACATTAGTGAAACAAGCACTTAGCAAGGATGAACATGTAACTCAACAGTTGCAGTTCTGAACTTTTACTGCAGTGAAACGCAAAACTGAGATATTTGTAAGATCCTTTCAACAAACAATATTAATTTTAGCACACACTATTGCCACATTAACTTTGATATGCTTTCAATAAAGGACACTCGGTAAGCAGTTTAGCGTGCGAGGGATCCTAAATGGATATGTGACAAAGGATAAATCACGGTAGGTACAAGAGCTCAGTTATAATTTACCTTATATTTGAGTATATTATAACATCCAATGAGCTGATCCTTCACTGTACATTACTATAGTAGTTCTGTTCCATTACAGTGATGGTGCAATGTGGTGGCGAGTGCATGTTTGTAGGTGGATTTGCAGGTAGAATTACTGGATTCTCATTTCTTGGTGGCGATGATAGATATCAATTCCAACATAATTCCAGCTACTTACTGCATCCATCTGAGGCTTTGGCACATTGGAAAACAGCACAAAAAGCCCCTCTCAGCACCAGCACAATTCACAGCCTTTTTGTGAGTTGTTCGTGGTTCAGTAGCTCATCCCCGACTGACTCTCCCTTCCACCTTTCCATCCATGCCAACCACATTTTGCGCATGCTACAAAGTTCTGTTCCCGAGAGGAACCACACCACCTTTTACATACAAAATAACTAAAAGCCCTTAGTGAGGATCAGTCTTTACATAACAGCAAGTAGTTACTTTAAACAAAATTATAGTTGTATACATTAAGTTTTGTTCCCTCCAAATGAGGCAAAGAATTTTACTAATAAAGACAATACATTGCACAGTATTTTATTGAGTTCATTGCCGGGGATTCCGACGTGTCCTGGGGTCCACACAAACATCACAAAATCGCGGGACTGTTCCAGGACATAGATGGACTCCTGAATGGATGCTACCAGAGGGTAGCGAGGGTAGCACTAGTCAATAGCTTGTTGGCTGCTCAATGAACCAGTACACAGGAGAAATGACTCGCCAGGGCATGAGCGGATGTACCCAAGAGCACGAGATATGGCTGCCAGCTCTGTAGTGAAAACACTACAGCCAACTGGCAAAGAGTGCTGCTCAATATGTCCTCCATGAACATATGCAAAGCCTAGGTGACCATCAGCCATTGAGCCATCAGTACACACACACACACACACACACACGCACACACACACACACACACGCACACACACTTTTTTTGTTAGGGTTTTAGGGCGCAAAACTGCTACGGTCATTAGCGCCTGGTCTGTGACTTAAAAAAAACTAAACTGGAAACCAGCAGCAATGGGAACAAAACTCAAAAAATTGGAGAAACTAAAAAACAGAAGGAAAACTTTAAAAAACCACTATAGAATGGGGTTGGTTGTCCCCAAAAAGAGCTTCAAATGACTGACATCATCTCACTGGCACTAATAAACTCGAGAACGCGATCGGCTGAGCGCGTGTCATCTGCTAAAATGGAAGATATAACAGGCGACAGCTGTAGATGGGCGCGTAACGGAGTAAAATAGGGGCACTGAAGTAAAAGGTGTCTTACCGTCCACAACTGAGAGCAGTGGGGATAGAGTGGGGGAGGATCACCACTTAAAAGATGTCGATGGCTAAAAAGACAGTGCCCTATCTGGAATCTAGTTAAAATTACCTCCTCCCGATGACGGGTTCGGGAGGAAGAGGTTCAAGCACAGGGAAGAGCTTTCACGTCCCGCAATTTATTATTGGGAAGTGTCGACCAATGTGCGTGCCATAAAAAAAGCAACACGACGACATAAAACACTCCGTAGATTGGCGAAAGGAATCATGCGAATAGCTGGCTGAAGAAGAGAGACTGCTGCCTTGGCCGCTATATCGGCTGCCTCATTTCCACAGATACCAACGTGTCCTGGGATCCAGACGAACGCCACAGAGACGCCCCCCACGTGGAAGCAGTCCTGAGTCCGCTGGACCAGAGGGTGGACAGGATAGAGAGCTTGGAGACTGAGGAGAGAGCTGAGAGAATCTGAACAGATAACATACTGTATCCGCTGATGGCGACGGACGTATTGGACAGCCTGGAGAACACCGTAAAGCTCCACAGTATAAACCGAACACTGGCCAGGAAGCCTAAATCGATTTGGGGTGTCGCGAACAGTATAGGCACTCCCAACACCTAACGATGTTTTTGAGCCATCAGTATAAATAAATGTGGCATCCTTCATTTGTGCACATAGAGCAGCAAATGCCTGACGATAAACAGGTGAAGGGGTACCATCCTTGGGAAACTGACAAAGGTCATGGAGCAGGCAGGTCCGGGGACGGAGCCAAGGCGGTGCTGTACCCCAAGTGGTCAAGAAAGTTTTAGGAAAGCGGAAGGAAAGAGAATGGAGCAGTTGACGGAAGCGAACTCCCGGTGGTAGTAGGGAGGAAGGGCAGCCTGCATACCCTAAATCCAAAAAGGTGTCGAAAAAAATGTCATGGGCCGGATTTGCAGTCATGGAAGACAGATGGCTAGCATAACGACTCAGAAGGACAGCTCGCCGATTGGACAGCGGAGGTTCAGCAGTCTCAGCATAAAGGCTTTCCACAGGGCTGGTGTAAAAAGCTCCAGACACTAAACGTAATCCACGGTGGTGGATAGAGTCGTGACGACGAAGAATAGACGGCCAAGCAGAGGAGTAAACTATGCTTCCATAGTCCAATTTCGATCGCACTAAGGAGCGATAGAGGCGGAGGAGCACCACTCTGTCCGCTCCCCAGGAGGTACCATTCAGGACACTCAGGGTGTTGAGGGATCACAGACAGCGAGCTGAAAGACAGGAAATGTGGGAGGACCAGCACAGTTTTCTGCCAAACATAAAACCCAAGAATTTAGAGACATCCGAAAATGGAAGGTTGACAGGTCCTAGATGTAATGAAGGTGGAAGAAACTCCGTACGACGCCAAAAATTAGCACAAACGGTCTTACTGGGAGAAAAGCAGAAGCCGGTTTCGTTGCTCCAAGATTGGAGGCGATCAAGACATCCTTTAAGACGTCGTTCAAGAAGGCTGGTCCGTTGAGAGCTGTAGTAGATCGCAAAATCGTCCACAAAGAGGGAGCCCGAGACATCAGGAAGGAGACAATCCATAATGGGATTTATGGCAATGGCAAACAGTACAACACTTAGCACAGAGCCCTGGGGTACCCCGTTTTCTTGGGAGAAAGTACGGGAGAGAGTAGTGTTCACCCACACTCTAAATGTGTGCTCTGCCGTAAATTCGTGAAGAAAAAGGGGCAGCCCACCTCGAAAGCTCGAAGAGAACAGTGTGCGGAGGATGCCTGTCCTCCAACAGGTATCTTATGCTCTCTCCAGATCAACAAATATTGCTACCGTTTGGTGTTTCCGGAGAAAACTGTTCATGATATAAGTGGAGAGGGAAACAAGATGGTCAACTGCAGAACGATGCTTTTGGAAACCACATTGGGCAGGTGTTAAAAGACTGCGGGATTCCAGCCACCAAGCTAAATGGCAATTCACCATAAGCTAAATGGCAATTCACCATACGCTCCAAAACCTTACATACACTAGCCGTGAGAGAAATAGGGCGATAGCTAGAGGGGAAATGTTTGTCCTTTCCAAGTTTCTGAACAGGAACGACGATAGCTTCCCGCCACCGTCTGGGAAAAGTACTGTCGGTCCAAATTCGATTATAAAGGAGAAGCAGGTAACGCAGACTATGGTATGATAAATGCAGCAACATTTGGATGTGGATACCATCCGGTCCTGGGGCAGAGGAGCGAGAAGAAGAGAGTGCATGTTGGAGTTCCCGCATGGAGAAAACAGTATTGTAGCTTTCGCGATTGTGAGAGGAGAAAGCAAGAGGTCACACTTCCGCTGCACGTTTCTTCGGGAGAAACGCTGGCGGGTAATTTGAAGAGCTTGAAATCTCAGCAAAGTGTTCACCCAATGAGTTAGAAATTGCGACGGCTCCACTAATGTATCATGCACGACAGTGAGCCCAGAGACCGGGGTAAACTAGGCGCACCAAATAACTGTCGAATCCGACTCCAAACTTCTGAGCAGGGAGTGCAGGTGTTAAATGAGCTAGTAAAGAAGTCCCAGCTTGCCTTCTTGCTATCGCGGATGACGCAACGGCATCGCGCACGGAACTGCTTATAGCGGATACAGTTGGCCAATGTAGGATGGTGTCTGAAAACGCGAAGAGCACGTCGCCGTTCACGTATTGCATCACGGCATGCCTCGTTCCACCAAGGAACTGGGGGGCGCCGGGGCAATTCGGAGGTGCGAGGTATTGAACATTCTGCAGCTGAAAGAATAATGTCTGTAATATGAGAGACCTCATTGTCGACACTAGGAAATTGACAGTCATAGAATGTGGCTAGAGACGAAAAAAAGTGTCCAATCGGCTTGGGCAAACTTCCAGTTGTCACGGGAGCATATATGGCAGGTGTGGCTGCAATCGAAGGACACATGGAAAGTGGTCACTCGAGTGTGTATCAGCAACAGCGAACCATTCGAAGCGCCGAGCTAGCGGAACAGTACCGACCGAAAGGTCCAAATGAGAGAAATTTGTCATGGAGGCAGACAAAAATGTAGGGTCCCCAGTGCTGAGGAAAACAAGATCCGCTTGGTGGAAGACTTCTACCAATAGTGAGCCACGCGGACAAGGATGTGGAGATCCCCAAAGCGGGTGGTGGGCATTGAAGTCCCCAACCAGCAAATAGGGGGGTGGAAGCTGACCAAGAAGATGAAGGAGATCAGCTCGTGCCATTGGTGTGGACGATGGAATGTATACAGTACAAAGAGAGAAGGTGTATCCAGAAAGGGAAAGACGGACAGCGACAGCTTGGAAGGAAGTGTTTAAATGGATTGGGTAATAATGGAGAGTATCATGGAGAAGAATCACGAGTCTTCCATGTGCTGGAGTGCCTTCAACAGAGGGGAGATCAAATCGGACTGACTGAAAATGGGGGAAAACAAAGCGGTCGTGATGACGCAGCTTTGTTTCCTGAAGACAAAAGATGACCGGCGAGTAGGATCGTAAGAGGATCGACAATTCATCCCCATTGGCTTGAAGGCGGCATATATTCCAATGGATAATGGACATAGGGTGGACACAAAATGGAAGAATGTTACCGAGGTTGCCCTCAACTCAACGACAGCTCAGAGCTTGCGACTGACAGTGTGGAACAGCAGTCAGCCAAAGGCAGAAGATCCTGATCCATAGGTTGTCCAGGAGCAGCTCCTACCACCAGCGATCGGCCGCCAGCAGTGCGCCTCGGCGACACAGAAGACGGCCGAGGGCGGCTACCACCAGGTGGTGCTGTGGATGAGACATGCCGTGGCGGAGAAGGAGAGGAACTGGGTTTCTTATTAGCCTTCTTGGGAACAGGATGTTTAGATGAAGGAGGAACTGATGGTTGTGAATTTGGGGTACATAAAAAATCTTCACGTGTAAGCTCTTTTTTGGAAGTCCGGGTGTCTGACTTTTGGGCTCGAGATTCGAGATTTAGCAGAACCCGATGAAGGATGAGCCTTAGAGTGAGCAGGCGAAAGTGGGGAGGTTGAACGGGTGATCTTTGCGCTGGCCGATCTGACGACTGTGGCACTAAAGGTGAGATCACAAGTCTGCGTGGCCACCTCCTTTGTTGGCTGAGGAGAGGCAAGGACAGTGCTGTATTTAACTGTGAGGCACAGTGGACTTTTGACTGGCAAATAATTTTCGAGCAGCAAAGGTCGACACCTTTTCCATCACTCTGATTTCCTGAATGAGCTTTTCATCTTTAAAAATGGGGCAATCCGAGAGGAAGCAGCGTGGTCACCCATACAATTGATGGAATGAGGGGATGGAGGTGGACAAGCACCCTCATGGGCATCCTTGCCACACGTAACACATGTGGCCGGATTGGACACCGATGGCAACACGTAGGGTTTGGGTTGTAAGGGCGAACGGAAATTATCTCATAGCCCGCTTTGATGTTTGACGGGAGTTGAACTCTTTCAAATGTCAAGAAGACAGTACGGGTTGGAACGATGTTCATGTCAACCCTTTTCATAACTCTATGAACAGCCGCTACGCCGTGGTCAGACAGGTAGTGTTGAATTTCCCCGTCGGACAATCCGTCGAGGGAGCAGGTATAAACGACCCCACGTGAGGAATTCAAAGTGCGGTGTGGTGTGCTTCCACCCAGACAGGGAAGGTGTGTAGCAGTGAAGTACGCAGCAATTTTTGGGCCTGGAGGGCACTGACTGTTTCCAACAACAAGGTGCCATTTCGTAATCTGGAACAAGACTTTACAGGACCTGCAACTGCGTCGACACCTTTCTGAATAATGAGAGGGTTGACTGTGGAGAGGTCGTGACCGTCAGACCGAGAAACAACAAGGAACTGTGGCAACGATGGAAGAACTGTCTGTGGCTGAGACTCATTGAACTTACGCTTGTGAGCAGACATAGTGGAAGACGAGGAAACCATTACGGAAGTATCCCCCATGATTACCGGCGTCTCCGATGGCGCGCTCCTCCCTTGTGGGGGCCCTCTCTGAGGGCACTCCCGCCTTAGGTGATTGTTCACACCTCAGGTCACACCTCCCGAGAAACGGACTGAGGGACCAACCGGCACTTTCGGAAGGTATCAGCTCGGGTAATCACCCGTTCCTGGTCCTGGCCATTACCAGGGGGTACGTATGTGTCCTACTTGTCTACCCGGGGCGGGGAATTACGCGTTACCCCGTCACCGGCTACACATGGAAATGCGTGGGTCGGCCTTCAGACACGCACAGGGAGGAAAAAAGAGAAATGGAAAAACAAAGAACAGGAAAGGAAAGAAGAGAGGTCTCAAACGCTGCAGTGGAGAAAGGGTAAAGAGAGGAGGTAAGGAAAAGAGAAGGACAAAGGAAAGATGAAGACTTGCAAGCAGAGAAAGGGAAGAATGTGTTACATTTTCGAGCGTCCGTCTCCGGACATAGGTACAAAACATACTCCCAGAGGGGGAGAAAGGGAAGGAAAGAGGCGGAGGTGGGGGTGGGGGGGGGGGGGGGGCGCAAGATGGGGGATGGGGAAGGATGTGGAAAAGGGAGGTATGCAGCCCGGAAGGGAAGGAGTGCCACATTAGCTCGCGGTCCTGTGCTCACTATGCACGTATCCACAAGAGAGTTGTGGACCCCCTGGGGGGGAGCCGTCAGTGCAAACCACTTCAGAGCCCCAGGAAACGTCAAGAATTGAGATGAAGTGACAGCGGAGAGTGGTGGGGTTAACAGAGTCCTTAGGGCCACGCAAAAGGTCCAGACGAAGCTGCGGCCAAGGTGTACACCATGGAGGCGTAGGTAAATGGACCACAAGTAGAGGTCGTAAAGGAAAGTACTCCAGTTCGGAGAGTAGGGACCACACGCGAACCGCAATCGTTAGCCCCGATCTGGGCCGCCAATGCGGGAGATGAGAATGCTACGGGTGGGAAAAGGAGACAGTAATTCGGATGCTAAGGGGAACTATGAATGTGTGCTGCGTAACTGGCAAGCAGTTGTGTACGTCTGATCTGCAGTGGAGGGACACCAGCCTCCAATAGTAAGCTGGTCACTGGACTTGTCCTAAAAGCTTCTGTCGCTAATCGAACCCCACAGTGGTCACAGGGTCGAGTAAATGCAATGCTGAATGCGCTGCTGAACCATAAACCACACTCCCATAGTCAATTCAGCATTGGACAAGGGCTCTGTAGAGCTGCAGCAGCATACAGCTATCTGCACCCCAATTGGTTCGCTCAGGCAATGGAGGGCATTGATGTGCTGCCAGCACTTTTGCTTAAGCTGACGAAGACGAAGGAGCCAAGTCCATCGATCATCTAAAACCAGTCCTAAGAATCGATATGTCTCCACTACAGTGAGTATCATCGTGAAGGTAAAGTGTGAGTTCTGGATGAACAGTACAATGCTGACAGAAGTGCATGACACATTACTTTGCGGCTGAAAACGAAGCCATGGGCTAGCCCATGACTGCCTTGTGGATGGCTGCCTGGAGGCACTGCTCAGAAACACCAGTACTGTAGCAGCAGTAAGAAATGCAGAAGTAGTCTACATACAGAGAAGGTGAGACACAGGGCCCGACAGCTGCTGCTAGACCGTTAATGGCCACTAAAAATACAGAGACACTCAATACAGAGCGCTGAGGGACTCCATTTTCCTGGATATGGATGGAAATATGGGAGTCACCAACTTGGACACGGAAAGTACGGAGCGACAGGAAGCTTTGAATAAACTCGCTATTTATGGTAACACCAGGGATAGCTGTTGGGGCCTGGTACTCAAAGATGTTTTATCTTTGCCTAGACCTGGGAAGGTGCCGTGTGGCACCCAATGGTGGAGACTTATCTCTCCGAACACTTCTTTCATTGTTTGATAAGGTAGTGAACACGGTCACAGAGCCATTTAAAGGCTATGATGTGCTCCAGGTAAGGAGCACATCATAGCCTTTAAACGGCTCTGACCTCTCCAGGTAAGGGTGCCGCTTATGCCGCTGCAGAGCTCGCCGATGCTCCTTAATTGCTTCAGCGATTCCAGTGTCCACCAATGGACTGCCTTACAGCTCGGGCACCCTCAAGAGTGAGGGATCGCATTTGCTGCCGCAGAAACAATTGTGCTAGTCACCTGCTCAACTATCACATCGATGTTACTGTGTGGGGGAGATTCAGCAGTGACAGCAGAGGTGAAAGTTCCCCAGTCAGCCTTGTTGAAAGCCCATCGGGGCAGGTGTCCGTGCGCCTGACGCTGGGGCAGTGACAGGAAGATGGGAAAGTGGTCACTATCATACAGGTAGTCATGTGCTGTTCAGTAGATAGATGGGAGAAGTCCTGGGCTGCAAACTGATACATCTGTGGCCGATTAACTACCATGAGCCACACTGAAAAGTGTGGCAGCCCCAGTATTTAAGAAGCAGAGGTCGAATTGCGACAGTAAAGTTTCGACATCTCTGCCTTGGCCAGTAAGCATGGTACCACCCCCACAAGGGGTTATGGGTGTTAAAATCTCCCAGAAGTATGAAAGGTTTAAGGAGTTGAGCAATAGGTGGAGCTAATACATTCAGGGGTACTGCACCATCTGGAGGAAGATATACATTGCAGACAGTTATTTCCCGCATCGTCCTTATTCCGACAGCCACAGCTTCAAGAGGGGTTTGAAGGGTCATATTCACTACAGACCGAGTTTAGGACATAAACGCGAACTCCATCTGACACTATTATAGTCGCTATGGTTCCCGTACTATCCCTTATAGCCGCAGAGGGCAGGGGTCGACATTGTTGGGAACCAGGTTTCCTGGAGGACAATGCAGATAGCAGGTGTAAAGTTTAACAGTTGCCATAGCTCAGCCAGATGGTGGAAAAAACCACCGCAATCCCACTGGTGGATGATATCTTGAGTCTGGGAAGGCATGGAACATTCAATGAGGCAGTTTATGCCTCAGAGTCACCCGCTGCCACCGATTTATTGACCAAGCAGTCTATATCCATTGTGTCTGAGGGTCTGGTGAGATCGAGGTCCTCAGCAGACGCCAAAATCCCCACCCCATCCTCAGCCGCAGAGCTTGTAGGTAGCGGTGGTGTGGGTGCCACTGCAATTTCCTTGGTCTTAGTGGTTTTCTTTTTGGATTTCTCTCACTGCTCCTCGGGTTTCCCTGGCTGGGAGGACTTCACTGGCTCAGTCTCTGGGACTGAGGATGAGCGTGAAGCCCTACGACCAGCTGCTTTTCAGCTCTTCTGCCACTGGCGGGTGTTGTCTTTCCCACTAGAAGAAACCTGGGAAGGGAGTTCCCCAAGGGACCCCTTTCTAGCGAGAGAAGCCGAAGAAGACATACACTTCTCTGTCTTAGAAGTGGGGACGGATGTCCCCGATGGTTGGGGGGGGGGGGGGGGGGGGGGGTGCTCCTGAAGTAGGTGGTGCAGGAACAACAGGGAGGGAAATGCCCACCACCATCAAGGGGGCAGGTGTAGTCTTCCAGCTCTGAGAGGTGACCTGGGTGGGCAGAGCTGATGGTGTCAGAACTGTTGTAGCGGTGGTGTAAGACGGTGTCATATGCACAGGATGCAGGTCTTCAAATTTTCTCTTAGCCTCAGTGTAGGTCAGTCTGTCCAGGGTCTTGTACGTCTGGATTTTCTTTTCTTTCTGGAGAATCTTGCAGTCAGAAGAGCAAGGCGAATGGTGTTCTCAGCAGTTGACACAGATGGGAGGCGGGGCACATGGAGTATTGGGATGTGATGGGCGTCTAATCTCTGAATGTGACGCTGGAAGTACAGTCAGAAGACATAAGGCCGAAGTTCCAGCACTTAAAGCACCGCATTGGGGGAGGGATATAGGGCTTCACATCGCAGTGGCAGACCATCACCTTGACCTTCTCGGGCAATGTATCACCCTCAAAAGCCAAGATGAAGGCACTGGTGGCAACCTTATTACCCTTTGGACACCGGTGCACACACCGGACGAAATGTACACCTCGCTGCTCTAAATTGGAGTGCAGTTCATCATCGGACTGCAAAAGAAGGTTTCTGTGAAATATGATACCCTGGACCATATTTAAGCTCTTATGGGGCGTGATGGTTCCAGAAACATCCCCCAGCTTGTCACAAGCGAGTAACTCCCACGACTGGGCAGAGGATGCTACTTTGATCAAGACTGACCCAGATCTCATTTTGAACAAGCTCTCCACCTCACCGAACATGTCCTCTAAACGCTCAACAAAAAACTGATGCTTCATTGTCATGAAAGATTCCCATCATCAGCTCTCTAACACACAAGGCCCCAGGCCGAATAAGATCCGCTACCATCCTTAGCCTGACGTTCCTCCAATGGTGTGGCCAGGGAGGGGAACGATTTGGGGTCTTACTTCTGTGCGTTGAATTGAGCTCGTGATTGCTTTGAAACAGCTGGTGTTTCACCAACAGCAAGAGATGATGGACTCTGCTTCATCGCGTGTCATCTGCCCTAATGCCACCCACTCCTACCAGGGGCCCTCCCCATGGGCACCACCCAGCCACAGCAAAGGCCACCTGGCAGGACGGCCATTGCTGGGAGTCCCGGTGTCCCAGGGGGATGGGCATCTACCCCTTGGCATATATGGGGAGTTAACGGCACAGGCATTAGCAGAGCAATCCCTGTGTGGTCAGGGGGGCTACAACCAACAGAGCACATGGTGGCCCCACCACAACGGACTGGCTACCGTGTCAGATATCAGGCGCAAAGAAGTCCATGGTCATTGTCGATGCAGAAATCGACACTGCATAGTGCACGGTGGAAAACGTACTCAGGAAGGTGTCCTCGCCCAAGAGATGGAGAATGTGCAGGACTGCAATGCAATGACTAGAAAGTGGGCTAAGGATCTCAATGCACAATGGATACAATGCACCTTGTAAAGTGCCCTTCCCCAATTGGCTTGCTCTCCAAGAAAATTTTGAAGAATGGATGTCAAACCATACAGGGGAGCATCACCTAAATGATGATGATGATGGTGAGTTGGGTTGAGGGGGCACGACGAAAAATCAACATGAAATCTCATGGGTGGGGACGAAGGCTGTCGCCACATGCAGAGCAGTTTATAACGTACTAAAATCTGCCGCCCTTCCTCACCAGTTTAGGGATGATGCCTAACAGTTCACAAAATTTCACCACTCTTACCACTGGTATCAGTATCTGCGATAATGGTGGGCAGATCTCGAGCGAGACCAAGGGCTGCTCTATATCAGTATACAGGACACACGTAGCCACAATATGCTGAAATGAAAGCGGCACGCCACAAACTTCACAGAAAGGTGGATCCTCCCCCCAGACAAGGAAGCTGTGTGTGAAAGGGCTATGCCCGATGCACAGTCTGATAAACAAAACCTCCTTCCAGCGACGAGGCTGACACGAAGTCTGCCAAGCTTTTGTGGTTGGCTTGAGTGACCGCAGTTTGTTGTTTGACACCTGCAACCGTTCAGTCTCCCACTGACATGATGCATCTGTAAGAAAATGAGATAATGGCATGCAACAGGATGGGACATTGATGGACAGCACCATCCCAACACGCTTCCTTGGCAGCTTTATCAGCCGTGTCATTACCCCGTATCCTAACGTGGCCAGGTACCCAGCAAAAGATCACTACCTTGCCATGGCGTTGGAGCCGCTGTAAGCAGTCATGGATCAGCTGAATCAGCAGGCCTACCAGATACATTTGGTGAAGCACTTTCAGTGCACTAAGAGTCAGAACAGACAAGAAAACTCTTGTACGTTGACGTCTGTGAACCCTCTCCAGTGTCACTAGAATGCCATATAACTCTGCATCATAATTTGTAAATTGTTCGGGACCATCACATAAAGGCCGAAACGTGTGAAACTCCTTTTAGTCGCGTCATACGACAGGCAGGAATACCTCGGGCCTATTCTAACCCCCGGACCAGCAGGGGTGGGGGGTTGCTCTGAGGTAAGGTAGGTATGTCAATGTCTGCTATCAGTGACAGTAGTAGATTCCATTGCATAAGACAGCAGTGTTGCTACTATTTAAGTTCCAACCTACATATTTTTGTTAAGTAATTACAAATCCAAGTTAGCTGGCAGGCTGCAACAGTCCCTCACTCTGCATTCCTCCTAAAAAAACTGCATAAACAAACAGCTGGCATAGTGATGGTTTGTGCCTTCTCAGGTTAGTTTACAGAACACACGAAATACTGAGGCCAGAATACCAAATGTTTTCTCACAACCATCCTGGCGATAGACAGTCGATAGTTAAAGATTCCCTTATTTGATCCCTGGTTGTACTTCCCTGGAAAGGGCTTCATGTTTTCTTGCAATGGAAAGGCTTCATTTGCCCTGAATGCAGAAGGTCATGGCTTTGTCCCTCCAGGTAAACATTCCTGTGGCAAGTTTAGTTTTCTTCTCTGTCTTAACTCCACTTCTAAATGCATTATTAAAAACACCTCCATCTGAAATTCTGCCTTGGCAGCCAATATCTGCACATAAGAGGTTGTAACTTGCATGAACAATAACAAGTAACACAATGCAAAATGTCTTAATAATTGTAATATTCACTTCCACTAGCAGCAAGGCACTGTAGAACAATAAGCTTACCATCCACAGATGCCATATGATGGGGGTCAGGTAGAGTGGGTAAACACAGTTTCTGTTGCACACCATTCATCTTGAGTCGCTGGCATCTGAAACCAGTAAATTTTTGACTTTAGGTTCCACATGAGGTACCTTAAACTGCAGCAGCAGGAGAAATAGAGGAAGCTGCAAAGAAAGACAGCAAAAGAACAGCATTAACACCACAAAAATGGGTGAAGTGTGGAGGGACTTCGAGGGGTTGTTTTTTTTTTTTTTTTTTTTTTTTTTTTTTTAGGGCACACAACTTCAATGGTCATTAGCGCCCAGACTACGTTAGGAACGCACCACGAGGCACAAGTTTACAACAGCAACTAAAAGGGCAAACACGATAAAAGACAGATTGACAGGCATAGGACTTAAAAAAAAAAAAAAAAAAAAAAGGGCATCTAGAGTACATGGCAGGCCAAGATCAAGACGCAATGCATTAAAATCCGGACAGGACGTTAAAATGTGGCGGACCGTCAGCAATTGCCCACATGGGCAGAACGGCGCCAGCGCAGCTGTCAGCAGATGGCGATGGCTGAACCGGCAGTGTCCAATTCGTAACCCGGCCAAAACAACCTCCTCCCGCCGAGAAGGGCGTGAGGAGGACGTCCAAGCCGCGGGAAGAGGTTACAAGTCCCGAAGCTTGTTGTCCGGAAGTGCAGCCCAATCGGCATGCCACAGCGATAAAATGCGCCGACAAATGACCCTGCTACAATCTGATGAAGCGACACAACAGAAGCTGTCCGAGGCTGGAGGACCGCAGCCTTGGTCGCGGCATCTGCAGCTTCGTTCCCAGGGATACCGACATGGCCAGGAACCCACATAAAGCTAACCGGAGAACCGTCGTCCACCAGCTGCTGAAGAGAGCGTTGGATCCGGTGCACGAAAGGGTGAACCGGATACGGATCACTGAGGCTCTGGATGGCGCTCAGGGAATCAGAGCAGATGACATAAGCAGAATGTCGGTGGCGGCAGATGTAAAGAACAGCCTGGTAGAGGGCAAAGAGCTCAGCTGTGAAGACCGAACAATTGCCATGGAGCCGGTATTTGAAACTTTGTGCCCCGACAATAAAAGAACAACCGACCCCATCATTGGTCTTAGAGCCATCTGTATAAATGAAGGTCATATTAATGAACTTCGAACGAAGTTCGACAA
This sequence comes from Schistocerca piceifrons, assembly GCF_021461385.2. Lineage (NCBI taxonomy): Eukaryota > Metazoa > Arthropoda > Insecta > Orthoptera > Acrididae > Schistocerca > Schistocerca piceifrons. The sequence goes on from NC_060141.1 coordinate 422,352,411, forward strand.
AACGGGAGCGGTATACCGAACCGGGGGTAACCTCCTTTGGGAGCGAGCTGAGGTCAAGGTGAACGCGAACCTGAGCCTGGAGCCAAGGTGGCGTGTGGCTCTCGCCCACTCGAAAGGTTGCAGGGAGTAAAAAATCAAGGTGTTGAAGGAGGCGACGAAAGCGAACTCCAGGGGGTAGCAGGACAGAGACATACAACCCGTATTGACGGTCGAGAGAGTCGTCAAAAAAGGAACGATAAGACGGGTGGTCGGGCATTGACAGTAGCCGACAGGCATACCGACAAAGCAGTATATCGCACCGGTAGGGCAGTGGCAATTCACCGGCTTCAGCATGAAGACTCTCGACGGGACTAGTATAAAACGCTCCAATCGCAAGACGTAAACCCCGCTGTTGTATGGAGTTGAGGCGGCCTAAGATGGACGGCCATGCAGAGGAGTAGATGAAGCTCCCATAATTCAGCTTGGAGCGGACGATCGACCGATATAGGCGAAGTAGGACGGTTCGATCCGCTCCCCACGACATACCACTGAGAACACGGAGGTCATTTAGAGAAAGGGTACAACGGGCAGCCAAATATGACACATGTGGAGACCAGTTACGTTTCCTGTCAAATGTAAGACCTAAAAATTTTGTTGTCTCCACGAATGGGAGAGCAACGGGACCGAGTCGTAAGGACGGTGGGAGAAACTCTTTGTAGCGCCAGAAGTTAATACAGACAGTCTTCTCGGCAGAAAAACTGAAGCCATTGGCGACACTCCAGGAGTAAAGACGGTCAAGAGAACGCTGAAGACAGCGCTCCAGAAAACATGTACGCTGCGCGCTGCAATAGATGGTAAAATCGTCCACGTAAAGGGAGCCTGATACATCAGCTGGGAGGCAATCCATTATTGGATTGATCGCTATGGCGAAGAGAGCGACGCTCAAAACTGAGCCCAGTGGCACCCCATTCTCCTGGCGAAAGGTGTCCGACAGGACAGAACCCACACGTACCCTGAACTGTCGATCCATTAAAAAGGAACGAATAAAAAGAGAGAGGCGACTGCGAAGGCCCCACGTATGCATGGTGCGGAGAATGCCCGCCCTCCAACAGGTGTCATAAGCCTTCTCCAAATCAAAGAACACAGCCGCCGTCGGGCGCTTCCACAAGAAGTTATTCGTAATGAAGGTCGACAAGGTAACCAGATGGTCAACAGCAGAGCTGCGCCTACGAAATCCACATTGTACATTGGTAAGTAGGCGTCGAGATTCGAGCAGCCAAACCAAACGAGAGTTAACCATTCGCTCCATCACCTTACAGACAACTGGTAAGCGAGATGGGTCGATAACTGGAAGGCAAGTGCTTGTCTTTCCCCGGCTTAGGAATCGGTACAACAATAAACTCACGCCAGCATGCGGGAACATGTCCCTCAATCCAGATGCGATTATAAGTACGAAGAAGGAAACCTTTACCCGCAGAAGAAAGGTTCTTCAGCATCTGAATATGAATAGAATCAGGCCCTGGAGTGGAGGACCGTGACCGGGCAAGTGCATGTTCGAGTTCCCGCATGGTGAAAGGGGCATTACAACTTTCACAATTCGAGTAGCGGAAGTTAGGTGGCCTAGCCTCCTCTGCCTGTTTTCGGGGGAGGAAGGCAGGGTGGTAATGAGCGGAGCTCGAAACCTCAGCGAAAAAGCGGCCGAAGTCATTGGAGACATCCTCAGGGGCCACAAGGACGTCATTCGCGACCGTCAAGCCAGAAACTGGTGAGTGGACCTTAGTGCCAGATAGCCGGCTCAGGCTACCCCAGACAACAGAAGGAGTAAAACTGTTGAAGTTGCTTGTGAAAGCAGCCCAGTTGGCTTTCTTTAATAATACGACGACACTGCACACGTAATCGTTTATAATTGATACAATTCGTCACCGTAGGGTGGCGTTTAAAGGTGCGTAAAGCACGTCGACGAGCATGTAAAGCGTCTCTACATGCTGCGGTCCACCAGGGGACTGGTATGCGACGTGGAGAAGAAGTAGTGTGAGGGATGGAATATTCAGCAGCAGTGATAATGACTTCCGTGAGGTGTGCAACCTGACTATCGCAGCTTGTGAAGGTTTGATCCTGACAGGTCGCCCCGGAAGAGAAGAGCCCCCAGTCTGCTTTGGAGATGTTCCAACTAGTTGAGCATGGAGAGGGGGTATGATGCAGGAGATGGATAACACACGGGAAGTGGTCGCTCGACTACGTATCAGAAAGTGCATACCACTCAAACCTGCGGGCAAGTTGGATAGTACATATAGAGAGGTCTAAATAGGAATAGGTGGAGGTGTGTCCGAAAGAAAAGTAGGGCCGCCAGTATTGAGGCAGACAAGATTGAGCTGGTTGAAAAGGTCTGCTAACAGGGAGCCCCTCGGGCAGGATGCCGGAGAGCCCCAAAGGGGATGGTGGGCATTGAAGTCTCAGTTAACAAAAATGTTGCAGGTAGCTGAGCAATAAGTTGAATCATGTCTGCCCTGGTAACGGCAGACGACGATGCAGTGTAAACGGTACAAATGGAAAATGAAAAAATAGGGAGAGTAATTCGGATGGCAACTGCCTGCAGGCCGGTGTGCAATGTGATGGGATCATAGTAAATATCACCCCGGACCAGTAACATAACCCCTCCATGAGCCGGAATACCTACCACAGGGGGTAGGTCAAAACGCACAGAGGTGTAGTGTGCCAAGGCAATTTGATCGCATGGGCGTAGCTTCGTTTCCTGGAGGGCTACGATGAGCAGACGGCGCAAGCAGAGCAGCAATTTTAAGTCCTCTCGGTTGGAGTGAATGCTGCCATCATGAGGAAAAAAAGGAAGATGAAAGAAGGGGTCACCTCGAAGGCCGCTGAGGGCCAGGCTTCGTGTGAGCACTGCCGCCGCTATCAGTAGGCGGACAGTCTTCGTCCATTGGTTCTATAGGTTCATCGGCCATCTTGTTAAGATGGCCGGGAGGGGGAGCTTCCTCTGCAGGGGAACGGCCAGATGTTCGGCTACCAGCGGTGCGGCCAGCCGAAACGGATGACGGCCTGGGGCGGCAACCGCTGGGTGGCGCAGGAGAAGAAATGCGCCGTGGCGGAGAAGGAGAACTGTGCTTCCTATGAGCCTTCTTGGAAGGACGTTTAGTGGAAGTACTGGTCGACATCTGGGAGTTCGAGGTACGTAGGAAGTCTCCACGGGATGGTTCCTTCTTGAAGGCCCGTGCATCTGACTTCTGAGTCTTCGTCTTGGCAGAAGCTGATGAAGGTGCTTGTGTTGGAGGGGTGACGGGAGGAAGAGGAGACGTCGACCGTACGATCTTAGCACTGGCCGAATGGACGACCGTGGTGCTGAAGGTCAGATCGCATGTCTGTGTTGCCACCTCCATGGTATTCCGAGGAGAGGCAAGGACAGTACTGTATTGCCCCGCTGGGAGCAGTGTGGACTTCCTACTAGCAAATAGTTTGCGAGCAGCTGAGGTTGACACTTTCTCTTTGACCCGAATTTGTTGGATACAGCGTTCTTCCTTGTAGATGGGACAGTCGCGGGAGGATGCTGCATGGTCACCCTGACAGTTCACACAACGAGGAAACGGAGGTGGACAGTCACCCTCATGGGCATCCCTGCCACAAGTGACACATTTAGCCGCATTGGAACAAGACTGGCGAGTGTGATTAAAACGATGACACTGGTAGCAGCGTGTAGGTGTCGGGACATAGGGGCAAACAGAAATAACCTCGTAGCCCGCTTTGATGCGTGACGGGAGCTGAACACTATCAAAGGTCAAGAAAAGTGTCCGGGTCGGGACAAGGTCATTGTTGACCTTTTTCATGACCCTATGGACAGCCGTCACGCCCTGCTCAGCGAGGAAAGACTGAACCTCCTCGTCAGTCAATCCGTCAAGTGAACGAGTATAGACAACACCACGAGACGAATTCAAAGTGCGGTGAGCCTCCACCCGGACAGGGAACGTGTACAGGAGTGTGGCCCGAAGCAGTTTTTGTGCCTGAAAGGCGCTCTCAGTTTCTAGTAATAAGGTACCGTTACGCAACCTGGTACAAGATTTGACAGATCCGGCTATGGCATGTACGCCCTTCTGTATCACGAAAGGGTTGACAGAGGAAAAATCCTTTCAGTCCTCAGATCGAGAAACGACGAGGAACTGTGGGGCAGGTGGTAGTACTTTTGTCACTGGTGGCTGGTCAAGTTTCCGTTTTTGGGCAGAAGTGGAGAGAAATCCATTGCGGAGGAATCCCCCCACGATTGCCAGCGTCTCCGATGGTGCGCTCCTTCCTTGTGGGGACCCTCTCAGAGGGCACTCCCGCCTTAGGTGAATGTTTACACCTCAGGTCACACCTCCCGAGAAACAGACGGAGGGACCAATCGGCATGGTCAGAAGGTATCAGCTCAGGCAATCACCCCTCCCTGGGCCTGGCCTTTACCAGGGGGTACGTGCGTGCCTTACTTGTCTACCCAGGGCGAGGAATTACGCGTTACCCCGTCACGCGTGCGAACGCGTGGGTCGACCTTCAGGTGCGCACAAGGAGGAAGGAAGAAGAGGAAAAAGAAGAGAGAGAGAGAGAGAGAGAGAGAGAGAGAGAGAGAGAGAGAGAGAGAGAGAGAGAGAGAGAGGACAGACTGTCTCAAAACGCTGAGGCGGAGACCAGAGAAGGCAAGGAGGAGGAGGCAAGGAGGAGGAGGCAAGGAGGAGGAGGCAAGGAGGAGGAGGCAAGGAGGAGGAGGCAAGGAGGAGGAGGCAAGGAGGAGGAGGCAAGGAAGACAGTGAGATGGAGAAGAACAAAGAAAGGAACCAATGAAAGGAAGGAAGAAATGAGAAGTGAAAAAGGAAAATGACCGCAAATAGAGGTCGTGGAACCGTCCGTCTCCGGACGCAGGCGCTAACTACCCCCTTGAGGGGGAGGGACTCCTTTTAGTCGCCTCTTACGACAGGCAGGAATACCTCGGGCCTATTCTAACCCCCGGACCAGGAGGGGGAGGGGATTTCGATTGGGGGGGGGGGGGGGGGGGGGGAGCAGGGGGGCGAGGGAGGTGACACCATAAACACAGTGTCCATTATGTTAGTGCAACAGCAACTTAGTAAATAGAATAGCAAAATATAAATGTAATTATGAACTTGAGAAAACTGTGCTCTCATTTTGTTGCAATAGCTAGTAGTAAATGGTTGATGCATCACCTTCTGCTTCAAAAACTAAGGAGTCAAAAAAATGTTACCAACATACATTTTTTGTACAACATACAATTTTTTTTATTAACTTTGTAGCTCATGTTCATTGACCTATATTCTAAAAATCATTCTGGAAGAAGACAAAACTGTTGTTCTTGGCTGTGTCTACATTAGTAAAATGCATGGCAGCTGCAATTTTTTGTTGCCAAGAGTTGTGGGAATAGGACGTTCATGGCTGCGTAGTGCATATATATGCAGGGAGACAGCTCTATTCAGTGCTGGCAACTTTGCAACTCATACATATTGTCTGTTATGGTAGAAATGAGTCTCAAAAGTAGTTCATGTAGAATATACTAGCTCCAACAGCATCTTACTAATTGAGTTCAGAGGCGAAAAACACCATAGCACAAAATTTTGCAGAGAAGCTATTTTATCATGTTGTAATGAAAGTGGAAAAGTCGGTGCCGCTAACAACTGGAAATGCTGAAGAGTCCACAATTCTTTAAAATACGCAGACATTTCCATGTCTCAAACGAGTGCATGGATAATAACTATATTCAAACAATTCTTGCTTGTCTGGAGAGCAAGATTGAATGTTAGAAATGGGAAAAAAAAAATCACCCTTTTTACTGACCAGTGTGCAAAGCAGCCCTACAATACATCATATGTAGTAGTGTTCTTTCCTCCGAATTGTACAACCCACTGTCATCCACTTGACGAAGACATTATAATATGCCTGAAAAAATATAGGAAGTTCCATGTACAGAAAACACTGGCTTGTATCCATTCTACAATGAGAAGGGTTATAACCTCATTTTATAAGTAGTACCTGTTAACATAAAGGCAGTTTTCCTTTACAAGTGTAGTACGTACAACGCATGCCCGCTCACGTTATGAAAGTCCGTGCACCTGCCGTAATGTTAAGAGTAGGACAAAATGAACAATCAACTATTGTCATGTTTTGAAACCTTTCCATAGATAGGACAGAGCACTGTAATTGTGCTACCACACATTTACGCTAGCAAGACGTACAATCTACTCATAGTTGGTGAAATGACAACCTATATTCAATTACCAGTAGTGATCCTCTAATTGAGACACACTAAATGAATCATGTTTGTGAGTTTTAGAAGAGTAATAAAAGTTTCAATTTTAGCATATTTTTATTTTTTCATCACATCCCAGGTAGGTACTATGGATACTAAAGGGTGCACTCTTCGGTCACGACTCTTCTGCATACCAGTTGGCTGATGGCAGAAGTGTATGCATCCGATATGTTAGATTTGGACAATGTTGCCAAATTTAAGACTTTTTGCTTCTTATATATTAACACGTAAATTTGAGTTTCTGGATTCAATATTCTGAAGTGATCTCAAAAAGGTGCATTCTGAATTAACTTTACTGCCACACCGCATCAGGAAGTGTGGCTTTAAGAGATCCCAAAAATGGTACCCATAACACCACATTTTCACTGATGGAAAAAATCTAATCACTACCATAAGAAGTATTTTTGGTAGTAAGTATTCCTGCTTATGACATTCAAAATCTGCAATCATTTCAAAAAAGTGTTAACAAGCTTCCACTATACACATTTTTGATAGATTTTAGCTGTAGTAAACCAAAAGCTTTCATGCAGCATCAAGTGTGAGTTGTGCTGAAAGAAATTCACTTTATTCACATTTTACTGACCTAGGATCACTATCCGAAAAAACTTTAGTACAAACAGTGTATCCAAACAGATTACACACCTGACGATTCACTACTGTTTTAAAAATCAAACTCGCCATCTAAAAACTGTGACGCAAAATCTTAAGTCTGGTGAAGTAACTGCTCTGCTTAATACCACAAAGAATTTTGCTTTCAGCCTAAGGCTGGTATTACACTATTAAATTTCTTTGTCCAAAATCTTTGTCAAAGATATTTGATAGTTAATAGGGATCTTTGACAAATGTCTTCCAATATTTGATCAAATCTAGGTCGAGGCCGTGTATTTGATCAAAGAAATCTCTTTTCTTCTGTTCACTGCAATGCAATATGTTACCACGCGGGGCGCCAGCATCGCTGGAGCGTTCTGTCATCTTGTGTTTGTAAACATGGCTGCTAAATACAATTGGTGTGTGGCGTCTACCACAAAATTAATTGAAAAGTATGAAGCGGATGAGGCACTTTACAATGTGAGGCACCCTGATTATAAAAATAGATTAAGAAGATTGGAGAGTTATAAAAATATAGCAGAGATTATTAGCCGTGACATACGGCCTGGATGTACGGCCGAGGATATCAAAAGGAAGATAAATGGCCTCCGCACTAGCTATTCGTATGAGAAAACAAAAGTACGTATTGACATATTCATTTATATTTATTTATGCAAGTAAAGTTTACATGTCATACAAATGATTAGCATTAAGTTGTTCACTGCAGCGACTTTAAGCATACAATAATGTTTACGTAACCTACAAGTAGTTTAAATTATTTTCACTACTAACATTGCAGATGCATAAAAGCAAAAGTGGAGCCAGTGCGCAGGCGACGTACACACCACAAGTGTACTGGTTCCAAATGCTAAAATTTCTCAACCAGTCAACAGAGGCCAACGAGAGTGTGTGCAATATGGAGGGCACGGAAAGTGAAACTGGAAGTGAACGTGCCACACCGACGTTTGAGGAATGTACATTTGTTTACATTTTACGTTACTAAATGTGATTATCTTGCCAGGGCACTTTCCCAGTGCCATTGTAAAATGTCTTAAAGTATTCCCTAACTGCTCTCCCATGTACTGTACGTCCAGAAGCAGCTTGGCAAGCTATTGGTTCCATTTGCTGTAGGTGCTCAGTGCTTTGTGTCTCAAGATAAGTACAGTCTCCTACTACGGCAGACACTGTTTCCTGACAAATGTACAAGTGTTTTCTTCTCTCAGTTAACAAGTTGTGCAATGTGCAGGCAGCCAGTGTTATTGTGGTAACTTTTTCAGGAGGCAGATTAATGGTAGTAAGAAAAATCCTGAAACGACTTGCAAGAATGCCAAAGCTGCTCTCCACTAATCTTCTCCCTCGTGACAGTCGGTAATTGAAAACCTTTTCTTTTGTGATTCCTTTTAAGGGGTATGGCTTCATAATGTTATAACTCAGAGGAAAAGCGTCATCTGCCAGTACTACCATTGGAGTTGTAATGTTTGTGTTCCCAAGCTTCCTGCCTTCAGGAATGTTGAGCATAGATCGGTCAATGAGACACTCACGTAGTTTGCTTTTTGAAAACACTTCAGCATCACGAACACGCCCATTAGTTCCTACATCTACATACAAATATTTGTAGGAAGCATCTACCATGGCAAATAAAATGATACTGTTGAAGGATTTATAATTGAGAAAGTGAGATCCACTAGCTTGTGGACATTTAATACGAATGTGCTTTCCGTCCATTGCTCCAATAGTGTTATAACAGTTCCACTTCTTCTCGAAATCCTCTGCAATTTGCTCCCATTCTCCTCTGCTTGTGGGTACCTGTAAATAAATAAGATTTATGTATGTGCAAGGAAGTACGTAACTAATGGCTTTTATCTTTTATTTTATAGCATGAGATGCAAGAGCCTGTTGCATGTAGCAAGGCACAGCCACAGCCCCAGCATCAAGAGCGGCCTCCCACTAAAAGGAGGAAAGTCACGCCAGACGTGGCAACAAATGTCATGGTGGAGGCCAGCAGGACACTTCAGGCTATGGCTGATGCTGCCAGAACCATGCCTGTCCATGAAGACCGCTACAGTACCCTTGGCACCCACATGGCAGCAGAACTGCGTGAAATGGAAAAGGTGGGCGGCAGGGAATACACCACTGCCACTATGCACAGACTGGAGCGGACATTAATGGACAGGTGGGATTTGCTGCATGCGACAGCCCGTGCACAACCGTCCACCTCTGGATATATCCAGGCTGCCTTGCAGCAGGCTGGAATAGAGGATGAGGATTCCATTCTATAAATATATATGTGTGTATAATTTTTGTATCTCTCCAATCTTCTTATTCTATTTTTATAATCAGGGTGCCTCACATTGTAAAGTGTCTCATCCGCTTCATACATCTCTTAATTTTGTGGTATCACACATCAATTGAAATTTGCCATGTAAATAGAATAAAATAAATAAAATAATAACAATTTATCTTCATGAACATAAAGTGTATCGAACATTTATTTACCTTCAGACAATGGTCCTTTAGTGCTTTATAAATTGCTTCACACGTTTCAGGTATTATTTTACTTAATGTGCATTGTGGAATTCGAGTGCTGTACTGTAAGCTAGAGTAACTTTCTCCTGTAGCAAGAAATCGAAGTGTAACAGTGAGCCTGTCTTCTGCTGATGTAGCAGGTCTTAGGTGAGTATTGTGTTTTGAGATATGAGGAATCACTTCACTGAGAACATACTGAAAAGTATGCTCATCCATTCGCAAGAAATTTATGTATGACTTGACGTCTTCCACTATTAGCTCACGTAACAAGTTTTGCTGAATGCTTTTTTCGTCTCGTCGTGAAACCCACGGCTTCACCCAGGTACGTTTCCTTTTTTCCCCCGCTTCTGTATCGCATGTGCACACACAGCAATTGTGGCACAAGCAGCAGCTGCTGCGGTTAATAACAATTTGTTTTTGTCAGCCATCTCGCACTTTGACGAAAACTTTGATGACAGTGTAATACCCCGTCTAGCGCTATGTCAAAGATCTTTGTCAAATATATTGGACGGAATATTGGATCACATCTTTGATCAAATCTTTGACAAAGAAATTTTATAGTGTAATACCGGCCTAAGGCCCGTCTCACATGGAGCAAGATTCACTGTAAGTTTCCTTGCTTGCTCACGGGACGGCTACCTTGCAGGCTCCGTCGTCTGCTAACAGGCTACCTGGCTGGAAACCTTGAAAGATTTCCAGGATAGGTCCGGTGCTATTTTTCTTGTAAGGTTCCCTGCGTGCTACCTGTGTTGGCCAATCATGACACGTTTCGTTTGTGATGTCAGATGCGGGAAGCCTTTGTTGATAGTCGCTTTTCTGCTGTTGTGAGGTGTGGTAGGAAGTTGTGCCATACCAAGAAGAAAATCTTACCAAATACTTTTAGCATTTATCTTGGGCTTACCTGTATCGCATTATCTCCAAACACTTGCTATGGCCGTGTTTTTCGCTATTCGTGTAGAATAGGCCAAATATTTGTAAATGTTTCCGGTCGCTAGGAAACGCAGTGTGACAGCAAGCCTAGAGACGCATATTAAACATGTCTCAGATTGATCGTAAAATTACAATGGATTATAAATAAAAATTAACTTTCTCTTTCGACCATATAATAATGTACTTACCTTTCCCGGGCCGTAATTGCCTGACGCATCACCGTGTCTTTCTTCTGAATCAGAGGCGAAACCAAACAAAGCAGTTCTTTAAATACCAATACATCCATTCGTATAAAATTTGCAAAGGATGTACGATCTTCTATCCTATAAAATAAAGTCAATATAATTATAATGATATCAATATAATTATGTCTGCTTGTGTCTGTATGTGTGGATGGATATGTGCGTGTGTGCGAGTGTATACCTGTCCTTTTTTCCCCCTAAGGTAAGTCTTTCCGCTCCCGGGATTGGAATGACTCCTTACCCTCTCCCTTAAAACCCACTTCCTTTCGTCTTCCCCCCTCCTTCCCTCTTTCCTGATGAGGCAACAGTTTGTTGCGAAAGCTTGAATTTTGTGTGTATGTTTGTGTTTGTTTGTGTGTCTATCGACCTGCCAGCGCTTTCGTTCGGTAAGTCACCTCATCTTTGTTTTTATCTATAAAATAAAGTCGTATATAACAGTCATTATTGGTATATTTATAAAGTCAAACAACATTGGAAATGAAATGTCAGAAGGAAGCAGCATTGGACGAGGTGTTAGACAAGGTTGTTGCCTTTCCCCACTGTTGTTTAACGTATACCTTGAAGAGATTGTTGTGAAAAGCTTAAAGAGGAAATTCTGCAGACCTGAAGAGGATGGCAGAAGACTGGACAGCCTGGAGAACTACCACGTGAAAACCTGCCTTTAGGCAGAACACTGATGATGAGGATGATGAAACAGTAATGAAATGGCGATACTTTTCAAAGTAAAGTAGGTGTTATGCGAACTAACCACAACTCTTTATGAAGCATGGAGAGCACACCTTTTCCAGCATTTCACCTCTTAATCCAGTTTTTCGTCCATTCTTTCTTCTCTCATTAGCATGCATTTCTGCATCGTTTAGCACCAAAACAGCTAATAACGCCAATTTGCTCTGAACATCTGTACCTGAAGCAGCCATCTTCGTTTGATACAACATACAGCCGATAACGACAACTAGCTGCTGATCTTGCACCGTGGGAGAGCTTCGGCATGGAAGATAGCCGGCTCCTTTCCCTGCAAGCCGACAGGCATGAACGCCATCTCGCAAACTTGCAGCAAACCTTGCTCCGTGTGAGACGGGCTTAAGATATGATGCAGTTGCAGGCCACGCCTTTCATAAAACCTGAGCCTACTGAAAAAGTGACAAAGCTGGGCAAGCTATGGGTCTGCATCCCACTACAGAAGTTGCACCAATCTGTGCTACCACCATAAAGATTTTGGTGTAAATGCTGAGTGGAACATTTATGCAACAAGTCATTGAAAGTGAGCAGGTCAGAATTTGAGGAACTATGAAATGACTGGCTGCACAAAATCAGTCTACCACTTCCAAAGGAAAACAGAATCCTCATATATTCTATTTATTCAAATTCTGTGAGCAAAACTGTAATAAAACTGAATTTTTGCTGAGAAGGCTCATACTGAATTAGCCAGAGCTTCTACAAGGAAAGGTTTTCTATGGCTCAGAGTTGCTGTAATGAGAATATCACCAGCTTATTCCAACTGATTTGAATATAATTCAAGTGAAAAGGTTGTCAGGGGCCTTCTTGTCATTTTTTGCCACAATATCAGAACAACTGATGCCCAATAATTTATGGTTTTAACTCTGCAACCAGACCAAAATGTTGAATGCAAGAATAACATATGGAAGATTGGCAATGTCTGTGAAACTTCATTTGAGGAGAATAATAACGTTACAAATTCAATGAGTCATTTGGCCTTCAATATTTCACTGGCCAGTTCGAAAATATACATGGAGTATTCCCGATCGGCACAGTATCACAACTCTTCATGTGCCACCAATAACTCTTGAATTGGCCTCAGTTTTCCAGAACCAGTCATTATCTAAAGAGAAGAAGTTTAAATCATGCAGCAAAAATGCTGTTTTTATAAGTACATTGACTTGGAAACCATGAAGATATCCAAACAAGTTTTGAGAAACTTTGCTAAATGCCCTAACAGCTACAGAACCTGTTTCAGAAACGCTTAGAAACCTCCATTAAGCAATCTACTAGCAACAAGCAGGCTTGGGAAACGAAGTTCCCCAATTGTGGCTGAAGTTGCCTAGCTATAAGGTGTGGACCATTGGTGATGGCAGTGCTAGATTTTTAATAAATGGTAATGGCAAAATCCACCATGGATGAACATGTGCTTTTAATTATACTAAAATGTAGACTTTCATGGTCGGAAATGTCATGTCCATTATAATTATCTGGGCTGTTATGCCGTGGTCGGTTGATGACTTCTGTGTCAATTCCCAACGTTTTGTCCCCGTCTGCGGGAGACATCTTCAAGGGGGTCTGTAGCTCAATGAAAGGTCCAACACACCCACTGGCTCGCTACTGACTGCCGCTAAATTCCGTATCCACGTGCTTACGCGCGCCACGGCGTGAAGTCACGTGATTTGAAAAGGTCAGTGCAATTGGCTGCTGCCCGTTGTCGATCGCCGTTGCCATCACCCAGTAGTGGACGGGTGGCACATGTCTTTAACACCGGCATCCATATACCGTTTAATTTCACGTCCTCCTCCTTTCTATTGAAATTATTAGGATGTTTAGCAATTTTGATTGCCTGCCTGTAGAGCCTTTCGTAATATCCGCTTGTGGCCGCTATTACTTGCATCTTCCTCTTAACGAATATGGTGGTTCCCTGGCTGGAAAGCACGCTCCGTAACAGCTGATCGTTCAGTTTCTCCTCTTCTACAATTGTCCTTGTGCTCTTCCAAACGTTTTGAAACAGTTCTTTTAGTGGTACCCACATAAAGATCTCCACAGCTGCATGGGATCCTATACACTCCAGCTTTTTCCAATGGTTTGCGAGCATCCTTGGCAGGCTTAAGGTATTCCTGCATCATCCTGGTGGGCTTGTAAATTACAGTAATATTCCGCTTCTTCAAGATCCTCCATATTCTTTCCGTTATATTTTTAACAAAAGGCAAGAACACCTTAGATTTTGCAGTAGCCTGTACGTCACTATGATTTCTGCGTGGATGTCTGAACGCACGTTTTATTTCAGCGGACGAATATCCGTTCTTCATTAGTGCATTTTGGAGACGTTTCATCTCAGTGTTGAGCAACTCATGTTCACAAATGTTTCTAGCTCTGTCTGCTACCATCTTGATAACACCCCGCTTCTGTTGTGGGTGGTGGTTCAAATCCCGGTGCAAATAATGGTCAGGGTGCCTGGGTTTGCAGTATACTGAGTGGCCCAAACTACAATTTTCATTTCTAAAAACAAGCACATCAAGGAAATGTAATTTGCCGTCTACCTCCTCCTCCACTGTAAACTGAATTCCCGAGTTTATACTGTTCAGATGTTCATAGAACCGGCTTAGTTCCCCCCTGCCATGTCTCCACAGCACAAATGTGTCATCTACGTATCAGAACCATACATTTGGTTTTTTGCTGGCAGTACCTAAGGCCTGTTCTTCGAATTTCTCCATAAGGAAATTTGCAATTAGGGGACTTAGGGTGCTTCCCATAGCCACGCCATCCGTTTGCTCATAAAACTGTTCATTCCACTTGAAGTATGTGGTCATCAAACAACACTTAAACAGTTCTGAAATATCAGCAGGAAAAATTCGATCCAGCTGTTCCAATACATCATTAAAAGGTTGTTGGTTGGTTGGTTGTTTGAGGTTTAAGGGACCAAACAGCAAGGTCATCAGTCCCTTGTTTCAAATATGCACCATTCCGCTAATGGGACATGTCAGTAAAGTCAGAACAATAAAACAGAAAAAGGGAAAAACGTGAAAGGGCAGTCACGTTGTCATTGGTAAAAAAAAAAAAAAAAAAAAAAAAAAAAAAAAAAAAAAAAAAAAAAAAAAAAAACAAAATGAGGGAAGTCAACAAGAGAACGAACCCAACACTATGCAGAAGCAGCATAGGCAAGACCACCTGTGATGATGGAATCTTTCGGACCTTGGTGGAGATCCATCCGAATTCGAGGCCGAGGAACTAACCAAGGAGGGGTGGAGAGGAGGGAGCAAGGAAGACAGGACAAAGAAGGAAGCTGAAAATCACGGCAAAGACGGTCCGCACCCCAAGAAGAGTGGGCAAGGAAGCGAAGGACATTGAGTTTACAGAAACATCCTACCTTCAGGAGTCTGATATGGGGCAGCCAAGTGAGCTTGTTGTCGAAAAGAAGACCCAGAAAACGAAACTGTGGGACCACAGGCAATCGTTGTGCAGCGAGATAGAGCTCTGAATCAGGGTGGATCGTAGTATGGCGATAGAAGCCGACCACTCGCGATTTTAAAGGAGAGAATTGAAACCCATGTGAGAGGGTCCATGCAGAGGCACGCCGTATAGCCACCTGGAGCTGCTGTTCTGCAGATGCCATCGAGGAGGAACTAACCCAAATGCAGAAATCATCCACATAAAGGGCAGGGGCGACCAAGGGACCGACAGAGGCCACAAGTCCATCGATAGCAATGAGGAAAAGAAGGACACTCAAGACAGAACCCTGTGGGATGCCCGTCTCCTGGGTCCGTGGAGAACTAAAAGCAGTACCAACTCTAACTCTGAATGACCGATGGATCAGGAACTGGCGGATAAAAATCGGGAGTGGGCCCCGAAGACCCCGCTGATGAAGGGTAAGTAAGATGTGATGGCGCCAGGCCGTGTCATAGGCCTTGCGAAGGTCAAAAAACACTGCAATCAAATGGCGGCGCTGGGAAAAAGCCTGCCGAACTGCAGATTCCAAGCGAAGTTAATGATCGATTGAAGACCGTCCCTCTCGAAAGCCACACTGGTAAGGGGACAATAGATACCGAGATTCGAGGACCCAATTCAGCCGACGGGCTACCATCCGTTCAAGTAACTTACAAACAACATTGGTCAAACTAATTGGCCGATAGCTGTCAACAGATAGGGGGTTCTTACCAGGCTTAAGCACAGGAACCACAATGCTATCCCTCCACTGAGAAGGGAAGTCACCCTGGAGCCAGATACGATTAAACACCCAAAGAAGATGTTGCCATTGTGGAGCACTGAGATGTTGAAGCAGCTGGTTATGAATGGAATCTGGGCCAGGGGCCGTATCATGAGAAGATAGAGCAGAAAGAAATTCCCATTCAGTAAAAGGTTCGTTGTAAGATGCTGACTCACAAGAGGTGAAACATAAGGTGGAAGCTTCAGCCAGCTGTTTTTGATGAAGGAAAGCAGCTGGATAGGAGACTGACGCTGACACCACTGCAAAATGGGTCGCAAGATGTTCTGCAAGAACTAATGGGTCCGTACAAATGCCATCTGGGAGGTGAAGGCCTGGGAGGGTGGACTGCCGATGGCAACCTTGGAGAGAACGAAGTGTAGCCCATACCCATGACAGAGTGACTGTAGAACCAAGGGAAGAAACGAATCGTTCCCAACATATCCGCTTACTCTGATTAAATAATGGGCTTTAGAACGGAGGCGTTTAAAGGTAGTAAGGCTGGCTACAGATGCGTGCCTCTTAAAGTGTTTCAAAGCTCGACGGCGATCACGGATGGCAATGGCAATGGCCGTACTCCACCACGGGACTTGCCGGCGACGAAATGGTCCAGATGAGCGCAGGACAGCAAGGCTAGCAGCGCGAACAATCGCGTCAGACACGTCACGGAGGACGTCATCAATACAACCCGACAAAGAGGGAGAAAACTCGACCTGTGCAGTGTATAGAGGCCAATCGGCGCGGTGGAAAAACCAACGAGGTAACCTGTCCATCGGGGAGCGGGAAGGGAGCATGATAATCAACGGGAAATGGTCACTATCACAAAGGTCGTCGTGTGGCGACCAGTGTAATGAAGGGAGGAGAGAGGGAGAAAAAAGAGAAAGATCAATGGCAGAAAAGGTACCATGACCGGCACTGAAATGAGTAGGGGAGCCATCATTAAGAAGGCACAGGTCGTGGTCTGCAATAAATTGGTCTATAAGAAGACCTCGTCTAGATGGAAAGGCACTGCCCCACAAAGGATGATGAGCATTAAAATCCCCAAGGAGGAGGAAGGGAGGAGGAAGTTGCTGAAGAAGGGCGGTTAAGGCAGCAGGTGTAAGAGTCCTGTCAGGAGGGAGATAAAGATTGCAAACTGTGACTGCAGAGTCTAAGTGGACCCTAACAGCAACTGCTTCCAATGTAGTTTGGAGAGGAATCCACGTGCTAGCAATGTCTGTATGGACCAACATACAAACGCCACCAGAAGCCTGCAAGGGTCCGACCCGATTTCGACAGAAAACACGGAACCCACGAAGGGTCGGTGAGTGAGCATCAGTAAAATGAGATTCCTGGAGAACCACACAAGCTGAAGAGTAGGACGAAAGAAGGGATTTCAATTCTGGAAGGTGACAATAGTATCCATTACAGTTCCATTGGAGAACCACAGAACGATGGTTTAAATGGGGGCTGAACACGCTAAATCCAGTCATACCGCCGGGTCCCCACCCGTCACCGACAAGGAGGGGACATTCATGAACGACAGGTCAGAATCCGGTTGTGAAGTCGGGGAGGGACCTCCGGTGACACCAGAGGCTCTTTGTCCCGGGACTTATGTTTCTTCTTCTTTTCAGGCTGAGATTGAGGAGGGCTGTGTGGCATAAAGGAGCCAGCTGCAGCAAGATCAGGAACAGAAAGAGACCGGGCGACCTGGGGGTCGCACGGCAGCAGACCTTTGGCCTGGAAGGTGCATCCCGGGAGAGGCGCCCTTGACTGGCAGACGCCGAAGGAGTGGGACACTTCTCCGGCTGGGGAGGGGGAGCAGTGCCCATAGGAGAAGATGTGGGAGCCGCAGGGGAGGGGGGGGAGAGAGGGGTCCGGGATTGGGGTAAGGAAGGGTGAGGAAGGGGTGAAGATGTAACCAAGGCGTAACTAGATGTCGTGAACACAGGGTGAAGTCATGCGTATTTCTTACGGGCCTCTGTGTAGGTTAAACGTTCAAGGGACTTATACTCTTGTATCTTTTTTTCCTTCTTATATACTGGGCAATCTGGTGAACGTGGAGAATGACTACCATGACAATTTACACATACAGGAGGGGGAACATAGGGACTCCCCTCATGGAGTGGACGTCCACAGTCACCACAGAGAGGGGCCTGGGAACAGCGGGAAGACATATGGCCAAAATGCAAGCACTTAAAACACCTCATAGGAGGTGGGATGTACGGCTTCACATCACAGCGATAGACCATAAACTTAACTTTCTCAGGGAGGGTATCCCCTTCAAAGGCCAGGATAAAGGCACCAGTATCAATACGATTGTCTTTAGGACCCTTCTGAACACGCCGAACAAAGTGAACACCCCACCATCCGAGATTGTCCCAAAGTTCCTCATCAGTTTGAAGGATGAGGTCCCTGTGACTGGTGGGGGATAATGGACACAGGAATTGTGCCAAGATGGGTACAGGCACGAAGGGCCGCAGATTGGGCAGCTGAAGTAGTTTTTATCAGCAACGAACCCGACCGCATCTTGCTCAGGGAGTCCACTTCGCCAAACTTGTCTTCAATGTGTTACACAAAGAATAAAGGTTTGACATTGGTGAAGGTATCTCCATCAGTCCTGGTGCGAACTAAATAACGGGGGAAAGGTTTTGCCCCTAGACGACGGGCCTGACCCTCTTCCCAGGGGGTAGCCATGGAAGGGAAGGCCGAAGGGGGAAGAGAAGCAGCACTTGAGGAATCAGTTCCACGCAGAGAGACGGCCGCAGAAGAACGGCCAGAGTTCTGGACCCGTATGCGTTTCATGTGCATAACTTCTGCCCTGATACCACCCACTCCGATCAGGGGCTTTCCCCATGGGCGCCACCCAGCCACAGCAAGGGCCGCGTGGCACGGCGGCCATTGCCGGGAGTTCCGATGCTCCAGGATGACTAGCAACCACTCCAAGGCATGCATGAGGTGGTCACAGCTCAGGTATCAGAAGTGTGATCCCTGTGTGTTCAGGGGGCTCAACCAAAAGGGTACATAGCGACCCCACCACACGGGCTGGCTATGCACCCTAATATCAGACAACGACGTGAAAGAAAAGGTGGAATGTACTAGGAGTGTGCACGTCGGAGACACTAGGTAAGGTGCTCTTCCCCAAATGGCTAACACTACGGAGGAGAAATTTTGTAATGGAGATCAAACTCCAGAGGGGGACCAAGGAATGCCAAAAGGAGGAGATAATTATGCAACAAAGCCGAATTGGAAAACCAACAGAACCAGGAGGATAGCGGGGCCAACATAAGCAGGGACACCAAGAGAGAGAGAGAGAGGAGAGGGCGAGGGGAAAGGAGTAAGGAGGGGAAATGATGGGAAGGGAAAGGAAATGCAGCCCTGGAGAGAAAGAAGGCTGCAATGGCTCAGGGCCCCATGCTCGCCACGCACGTATCCACAAAAGAGCTGCGGACCCCCTGGGGGGGATCATTAAAAGGAACCATGGTAAACAGCAATACCACATCGAAGCTGACCAGTATGTCCTCCGGCTGGACCACTATGCCATTCAATCTGCTGATGAAATGTGTCAAATTCTTTATATAAGAGCCCGAATGGCCCACATGTGGTTTTAACAGCATAGTCAAAAACTTGGCTAACGAGTAGGTGGGCGAACCAATGGCACTTAGTATTGGTCCGCAGAGCCAAGTGGGAGCTAGCCCAAATACAGATATCATCCACATACAGAGCAAGGAGGGGGGCGGGGGGAGCAACAGTCTGGCAGAGACCACAAGACCACAAGTCCATTAATAGTGATGAGAAAAGGACACTTCATATGCAGCCCTGTGGAATGCCATTTTAGTGGGTCTGTGGAGAGTTGAGAATGGTGCCAACCTAAACTATGACCAGTAGGACAAGAACTGGTGAATAAAAATCAGGATGGGGGGGGGGGGCCCAAAGACATCACTCATGGGGTGTAATAAGGATGTTATGGCACCAAGCTGTGTCTTACACTTTACAAAAAAAAAAAAAAAAGGGGCAGTGCTGAGGAAAGGCATGCTAAACAGCAGTTTCCAACTGAATCCGATGATCAAGCTGAGACTGTCCCTTCCAAAAACCACACTGGTAAAGAGATGAAGGATCGTGAAATTTAAGGACCCACTTGAGCCAATGAGCTATCATCCATTCCAATAACTCACAGTGGACATTGGTCAGGTTGACTGGCCGGTAACTATCAAGAGACAATGGGTCCTTGCCAGACAGAAACCATAATACTGTCTCCCCACAGAGGGGAAAATGCTTTGGAGATTAAAATGGTTAAACACGTGGGGGAGATACAGACATTGTAGAGGACTGAGGTGTTCACTCAAATGGTTATGGATGGAATCGGGGCCAGGGACAATCGTCAGAAGAAAATTAGCCCAGAAGCAGCTTCCATTCACTGAAAGGTTCGTAGTAGTATTCTGCCTGACAAAGGGTAAAACATTTGCGGGAAGCTTCTGTCCACTATTTCTGGATGAGAAAGGCAGCTGGATAGGAAGCTAGCACTGATGCCATCGCAAAATGAGTCACGATATGTTCCACGAGAACCGATGAATCTGTACAAAGTCCACCTGGAAGGGCAAAACACAGAGTGGAAGAATGCCGCTGACAATTTTGTTTGGAGAGTGCGGAGTGTAGTCCACACCCGCAACAAAGGGACCAAAGAACCTACTGAGGAGACGCAGCATTTTCAACATGTCCGCTTGCCCTGATTACGTATCAGGCTTTGGTGTGAAGACTTTAAGGTAATAAGACCAGCAGAAGACTGGTGCTGCTCCAGGGGATGACGACGATCATTGGCAGTGGTGGCAATGGCTGTGTTCCACCATGGAACACAGGGAACGGCAGTGTGGATTATCTTATCTGACAGATCGTGTATGACTGTCAATAAAGAGGACAATCAGCACAATGGAAAGCCACCGGGATGTGGGAAGGGAATGAGAGAATCAACTGAAAGTGGTCACTGTCACAGAGGTCACTGTGTGGCAGCCAGTGTAAAGAAGGAATAAGGAGTGGGGAAGTGAGCAAAAGATCAATGGCAAAGAAAGTGCCACATGCAGCACCAAAATGAGTAGGGGAACCATCATTAAGAAGCCACAAGTCATGCAGCAAGAAAATGGTCAATGAGAAGTCCTCAAAAAGACAAAAAAGCACTGCCCCACGAACACTGATGGGCATTAAAATCCCAGAGGAGGAGGAAAGGGGGAAGGCAGTTACAGAAGTAGGTGTAGGTGTCCTGTCAGGAGGGATACAGACAGTGCAGAGTCCAAGTGGACAGAGATGGCAACTGCTTCCAATGTGGTGTGAAGGGGGATCTATGTTCTAACAATATCCATACAAACCAATGAGCAAATGCCACCGGAAGCCCTCAAATGGCTGACCCGGGTCTGACAAAGCACAGAATCCACAAAGTGTCAGTGAGTGAGCATAAGTAAGAGAGATTCCTGAAGAACAACACACATTACTGAATAAAAGGGAATAAGGGATTGCAGAGCTGTGAGTTTACAGTAGTATCCACTACAGTGCCACTGACTAAGCACAGAGCGGGTACCAAGATGGGAGAAATGGGCTGGAGCTAATAACACCACTGGGTCACTATCACCAATAAGGATGTGGTGTCTTCTAGAAATAAGATGAGTCAGGTTGAGAGGGGGGGGGGGGGAGATGACACCTCTGGGGATACAGGGAGGGGAGGGGAGAGGATGTGGGCAGCTGTCCTGGGACTTACGTTTTTTCTCTTTCTCTTTCTCCTCCTCCTCCCCCTCCTCCTCTTTTCTGAGGTCGAGGAGGCCAGGCCTCAGAGGGAGAGCAGGCTTCTGCAATATCTGCAACTTAAATAGAGTGATGGACATTTGGGGTGCAAGGACTGTGTGGAGGAAGCCCAATCACCAGCAGGCACCGAAGAAGTGGGACACTTCTCCAGCCAGGGAGAGGGGGAGCGGCACTTGGAGGGCATTTACTGAGAACCACAGGGGTGGGGGAGAGGAGGGGGGGGCAGGACTACGGCAAGGAAGAGGGCAATGGGGAAAGGATGTAATAGAAGCAAAGGTAGAAATCATTGACACAGGGTGAAGTCTGTCATATTTATGTCGAGCCTTAATGTAAGATAAACTATCAAGGGACTTATACTTTTGCATCTCTCTTTCCTTCTTGTAAATCTGGCAATCTGGTGAGCACTGAGCATGACGGTCATGACAATTGACACATATGGGTGGCAGATCACAAGGGATCCCCTCACAGAGTGGCTGTCCACATTCACTAAAGAGGGTCCACCGTAAGGCGGGAAGATGTGTCCAAAACGCAAACACCGTGAACGCCTGATGGGTGGTGGGATGTATGGCTTCACGTCACTCCCATAACATAACCCTGATGTTCTCCAGGAGGTTATCTCCCTCAAAAGACGGAATGAATGTGCTGGAATTGGTGTTACTGTCCTTAACCTTTCTGAACATGCTGAACAAAATGAATGCCTTGTTCCAGATTTGCCTGGAGTCTATCATCAGTTTGAAGGATGAGGTCCCTATGAAAAATGACTCCCTGAAGCATATTTGAAGACTGGTGAGGAGTGATTACCACCGGGATGGCACCAAGATGACCACAAGCACAAAAGGCTGCAGGAGATGTTTTTACTATCAGTGATCCCTACCACACGATAATGTGAGACTAAACTTTGCCACGCTTGTCTACAATGTTTTCTTCATAAAATATCTGCTTTGTGGCAGTGAATGGGTCTCCACCCATACTAGTGCAGACCAGGTAGTTGGGAAATTGTTTCACGCCAAGCTGTTGAGCCTGTCCCCCCTCACAGTGTGTAACTACGGAATGGAAGGCTGCAGGGTCATACGGAACAGCATTCAATGATCCATTACCAACCGAAGACATGGATTAACGGATTCTCCCCATGGGCACCACGCACCCACAGCAAGGGTCAACCGGCACAGTGGCTGTTACCACAAGTTCTGATGCTTCGGAATGATGAGCAACCACTCCTATGCATAAATGGGGAGGCAGCAGCTCATGTACGAGAGGTGTGATCTCTGTTGTCAGGGGCCCAGCCAGATGGGTACATAACAGGCCCACCACATGGACTGGCTACATGTGCTGGTGACTTAGCAGGGTGGAGGTGGGCTACAATGGGGTAAGTAGAGGGGAAGGGGAGGAGAGGCATCCACATCATAGATGTGAGTGCAGAATTTCATCCCCAAATGGCTCACACTACCGAGAGAAAAATTTAGAAGTGGAGGTTAAAGTCCACAGGCAGACCAAAAATGCCAACTGGAAGGATGAAAAGGAAAAAACTGCAAGAAACACAGTAAACCAGAGGGATAGCCAGGATGACGTAAGAACACAGAGGGGAAGGAGGGGGAGAGGGAAAAGGGTACGGGGAAGAAATGTACCCTGCGAGGAAAGAAAGGAGGCCCCATGTATGCCAAAATGCACCTAATATGTCTTATTGTTGGGTCAAATGGTTCAAGGAGAAATGAATGAGTGAATAAATAAAAAGCCATCCCTTGGATGTATCCTTACTTTCAACTAAAGAGAAAACATTTAGCTACAGTTGCAGTTTTTCTCAAACCCATTATTCTGATCTCACAAAATGAGGAATGGCCTCTGGTCTAATGCGTGAATGACAGTTGTTCACACAGGTCAAGAAACGGACTGTGATTGCATAGTTGCCTGCTCCAATTTACAGATGCGATGTGTGCATATACGTGCTTTGCACTTTATTGTAAAATGTAAACTTTCACGGCTGGAATTGCCACAATAAAATATTCCGGGCTATTATGCTGTGCTCAAAGGAACTGCACTAATACCTGACGATTCTGACTACAGCAAAATTCCACTTCCGTAAGCTCCCGTTCAGTGGCATGGCATCACATTTTGAATATGTGCATGCAACTGGCCGCTGTCGACTGCCGTCGTCCACTGTTACTATCATCCCTTGGGGAAAGACTGGTACATCATCTTCAGAACCAGAATAAAAATTTCATTCAATTTCACACCCTCCTCCTTCCTATTGAAATTTCTGAGATGTTCCACAACCTCTATAGCCTCTCTGTATAGTCTTTTGTGGTATCTGCTTGGGGCTGCCTGTACTTGAGTCCTATCAAAGTGAATGTGGTGGTCTCCTGGCTGTAAAGGATGTTCCGCAACAGCTGATCTGTCAGTCTCCCCTCTTCTGCAATTGCCCTTGTGCTCTTCAAGTTGTTTTTGACAGTTCTTTTTGTAGTACCAACACACACCTCCCCACAATTTTTGCACTTTATGTAGTAATGTATGCTACAAATTATGTCTCACTTGCTTCTGTAGAATTTGTCACTTACCACCATCAGCCATGACAATTCACAACAAGCGAAATAAAAGAAATCACTAAATAACTTGCTACAATCATGTTAAATGCTCGCACTGGGTATGACATAGCAGAGTGCTCAGAACACTACTGGACACTCAATGGCTTTCTAAGAATTCGTAGGTGTAGACACCATGCCTGAACTCTACTGCCATCGTCTGTGACTCCAACTATAGTAGAAAAATGATTTTATTTATTTATTTATTTATTTTTTTACATGATTAACGAAGATGTTTCACCAGTCAATGATATTTATCTGATTAATATTAAATTTTAAAATTTGCAAATCCTTTTATTGAACAGTGTTTTCATAAACCTTTGTATTACATTTTGTTACCTGGTGAGTAGTGTCAACTAAGTTATCAATTTAGTTCAGTGTGGTCAATAGGCCATCAGATTACTAAAGCAAAATCACAACAACCAGGGAGTGAACCAGGGCTACTGCAATCTGTGCCAGAGAGAGAGAGAGATTTAACAATTACAGTCCTTGAACAACACACAATCACTTTAGGCATTGTTCACATATGGAATGGGAAGAATTGTCAATTCAATATTCCTTTGGCCTTACAGAGGGAGGTCACTGGCGACCTGCCTCCAAGATTACAAAGGACTGGCCATATGATTGCAGCTGAGTCAAGCCCTGGTACACATCACTCTGGCAGTCATACATAGCTCTCATCATCGGCCAATGTTCCAGTAATGACAAAGATCCTAACAAGGTATGTACCTACCTCTAAAGTTCCACTGCTATCAACATCTCTCTCATTGAAATGTAAAGTAAAACAGCCAGTACGAGCAAATCTGTAATCAAAACCATTAAAATACAATTACTTCATATAGTCTGCCTAGAATATAATTTGTGGTGAATTAATGAGCAGACTACAGACTGAGAATATGGACACACAACTTTCATATCAAAGTATACTACGGTGATTTAGGCCATGTGTAATAAGTAGAGCTAAAAAAAAATAAAAATAAAAAAATAAAAAACTGCATTGTAAAGGGGATCCAGAACAGAAGAAAAATATGAAAAGGATAATGAATCAAAATGACTTCCACTTAACTGAGCAGCTTTTTAAAGTGTGACAAGAACACATTAAGAACAAAAGGTGCATGCAACACAATTGGTAAACAGCATGACCCTATTAAAATATTGATATATGGATTCATAAGCCCACTGCAACATTGTCACCTCACAGAATTAGTTGCCAATCATCACAGCAGTAACCTTTCATATGTTCACAGCGGCGTAGTAAATTAAAACTGTATTTAAGGATTGGTTTGAACACCACTTTACTAGGCATGGTCCAGTTGATGGTGGTATGCCTTTGCCTTCCTCCAAACTACCTTTGAGATGAGTTATCCAGGCAGTAATATGGAAAGCTACAGTTCAGTGTTAGATCTGCTTAACAGCTAAAACATGAGTAACCTACCATTTAAGTGTAGGCTGGTAACTACTTAAAAACACTGCTGCATAGTTGAGATGATGACCCAATAACTGATTCTCAGTCATCAATGATGTTAAATTGTGATATACTTTTGTTTAGAACAAATAATTTTTAATGGAATGCAGCAGCACTAGAAGCATTAACATTTATTGTAAAAAAGCACTGTTGGCTACAGTCTGTCATAGAATCAAAGCTATGTTACCCAGCACTAGGATATTGCAACCAAAATTCCATCACTCGTTAATAACTACTTCAAAACAGTGCATAAGTACCACAAATTTACAAAAAAATTCATAAATGTGAGACTGCAAAAATCATTCTTCCATATAATTCAAGCAAGTCATATTTTCTGGTACACAGAAGGCTGCATAAGACTTAATTACCAACTACCCTATACCATTCTCCCATTTCCTGCTTCCACTCTGATGTGTCTTATTGAGAACATTTGCTCTAAACTGAGCAGAAGATGAGCTTAGTTAGACTTTAGCTAGAAATAAAGTGAAGTGTGACTAATATCCCTAAAATTATGATTAAACCATGCCTTCCGAAACAACTTCACTCCCACAGGTACTGTTCTGTCTACATTCAAGATAGCCTTGACTGTCTTGGAAGGCAAGGCAACATGAATCAGAATAACAGTTACTTTACCACTACTTGTTTACAGGAATGTTACCACAGCAACAACCAGCTAGAGAATCAGCTAAGGCTTGCCTTTCATTTTATTCACTATTGAATTATTACTATGCTACCTCAGGTGCCAGACACTGCAGTCAATTGCAGGTGATACTATTAGCTTTTGCTGTTTCCATTTTCTCTTTGTGCAGCATGTTCATTTCACATAGCAATGTGTCCTAAAACAGATACGAACACACAGAGAAACGTGATTTAACTATCACCAACTTCTAATCAAATCCCAAATTGCATGATAACCCGTGAACAGAACAGAAACACCGAGTTGTTGCTGCAACAGCTACAGCACACGTGCAGTCTGCAGACACAGTAGCGACAGTGTTCTGCCACAGGCCGGCAATAGTGATTGATTGTGAGAGGTAAAACTTCACAGCTGCATTTTCTGGTTGACAGTGATACTGGCTTTTCCATTATACCACCATGTTGCAAGAATAAGATTAAAGAGGCAGACTACAAACTTATGCTGCAAATGGATCTGAGATTAAAACTTACGGATCAAAGTTACTGAATCTTGATTTAGGTTTAAAAAGCAGGTTTGAGTGACCTTCCATTGTCACTAACACAACAAAAGATATAATCGTCATGGACTTTCTTCATCATTTGGATTACTGAAAGGCCTGAAGAAAATTATTAGTTGACAGCAGTACTCAGTTACAAGTCTGCATTACAATGTGCAGCTGATTTGTCCGATTCTGTCAGTTTGCTCCATGTTAAGTACTCTGAACTACTTAAAAAATTTCCTGAACTGACAAAATTCACCTTTACCCTGGGAGAAATGAAGCATGGTGTTAAACATTATACTGCAAGCAGCAGTGGCCCCACGAGTGTACTCAAAGTGGCAGGTTAGAGCCACAAGGTTGGCTAAACAAGAATTCCAGTTCCTAATGAATCAAAATATAATTCGCCCAACTAAATCCTAGTGGGATATTCCACTGCGTGTGGCAGAAAAGCTGGATGGTCACTGGTGTGTGTGGAGACTACCGACATCTTAATGACTGTACCCTTCCCGACAGCTATCCAATTCCTCATAAATTACGTAAATTCCATCCTTGTGGGCAAGAAAATATTTTTTAAAGTCAATCTCCTCACAGTATATTACCAAATCCCATTACCTGAAAGTGATAAGGTCTGGAGTGCTATGTTCACACCTTTTGGATTTTATGGATTCAATTTCATGCTGTTTGGCCTCCTGAATGCCCTCAGTACCTTTCAGAGATTTATTAATGACATTTTGAGAGTTTTAGATTTCTGTTTTGCATAGTCAGATGATTTACCGATAACTTCCAGTTCTCCAGAAGAACATACTTGACACTTAACTAACCTGTTTGAACACTAACAAATTTGGTTTGAGTATTAATGTTGAACAAGCCATATCTGGAGTTCAAGAAATTAAATTTTAAGGTCAAATAATTACATCAAAAGGTACTAAATCAGAATTACCTTATTTCCTTGACATACTGAATTTTTACGAAAGGCATTTGGAACATGCCACAGAACATCAGGCAATTCTTAATGATTACTTGAAGAATATTTTTAAAAAATGACTAAAGAAGCATACATTTGACAGAAAATGCAATAAAACAGTTTGAGAAGCACAAAATGGACCCTACAAACACAGCTCTTAACATTCCTGGAGAAGAAATATTTTACATGGGACAGGGAACTTCTCAGCATATACATGGCAATATGGTATTTTAAGTACCACCTTGAAGGACCTCCTTTGACATATGTTTTAAAAAGAAATAACAATAAAGCAACCCCTATGCAACTGTGTCACCTACAATTCACATCACAATTCACAACATGTCAGGCACATTTCTGGAAATGAAAACAGTGAAGCTGACAACCTATCCAGACATGAAGTAGTGGTATCAACTTATTAAGAGAAGATGGATGCTCAAGTATGAACTCTGGAAACTTCACTCCAGTCCTCATACCTCATTGAAATTTAAACAGTCAAACCCGTGATGAAAGATCATTATGGTGTGATTTATCAACAAACATTCGTCCTGATATTCCTTAACAATTTACATATTCCATTTTTCATCCTGGTATTAAGTCTTCTGCGAAATTACCCATGTGCAGATTTGGTCAAACAAAACAAAATATCCAAAACTGGGCGAATGCATAGCACGCCAAAAAACAAAGTGACTAGACATACTAAATCTGCTACCGGCTAGTTTCCACGCACAGATGGACAATTTAACATGGTGCACATCAATCTAATTGGCCCACTGCCTCCTTCAGATGAATTCATATACTTATTAATGTGCATCGATTGGTTCAGGACAGAAGTCATTCCATTACATGATGATCAAGGAGAAACCATGGCACGGGCATTTTTTAACTCCTGGATCACAAGATTTCGAGCACATAACCAAATAGTGACTGGACAATGAGCACAGCTCCGATCAGAGCTGTTCCATTCATCAGCTAACATTTGTGGTCCTAAATTAACTCAGAATGTGACATACACCCACAGTCAAACAGGAAAATTGAGATTCCACTGAGCATTTAAGGCAACCACCAGGGCATATAGTAAAAATAAATGGAGCGACATAAGTCCAACAATTCTATGTTGTACAGGAAATGAAAATAACGCATAGCTGTAGATGTGCTGCATGGCACAACCCTAACATTGCCTAGTGGTTTCATTCTGGGTTGAAAAACAAACTAGAAGTAAATCTACTAGCATTCGCTTCCCAGTTATGCCACCGTACGGCTAAAGCACACTTTCAAAATGTTCCCACAAGGTAAACGAAACACCATTTGCTAGCAGAGAACTGCATCTCACTAATTTATGAGGAATGAAAAAGTGAAAGCCAAATTAGTGCCTTCCTATGGAGTCTTGGAGTGAAATGCAAAATATTTCACTCTAAGGACAAAGGATGAGCCAAACAAACATCTCACCTGGCAGACTGAAATCTGCCTACATCCTTGTGAATTCTAGCACCTGTCTATATCTACAGAGCACTTCACTGGCAAATTAGTTACCCACACCTGAAGGGTTCAAGTAACTGACTTAAAACTTGGGAGGGGGGAGGTGATGTAGGTTATTTTTATGCTCATAACCTACAGTTTTGTGAATAACTGTCATTTGTGTCAACTTTAATTTTCTTAAAAAAAAAAAAAAAAAAAAAAAAAAAAAAAAAAAAAAAAAAAAAAAAAAAAAAAAAAACATTTTGAAATACAATAAGATCTAGAGTTCAGTTTTGTTGCTGGAGTGTGATGTTGGTCCTGTGAAGAAAGTTCCCAAATAATAATTTGGAATCTAAAATACTGCATTTTTGTGATTAATTGTACAAGAAGCTCCAAGAATTCTACCGTTGTTGAGGTTCTTTCAAACAGTACAACAACAAATATTGCACACTTCAACACAAGTCACATTAAAATAACCCACTGAACACTCATACTACAGATGATAATTATGTTTAACATACTACCGTTACCCAGACCACATGCAGAGTGTAAAATGAGAAGCGGCCTTTATGATTAATCGAAAATAACCATTTGCACAACATTTGACAACACTTCAATTTTGTAGCATGTTATGCAGTATGTCATCAGCTTATAATGAAAAACTTTATTTCGGATAAGTTAGGTGTGGTTCTCACAGTAAATATAGTTACCTAATAATATACATTGTTCATTTTTTTTCCATCAATACAGCACAGCACATCGTGACGTCCTCTCACTGGCTTACAAATAGCCAAGAGGTTTTCTATCTAATACTGCAATAAAAAGGTTTTATTTTTGGGATACATAGGTTTTCATTTGAAGCCAATGATATATAAGACTAACAGATCAAGTAGTAGTTCTAACACTACAGCACATGAAATGGCAAGGAACATACATATTATGTATGAGATATCAAAGCAGGAAAATGAGACTCTGCATTAGACATTTAGAAAAAGAATGTAACATTGTAGTCTTATGTGTTGCTTTACTAGTGAAATACGAAAATATTCTAACCATTTGGTACCAGAGTCTATTCAATCCCTTCAGCTGAGTATATGATACTTGTGTCTGCATCTTGCGCGCGCACACACACACACACACACACACACACACACACACACACACACATTAAGACAGCACTAGACTAGACATGCTGACTGCCACAGCAAATATTTTAATAGCTTACATAAAAACGAACTTTACACGACCAATGGTTTTCTGCACTTTCACAGTAAACATTTTACGTTATTAAAACTTTCGAGTCACATAGTACTGAGCTGTGTAATTCACACATGCATTTTCTGTTTAGCTTGTGGAGACTACTGCCAATGAATTTATACGTTAATTAAGACCTGTTGCGAAGCCTGATGTTTACCGATAACAGGTCATTTTTTAAAGATTAAGACCGCAACAAGTCATCCGAATTAATATAAAATGTTTCAGAGACATCATCTATATATTACACTGCACACTTTCTATAGGCCTACTTCAAGCATATCTCGTAACTCCATATATCTATTAAAACTCTTAATTCAAGTAACCAACAAATTCATAATCAAAGAGATTTGGAAGTGCATGGATGTCTCTAATCTGTAAATACCTAGGTTTCTATTATACAGTGACACATGAAGCAGCTTTCTAATAACGTCATTATTTTTTACGAAACCTATTTCCTTCAACTGCAAAATTCAACAAAATGAAGTTACGAGGTTTCCAGTCTACCATCGACATGCTTAAGAACAATATCTATAAAGATTCATTACCTCCATACACTTACTTCGCAAGCATGTTTACTATATTGGTGATATGCACGACGGTATCTTATGTCCCTGTAGGTAACAGATTAAGCAACGTGGCTACAACCGTTACCCTTAACGTTTTTAGTACTTTCAACTGACATACCACCACCAGCAGAGTTTCAGAAGAAATTAAGAGCCACACAGCCGGCTTGCAGTGGCACACTCCATACCTGTTACCAGTTACATTATCTTCTACTCACTTCAACTCTTTTCTACTGGCGGGAACTGGTAGTAAATCCCAATGGTGCCAGATACTGTATCTCAGGTTTCCCTCATACATCCACATAATTTCCCAACAGATCACGGTTTTTCCCACACGTTTAAAATTTTTAGAAATCATATAATTAAGGAATTGACCGATTACAGGCCTATAAAAACATGTAAGTACTGACGTACTAAAAACTGTACTCACAAATCTAATAGTGGATGTCTGAATTATGACGTTTCAAAGGTGACCTGTTAACATTTACTTCTAAGCTCTGCGAACGGTTCTCGGCGTACGTCCTATTTTAACAATTGTTTATTGTACCATTCATGTATGGAGCGCGGGAAAATGATTGCTTAATATCTATGCGCGCGCTGAAGTTAAGCCGGGTTCACACAAGCAACTGATGTGGTGCCACAGCTTCTGGCTTTCGGCTGTGGCGTCGTGAGTTACCGTTGACATCGAACCCCACAAATTCTACGTATGCACAGTTTTCAGTAAGGCGTCAATCAACGAGTTAAAATTTTAACTCGTTGGCGTCAACTGAGATCATATGGGTAGGTACGGATGCATAGTGTAGGTTATGCCAAGAGGGCTGTGACAAGAGTTGAACACAAGGAAGAGGAAACACAAATGTTGGATCCGAATATAGATTTCGCACAGGGATAAATCAGGGGCGACAAACACATTTATAAAGGAAATAACGCACGGAGACGAAAGTGCTATCTGCAATAGCAAACTAACCAACAACTGGCATGTAAATATCATTTGTACACGCGATAATCTTCCAAGATTTTAGAATATTATTAGATTCTTTGTTATAGGCATTTCGAATAACTAATTTTTAATTTAACAGCTACCACATCCAAGGACGTAGCCAGGATTTTGTCCAAAGAGGGGGTCTGATTACTTAAAGAGGACCTTAAAAACACTCATGTTTTTAATTTATTCTGAAATTTTCCATAAAGAACTATAAACCATTTTATTGGATAATTATCTTGGAATTTTCACCAGGTGGAGATTTAATATCGTTACTTAGGAGTGCTGCAGTTCACTAACAAGCTGTTAATCTCTATTCTCCCTCCAAGGTCATCTTACTCTTCTTAAAGTTTGGATTTGAGATGAGGAAGTGATCGTGAACGGACAAGCGTTAATTTTATGGGAAATAGTAATTATTACCGACAGGGCTTCGGAGATCTCTGTTCGACAACGAGGCTATAACAATTCTTCATGGCGAAAATATTAAAGATTCAGAAACATTCAACCTTACACTAACGAAATTTCCTCAGTTAAAGTACGCATCTCTCACGTCTTGCAGTGTAAAAGAGATCATTTTATACATTAAAGATGTCCCGAAAGATAAATGCATGTGCCTAGGAAAATTTAGATTGTTATTTATCATAATATGCCCCTTTCTGCTGGGAGTCTCCAAAAAGATGCTCGGCTCACTTTCAGGGCAGCTCATTTCATTTAAGCAGAGGTGCTGTATTTTTATGTGAACTGGAGTCTTTCATGAAAGAAAGATTTACAATTTGTACAGAAACCAGATGGCAGTTATAAGGGTCGAGGGACATGAAAGGGAGGCAGTGGTTAGGAATGGAGTGAGACAGGGTTGTAGCCTCTCCCCGATGCTATTCAATTTGTATATTGAGCAAGCAGTAAAGGAAACAAAGGAAAAGTTCGGAGTAGGTATTAAAATCCATGGAGAAGAAATAAAAACTTTGAAGTTCGCCGATGACATTGTAATTCTGTCAGAGACAGCAGAGGACTCGGAAGAGCAGTTGAACGGAATGGACAGTGTCTTGAAAGGAGGATATAAGATGAACATCAACAAAAGCAAAACGAGGATAATGGAATGTAGTCTAATTAAGACGGGTGATGCTGAGGGAATTAGATGAGGAAATGAGACACAAAGTAGTAAAGGAGTTTTGCTGTTTGGGGAGCAAAATAACTGATGTTGATCGAAGTAGAGAGGATATAAAATGTAGACTGGCAATGTCAAGGAAAGCGTTTCTGAAGGAGAAAAATTTGTTAACATCGAGTATTGATTTAAGTGTCAGGAAGTCGTTTCTGAAAGTATTTGTATGGAGTGTAGCCATGTATGGAAGTGAAACATGGACGATAAATAGTTTAGACAAGAAAAGAATAGAAGCTTTCGAAATGTGGTGCTACAGGAGAATACTGAAGATCAGATGGGTAGATCACATAACTAATGAGGAGGTATTGAATAGAATTGGGAAGAAGAGGAGTTTGTAGCACAACTTGACTAGGAGAAGGGATCGGTTGGTAGGACATGTTCTGAGGCATCAAGGGATCATCAATTTAGTACTGCAGGGCAGCGTGGAGGGTAAAAATCTTAGAGGGAGACCAAGAGATGAATACACTAAGCAGATTCAGAAGGATGTAGGTTGCAGTAGGTACTGGGAGATGAAAAAGCTTGCACAGGATAGAGTAGCATGGAGAGCTGCATCAAACCAGTCTCAGGACTGAAGACCACAACAACAACAGCATAGTAATGGACCATTCCTAGCATTTCCTAAAATGGAAATGGGAAACCTCCCAAATCCAGTGATTGCTAGCTCAGCGACCCAACATTCTCAGCTACCCCAAGACAGAAGACAATTTGCAAAAACTGGTTCTTGTACGTTGTTTTAAAGTAAAATTTATCACAACAAAAGACTGAATTCTGACACTGTACGTTTTTACTTTAATTGTGCATGTTAAGTCATTTGATAGTGCATGAATGCATGCATATCTTAAGACTGAATTGTGCATGGAATTGTTGGCTTCAGTTAATAAAATAACACGCGAGTGTAAATAGTTTTTAGGTGAGAGGGGTAGGGAGGGATACAGAGTGCAATCGAATTAAAGCAGACCACTGAAAAAATCTTTTAGAAACAAACAAAAAATCTTTTAGGAACGAAGAACATGCTGTCATCTCGTACCCCTTCTGCTCTCCAGAAACCCCTCCCCATCGCTCCATCTTGGAATTGTTTTTTATAACTGAATACCGCCCAGGTGACCAAATTGGGCGATATTTTGCTACTTAAGCTACTAATGATAGAATATTGAGTAAATTTTTGAAAGAAATGAATGAATCGCATGATATTGTTGTTGATCAATGCGATTTTTGGGCTACACTGACAAATACACCTGTGTCTTTATGCATTGATTTTAAGTTAATGTTATTTGTAACGATATTTACCGCTCCACTGCCTTGTAAAATACTGAAATGTTGCAAACCCAATTCTATGAACTTCCAAATAATGAATCCAATGCTAACATTAAACTGCTATAGATAGGTAAGGAGGCTGTTGTAGTAGTGCTTACATATTTCTAACTTACTGTAATGCTAGAGGATGAATCGAAATATATTTTCCTCCCATTTATTACTACAGACTTATCTGTAACCAGAAACTATCACAATGGCACACAGCACAAAAACAAGAAATGATACTACTTATATTAAATTCAACTGCAAGTAAAAACCGAACTGATTAACTAAATAACAACTGAGCACAATAAAAAGATGGACAAATGGTCTTGGCTGAAATAAGGAAGGGAGACAAATGATGCTACTATGAACTACAGATAGCTTAAATCCATCATTGGCCTTGCTGACTATCGACAGAGCATATCACTTTTTCCTCATACGATCGAAAATCCAAATATCTTTCAATTTCACCTAGGTCGAGTGTAATTTCATTTGGGTTATAGGAGGAGCCTGGTTCCCACCGACCCCCTCTTTGGCTATAGCCATGCCACATCACAGGAGCTAGCTCCTGCATACAATCCACAATCTATGCAATGCTTGGTCTCATAAATCACTAAGTTTATATCGCAAACTTTTTTGGTTACATATATTAAGTTTAAAATCCCATTGCTGCAGGTAATGAATGGTAGCTTGTTCCCGTAGTTCCAGAAGCTGCAAAAGAGTATCTTATGACCATTATTTTACTTTTCCAGTAATAAAATGAAAACACACCGAAGTCGAATGGAGTACAGCATCAATTACTCTACGATAATTGCGACAGAATGTTTGTGCTTCGAAATACTGTCACCAGCGAGCAGTCGTGGAAGAAAAGTGGCCGGCCGGAGTGACCGATCGGTTCTAGGCGCTACAGTCTGGAACCGCGCCACCGCTACGGTCGCAGGTTCCAATCCTGCCTTGGGCATGGATGTGTGTGATGTCCTTAGGTTAGTTTAGTTTAGGTAGTTCTAAATTCTAGGGGACTGATGACCTCAGAAGTTAAGTCCCATAGTGCTCAGAGCCATTTGCACATTTTGAAGAAAAGTGGCCCAACAGAGTAAAACCAAGTTATAGTTTTTTCGGCATGACGAAAGTTCTGTCTCTTTATTTTGCGCTTCTAAAAACTGGGAGTTCACACATACAACTGCAGTATACCACTAGCTGTGGCGACACTTCTGTTGCGTGTGTGGACTTGGCTTTAAAGTCCATGTAATGTGGGAAGGCAGTCCAGTTTTCAGCCATTCTGGCTAGACAGCGAGAATATCTCTCCTCAGGAAATGTTGCTTTTGTATCGCCTGGAAGCATCGAAAATGCAAGAAACTTGTAACACAAATATTTGGTTTTGACAATGATACTTTAAAGCTCTGCGTGTTTTAAATATATGTAAGTGGTGAATACCTGACATCACAAAAACTTATTACAATTACGAATGAGAAAATTGGCTTCAAAGATAGCCCTTCATCAATACAAAGAATTTTAAGACTTTGGGTTCAAATATGTTAAGAAGAGCGCCTTTAATAGAAAAGAGTGACGTAGGTGCAAACCAACCACACGTTTTTTAGAGGTAAATGATACGTGAGAAGGAGGTAGATCAACAGCATATTACCTTGATGAAACATGGTTCAATCAGCATCATTCCAGGAATACATGCTGGAAAATGAGTGATGGTAATGACAGTTTGAATGTCCCCATAGAAAAAGATTCTTGGATAATTATTCTACATGCTGGCTCTTCTTGTGTTTTTTATCCTGAGAGCAAACTTGTATTTAGGAGTAAGAAAAACAGCAGTGACTAACAATCGGAATTGAACGCTATCAGTTTCACGGAACGACACACAGTGGCTTCAGAGTTGGTCACTGTAATATACCATGCCAGTTACCAGTCAGTTGTTACTGAGAAAACACCATGTATAAACACCAAGAAAGCAGATATGCAATGGCTTAAAAACAAAAATGTTCTACACTGCATAAACGAAGCTCATGGCAAATTCCTGCCACTTGTTAGTTCACACACGTCATGTGACTGAATTGACATAACTGATCGTCTTGCACGTGAATGAGATCACACAATTTTCCATGTACCCACATAATCACTGTCAGTATAACCTGATGGAATTAATTTGGGCACAAGTTAAAGGCAATGTGGTAAGGAAAAAAGCATTGAAGATAACAGCCACTGTACTGCTTGTGCATGAAGCAATAAACAACATCCTCCCTCCAGCATGGGTACAACGTGTGCAGCATGCTGAAAAGATTCAGGAAAAAGGCTTTGATAGGGAGGTGAAGATGGAATATACATCTTGAACCTATCACCGTAAATTTGCAGGCAGATGGTTTGGACACAGATGACGGTATTGCGATAGAGACTTTGGTTTAAAGTCTTGTGGTTTAAAAGATGTATTTGTCAACATATTCATTGCACATGGTATTTTGTAACCTTTATTCATTAGAAACTTGTATTCTGTGAAGTATGCAGACTATATAATGTTCGACATAAAGAAGTGAAGTTTCTCCTAATGTGTTTTATGCTCCAATAAGTCACGAGGATTCGGGCAGATAAATTCGGGAAATATTCCAATAGTTCTACGAGTAAACCCCTGTTACTTTCAAAGCACGTTTTAGAAAATGCCTTAAAATGATGGGGAGATGACCTGTCGAGATATCGGTGGTTTTCGACGTTATCAGTTAGCATGCACTCAACTTTATCGTCACAGATGGTAAATTGCTTGCTTGTTCAATGTATCATAATTGCAGCCTCTCACAGTAATGTAGAATGAGTCATTTTACACTCATAGTGCACTTTGACAGCGAAAATTATGACAACATACTGAACATTTACAAGACAGTCTCTTGCAATCTTTGCTACCAGTAATTTTTTTAATGCAGAATGATTTACAATCAACTACAGTCAAACACACTCGCACACACTTTTTAAAAAAATTCTATGGGGTAGAGGCAGTTGTCATGTATACGTGCAGTTTATGTTTGAAGTTAATTTGGTTATGTATTACATTTTTACTTATAATACAGTCCAAACTACAACCAGTTTCGATGCCCTTGTTGTTAGGCAATAGCCATTTTAAGAAAAAACTGTCTCTGACGTCTTTGCAAAGCTGTGTCAGGTATTCTCGCCTTCTGATGTCACATGGGCTATAGCTGTTCAGCTGTGGACACAATGCGATCAAGACGTGAAGTACGATTCCTTTCATGTAGATGATCGATCGAAATCGGTTTTAAAATTTGTTAGTTCCCCTCGTAGATTTGAACGTACAACGCGATGTACTGCAGGTAAATGAACATGATTGTTGTCCACAGCAACATAGTTCGGCGATGCGGAGTTTGTTTGCTCACACACTACTGCCATGCATGCGCAGATCTCATCCCCTCCATACTTCCCTATCACCTCGCCTCTATGCGCTGAAGCGCCATCCTATGTGATGCAGGTTACACTCTAATTTTAAACATACGATCCCTATGGGAGCGATGAATAGGGATTTGTAATATATTCTTACAATCATCATCTAAGTCCGGTTCTTTAAACTTTGTAAGTAGACTTTCTGGGAATAGTCTAAGCCAGTCTATCTTTTAGAGTCTGCCAGTTCTGTTCTTTCAGCGTCTCAGTGACACTTCCCCCAAGGATCAAATAAATATGTGACCATTCATGTTGCGCTTCTCCATATACATTCAATATCCCCTGCTAGTGCTGTTTTGTATCGTTTCCACACACTTGGGCAGTAATTTAGGATGGATCGCGCAAGTGATCTGTGAGCAATCTCCTTTGTAGACTGATTGCATTTCCCTAGTATTTTACCAGTAAACTGAAGTCTGCTATCTCCTTCACCGATGACTGAGACTATGTGATCATTCCACTTCATGTCCCTACTAACCAGCAAGTATGTATATGAGTTTACATATTTCAGCTGTAACTCACTAACATTACATTTAAATGATACTATGTTTTTTCGTTTTCTGAAGTGTACAATTTTAGATTTTTGAACATTTAAAGCAAGTTGCCGATCATTGCACTACTTTAAAATCTTATCAAGGACAAGATTTGACTGAATATTTCTTCAGCTTCATTCAGACTGTATTCCATTGTAAGTAACTGCTACTGGAATGAGGTCTTGCAGGCAGTTTATCTTTCCATACCCTCTAAGGAAAATTTTTGTTTCAGAGCCTCATTACAGTAACATTCATTGTTGACAGTGGCATATGAAAAATGTCTTTAGTACGTTCCGCAGTCTGAGTTTAACACTCTTTCTGCTACCATCTTGGTGCAACTTGTGATCACACAATTTTCTAAACTTGTGTCGAAAGGTTGCTCCTTATGTGGATAAATGAAAAACAATTGCAAGACAACACTATTAATCAGAAGGCGGGAATTATTGTCGCCAACCTCGTTAAGACGATGCCAGGATCATTAGCTACCAAAGAAGTGTTTAAGGCAAGTCATGGGTGATTTGAGAAGAACCAGCATCCACAGCATTGTGAGGCACAGCAAAGTAGTCATCTCTGACACAAAGGCAGCAGAGAACTTCAGTAGCAACTTCAAGATGCTCGTAGCTTCTGAGGGTTATCTGCTGTAACAAGTTTTTAATTGTGACAAGACGCATCTATTTTGGAAAGAGATGCCAAAGTGTATCTTTACAATAGCGGAGGAGAGTGCATTGCGTGGTCACAACCCAATGAAAGACCGACTCACATGGCTATTCTGTGCCAATGTGCCAATGTCTTGCTTGTTTACCATTCAGAAACTCCATGAGCCTTCAAGAAGTATAAGGTCTGAAAGATCAGGTTAAAAGTGATGTGGAGGTCCAGCAACAAGTCTTGGGTGACATGTGATCTTTTTTGTGATTGGAACAATGAAATGTTTGGTCCTTCAGTGAAACAAATATTTGTTTGAGATGAATCTGCCACTCTATGTCTTACTTGTTTTGGGCAATGCACCTAGCCATTCTCTTTGCCTACAAGACCATCTCCTTGAAGAATTTCAGTTTATCAGGATCCAATTTATGCCTTCCAACGCCACTCCATTACTCCATCCTATGAACCAGCAGAGTATTTCTAACTTTCAGAAGCTCTACACTCAAGCACTCTTCCAGTATTGCTTTGAGTCGACTAAAGCTACCAATCACTCTCAGAGAGTTTTGGAAACATCACTTCAACATTGTTGCCTGCATCAAGATGATATAAAAGGCATGGGAAGGGTCTACCAAGAGGACTCTCACTTCTGCTTGAACGAAGTTTTGACTGGAGTGCAGTGTCGAATGTAACCCTGAGGTGTTTGAATCAGTACCCGTGGAGCCTGTAGTTAACGAGATTGTGCCTTTGGCAAAGAGGATGGGACTAAAAGTGTATAACAATGATGTAGATGAGCTTGTGGAAGATAACAGCCAAGAAATGACCACCGAAGAGCTTATAGAGTTGCAGTGTGTTTTGCAGCAGGAATGTGTGGAGAGTTTTTCAGAGGAGGAGGAGGAGGAGGAGGAGGAGGAAGTGCTAGCAGCAAAGTAGCGAACTTCTGTGCAATAAGAGAAATGCTGAAATCAAGGGAGTTGATTGCAATGTAAACTGAAAATCATCACCCCAATAAAGCAGTGGCTATGCATGCTATAAATTTATTTGACGATAACACTGTGTCAAATCTTTGCCAAGTATTGAAGCGTCGGCAGAAACTGTAGATAATTTCCTAGTAAAAAGGAATTAGTTATGTATTATGAATAATAAAATAGATAATACTGTATATTTGATTTTCTTTGAATAAATGGCATGAATATGGTGAAACTTTCAGTACTTTTTCTGTATGGAATGCATTTCGTATTTTACATTAATTTATATGGGGTAAATTGTTTCACTTAACGAGTAAGCTTCTGGAACGAATTATGCTCGCTATGCGAGGTTCCACTGTATCTCCTAAACCCTGCTAAAAAAATCAACTTTACAGTATTCGTAACCCTTTCCATTTGAATTTTCTCGGTCTTAGTGGAAGTGTGCCTAAAAGACAAAAATTAGTTATATTAATATTTCAGTACATTGTGCATGTACATTAACTAATGACCAACGAAGTACTCCTAAAATAAAAAAGTTCATGGTGAATTAAGGCTAGAAGATGCCAGTGAAAAAGATTCGAAAAAGAATAAATTTCGAGACTGGTGTCTGAGTGATCACATTTTTAAGGGATGGTTAAGACAGGTTCTCAGTAAACAATTCAAATGTAGATGTGCTGTATGTATCATGGAAATATAGAATGGAAAAAGTGAAATACACAAACATGCTCAGTGTCAGAAATGTAAAAAGTTTGTCTAAACTTCTGTGGCCACACCATCTGTAAGTGGATACATACCTAATACAAAAATAAGTGAACATATGAGTAACAACTCAGTTCGAAGAAGCAGAGTTTAAAATGAGTATATTTTCTGCGGGATGTAATGTTTCATTCGAGGTTGTTAAATTTCATTCAAGGCTGTTAAAGATTTAATCTCCTTAGCGAAAAACGTCTTTTCCGATTCTAAAATTTCCCAGAACATTCAAATGAAAATGTCTAAATGCAACAGCATCATAATGGAAATTGTATCCGAAATAGAAACAGATGAAACTGTGTATGACATTAAAACTGCCCCCTTTTCAGAGTCATTGGATCAAAGATCAGACATTAGCTTACATAAATCCCATTGTGTTCTGTTCATGTATCTTTCTCCACTTTCACGAAGAATCAGAACACATCTTCTAGAACTCATTGGTTTGGACACTAGCGATTGTTCCTGCAGATAAAACTGATATGGCATTTATAGCATGCTTGCCTGCAAATGCCATCCTAATAACAAATATTCCGTAGACATTTCGTGTGATAGTACCAGTGTAATGTTCAATGTTAGAGATTATTTTGCTTCTCGCCTTAAAGAAGAAGTAAATGGCTTTACTTTAATGCAATGCGTTTGTGGTTCAGCAACCTTAGTAGCTAGCAAATCTTGCAAAAAAAACTCCCTCGTGTACCAAAAGATCTTCTAAGAAATATATCGTCTTACTTGTCTCATACCTACAAGCATTGGGCACAGCTGTTTGAGATCCAAGTGTTTGTCAACGTGCAAAAGAATCATATACCGAAACCAGCAACTACAAGATGGTTAGCATTGCTTTAATACACATACTGTGTAGTTGAAAACTGGTCCTCATTACACCGCTTTTAATGTAGTTACATTTGAGGATAAACTACAAAGTACTGATTTCATGTTGAGTAAACTAAATAACCTTGACACCACATTTTTCCTCTATGCTCTTAATTTTCTTGGCAGTCGGAAGATTCTTCTTCGTTCCCTAGCAGAAAATTCTATTAAACTTCTTAAATAAATCGACCAGAATTTTTGTCAGTAAGAGCGCGGCAGGAAAATGAAATTCTTAATCCACATTGTCCTCGAAACGTTCTTTCCTTAAGTGAAGAGCATTTAGGGTCTTAAAGTGAAACATTGCTAGGAAAGCTGCCAGCTTCTAGCATTCGTGAAATCAGAATGAGATGTATGGAATTTTATGTTGCTGCCTTTGAATAAACACAAAGACTCTTGCCAATTAGTGATCGAATGTACAAAAAAATTAAAATCTTTTGCCTCCCTGTAGTATTGGGAAACGATAGGTCTGGGCTTACGGAATTATGGCACTTAACTAAACATTGCAGTTCATATGTCAGTGCAAACAATGTGTCTGTTAGTGATGACTCTCACTTTTATATTTACAATTTATAGTCTAACGAAATCAGTGCAAGGAAAAAGTTGTGGATCAAGGTTTTACGAAATACAACACACACTTCAAGT
The DNA here is from genome assembly GCF_021461385.2 of Schistocerca piceifrons. NCBI lineage: Eukaryota > Metazoa > Arthropoda > Insecta > Orthoptera > Acrididae > Schistocerca > Schistocerca piceifrons. The sequence continues at coordinate 422,394,399 of NC_060141.1, forward strand.
ACAATACAATAGGTTCAGCGCGTTTTGATTTCGATGCACACACATTATTGTTATTTACTGGAGCAGCAGTTCCGAAAATAAAGAAGACTCTTCTAACATAACAATTATCACAGGGCAGAATATTCTTATATGCACAAAAATTTCTTTAGGAGCCAAACTTTAGCCTTAAGCAGTGAAATAGTCATCTGAATAACATGATAAAGGTCTTTCAGAAGAAGTACATAAATGAAGAATGTTTAAGTATGTAACAGTGTATGCACTGTAAATGAAGAGTTGTCACATCAGTTTTTTGAGACACATGTTCTGTTAATTTTATGAAATGCGGCTCAGTTCCGAGATCTTTTGCATCAACATTTAGCTTTTATTCTACAAGTGCATATGATTATACACACACATACATACACACACAGGGTGCCCATAAAGTCCCTTTACAACTTGAAAATTTTATTACAATGGCAGTTGCTGAAATATTTTAACAAAATTTCTTTCATTGTAATCACGCTTTACTAAAGTTTTTATATATGCTAAAATTTTGTGTTTCAGATACTCTGTTGATGGAAGGAACCAAACCTCTAAAAAAGGCAATTCATCAAGAGAAGGCACAATATATGTCCTGATTTAGTGACAAAAAATCAGATGCTCAGACTCAACGAAACTTCAGAACGAAGTATGGAAGAGATCCATCATCGCGCCCTTCAATCCGTGCATGGCACAAAAATTTATGGAGACAGGGACAGTGTTGGATAAAGGGAGGAGTGAGCGACCAGGAACATCCGAGGAAAACATCGATCACGTTTTAAAAGTCTTCACTCGTTCACCTACATAGTCCATCCACACTGTTGCCAGACAGTTGCAATTACCACGTTCAACTGTGTATAAGGTCCTCCACAAGAACTTACATATGTATGCAACTGTTACAGACACTTTAGGCAAATTACAAGCCAAAACGGACAGAGTTTGCACTCAACATGCTAGAACGCCTATCGGAGGATGAAGCATTCCTCAAGCGAATTTGTTTCAGGGACGAGGCAACTTTTCATGTTTCTGGGACATTAAACAGACGCAGTGTGAGAATCTGGGGATCTGAACACGCCCATGTGACTAGAGAGCTTAACTGGGATAGTCCAAAAGTGAATGTGTGGTGTGGAATCATGTGCAACCAAATAATTGGTCCATATTTTTGCAATAAATCAACCATTCGTGCAGTTGTTTACCTAGAACTACTGACCGAATATGTAGCACCACAACTGATTAACTTACAAACAACTATCGTTTCCCAGCAAGATGGTGCACCACCACATTGGGAACTGCATGTTTATCGGTTCCTCAATGATACATTTCTAGCCAGATGGATTGGGAGGGATGGGCCAATTCCTTGGTCACCACGTTCGCCAGATATCGCTCCCTTGGGATTTCTTTATGGTGGTATGTAAAAGATATTGTGTATCAAACACAGATATGAGACATTGCCGACCTGAAGCAAAGGATTTGTAATGCCATTGCCATCAATGATGACGCTATTCTTCGAACATGGCAAGAAATCGAATACCATCTTGATGTGCTTTGTGCAACTAAAGGCGCCCACATAGAGATCTATTAAACACAGTCAAATAAACTTTTATAAACACTGATTATAATAAAAGAAAATCTGTTAAAGTATTTCAACAACTGCCATTGTAATAAAATTTTGAAGTTGTAAAGAGACTTCATGGAGCCCCCTGTATATATATATATATATATATATATATATATATATATATATATATATATATATATATATATATAAAACGTATTAAAATATTTATATCAATAACTTAACAATAAAAACGATCCTGTCTTTCAGTGTGGATGCACACTGTGCTTGATCTCTTCTGGAACTCAGGGGCTGGGAGTGAGAGTCAGCTTGGTAGGTGTCGCTACATAAGTAGTAAGCAAAAGGCTGGAAATTTAGCTCAGGTGGGAAGTGGACTTGGATAACAGAGATGGTTAAGGCGACTGCACGCATAAAGGGGGAAATCTGGGTTGAAGCCCCAGTCTGGCACAAATTTTCACCTGTTAACATTGATTCATTTCAGTGACCAAATGTAACTTAAGTCATTAAAACCTTTGAAAGCATATGATTATGTCAGGATTATATTTCATACACGCTTGCCACATCCTAGCACAACAAGAAATGGTAGTAAAGTGGGCCACCTGGTTTCACAAGACATGCAATATGTATATCCACAGAATAGTTAGTGAAGCTATGAGTAAGTGTTGAAACAAGGCTTTTTTTCCGAACTTAAGTGCTCATATGAGACATGAATGATCACTTGACAATCATTCACTTTGTATGACGGTCTAATATGGCTCATGCAGTGAGAATGCTCAAAATCATCCACTTACAGAAACAAAATGAATGCAAATGCAATAAGTTAATTATATTTGTAGGACAGTGAAGTAGATTTGTAATAATGTACACTAGTTAATAGGATGATGTACACTGGTTAATAGGATGTAAGTTTGTTCGTTTTGCTTGTGAAAGTGAAGTAAAGATGTAATTATACAAAGTACTTGAGTATTGTTTTGTTGGATATAAAATGATCTTTAAGTATATCAGCTATTTGTTGTTGAAATTCGTTTTTACAGATATCAAAGAGAGGACAGATGAGTCTGAAGCAGACTTTAATCTCGACAAAAGGACAACGAACAAAAGAACTGTGGAAAAACAGCAAGTGAACACGCCAGGGACGGCACAAAGATAGGAAAGACTGCACAACTGACAACAAGTATCAGCTGAAAGGAAAACAACAAAGATAACAAGTAGGAAGGATCACAGCAAAATCCAATAAAAGGATATAAGACGAATGATATTCAGTGTATGGCGAAAATCTCGGCAGAAGTATTGGTAAACTCCACCCAATGGCTGTGGTACACAAATTTATAAGAAAAGTGCCGATTTTGAAATCTGATATTGTGAATGTGTCTGTTATTGGCAAAAACAGTGTAAAAATAGATCTTTCTTGCAACAAGTGAGACACCCAACCAGTTAGTAATGGAAAAATTTTTCAAAGAACATAATTGGTACATGTACATTCTCACACATATGGTGAAGAAACATGATGCAATCAGAGACACTGATTTCTCAGTAATTAGATAGAAAATATTGGATGTTATTATTAGCGAATTTAAAGCTACAGAAACATAAAGGTGTCCAAACGAGTCGTGAGACTGAAATGATCTGGGAACAGAAAACATATTTATTACCATTTGATACTCAAACTTTACCTAAATTTGTATATATTCAAAGAGTGAAGTGTTCTTAAAACTGTGCAGTTGTTGTTTCAAATGCCCATGCTATGGCCACGTTAGAAATCAATGCAGAGGACAGCGAAGATGTGAAAGATGAAGTGGACAACACACTTCACAGACATGCCCACCTCCATCAATTGTGCAGTTTGTGTTTATTGCCAAGCCATAGATAGAAGATGCATAATACACTAAATGGAAACAAGCACGAAACATAGTCACCTGCAACAACAAATCTTATAACGTAGCAAGCTGCATGTAAATTCATATAGCTACGCCACTACAGTATACAGTTCAACAGAATAGAATCGTCCGAACAACGTACCTGGACTGCAGCGCCGAATAAATAACACTGAAGAATTTCTTCCATTGAAGAGAATGGATGGCATCCACCAGGAAATGAATGTGAGCCAAGAACTTCGACCGAGAGCAACTCATTTCACTCCTCCATGCAACAAGAAAAAAAAGTTGCCTTCTGCAATGAGATAAAATCCACACAGGATACCATGACCAGTGAGCAGTGACTTGTTTTCGTCCAAAGCCCTGAGTGAGTTCATTCGTTTGTTTGTTTGGAAAGGAAGGCCATCAAGTTTTTTCCACCTTTCAGCTGGTTGGCGATGACGGAATAGAAGTGTATGCCCTGAAATCTTTCTCAAACGATTTTACAGAAACTATTAGCTAAAAAAATTAATTTTTTCTTTAATAATAGCTTTATGTGTCAGGTTCATGATGATATGCCCATCATTTCGTCAATGTACATTGTTATTGTGATATTTACGTGGAAGTAAAACACTGCGCGAATTTCGGAAAAGTTTGCAATGAAAAATAGGGGTCTCTTATTATTTTGCGTTTGGTGCATATGACATAATATGTTATTGTGTATGAAATTTAGCTAACATACTGAATTCTTCTATGGATTTGGGTAGAGGTATGTATCTCCATACTTGAGAAAACTGATCTGCCAAATGTGTAATACCTAAACAACCAGCTCTCAACGTTATATCCTTTTATTTTTTTTCGTTAGTAATTTGTATGATGATTTCTTTTCCCCCTTTAGTAATAAGAAATTGTCTTTGTAAGTTGTAGCAGAAGAAAAATGTCTGGAGAATATTCAATTTTTTTTAACAAATTTTGTTTCAGTTTCGCTTGAGAGCACTTATGTTTAAAACCTCACATAAAAAGGACATGTAATTTTTACTCTTGTGTGCAATGTGTGTAGTAAATGGTATGTGTGTATAAAACTGCAAGATAATATATATACTAAAAATCATCATAGCCACAAGAATACTTTTATTTATTACACCAAAGTATTCCAAGATTTGTTCATAAGCATGACTTTTGCCTGCAGTCATAAGAAGAGGCAGTAATTTCTTTCATCCTGCAACACATTTTAAATATGTATGTACTAATCATCAAGATTTAGTGGATGGACTGCATGATCAGCAAACCACAAAAAATTAGAGGTAAATTAATGATATCAGTGCAACCTACTACAGTGCATGTAAAATAGTTTGCGACTTTTGACAGTTCAGTGCGGAACAAGTGGGAGGAAGCATAGTTGCCAGGGTGTGCTGGACAAGTGAACAGGTGACTGCATGACCAGCAAGCCGCACAAGCCGGCTGGTCTGCAATCTTTCTCAAACGATTTAAAAGAATCTATTAGATAAAAACAGCTGACTGTTGCACAAATGGTTCAAATGGCTCTAAGCACTATGGGAACTTAATATCTGAGGTCATCAGCCCCCTAGACTTAGAATTATTTAAACCTAGCTAACCTAAGGACATCACACACATCCATACCCAAGGCACAAGTCGAACCTGCGACCAGAGCAACAGCACGGTTCCCTACTGAAGCACCTAGAACCGCTCGGCCACATCGGCCAGCACTGTCGCAGATCTTACAGGTTAATTCGTTAGCTTCATGATAAACTGCGTAGCATTTCGTTAATGCTCGTAGTTGTAATATTTCCATCTTAGGTAAAGTACTGCAAGTTTGCAGTGAAACTTAAGGGCTGCTATGAATTTGTGTTTCGTGCATGTTAGGTCATATAATGTAGAAAACACATTGGATTATTGTTTAAACTTGAAGGGATCTCTCTGCAGTCTCGAGAAAATGGATTGTATGTAAACCACTCTGTCATGAAAGCACGCGCCAGCGAAAAAGCCAGAAGGAAATAGTCATAAATCCCACGTATCTCATAAACCGTTCGAGGTATCGAAACAAGATTTTGGCAAATGATAGCACACAAAGAGCAGAATATTTTGCTGTATGACTTTTGTCCGAAACTTTCATATCCGCCGCGATAGTCAAGCAACTACAGATTTTTTCCAGTGCAATAATGTAATTTTAAAGGACCATCAATAGCTGGTGAAACGAGAATTTCTGTGGGTTTTGTGACAATATAAGTGAAGAAGTTCCACGTTTACTTTATTCTGAGAATGGGCTGTTTCGTAAGTTGTTGCCTTGACTTGCCTTCATTACTAGTTTAATAACACACTATTTGATGAGTCTGTCGCAATTTCAACTGCATTGGAATGTTAGTGATAGAAACATTTCCAAACTATGGTTTGTTTTGGCAAAAGAAGCAAATTTTAACGTGGAAACAAGAGAAGTTACGTATTGCTCAGAACTCGTCATAGTCCTTTGTGAATCCATCTCTCCTCAACTACTTTCTTGGTATGGCTGACAACTCAAGATCTGTCCTGTGGTGTAACATTTCCAATGGCTTCTTCTTTCAGCATTTTAGATTCACTGAGCTTATTTTCAGTCGAGTTTAAATTAGCGTGATACGGACGAAGGCTGATTAAACTAAGTCCTTTAGCGTCAGCCAGTTTGTCGACCTGATACCGTGGGGATTTTGGCTTGTACAGTACTTCACTTCCATTAACTTTGCCTTATACATACTGTGTTCAACTTTATCCAGTGGGACATTTCTTTGAATCAGGAACCAAATATCCGCTTTCATCCACTGCATTGTTGTAGCTTTATCTGTACCATCAGAGTGGTACGGTACAATGTCCATAATTATTGTCGAATTCGGAGGAATATTTTGCTGCAGCACTTTATTTTCACAGCCAGTGGATGTGTTCCTCAACGTCCACTTTTATTGTGAATCTTGTGTTTTCAGACGTACTGCACTGTTGTTATTAATGCAACGCCAACACGAAACACTCGTTCACAATACCTGACGACTGCAGAGCAATTCAACGCCAGAAAATATCACTTTGCAACAAGACGTAATGTATGAACGTGCATCTGATGCGCGGCACCAAGTCGCACAGTTTACCCACAACTTGACAGTAGGGGCTCTTACCAACCGAACTGCTGGCGGCGTGGTAGGGAAAGCTGGCTCGCCATTAGTGTTACCTGGGTAACGGCGTCACGTCCCCGCCGCTGAGCCAAACGTCAAAAGTCGCAACTAATTTTAAACGCACTATAGTGACTTCTATTAAATATACATGTCTAATAATCGAACAATTGATTTTTGCTAAGCATCAATTTTTTTGCAAAATCAAATATTCTAAAATATCTCCTGGATAGAATAAGAAAAATTACCCTATATACATTATTCACTTTTGTGAATTCAGCATTAGTACATTGCACTGTATTTTTCTTATGCTATGAGGAAGACTTCATGGCACCAATTTAGTTTCAACAAGAGTCCAGGCTTTAATTCCAGTACTGCAAGTACTAATTATCTCCCATTACGTAAATTTCGCGCTGACTCCTACAATTTGTGTTAACTGTTGGGCTGTCTTCCAGCATGGTTATTCCAAAAACGACCCACAGACTAACACAATTGGTGACCAATTTTCCAGGACAACGTCATAGCTAAACATGAACAGACTTTTTCTAGCGAATGTTAGCTGAACATATGAAAAAATTTTGTCATTACTGTGTAAAAGAAAAGCTAATTTTTCTATTTTCTTATTGCATGAATACGAGTGCAACAAAAGCCATAATACACGGAAACGCGGAGCGTAATATAAAAAACGAGGAGCAGAGAATTAAAACGACCAATTTAACCACGAACGGGAGACGTAAGTGAGCTGCTTCACTACGCAGAGAAGATAGGAAACTTATGCAATAGCTTGCATGATATCGCTTAGTAGCGCCTCACTTGTCGTAGTTAACTTCCTTTCCTTTTTCTTCACCATTTCCCTAGTCGAAAATTTATCAAGCAAAAGGACTCAAAAGTAATACCAAAGTTTGACTCATCAGTATAGTGTAAATTATTACGAAAATTTCAATCATTTGTGTCGTAATGCTTTTCGCGAAATTGACAGGAATTCATCGAAACGCGATTTCACAGGAAACTGCACGTTCCAGGTGCAAGATTTTTGTACATAAAATTTTTTCTACTGGTTTTTATTAATTTTTTGGTAATTACTGGCACGACAGAATGGCTGACCAAAAATTACCCATTGCTGATTGTAATACAGAAGGTGCAATCGGCCAAAATGACAGTGATTTGCACGAACAAATGAACGAAACGGAACGCCAACCGTGCACTAGCAGAAAGTCGACATAAATCAGAGATAGGTACCACATATGTAACAAATGACAGCATAGATACGCAGACAAACTGGATGATACCATGATGACTAACGATGAGACTGTTTCACGCATCCCCCAAAGCGATTTATAGGAAATAGAGGAATGTGGAATAGCAATGTATTTTGACAACACAGGACGGATACCGATTATCGGTAATCCGAATATTATCATGCAATGTACAGTTGATAGTAACGATAGCAGAACCTCCCATGCGCTGTTACAGCAATTACTGGCAACTGTGAACACTAAATTCCATGATATGAACACAAAATTCAATATAGTTACACAACAGCATAGTAACTTGGACACAAAATGTAACGATTTGTCACTAGGTTTTCCACATTTCAAAACAGAACAAGATTTCTAAACAGTGTGGAATACGGTTGCGTTGTTAAAATTTTCTGTGCTTATTGGTATTCTTTTGGGCATCAGACTTCCTTACTTTTTGTTGAAGCTGTAGGCGGCCAAGGACTCCGGAGACACCGGGCTTGTCGTAATCACGAAAATCCTCTTCTGTAATTTTCCTCTTCACTTACTTCAATAAGTAAAATGCTTGATACAGTTCTTTAACATTGTATTATTCACCCACACATATAATACATCGAGATCGCAAGGCTTCATCTTTTAAATCCCACATCCTCATCGTCCTTCTAAATGCGAGAGAGTCAGACTGTGTTTGTCTAAACAAAAAAAAATAACTGAACAACAAATTGAATAGGAAAATGTTTTCGTTTGTCTGCGCCTTACCGCGAGTTCATAATTAACGTCTTTGCCAACCCTCTGGTTACTAGGTGTTTGAATTTTTTGTTTTTTAATAAATCTTAATTTTACGGCATCGTGAAGGCCTTTCATCATGTGCTTATTCGGTTCTACCCACACTATACGTTGACATGTTATGGAGACGTACAGTGCTTTTTTACTTAAATTTGCAGATTGGGGTTGATACCCTGTATCATCGGCTTCTCTCTCTCTTTTTCATTTTTTTGTGGACTGAACATGTCAGCTTATCCTATGCATGTTAAAGTTCTAGAAGAAATTAAAATATTATATACACAATATGTGAGTCCATTACATATTCAAATTTAGCATGCTAACAATAATGTCCAGTTTGCTCCATTCTAGCTACCGGATTTCGTGCTGGCGCACTGGCTGATTTGGCGGCAATAACTAGTTGCCAAAAAGTCAACGTACTATATGCTACCATTGCACGTGCATGCACTCGTTTTCTTGGTATTGATGTCACACTGAATGTCATACTTTCACCTGGGTGCCACGTATCGAAGAATTGCTGTGGCGTTTGTATTCATTCTGGGTGCAGTGTGTGTGTGCTTATTGTTCAAAATCCGACACTATCTCCATTTTTACGGCCTGGGTGTCATTACTACCGGTCGTACTCGAATTTTCAGCGGAGAGAACCCTGACAAACAGCATCTGTCGATGAGATGAGTACCTGCTCGAACAACTATAGTTCACTTGTCCATGTATCAAGCGTTGTGATCGACAATATTCATTGCATACGAATGTTCGTGTCACCACACTTGACCGTGCACGTGTTGAAAGACACATATAGCCATCCAAAACATTGCATAAATTGCTTATCTCTGAAGTTCATTTCTTCATATAGAATTTGGGTTTCCAATGAAAATTCATACATGTATTGAGTTACAATAATATACAGAACGTGATAGCTTATACCTATGGTTGATGTTCCATCCAACATAAATTTCTTAAGTTTTAAAATGTCATAATAATTTTCATTAATTGGGTTCTGTTACTACAGTTTGTTTGTTAGTTTCAACTCATCTTCATTCACATCACATATGCAAATTAATTACATATCACATTTTTATGACACAATACGAGCATGTGATACATTTTTGCTTCATTTTATAGATAGGCTTTTATCACTTATGGGAGCTTATTTCTTTCTTAGGCAGAGGAGGGAGAAAGACGTTGGAAATAGGACTAAAACATCGCGCATTGCTGGCCTAACTACGCTTGGCGCCACCTCCTTTGCTTGGAAGGGAAGAAAGGAAATACTCTTCTACTGGTTCAAGCATTTATGAGTAAATGTCACTCGTCCAATCATGGACTAGTTGCCAAGGAACTTTTGCTTCATTGAAATAATGTGTGTCGACTGATCATTGACGAAGTGTCAGGTTGTTTCTTCATGTACTAATGTTGTTTACTTCAGTTCACCGATAGCTTAGTGTGAAATCTGATGTTTTAACCATCATGAACTTATCTTTCTCAAATACCTGGAAATGTCATTATTCAAGCTTTCATGTGTGACTATAAGAAATTAATAGGTTTTTGCAAAATCTCATACCTAAATGTTTATGTCAACGTACAGTGTGGGGACAACCGAAGAGGCACATGATAAAAGGCCTTCAGAATGCTGTAAAATTAAGATTTATTAAAAAACAAAAAACTGAAACACCTAGTAACCAAAGGGTTGGCAAAGACGTTAATTATGAACTTGCAGTAAGGCGCAGACAAACGAAAACATTTTCCTATTCAATTTTTTGTTCAGTTTTTTTTTTTTTTTTTTTTAGACAAACGTAGTCTGACTCTCTCGCATTTAGAAGGACGATGAGGATGTGTGTACAAATAGGTAGTGATAATTGTCACTGAGACACACTGCGATGATGCATATTTCATTTTTCATTTCCCTTATGACTTTTATTGTAAATATCCTTATAACGAAATTGTTTACTCGAGGTGCTGCCCATTTCATCATTTGGTACCTGCTACTCTCGATGTAATTATCTTCTTCTGCGCCATGACGATGAACTGCTCGCTGAAAGAAAAAAAACTTAAAACTAATTGCATTTCGTAGCTGGATGGCCACTCATGCAATTGGTCATTCCATATGCCCGCAGATATTTCCATATTTTGTTTAAATTTACGGACATTCGTTTATTCTGTTACCCTTTATGATCATTTTCCTTGCAAAGAAAATTATATGACATTTCTTACGGTATTTTGTCGTTCGTCCTTAGCTTACACGTCTCATACAGGTTTCCATAATGCTTCTTTTTGGTTGTAAATATGTTGTATATAGCTTAGTATGTAATTAAATCTCCGTGTATGTATATCAATAGGTTGGTTGGTTGGTTGGTTGTTTCGGGGAAGGAGAACAGACGGCGAAGTCATCGGTCTCATCAGATTAGGGAAGGATGGGGAAGGAAGTCGGCCGTGCCCTTTCAAAGGAACCATCCTGGCATTTGCCTGGAGCGATTTAGGGAAATCACGGAAAACCTAAATCAGGATGGCCGGACGCGGGATTGAACCGTCGTCCTCCCGAATGCGAGTCCAGCGTCTAACCATATCAATAGGTTCCTTATTTCTTAAACAGTACATGTATTTACGTAGTATTTCCGTTTACTTTGTATTGAAGTTAGGTACATATTGCATTCCTATTTTGGCTGCACCTTCAGTCAGTCTGTCTCATATGAGCACAGCCGTAAGCTAATTTTGTTTATACTTTCGCTTCACAGGAAGTGGTGTGTTACTTCTCATTGCTGATAATTTTTATGCCTATGCGTACAAATCAAAAGAATCACTTGTGTCTATACGCAATACTTTATCTTAACATACACTCTAGAAGAAAAATTACACTTTGAATTATGTACACTATGTACAATTATCTTGTGAAAAAAAATGTTATCACACTTTGTCATTCTATAAAGGCTTTTATAACTTTGTGGGGGTAGACACCCTTGTCTCTTCCTGTTTTCTCATAGGCTAATCTCTATGTCCCAGGATATGGTAGTTTGGAAATTACATATGGTCCTGAATAGAGTAATTGCCACTTCTTATTCAGTTTGCCAAATTTTGTCGATTTAGGGTGAGTCCGTAAGAGGACTCGTTGCCCTTCAAAAAATTGTGTAACACGTTTCAGTTTCTTGTCATAAATTTTCCTTCTATACTCGACAGTGTTTTCTAGAGTAACTGTTGCTTGTTTGATTTTATCTTGTAACGTCATTTCTGTAGTGTGTACCCTTAGTATGGACGACTCCCATTCATTCGTTTGCTTTGTCCGGAACATCAACTCATTAGGCGTGGAACCTGTTGAAGAGTGCGGAAGGTTATTGATAACTTACGTGAAATGAGTTACATATTCTACCCATTGGGATGTTTATGAGGGGTGAATGTCCTAATACACCGGTTAAATTCTTTAAAGACTCGTTAGCTGGGATTGCTTCTGGGTGAAAAAAGCTTACTGATATGTGCTTTATGTCCTGTGAGGTCATAAATTGTTTCCACTTCCGCCCAACGAAATATGAAGCATTATCAGTTAGTAGTACCTTTGGTTTACCTACTCTTCTCAAATAGTCTTCCTCAATTCTTTTTCTGATATTTGTGGCTGTTGCATTTTTAAGGGCATACATTTTGATATGCTTTAAGAAAATATTGCATAGTGCTACTATCTTTCTTACTTCTCTTTTACTTCTTGGATATGGACCGGCTATGTCCAGGGATACAATATCTAGAGGATTTTTTATACTGGGTGTAGCTCAGTATATTTTGACACATTGGACTGTTTTGATTTTTGACATATTGCACACTTTCTTAATACCTGTAGTACTCGTCTTCTCAAATTTGGAAAATAACGAAGTGCAGTACATTTGCTCACTCCATAGTGTCCCCGTACTTCGTGTGTGTGTCTTATAAATTTGTCGATATAATCTTCCAGGATACACACACTCCATTGATAAGATTTTTCATGTTTCCTATGAAACAAAACGCCCTTGTACACCTGATTCTATTTACTTACCTTTCCACTTTCATCTTGCTTAAGGTTTTGCATGACTTTACTCCATCTGCTATCTTGTTGTTGTATAATTTTCATCTGCTTACAAAACTTATGGTAACTAGACTGTTGTGTTGCACCTTGCATTAATAACGTTTTGATTTCTGCATCTTGCTCTGTTAATTCACTAAATTCCTCTAAACCTTGTGGTAGCCTAGACAAGGCGTCTGCAACAACGTTCTGACATCCTTTAACATAAATGATCTCTAGCTAGTCTACAATGCAATAGTTTACATGTTAAAAGAAATGACAGTGATTGGTGGTCACAGCAAACTTTGATACTCTTGCCCCACGAAAAATTTTCAAACTTTTTAAATTCCCATAGTACCGCTAAACTTTCCAGTTCTGACACAGAGTAAGATCTCTCTGTTTCTGATAATGTGGACTAGCAACACAGATAACTTTGGGTACTTCTTTACCTCCTTCTTCTCGCATCTGGAATAAGCATGCCCCCAGCCCTTGAGATGAGGCATCTGTGCATAGACAAAAATCCTTGGACATGTTAGGGTGGCTAAGAATGTTTTCATTTACCAATGGCTGCTTAATGTTATTAAAGTCTTCTTGACACTTATCATCCCATAACCAGAGCCTATTTATTCGTAAAAAGTTGAGCAATGCATCACTGTTCATCAGTTGTTGTGGTACGAATTAAAAAAAAACGAAGCTAGTCCTAAAAAGACTTTTAGTTGTTTTTTATTCCTCAGAGCTGGACAACTGCATATGGCATCAAGTTTTTTCGGATCAGGTAATATACCTTGTTCTGACACAATATGTCCTAAAAACTTGACTTGGCTCCTTACCAAAACTAGACGTTTTTGATTGGCTGTTACTCCGTAATCTGCAAATCGCTGAAGCACCTGTTCAATGAGCCTGCTTTATTCCAACCAAGTAGGTGAGGCTATTAGCAGGTCGTCTACATAGACAGTAACTTTGCTAAGCGATTCTGGTCCTAAAACCTTGTCCAATGCATATATAAGCACTCCTGTGCTAATGTTCAGTCCAAAAGGTAGAACACAGAATTCGTAATTTCTGCCCCCACAAACAAATGCTGTATATTTTCGACTTTCTTCACGGAGTTTTATTTGCCAGTAGGGCATTTTGAGATCGAGTACACTGAAATATTTTATATTATAAAACTTTAGAAGCTGTTCGTCCAAACTTTCTGGTCTTATGAATACTGGTATTATAATCCTATTGATACCTCAAGCATCGAGAACTAATCTTACAGAACCATCTGGTTTGCTTACTGGCAATATTGGACTACAATAGAGTGGAAATGAAGGTTGTATAATTTCCCATTTAATCATACGATTGGTCTTTTCCCTTACTGCCTCTCGTTTTGCCGATGGAATAGGGTTTGACATTATACAAAATGTCTCATGTGGATAGACTTCAAATTTATATTCATAGTCTTTGATTACTCGTGGCTCTTTACTGAAAACATTGACATACTTAAATAACAAGTCAGAAAGTTACTGTCGTTGGATATCATTTAGTACCTGTAATTCACTTAGTTTCTGCTCTACCATTTCCTAACTAATCTCAGTGTTCTCTTCTTGTTCAGTATCAAATTTGTTTGTGAAATACACAGCTGGAAAGGAATATTGTACTACGACCTTTGACTCTGGTTTGTTTTTCTTACTTTCATCAGGTGTTTTGACTAAATCAATAGAAAAGATCTGATCCTTTGCATAAAAGTGGCATTTACCATTACCTATGTCAATCTGTGTTTTGTACGTTCTAAACATGTCCATGCCAAAAAGACAACTAACTAAAAGTTTGTCAATTATAAGAAAGTTACACTACACTGTAACATGTTCAATTTGTACTGGAATAAGCACTTGATGTTTAATCAAGTTATCCTTACTGCCTGTAGCAGTTTGCAACTTGCAATTTTGTTCGGGAAATGTTTTGAACTTACCTCCCTTCTTCAGTTCACAAAAAAAATACATTTGACATTAGGTTGGTAGTTGCACCTGTATCTAAAATTAACTGTGTGTCAATGTTAAATATTTTCACCTTAATGATTGCTTGTACTTGTTCTTCCTTGATCTAACTCATGCTGATACAAATCATCTTTGGTGTCACCCCATTTGTCAAATCTTATGAAACATGTTTGTAGTTCTGTCTTGCCCCCACTCCCTGAGAGGTCAAAAGCCTGGGGCTTAACTACGACCGGTTGGTGTTTTCCGACGGCGTAGTGTGACTTAGTTCATTACCTGGAGAAATTTCAGTGAGTTCCACTTTGCGTGTACTTCGCCAATTTGTGTCATTAGCTGCTGTACAGTTATTTTGCTGCCCAAAGGTCGGCTGTGGTACAGCGTGAGGCATGGCATTGTTGCCGTGCGTCGGCCACTGCTGTGGCTGACTGTTTATATTGATATTCGGCATAGGGCCTTGTAATGCTGAATTGTAATTCGCTCATGCGTTGAAATTACCCTTGTTGTTTAGGAAATTTGTTTTAAATCGTTGTTTTTTCCGTTCCCATTACTGTACTCATTATCTCTGGGTATGTAATTTTGCT